>NC_053492.1:184782277-185382277 GCF_905171775.1 Rana temporaria
CTTGTATCCTTCTTCTACCTGCTGTTCAGCCACAGTGCAGCTTCCGTAGAAAAACAATACTTGCAGGAAAACCCGAGGTTTTTGTACGTTAATCTTTGCATACCTTACACCAAAATAATATTAAGTTATTGCACTGCCACATAATGTATGAAAATGGTAGAAAACAAACAAAAAATAGGTATACTTTGTTTGAGTATATTACCCCCCCCTCCCCAAGTTTGCTTAGTATTGAATGTCCTAATGTTTCCCTTGGCAGAGTATAATGGAAAAACATCCAAGACCAGAAAAATGCAGTGACCCTTCTTCCAAACATCTGTGTTTCATTTTGTCCTCCCCCTTTGGAAGTTGCGGATTGAAATGCAATGCAATATAGTAATTGTGTAACGGATGCTTCTAAACATTCCTCTTCTTTTATACTGGCAATCATTTTCTTTATATCTCTTATACATGGACCTTGTTGGAAGCATAAAGTATTGCCAGGTGCAGGAAAAGCAAAGTGAAACCGTTTTTTTATCAGTTTATTTTATAAACCTATATGGATTACCCTAAGGGTGAATGCAAACTTCAACTCCTTACTAACAAGCATCCCAGAGGCAACCCAGCCCTGCCTGTGAACACAAATTCTGAGTGTTACTGCTGCTGACTTTATTCATTCAACAAGATGCTAATCTTGTGGTGATATCATGTGTAGTGTAACTTCTTAGGAAGCTGCTTTGTATTTCACTTTTGTTGATGAAATACCATTTTACTGCCAGTTTTGTTGTGGCTGCACACATTTGTGTCATAATGCAGTTTGTATGGTAACGCTGATTACATATGATCTTTGTTCACCAGTACTTAACCAATTGCAGATTGCCTGCCCGCAATGAGCAACATGCTGGCATATCACTGCCTGTTTCTGGGTTTAGGGTTCCACACTAACATGGCCAGCACTCTCTGTGATTGTACACAGGAGTTCGTCAGCAGGTCTCGCCCAATGATTCATGGCTGGGACCTGCTGATCAGCTGTTACAGCCCAGAGCCTTGTGTTGGGCAGTTAAATCATGGGTCTTCAAACTACGGCTTTCCAGTTGTTCAGGAACTACAATTCCCATCATGCCTACTAGTAATATCTGTGAATGTCAGTGTGTTACAATGCCATGGGATGTGTAGTTCTACAACAGCTGGAGGGCCGTGGTTTGAGGATCCCTGAGTTACATGAAAGGTCTATCTCTATTCATAGTCGTAGAGCTCTTTTTATTACTGAAAGCTAGTACAGCTTTTATCAATGGAGGAGGTGGGCGGAAAAGGTGTGACTAGTCTTAGTGCCTATGGCAGGTCTAGTGGCTCATGTTAACCCCTTCAGCCACTGTAAGTACTGTCTCGTATGCTGATCAAAAAAACAAACAAATACAAAACTTGAAGTATAACTAAAGGCAAAACTTTTTTTCATGTTGGATAGAGTGTAGAGGAATTGGAAAGCTTGTCAGTATTTATTGCTGTCTGTGTCCCCCGTTAGGGAGATTCACTCTCTCTATTTGTTCTGTTTACCATTATCATTGATAGTGAAAGCAATCCCAAACTTTGGGTTGTCCACAGAAAAGTAATAGAGGGGAAATGTTCCAATGGGGACACTAGTTCTGGTTACCTGGGGTCCCCAAGTAATGCCATTAAAGCGGTGGTTCACCGTAAAAAACAAGTTTCTACCATTTAAATCAAGCATACTAGCGCGAGCTACAGTATGCCTTTATTTTATTTTTTTGCGCCGTACTCCGTTTAATCCCGTAGTTAAGTTTCAGACTCCCCACGGGGAATGGGCGTTCCTATGCAGAGGGAACATGATTGACGGCCGGCTATGGCGCGTCACGCTTCCCGAAAATAGCCGGAGTAGGACTCGGCTCTTCACGGGGCTATACGGTGCCTGCGCACAGACTAGGAGCTGACTGCGCAGGCGCCGTGAAGAGCCAAGTCCTATTTCGGCTATTTTCGGGAAGCGTGACGTGCCATAGCCGGCCGTCAATCATGTTCCCTCTGCATAGGAACGCCCATTCCCCGCGGGGAGTCTGAAACTTAACTACGGGATTAAACTGTGAGTACGGCGCCAAAAAATAAAATAAAGGCATACTGTAGCTCGCGCTAGTATGCTGGATTTTTTTTTTTAGGGTGAACCCCCGCTTTCATTTTCAGGGATTTTCTATCACTTCCTGTTTGGCAATGTAACAGGAAGTGAAGGGAAATCTCCCTTAGGGGACACAGATGATGGGGGGGGGGGGGGGGATCTGTCAGGAGTTATAACCCTCCCTTACTCTACCCAAAGTGTAAAACATTTTTTTGCCTATAGTTCTACTTTAAAATGTAAGAAAAAAAATGATAAAATAAAGTGGAACTTGCGCTCATCTGATTCCCCCCACCCTCCGGTGCCACAATTGGCAACTTTTGGGGGGGAGGGGGGACAGGATCCTTTTCCACGTCCAGGCTGCCGGGCTCCCTCCTCCGGCATGCCGGGCCAATAGGAGAGGGGAGTGGGGCCTCGTGCATTCGCAGTAGGGTTCCCGGTGTGTAGCTGCTGTCTTTTAATTTTTTTTTTTTGCCCAGAACACCGTTTTAAAGGGTCACTAAAGGAAAACATTTTATTAGCTAAATAGCTTCCTTTACCCTAGTGCAGTGCTGTTTTCATGCCCTCATTGTTCGTTTTAGCACAGATGTTCTTGTATGGCTTTTCTGTTCTCCCCACTTCCTGGTTGTCTGTGTGAGAAAAGCATGGCAGAGTGAGGGGATTCCTGGTGTGTGGACAAACGTGCTCGCCCCCTCCTGGAGACTACAAGTGTGCATGTGAACACTGCACTTCTCCCAAACAGCAAAGAGGTGTGAATGATACAAAGGATACTGGGAAATGTAGTTCTAAGCACTATGGTCACATGAACAGTGCCGAGAAGCAGGAAGTTAAGAGCAAAGAAACGAAAGTAGAAACCAAGGTACAATATATGATTGAATTGCTTTTCAATCGTTTTTAAAAGGAATCATTTAACTATTCTGTCTCTATACCATGTAAACAGTCATTTTAGCACAATTTTTTTTTCCTTTAGTGATCCTTTAAGGTCATCCATTGTTTATGGCAGCCAAATGAAAGGCACGGGGTTGGAGGGGACAGTTCATTTGTGTTGACCAGGAAGGTTGGTAATCCAAAATTATGTAATGGAGCACTTGGAATGCTCAGGGAATCTGAAGAAACTGGTCTCACAAACGGGCACCTACTTTATGGACCAGGGTCCACCTCACAGGTGATAGAATATAGCAATGAAACACTACTTCAAGTTTCTTTTTAATATTTTGGAGCGTTTATGTATGACCTCTGCCTAACTGGGTGGTTGTAAATGGTTGAAATCATTTCAGGGACCATGGGTGCCTGTTATGCTTTACCTCCTATAAGAGCTCCAGGGAATCTAGTTACTTAGTTCTGTTACTGATTAATCTCTCTTAGTTCCTGAGAGGATGTCAAAAAGCTGAACTAATAGAAAGGTCTAAGGACAGATTTGTGCTGTGGTTTTGTCACTCTGAATCAGATGGTATAACTAAATAAATAATGTCATTGTGTTTTGAATAAAAAGGCAATAGCCACTGTAACATTGCACTCATAAGAACATTATCAGCTTTATTTGCATATACCCAGATAATATTGGAATAAGTAACATTAAAAGCAAATTGATTTATTTTAAAACAAAAAACATGTTATACTTGCCTGCTCTGTTTAGTGGTGTTGCACAGAGCAGCCCCAGTCCTCCTCTGCTCAGGTCCCCCACTGGCACTCTGAGCTCCTTCTCCTCAGCGAGTGCCCACATAGGAAGCCGATTCCCATGGGGGCACTCAAGCGGGCTGACTCCTGTGCCACTATGTCTGCGTCCATTGACACAGACAGGGTGTGTCGGTCCCGTTCCCTTGTCACAGAATTCAATTGACAGCAATGGGAGCCAATCTGCAGTGAGGAGAGACGCAGCTGGGAGAGCCGCTGTTCTCATACACAGGGATCGGGCTCAGGTAAGTATAAGGGGGGAGAGGGGGTCACATGCAGCACAGAAGGTAAATGCATGGAATGCATTAAAGCAGTAGTAAATAAAAGTTGTGGTATACACTGCGCTGCCTAGGATGCACAGCTGCTAACACTGCTAGTTTTGAATAAAAAAGCAACAATATGAGGAAAAAATAAAGTGTAGCGCTTGAACCATGTATATTGTGACAATATACTAGGATAATATGTGAATAATAACAAATGACACAGGATGTAATCCTAAGTACAACTCAATATCGATATATGTGATGTTCATATGGTTTAAACCATGATGCGTGAAAATCAATAATAAATAGTGATCAGAACATAAATAAAAATGAATAATGATTAAAGTCCATAAATAATATATTCCACCACGTGAAATTGGATCAGATGCAGGAGATGCTGATATCGTCCTTGAAGTGATCAAAACACCACCACCAGTGTAGTAATCTGCTTACCGGAAATGGTGGACTTGTGGGGACATATGTCGCCAGAAGTCAAGAAAGGCTTATGTGTATATATCCAGGGTCTTGGAAGCAGGAAGCTGGAGGTATACTGGTCAAATGCTTCTGATGCAAAAACAGCTTCAAAGGGAACTTTGTATTGGAACAAAGGTTCCTAAACACAGCCTCTCAAAATGGTGTCAGTGGTAAATAGGAGATAGAAGAGAAGGGTGGCCACATAGCGTAAAATTGTACAGTAAATTTTTTTTTATTTAAAACAGCAATTACACTCGCATGTAGGCTGTAGATTCATGCGTGTATACACAAATGAGGCGGCAGTGGAAGCGACCTGACGCATTTCGTATGAGAATACTTCATCTGGGGACCGTAAAGTTAATTGATGGCATTCTAAAGCCATGCAGTTTGGCCACATGTCTTTACAATGGAAGGTATAGATTGCAGATCTTCATGCTTGCTACATGTTTGCCAACACGTTGGCCCAGCTCTTGGCGTGTCTTGCCTACATAGAATGCTCCACATTGACACTGTAGTAAATAAACCACTCCCTGCGTTTTACAATTCGCAAAGTGTTTAAGATGGAAACATTCCCCATTTGGCAATGTCACAGATGTTCTTTGACCGATAATAGAACAAAAAGTACAAGATCCACAGGGGTAGGTCCCCCATATGGTACAGGGATCTTTTCTCTTATCACCTCTGTATTAACTTTGGGTGAGAGTCTCCCCCAAGGATACAGCCCTTCTAAATGTAATTTGGGGATTTTTGGTTACCAACCCAGCGTAAAGGATGGTTCTTCGGTGAGAATGGCCCAATGCCTGGACAAAATCTTGTGTATTCTGTCATGTTCGTTTGAAAAATGCAGAATAATTACTGTAGTGTCATCACTTTTTTTTTACCTTCTTTTTAAAGATAAGCTTGTGTCTATCTAGATTTTTGACCCGATTTTTTTTTTTTTATTTTTTTTATTTTTTTTTATTTTTTTTTCCCTTTTTCAGGGAAGATTTAGTATAACCCCTGATGAGTAATCTTTTGGTTAACTGATCAGCTTCAATCTGGAGGTCCTCTGTAGTCGTGCAGTTGCGTTTGAGTCGCAAGAGCTGACTATACGGTATGGATCTTTTAAGAGGTTCCGGATGGAAACTGTTGGCATGTAGAATGGTATTGCCGGAAGTTTCCAGCACGTCGTTTATGTAGCGTTGCCACAACACGATGTGCTGTGTGTATGATGTTAAAACATCACTGGGCAAAAAGGTCTTTTCCCACTCCCCCAGGTACAGGTTGGCATATGAGGGTGCACAGCACGTCCCCATAGCCACCCCCTGTACCTGGAGGAAGTGGGAATCCCCGAAAAGAAAAACATTGTGTTTCAAGATAAATTCAAGCATGATTTATATGGAGACCTCTCAGTAGCAAAAATAACATAAAATTAAAGTACCATAATCCTAGACATAAGTTTGAATAGAGATAGGGTTTGTTGGGACCCCAGAGGCCCAAAAAAGCCAGGGAGGTAGGTAGGGGCGGGGGGACTATATCGGTACTAGGTAAGTAAGTTAAACAGGAGAGTGTAGTAAAAGTAAAAAAGATTCAATTTATTGAAAGTAACATCAAGAAAATAGGGAGTACACAATTTTTAAAAAATAATAAATCAGTAGTAATGTAAAACCGATAGATTATATGACCAGCCAACACATCATCGAGATGGTGTGGAACCCTAATCTGAGGGTGGCGATGAAGCGGAGGGGGTCATATAGATCAGGATCTCTACTAGTTTCGCTACTGTGGTAGCTTCGTCAGGAGATATTGGTCTGTGCACAAGAAATCCACTCGTTGGGGGAGCATAAGTCCAGCGTGGAGAAAAATCTTGCACAAGGTTTTAGATGGTAAAGGTGCCCCAGCACAAAGAGGACCTGTGGTGACTGTATAAAGGTATTAGGAGTTTAAGGCCCTGAGACCTATCTGGTAGTAGGCGGCAATTATTACAGAGACGCCGTGTACAAAGCTGGAAATGACCGGTTAGGAGATACCAGCATTGGGGGTAATTTGAATGTAGACCGCTTGCAGTAGGTGCACCATCAAGCGTGTCCCAGGGCCAGGTGTGTATCACATAAATTCAACCATGCTCACTATAAAGTTGTGGAATTTCCACTCGGTGGTGGATTTCTGTTTAAAAATACGATTTGATAGCATCCCTCATGATCGAGGTATTGTTGTTATACACAGATTCAACATCAATCTTAACCAAAATTGCTGAACCATGTTATCCAGGAGTAAGTGTGTGGTATCTTTAATGTAGGAAGCAAGTTTCCAAACATGTGGCCTTAAATAATGATCAATGACCTGACTAATCCCCTCTGAGATACTCCCCATTACCAGAGATAATGGGCCTCCCCGGGGGATTTTTAATGTATTTTAGAACTTTTGGCAATGCATACATGGTGGGAATGCGAGGATGGCGAGTGCGTATAACATTTTGTATCTCTATATTGATGGCACCAAACCTGTGGGCTTCGTCTACCAGATTGTAGAATTCCTGGTTAAATTTATCAACCAGGGAGGCAGGAATACGACAATAGCATTTGTGATCATTTAATATTTTTAGGCACATCGATTCGTACATAGGGTTGCCCATCAACACAATGTTACCACCCTTATCCTAACCCTTAATAGTGATATCTACATTTTCTTTTAGGGATTTCAAAGCCATTTGTTGTTCGGGGCTAAGATTTTTCACAGTTTTTTCCTTAATGATTGCTCTAATCTCCTTAGTCCATTCCTGTTTCCATGTGTAGCATTCTTGACTGGCCATACACTGTTGGACTTTCCCCTAAATTTGCCAAGTTTCTACCATTTCTAGCAAGTACTCGTCCAACCTTTGTCAAAGAGCCATTCTTAAAATTGTCAGCCAACCAGCCCCTAAACCCAGTCAGCTGTGGACACTGTTTGGGTATTCTGACAGCTAGTGCTTGGGGCTGTAAGAATAAAATAGCCTGGCACGGGAGAGTAGTCCATTCATACAGTTCGGTTTAGCTGACTACTGTAGCTTGAAAGTGTGCTGGTATTTTTTATTTTTTTTTGGTATTGTATTGTTTTTTTTGACTACACGTTTGACACAAAGAATATATATATATATATATATATATATATATATATATATATATATATATATATATATATATATATATATATATTTTTTTTTCTAGACAGGAATTGGAAAACTAGCCTAATGCATGTTGAAGACATGTGGTTACATACCGTAATTAAAAATGCATCTGAAGCAAACATTCAGTGAGACCACATCCATACAAGAGTGGTTGTGTTCCTTGTGACAAACAGCCAAGTAATCTGCATACCACAGATGCCATTTTACTTGTCTTTGCTACCATATATACTGTTAACGGTTGAACATATCTTATCTTATTCATGGTATTGATTTGTAAAGCAAAAATCATAATTTCTGATATCTTGCCTGTATCTCCATGACTTTTTTATTATATTTTTTGGGATATGCTATACAAGTAAAAAATAAAATAGAAAAAGTGCAGCGCAAAACTCAAATATATAAATGATACTGGTATACTCAAACACCAATACCATAAGTGTGAATATGAATATGCAGAAAAAATGGAAAAAAAAAAATATTAAAAATTAAATACAATTCAAACAAACAGTCCAAAAGTCCATAAGTGTCAGAAGATGAGTGAATTAAACGAAAATAAATCTCCACCACGTGACAATCCACCAAAATTTTGAAGTGATCCCTCCACCGTTGTAGATGGCTACTCTCACCTTCATATATGGACCACTGAGTTAACAGATGGTCAATAAAGCAAATCAAATAGGCAGGTCATGAACAGGAACCAGGCTGATGTATTAGATCCTCATAAGACAACCAAACCGCAAAGGACAGGTGCATGTAAAGAGATAATCACAGACTAAGTGCTCACTGTTGCAATGTGTGGATTTATTCTTTAAAAGAAGCAAAAGTCAGGCTACTCACATTTGGCCAGACAAAAAACGGCATGAAGTAACAATCTTTAGGAATGAACAGCAGATGAGCGACGTGATGTTTCAGGCTCCTGATTAGAAGCCTGAAACATCACGTCGCTCATCTGCTGTTCGTTCCTAAAGATTGTTACTTCATGCCGTTTTTTGTCTGGCCAAATGTGAGTAGCCTGACTTTTGCTTCTTTTAAAGAATAAATCCACACATTGCAACAGTGAGCACTTAGTCTGTGATTATCTCTTTACATGCACCTGTCCTTTGCGGTTTGGTTGTCTTATGAGGATCTAATACATCGGCCTGGTTCCTGTTCATGACCTGCCTATTTGATTTGCTTTATTGACCATCTGTTAACTCAGTGGTCCATATATGAAGGTGAGAGTAGCCATCTACAACGGTGGAGGGATCACTTCAAAATTTTGGTGGATTGTCACGTGGTGGAGATTTATTTTCGTTTAATTCACTCATCTTCTGACACTTATGGACTTTGGACTGTTTGTTTGAATTGTATTTAATTTTTTTTTTTTTTTCCCATTTTTTCTGCATATTCATATTCACACTTATGGTATTGGTGTTTGAGTATACCAGTATCATTTATATATTTGAGTTTTGCGCTGCACTTTTTCTATTTTATTTTTTACTTGCTTAGGATTTTTGCGAATTTCCCTTAGTGTTCAGCTGGCATTACCAGTGATCTGAACCCTGGGGGTCTGTATCACATAAATACACTTTAATATCATCATTTTTTTATCTATATATTTGCGCTGATTGCACCCTGTTTTTTATATATGCTATACAAGGACATCCTATATTATATTTCCTTTATATATTTTGTTATTATTATTCAACACAGACCAAAATAGAAGGCTCTAGCATTGTGTTTAATATACAGTACATACTGTATATAGAAACTGTTTTACATGCAAAAAAGACTTTTAATTTTGTTCAGTCTTGAGATTCTGATAAACAGGATGGTAAATTCCTAGACCTACTTGCAGATTATAGTATAGCTAAAGATTGCAGCCTTAAAGTAACGTTCAATGTTAAATTTTATCTATAGGTAAGCCTATAATAAGGCTTGCCTATAGGTAGTGTAAATATCTCCTAAATGTGCACAGTTTAGGAGATATTTTACTGTACATGCAGCCAGTGACATCACTGGCGCAGTCCTGTGCGAAAGGGGACTAAGCTGGCGATGCACAGATTGAATTTTGGTCGATTCCTGCTGAATCATCAGTTCTGTGGTTTGCTTTTTCATTTGGTTGAACAGCACCTGCATCCAATTGGATGCAGGCACTGTTCTGGTATTCTGACAGCCACAGGTGCTGAAAAATAAAGGAGAATTTGCAAACTGATATAATTATCCTTTTCACTCTGCTGTGTCTTCCCATCAGCATGTTTCTTGTCCGCATATAAGAACAGCAGAAAAGTCTGATGGGTTTGACTTCCTCTTTGTTTCTCTGCAAAGGTAAAGCATAATGGGCTACTATGCATCGTATAGTAGCCCATTATGTGACACTTACCTGCAGGAGAATGTCCCTGTCTTCCTCGCTAGCAGCGAGCGTACATTGTTCACCCCTCCACCTTCCTGGGCCGTGAACTCCGGCTCTGTGACAGGCCGTAGTCGCGTGGTGTCACTCTTGCGCAATGCACGTGGGTGCCGCCTTTTAATGGCATGACCCCAACTTGAAACGGCACAGCATGCCTTTTCAAGACGGTGCATGCTCGGTTCCCAGGCGTCGTTGAGGGAAATTGCAAATATCTCCCAGACCGTGTAAGTCTAGGAGATATTTCAAGCACCTACAGATAAGCCTTAATGTAGGCTTACTTGTAGGTTAAAGTGATTGTAAAGAGTTTATAACCACTTTAAGGTACTTAAAGCGGGGGTTCACCCTATTAAAAAAAAAAAAAAAAAAAAAAAAATGTTATTCTAGCATAAAATTCGGCATCGTAGCGCGAGCTACAGTGAATGAATGAATGAATGAAAAACTTATAAAGCGCGGCGCATGCGAACTGAATCGCTTCTGGGCGCTAGTTGTTCGTGTCTCATGACATCAAAAGAGCAGAGTTTTGATTCGTCTTCTGAAAGTCAGGTGGTTTTCCTCCAACCGAATGCTGGTTGGTAAAGCGTTCCATAGTCTAGGACCCTGAAAAGCAAACCTTCTTTCTCCTTTGGACTTGTATTTGGTTTTTGGTACCCTGACCAGATTTTGGTCGGTGGATCGCAGAACGCGATTCGAATTGTGAGGTTCTATCTTGTCGCAAAGATATTGCGGAGCCTTCCCATGGATGCACTTATGTGTCAGGCAGAGTGCTTTAAATGCAATTCTGTCTTTTACTGGCAGCCAGTGAAGGGTTCTCAACGAAGGTGAGATTGATTCCCATTTTTTTTTCCCAGTCACAAGTCTGGCGGCCGTATTTTGTACGACTTGCAGACGAGAGATTTGGTACTTTGGGAGTCCGAGGTAAAGGGCATTTGCATAGTCCAGTCTGGAATTCACGATTGTTCCCACCACGACTGCTACGTCTTCTTTGGGGATAAATGGAATAAGTCTGCGTAGTAGGCGCAACAGATGGTGCGCTCCGCTGACTACTGACCCTATTTGTGCGTCCATTGTCATGAAGGTGTCGAAGATGACCCCGAGACTTTTGACTTTGGAGCTAGGGGTGATGATTTGGCCCAGAATGGGCGGGGGTGTCCAGGTTGTTGCCAGTTGACTCTTTCGGCTGGCGTGAAACATAAGGAGTTCTGTTTTTGAACTGTTGAGTTTAAGATAACTCTTAGTCATCCAGTTTTCTATCAAAGAGAGACATTTCTCTAAACTGAGATGATGATCCTTTTTGTTGCAGATGCGAAAATACAGTTGCGTATCGTCTGCATAAGAGTGATAGAGTAGTTCTTGGCTACTGATAATATCAAAGAGAGGGCGAAGATAGATGTTGAAAAGCACCGGTGACAGGGGGGATCCTTGGGGGACTCCACATGACACCGTGCGCTTTTCCGACGTGAAACAACCCAATTTAACTGTTTGTGATCGGTTTTCAAGAAAGGAAGAAAACCATGGTAAATCACCTTCTGCGACTTCTGCTACCTTGGCTAGTCGCATCAGTAACAGTTTGTGGTCTACCGTGTCAAAGGCTGCGCTTAGGTCCAGCAGAATCAGGAGACAAGATTCTCCTTCGTCTGCGGCCTCGAGGGCATCGTCCCATATTTTGAGTAAGGCCGTTTCTGTCCCGTGTCCGGGACGGAAGCCTGATTGTAATGGATCCAGTAGATTGTGGGTATCTAGATGCTGTTGCAGCTGTTGTACCACTACTTTCTCCATTATCTTGGAGAGAACATTTAGGCCTGTTATGGGACGGCGGTGAGTTGGGTCCTTGGGATCCAGGTTAGGTTTTTTCAAGATGGGCTGGATTGTGCCCTCTTTCAACAGGGATGGCACTGTGCCTTCCTTAAATGACTGGTTTATAAGCTGTGTGATGGGTGGTGCCAGGATGTCGGCACATTCCTTCAGCAGTTTGGTGGGGATGATATCATTGGGCGATGTGCTGTTCCGCAAAGCACCAATGATATTTTTTGTGGTATCGATGGAGATCGGTTCCAGAGTGCCGGTCTTAAATTTTTTATCCCCGTACTCACTGTTTAATCCTACCTAGACGATTCCGACTGCCCACGGGGAATGGGCGTTCCAATCCAGACGGAAAGTGATTGACAGCCGGCTCTGGCGCGCCACGCTTCTCCGGAAATAGCCGAAATAGGCTTGGCTCTTCACGGCGCCTGCGCATAGCCTGTGCGCAGGCGCCGTGAAGAGCCGAGACCTACTCCGGCTGTCTTCGGGGAGCGTGACGTGCCAGAGTCGGCCGTCAATCACCCTCCCTCTTGCTAGGAACGCCCATTCCCCGCGGCAGACGGAATCGTCTAGGTACGATTAAACAGTGAGTACGGGGATAAAAAATGTAAGACCAGCATACTGTAGCTCGCGATACGATGCCGAATTGTATGCTGAAATGTTGTTCAGCAGGGTGAACCACCGCTTTAAGCGGAACTAAACTCCATCAGAGCACCACTGAATAAAAACACTATTTAATTCATTTTTAAAATTCAAAGTAAATTCACCCATCTATGCTTTTGTTGAGAAATCCTTTTAACAAATGCCCCCTTGCATTTCTAGCAATGGCCATCTTGAATAAGGGCAAATGATTCATGTAGCATTTACTTCACTTCCTGGAATCCTTCTGACCTTGGCTCAGGCATGCAAACAGGAGAGTGTGCTTGGCTGAAGAAAACCCTCCTCCAGATGAAAGATAAAAAAAGATTCCCATGTAGACTTCTGGGTTGCATGAACGTTTGCATAATTTTGGTCTAGTCCAGAAATCAGGAAGCAACTAAAGAAGATTTACTTAAAAAAAAAAAAAAAAAAAAAAAACTTCCTATCTATTTACTGATGGATAATTGGTGGATAATTTTCCAATCGGCTCAGTCCGTTTTTAAAATCAATGTTTGTCGAGCCAGATGAAAAAATATTGCCTGGACAATCCTAATCGGATGCAATCACTGTTCTGGTATTCAGGCAGCTCTAGCTATTGTGGCTGTATGTATAGGGTAGCTGGCACTGGAGATTCCTCCATCCATTCTGTTCATGTGGGCTAAACAAGATAAATCTATCTGTGCATGGCTAGCATTACAATAGTCACATTTAAAAGTGATTTATTTATTTTTAAAATTAATGTACACCTATTGAATGCGTAGTCCACACCATGTATTTTTTACACTGTCAGCTAGATTAAGTATTTTGAGCACATAAACACAAAATTTACACCTAAAAGCTCCCCAAAATTGGTTACCATACAGATTAATTTTACAAATATGAAAGCGGAGTTAGAAATGTTATACTGTCTGCATCACAAAACAGGTTTCAGAGAACTGGAAATCATTTGGTGGCAAGCAGATCGTATTTATGTTATTTAGACGCTTTGCCCAGTTAGCTTTCTATTTTAATTTGGATATATATTTTTAAGTTGGAGTTACTGATGCTCAGATATTGATACTTTAAAAATCTGTAACATAATTGCCAATGGATATCTTTATTCTTTTCTCTCCTCTATGATCATTGTGACATTGTATGTGTGTGGCACATCTGAAAGCTGCTGTTGTTTTACTAGTACTTGTCAGCTAGCCTTGCGTCTTTCTTCTGTAAATCGTGATAGTGGAAATGGTTGGATTATTGCTTATGTGGATAAAATCAGCGTAGAATTGACTAATTGCAGGCTTGCGTTAAGGGAACAAAAATAGCACAGCTGAGTGCTGTAAGAATGGCAAAGCAGCCTGTGATGAGGCACACCATGCATAAGCTCTGCCCACATTTCTGCCCAACTGGTATATAGCTTGGCTAGCTACGTTATACTTCTATTCTTTTCCTGTACTTCCAGGTTTTCAGATGACCTTGTGATGTGTGTGTGTGTGTGTGTGTGTGTATATGTGTATATGTATGTGTATATATATATATATATATATATATATATATATATATTATATTGGTGTTTTTGTACAAATCTTTGTAAAACATGAGGCAATTCATGTAGACCTAACAAATTTACATCAGTTGTCATAAACCTGCATGCTTTAATGGCTTTTGATTATTATTAGATTGTAAGCTCTTCTGAGCAGGGCCCTCTTAATCCTCTTGTATTTTATTGTATTATAACTGTATTGTCTCCCTTTTTTTTTATTGAAAAGCGATGCGTAAACTGTTGGTGCTTTATAAATCCTGTATAATAATAATTCTGATCCCTCGGAGCCCAACCTCCTTTAATAGCTTGTACAAAACTTGTATATGTGTATTTTCATAATAAATATAGCGCACCCCTTCCCCTCCCTGTCAGCAACCCCTTTTTTTCTCCTTTTTGATTCTTTCTATTTTCTTTCTGGTAGGCAGCAGCCTTAGGTCTATAATACATTATTGGTCGTACCCTTACTTGCCTTTCTTGCATTATGTTTTGTATTTAATTTCAGAGAACATTGACCTTGTAAAAATAATTTTACAGCTGTACTTGTTGATCTCCAACTGCCTGACTTAGCTTAGCCTGCAATGTTCTGATTCTGAGATTACAATAGTCAACCCCTGCCTTTTGTGAAATAAAGAATTAAGACATGGCCTTTGTAAAGTAAGCCCATGCAGGAAAAAAAACTCTTATGGTATCTTTGCAGATTTATACTTGCCTAGGTGGATGCAGCATCAGTCCACCGCCGGCTCGAACACTGAGAACTGAGCAATCTAACACCGCAGATCACTCTGTACTCACTGAGCAGAGAGCTGCTGACTGTCAGTCACCGCTCTCTGCTCTGCTCCCTCCTTGCTCACTGAAGCGATGGGCGGGGGTGGAAGCTGGCAGCTGAGACTCTTAGCGGCCCGCTGAGCCGGGTGCCAATCCAGGCATGTGGGCAGATACCGACAATACCGACAATCTTGCCCAAGCCTGGACTAGCTCTGTGACCTCAGCAGAAGGTGTACAGCCCACTGTCTGCTGAAAACGGGTTACAAGAGTGCAAAGCAAACTGCACTTTTGTGATCCACAGAAGTACAGCCAGCTTTGGCTCTACTTATTTTTTAAGTCGCAAACTGTTTTCAAATACTGAAAAAAAAAACTGTTCCCAACCAAAACAATATTTCCCGGAAATTAATTTTTAATTTTATATCTTAATTAGAATAGTTTTGTATGCTGCGCACACACAACAATATTTAACTTTTTTCTTTGGATCAGAGGCACTGATGAAAGATAATAACAATCCTGGTGTATTTTATGGATCATTATTTCTGTACCTTTCAGGCTGTTTTTGGTTGAAAATGTAACTAAATTTGTTCTCCATTCTACAGAGCCGCTTTAGACGTAGTTGAAGGGGATGTATCGGAACTCGAGCAGAAGCTTGACAAGGTAAACCTACTCAGTCATACTTGTCCTAAATATTTGAAGATTTAACGTTATTTCCCTAATGCTGCCCTAATCCTGCAGTGATATGTGATTCTTGCCTGTTTCTATAATAAGTACATTTCTAATATGCTCCTTATTTTTATATTTTACTCCTAGTGATTCATCATGCCTGTGAATTCATTGGTGTGAATTGAGCCATTTGATGATGAGAAATTAATTTTATTGAATATCTTGCTGTGTGATTCATAGTTCTGAATAAATTGCATGGCACTTGAATAAAAACTGTCAGAATTATGCATTTTACTGACTGCAAGCGGCATGTGTCCATTGCAGAAAAAGTAACAAACCCTTGTTAGTTTTCAAGGTAAATAAGTAGGATTTGAGATGAACTGGTAAATACTGTACTTTTTTTTCTTTTTTTCAGCTGGTAAAACTATGCATTGGAATGATCGATGCTGGAAAAGCTTATTGTACTGCCAACAAGCAATTTATGAATGGAATCCGGGACCTGGCCCAATATTCTAGCAAGGATGAAGTGATTGAAGTAAGCAGCTTCTGCTCGGAACAATATGAAGCTATGCCATTGTTGCACCATCCCTATTGATAAGAGACCACTCAGTGTGCTGCTGCAGAATTTTATTTTTTCCTTCAATTGCTGGCATTGCTCTCAAGCAGATTTAGGGATTATAAATAATAAACTGAGTAGCACAAAAAACACCTGCCATTTTCAAGCAAGTATGTCTGCTTGGCATATAGGCATCTGGTTATCTGATTTGAGTATAATGGGGGATGGCTGAAACCCTGACAATTTTTTTTTTTTTTTTTTTTATCATCAGTTCCTTTCCTGGGGATAGGGGTCACCGGGACAAATGGAGGTCAAATCTCAATATCAGTGGGATACAAGCGAACAACAAAATAAAAGACAGATCTTCTTCCCTTTCTCCCTTCCAAAACTAAAAAAAATACGCTTTAAAGCTGAACTTCAGGTAAACCACTAAATGCCCTGTTAACTGAGCCTCTTCCTGAGATCCCTGTTAACTGAGCCTCTTCCTGAGATCCCTGTTAACTGAGCCTCTTCCTGAGATCCCTGTTAACTGAGCCTCTTCCTGAGATCCCTGTTAACTGAGCCTCTTCCTGAGATCCCTGTTAACTGAGCCTCTTCCTGAGATCCCTGTTAACTGAGCCTCTTCCTGAGATCCCTGTTAACTGAGCCTCTTCCTGAGATCCCTGTTAACTGAGCCTCTTCCTGAGATCCCTGTTAACTGAGCCTCTTCCTGAGATCCCTGTTAACTGAGCCTCTTCCTGAGATCCCTGTTAACTGAGCCTCTTCCTGAGATCCCTGTTAACTGAGCCTCTTCCTGAGATCCCTGTTAACTGAGCCTCTTCCTGAGATCCCTGTTAACTGAGCCTCTTCCTGAGATCCCTGTCAACCGATCTCACCACCATAATGCCACACTGCGGGCATTCTCAGAATTAAATTGTCACACCTTGTACATCCAGTATATTTAAACTCTCCTGTATGGTACATTTTTCATTGTTTCACCAAGACACCCCTTCTTTACAGTATGGCCAGGTCATTGCGCTTGCTTTTCTTCATGTAGTAAAGTAGTATGGTGTGGTTTCTGACCTGCCCCCACCTTGCTCCTAAAGTTAACGGCTAAGTTCACCTTTAAGAAAAAAATTATAAATGCGCATATTTATGCAGGAAAAATGTTCATGTATTTTTTCTAATGAGCCAGCAGAGTGTTCGCCTGCGACCCCTTGATCTGCTGCAATGGGAGGCTCCTGCAGACTCTTCCTTCAGTTTGCCTGCCTGTACCTCTGTACGAGCAGACAGTTACAAAGCTGGAGAAATTGTCAATGAATTATGAGGGTGCTCATCCTAGGGCATGTTGCACATTATACACCACAGGTGTCAAACACGAGGCCCGCGGGCCGAATCCGGCCCTCCAGGCCATTTCATGTGGCCCTCGCACCTCTCCTGCAGCTCCAGCCCTCCGCTGGTCCTACTCCAGACCCTTACTTTCTGCTTTCAAGCAATGCATCCAGCTTCTTCCCAGCAGCAGCATAAGGAAAGGGGGGTGCACTGTGATGTAAGGGAGAGTGGGGGACTCAACTTCTGATGGTGGGGAGGCTCTTGACATCTAATGTAAGGGGAGGGGATGCGCTGGACATCTAATCTTGCAGATACAACCGGCCTTTTTGAGGGCAATCATAATGCTGATGCGGCCCACGATGAAATTGAGTTTGACACCCCTGTTATACACCAACTATAGGTGTAATGTGTAACATGCTCCAAAAGGTAAATTATCCTTTAACCTGAAAGCTCTGTATAGCGTAGTAGAGCCTGAGGGGCTGACAATACTACCTTCCTTTTCCCAGCATGAGGAGTTGAGTGTTAAAAGGCCCTTAAACATGGATTTAGGTCCTTAAAGCAACAGTATACGGTATTTAAATTAATATACCAAAAAAAATAGTGGTCTTTTATGTACATCTGGAGTTTAGAATTAGAATTACCCAGGTAAAGTTGTTTAGTCTCAAGGCAGCATTTGTCATTTCCTCCCTGCTGCTGAATCTTCTTCTGGAGCTCACCTGTTCCACTACTTCTAGGGGGAGAATATGACGCATCCCACTCATGGTGCCTGGAGCCTGAGAGGCTGAATTGCCAGGTCAAGGCTCTTTCTTATGGGGACTGGGAGGGGGTTGGAAGTGCCTAGCCCCCCAAATTTTGATTTAGTTGAAACCTGTGCAGGATTTTTTTGGATGTTGCTTTGGTAGATTGGGGTTTCGAGGGAGCATAGTAAGGTTATGCAGTTAGATTGTGCAGAATGTAACAACTGATACTAGGCACACATCAATAAAAGGGGTTTATTGTTGTTTGCTATAGGTTACTACACTTCTTTTTATATTAAATCTGATTTATGTTCCATTTTCTTTTTTTTGCAGAGTAGCCTGACAAAATTCTCTGACAGTCTGGAAGAAATGATCAAGTTTCATAATGTAAGTGCATACATGGAAATGTTCTAAAGAAGGGTCTTCTACAGCTATAAACTGAGGTGTTTTATTTTAAACGTAAATTCATTTCCACTATGTTATAATTTTCACAACTACACTGAGAATTATAGATCAGTTTGTATTTGTGCCTGGACCCCAAATACACACCTAAGCGTAGCCGCATTTTTTTTTAGCTTTGTTGCGTTTGGCGGTGTAATTTTTTTTCGTTTTATTGTCACTTGACAATCACTGCAAAATCGCACTGCGTTTGGGGTGCCATTAAGAAATAAACACGTCCCGTGTTTTGCCGCAGTTCTACCTACGATTCCACTACGCTCAGGTGTGAACCTTAATAATTTAGTGAGACCACTTTTGGTGACTTTTCTTAAAAAGTTTTGCTCCCTTGCATGAGACGGAGGAAAAATATTTTTGCTACAATACAATTGTGGCATGGACCGTTACTACACCTTTAAATCCCACTGGTTTAATGCAGTTCATAGAATCAAATTGTTATGTGGAAAATGTTATTTATTATAATAGTGGTATTGTGTAACACAGTGCTGTCTGGTACACTATAGAAAAAAAAAGCATATCTGTCTGTGAACACTTAACCACTTAAGACCCGGACCAATATTCGGGTAAAGGACCAGGCCCCTTTAACTGACAATTGCGCGGTCGTGCGACGTGGCTCCCAAACAAAATTGGCGCCCTTTTTTCCCCACAAACAGAGCTTTCTTTTGGTGGTATTTGATCACCTCTGCGGTTTTTATTTTTTGCGCTATAAACAAAAATAGAGCGACAATTTTGAAAAAAAAAACCAATATTTTTTTACTTTTTGCTATAATAAATATCCCCCAAAAATGTATAAAAACGTTTTTCCCTCAGTTTAGGCCGATACGTATTCTTCTACCTATTTTTGGTAAAAAAAATCGCAATAAGTGTTTATCGATTGGTTTGCGCAAAATTTATGGCGTTTACAAAATAGGGGATAGTTTTATTGCATTTTTATTAATAATTTTTTTTTTTTTACTACTAATGGCGCCGATCAGCGTTTTTTTTTCGTGACTGCGACATTATGGCGGACACATCGGACAATTTTGACACATTTTTGGGACCATTGTCATTTTCACAGCAAAAAGTGCTATAAAAATGCATTGTTTACTGTGAAAATGACAATTGCAGTTTAGGAGTTAACCACTAGGAGGCTCTGTAGGGGTTTAGTGTGACCTCAAATTTGTTTCTAACTGTAGGGGGGGTGGGGCTGGACGTGTGACTTCATTGATCGTCTTTCCCTATATCAGGGAACAGACGATCAATGACACTGCCACAACGAAGAACAGGGAAGGTGTGTTTACACACACCTCTCCCCGTTCTTCAGCTCCGGTAACCGATCGCGGGACACCGGCGGCAAGTGGGTCCCGGCGGGCTCGCGACCCCGCGGCTGGGCTTAAGGAATCACGTACGGGTACGTGATTGTGCCCAGCCGTGCCATTCTGCCGACATATATCGGCGTTCCTTAAGTGGTTAAAGTGTTACTAAACCCACAACAGTAAAATTAGTCTGTATGTGCAGTAATATATGCTTGTTATACTTGCTGTGGAGGGGTTAATCCTCTGAATTGTGTTAAAAGGCTATTTGATCCCATGTCCTCTGAGCCTCCCCTTCTTCCAGAGTCCCCAATATATCTCCTTATACAGTGTACAGAGGCTAAGGGGACAAGCTGCACATGCTCAGTTTGGTGTGTATTGTGACAGTTCTTTTTTTCTTCTCGGGAGAATGCATGTGATCAGCACAGGGCCAATCAGCACTGTCCAGACAGAGGGTCAGGGGTCCTACATCCTTATAGAACAGGGGAAAATAAAAAATCCTCCTACTAGCTTTAAAGTGGTTGTAAACCCAGATTTTTTTTTTTTTAAACACCTGCAAGACAAAGCCATAATGAGCTAGTATGACTAGCATACTAGCTCATTATGCATTACTTACCTTAGATCGAAGCCACCAAAGTCGTCCTCGTCTCCCCCCATCTCTCCACAGATACTCGGAAGGTTACTTCTGAGTATCGCCGCTCCAGTACTGTGATTGGCCGGAGCGGCGAA
Organism: Rana temporaria; assembly: GCF_905171775.1. Lineage (NCBI taxonomy): Eukaryota > Metazoa > Chordata > Amphibia > Anura > Ranidae > Rana > Rana temporaria. The sequence continues at coordinate 184,802,788 of NC_053492.1, forward strand.
GACGTCACTCCGCGCATGTGCGCGGGAGCCGTCAAATCCGACATTGCCGTTTTTATCAATGGGATTGTCACTGCGCCTGCGCCGTTGTCTTCGTCGCGCATGTGCTGTAGACAAATGGTGTATACCTTTTGGCTAATATCTCCTAAACCGTGTAAGTTTAGGAGATATTGCAAACACCTACAGGTAAGCCTTAATCTAGGCTTACCTGTAGGTGTAACTTCCGGGGGAGGGTTTACAACCACTTTAAACTAACACTGATAGAAGTCTATTGCTGGTGAGAAAAGGTACTGTATTTAGCAATTTATATTTACTAAAACTATTGCATTTCCAAGTTTTGTGTACAGTGGAAGACCAGATTTAGTGAATGCAGGCTCCTGGGTTTAGTAATACTTAAAGGGGTTGTAAAGGAAAAATATATTTTTCCCCTAAATAGCTTCCTTTACCTTAGTGCAGTCCTCCTTCACTTACCTCATCCTTCCATTTTGCTTTTAAATGTCCTTATTTCTTCTGAGAAATCCTCACTTCCTGTTCTTCTGTCTGTAACTCCACACAGTAATGCAAGGCTTTCTCCCTGGTGTGGAGAAAGCCTCTTGAGGGGGCGAGCAGGAGTGTCAGGACGCCCACTAACACGCAGCTCCTTTCTCTATCTGCAAAGTAGAGAGCGTCCTGACTTGTTTGCTCGTCCCCTCCCCCCTCAAGAGACTTTCTCCACACCAGGAAGAAAGACTTGCATTACAGTGTTTAGTTACAGACAGTAGAACAGAAAGTGAGGATTTCTCTGAAGAAATAAGGACATTTAAAAGCAAAATCGTAGGATGAGGTAAGTGAAGGAGGACTGCACTAAGGTAAAGGAAGCTATTTAGGGAAAAAAAAATTCCTTTACAACCCCTTTAAGGTGAGCCTGTACTCAAAAGCTGAAAATTTGCCATGCTATAGGGAACAATCTAGACATTTTAATTGTGCCTGAGGAGTACCCTGAAAAATTACCTTTGTGTCTTACTTTTGTAGGCAGTACACTGGCTATGCCTACAGCCTCGTAACTGAAAGGCTAAGCCTAGCCTTTGCATGAATATAATAAATGCACCCATATTTGCAGCAAAAACATGTGCATTTATTATTTTGTGTGCAAATAGGCCTGCAAAACCTTTTGCTTCTGCAATCAACGGATTGTGGGTGCAATGCACAGGCTCCTACAGACTCTTTCTCTAGCTCCTTGTCAGCATTGAGGTATGGGCTTTTAGTTGGTGAGCTTCAGGAAGTTTCAATGAACTGTAAGTGTGGCAATCGCCACAGTGGCAGACGAGACTTGTAGTTCAGTGAGTGAATGAATGACATAGCTGTGCGAGAGCAGTGCCTTACACAGCCGCACAAAATTCAAAAGTGACAGCTGTTGCAGGGCAGAAGAAACCACTGCATGTTAAACCATAAATATGGTCATAAAGTGGTCTAAAAAGTGGACTTATTTTTTATTTTCAGTGTGAGATTGTCTAAATCAGTGGTGCCTTTAAATTGCTAGTCTCAAGGGATCCGGAATATGATCTGTCCATCTGACTTCTGTGTTGCTCACTGTTTTTATTGCCATGGGGGGAGTTGCATTGCAAAGAATCTCTCTGATTCTGCTTCGTTCATTCTGTGGATCTGTGCTGCTTCTTGGAAATTTTCCACTATTCATCAGGGGGGCAGCTCTGAAATTAAAAAGTAAAGCCCAGATTCTACAAAGATAGTAACTTCTACACAGAGACACAGTGCAAACAAGACATGGGGCCAGATCCACAAAGATCTGCCTTTCTTTAGGCAGGCGTATCGTATCTAAGATACACTACGCCGCAACTTACTTTTTTTTTGGAATCCTCAAAGAATTTGCGCCGTAAGTTACAGCGGCGTAGTGCATCTTTGGCGGCGTAAGGGCGCGGAATTCAAATGGATGTGATGGGGGCGTGTTTTATGTAAATACGTCGTGACCCGACTTAAACAACGTTTTTTTTGAACGGCGCATGCGCCGTCCGTGGGGGTATCCCAGTGCGCTTGCTCGAAATTTAACCGGAACAAGCCAATGCTTATGACGGTGACGTCATTCTACGCAAATCCCTATTCGCGAACGACTTACACAAACGACATAAAAAATTCAAAATGCGAGGCGGGAACGACGGCCATACTTAACATTGAGCACGCCTCATAATAGCAGGGGTAACTATACGCTGGAAAAAGCCGAACGCAAACGACGTAAAAAAATGCGCCGGCTGGACGTACGTTTGTGGATCGCCGTAACTAGCTAATTTGCATACTCGACACGGAATTCGACGGAAACGCCACCTAGCGGCTGCCGAAAAAAAGGAACCTAAGATCCGACGGCGTACTAAGACGTACGCCTGTCGGATCGATCCCAGATGCCGTCGTATCTTGTTTTGTGGATACAAAACAAAGATACGACGCGGGAACTTTAAAATTACGCGGCGTATCAATAGATACGCCGGCGTAATTCGTTCGTGGATCTGCCCCATGGTATGTCAGAACGTGGAAATGATAGCTGCAGGGAGAGCATATAATATTCTGGAGACTAGTCATTTGTCCTATGATGCCTTTTTCTTGTCCGTTTCAGTTCAGGTCCTCTTTAAACATAATAAATGACAACCGATTTGTTTGGATTACTGTATATTTTTTGCCATTTTTCATCATGTCATTGCACTTAATGCCCTTTAATTGGGGTCATTTTTAACACATCACATGCCTTTTGACTCTGATTTTGGCACACAGCTTCAAAAGCTTTGGGTTTATCGCAAGGAGAGTTTGTAAACTACATGGAATCCTTTGTTAGTTTCTGCAAGAAATACAAGATATGTCTTAAGAACTTCCGCAGTACCCGTTTTTTTTGATCTGTGCAAACTGGCAGCTGGCATTTGTCTTGTCTTAGATTACAGCATCTGCTCATCTTTATAGGATCAGGAGTGGATTAGCGTACATGAATATGTGCCAAGGTTTGATTTCTTCAATGAGACTGAGTTCTTAAACGGCTAAATATACATAGGACCGAAAAGAACGTATTTTGTTAAGTGGGATGATGGCACCTGCTTTAGAGGCGCAAGAATTATGTGCAACTTGTTATGCACCTAATATTAAAAATCAATGGTTTCGTTTGGAATACTTTTTTTTAAGGTGCTTTATTGTTATGAAAGGAAATTGTTACAGTATACCAGATGTTGAATACTATTTTTAAAGCAAAAAGTTTTATTTAAAGTTTCCATCATGGTAAAACCGAGTCACTAAATACATAATTCGAAAAGAGACCTCACAGTGCGATAATCCTTTCAACAAAAAGTCATGACTTTTTTGTTGATTTTGATCTTTCAACATCCTAGTAATCTGTTATGAAAAAGTTGCGTATTTTTTAAATGCCCCTGTAAACTTTGTGATCTGGAATACTGTTAAAATTCTTAAGTGGTACATAATTCAGTACCTAAGTGGCCCAGTTAATCCATCTGATTGCTTAACACTGAGTAGAGAAGGTTTTTTTTTTTTTTTTTTAAGACTTGAGTTTACACCAAGTAGAGAGAGCGGAAAAAAAAAAAACGGCAAGAAAGAGGAAGGAGAAGAAAATAAGGATTGAGTGAGTCACCCGGCTGGTTAATTAGTTAAGCCATGCAATATTTGAAAATTTCCAACGGCAGTCACAAGAAGGGTTGCAAATTTTCGAGTCTGAAGCCTATTGGGGGATGAGGTCCATCAAGGGTTGTAGCTTGTACCTGATGAGAACATGTTCTAGAGGTGTAGATATGGGTGGGATTAGTTTGGTAAGAGAGGTAAGGAAGTCTCTTATCCATTAGCGCAGCTAATAACTGATTATTATTGTATTGTAAAGTGGGACCCAAACATGACCCTTCACCATGGGTGTCCCTTCCAGAAACAAGATCGCTGCCAGTGTGTGGAGTGACAAAAACAAGAATATTTTGCACACAATCTAGCTTCCTTGTTAACGTGTAAGGCCTATAGCAAAGTGGGGTGTCCACCTGACTGGTATATCCAGAAGAGCAGGAAAGAAATCCATTCTAGGGGAACCCACGGCTCTCCCAGGCTAATGATCAAATCACAAACAGAACATTTCCTATATTTCCATAGAAGAAGAAAAAAACAGCAGACATGTTAATATGGGGCATACCAAGTCTCAAGCAGGCATTAAGGGAAAGCGGAGGAATACTGCAGTCAGATCGGTCACAAGATCTCCAGGGCAGTGTCTACAGCACTACAGAGGTCTGGGTATATGTTAATTATGGCCCGTCAAAATCAATAAATCCCTTCTCCCTATCTTTCGTAAGGATCGTTTCTTTCAATTTGAAGAAAGTGAACTCTGGAAAGTGCTTTTCTGGGCTTGGTCATGTTAGGGAATCCTTGGGTCCTTTGTAGCCTGTCGATTTCGATGTGCTCAGTCTCCATATTGCCTAGTAAAGCGTAAAAGATGCCCTGGACAGTTGGAAGAAGGTTGTTGTGTTGCTTCACCTCTGGAAGACCTTGCAGTTGTATATTTTTACTTCTATGGCGATCCTCTAGGTCATCTATGCAGGAAAAAAGAGCTTGTAGTTGTCAATGGTGGTCTGACGGTACTGACTGGTGTTTGACAAACCCAGGGAGGATTGGTGTGATGACATTCTCACTAGCCTCTGTTTGTGAAAGCCCTGCAGGCTCAAGCGTAGGTCGTCCATGTCCCGCTTATGGCAATCTTAAACATGGCCTCCAGATCCTTCTCTGTAGGTAATAGAGAAATACTTTTCTCTAGGGATCCCTTGAAGTCAGTATTTTCTTGGTTGCTGCCTGACTGAGTAAGAGCAGCTGGGAGGCTTACTTGAAATTGCTGGTCCAACGGGTAGAACGGGCCGGGGAGGAAACTTCAGAGTTGGCTCTGTCGGGCACCATGTTGGAAGCACGGCTTGAGGACTGTAGTACTCCAGGCTTGTGGAAAAAAGCCCCAATGTTTGGCTTTGAGTCTGGTATAGCAGTCAGCCCAGAGTTCCGGGTCTTGCTCTTAGGCTACTTACTCATCTTGTGAGCTGAAAATTAGAGGAATTGCCATTTCCCACTGTGAAGCTAGTGTAGAGTGTGGGAGTCCAGCGAAGTAACGTCTTCACGTGTCCTTTGGTAAACCACGCCCCTTCTGGCATACTGTTTAACCACTTGACCACCGCCCCATGTCAAAAAGACGTCCTCTTTTTAAAGTTGAATATCTCGATAACGGCAGCAGCTGCTGCCACAACCGAGATATTCATCTTTTCAGGGGGCGGTGGTGTACACGATAACGGCGGTCTCCGCGGCGGATTCGCCGCGAGATCGCCGTTATCGGTGGCGGGAGAGGGCCCCCCCCCCTCCCGCCGCTCTCCCGCGCCCTCCGCCGCTTACCGGAGCCGTCGGTAGCGGCGGAGGGGATCGGATGTGTCCGGCAGCTGAGCGGGGACGGGACTGAAGGAGAAATCTCCTTCACCCGTCCTCATAGCTCTGCTGGGCGGAAGTGACGTCAAAACGTCAGTCCCGCCCAGCCTCTTAAAGAAACATTTTTTTTTTTGTCATTTGAAAAAATGACATTTTTATTTTTTTTTTATTTTTTTTTGCATTTAAGTCTAAATATGAGATCTGAGGTCTTTTTGACCCCAGATCTCATATTTAAGAGGACCTGTCATGCTTTTTTCTATTACAAGGGATGTTTACATTCCTTGTAATAGGAATAAAAGTGATAATAATTTTTTTTTTTATTTCAGTGTAAAAAATTAAAAAATTAAATAAAAATAAATAAGAAAACCCCAAAAAAAAATTTAAAGCGCCCCATCCCGACGAGCTCGCGCGCAGAAGCAAACGCATACGCGAGTAGCGCCCGCATATGAAAACGGTATTTAAACCACACAAGTGAGGTATCGCCACGATCGTAGAGCGAGAGCAATAATTCTAGCCCTAGACCTACTCTGCAACTCAAAAAATGCAACCTGTAGAATTTTTTAAACGTCGCCTATCGAGATTTTTAAGGGTAAAAGTTTGACGCCATGCCACGAGCGGGCGCAATTTTTAAGCGTGACATGTTGGGTATCATTTTACTCGGCGTAACATTATCTTTCACAATATATAAAAAAATTGGGCAAAATGTATTGTTGTCTTATTTTTTAATTCAAAAAAGTGATTTTTATCCAAAAAAAGTGCGCTTGTAAGACCGCTGCGCAAATACGGTGTGACAAAAAGTATTGCAATGACTGCCATTTTATTCCCTAGGATGTCTTCTAAAAAAAAATATATAATGTTTGGGGGTTCTGATTAATTTTCTAGCAAAAATATTGTGATTTTCACATGAAGGAGAGAAGTGCCAGAATAGGCCTGGTGGTCAAGTGGTTAAAGCAGGATTTCACTCTCTCGGTAATACTCACTATTTTTAATCCGCATGCTGGTCGCATTAGTAAATGGGTAGGAAAGTATATCATATTTCCCTTTTTTTCTCTTCAGTTACCTCCTGGTTTCCAGACATAGGCAAATTTCCTATATCCCAGAAGTCTTCACTAAGCACACCTTCCTGCCTGCATGCCTGAGCTAAGGGCAGATAGATTCCAGGAAGTAAATACTACATGAATCATCTGCCCTTGCTCAAGATGGTCATGACCAACTTTTATATTGTCCTACTCGGGTATTGTAGGCATTTAATGTGTTTGCGCTGCTTATTTGTTTTGTGTGGAGCATCTGCCTTCTTTTGCATATATTTCACACCATTTCTTATTTGTAGTGTGACCTGATAGATGTTGTTATACCTTCTCACTCAAAACTGTGAAAAACGTTTTCCTTTTGGGGTCTGTCTTTTTCAGCTGTTAACCTATGCTTTCAAGTGTATCCTGAAGCCATTGCAATGATTAACAGGAGTGTTGTTTGCTGGCTTATTCGGACATTGGTCTGATTAATATATGAGGAAAAGGAAATCCTCAGTGGAATTTACAGAACGGAAACTGATAAAAATGTTACTGCTATGATGATGTTACTGGCTACATGTTTTCTCTGTGTATGCGAGACACGTGTGTGATTAATATTGTAAGGATGGTCAAACAGTATAGTGCAAATAAGGAGATTTTTCTCCCGGAAAGTGTTTCCCTCAAGGAAAAAAAAGTGAAAGTCTGCACTTATTGTTTTCCCATACAGAAACGCAAAGTCCTTTCTGGATGAAAATGATGAATGGATTTCCCATTTTTTTTTTTTTTTTTTTTTTACAAATAAATATCTGAAAAGTGTGGCGTGCATTTGTATTCAGCCCCCTTTACTCTGATACCCCTAACTAAAATCTAGTGGAACCAATCGCTTTCAGAAGTCACATAATTAGTAAATGGACTTCACCTGTGTGTAATTTAATCTCGGTATAAATACAGCTGTTTTGTGAAGCCCTCAGAAATTTGTTGGGAAAACCTTATTGAACAAACGCCATCATAAAGGCCAAGGAACACACCAGACAGGTTATAAAAAAAAAAAACCAAATTTTGAACATCTCATGGAGCACTGTTCAATCCATCATCTGAAAATGGAAAGTGTGTGGCACAATTGCAAACCAACAAGACATGGCCGTCCACCTAAACTGGCAGGTCAGGCAAGGAGCGCATTAATCAGAGGAGCAGTCAAGAGGCCCATGGTAACTCTGTAGGAGCTGTAGGGATCCACAGCTCAGGTGGGAGAATCTATCCACAGGACAATTATTAGTCATCCATCTACAAATCTGGCCTTTATGGAAGAGTGGCAAGAAGAAAACTATTGTTGAAAGAAATCCCATAAGAAGTCCCATTTGCAGTTTGTAAGAAGCCATGTGGGGGACACAGCAAACGTGGAAAAGGGTGGTCTGGTCAGAGGAGATCAAAATTGTACTTTTTGGCCTAAAAGCAAAACGCTATGTGTGGTGAAAAACGAACACTGCACATCACCCTAAACACACCATCCCCACTGTGAGTGACACATGGTGGCGGCAACAACATCATTTTGTGGGGATGATTTTCTTCAGCAGGGACAGGGAAGCTGCTCAGAGTTGATGGGAAGATGGATGGAGCCAAATACAGCACAATCTTAGAAGCAAACCTGTTAAGCTGGATACACACTATACAACTTTTGTTATTCGATTTCCTTTCGATTTGCCTTTAACCATGTAGTGCAAGGCTCTGCCTCATTGTATACAAATTGAAAGTGTTTAGGGTTGACCTCCCATATTATATGGTTTTGGTAAATCTAAAAGAAAAAAATCCATATAGTGTGTATCCAGCTTAAGATTCCGCAAAAGACTTGGGACTGGGGTGGAGATTCATCTTAAAGCAGGACAATGACCCTAAACATACAGCCAGAGCTACAATAGAATGGTTTAGATCAAAGCATATCCATGTGTTAGAATGGCCCGGTTAAAGTCCAGATCTAAATCCAATTGAGAATCTGTGGCAAGACTTGAAAATTGCTGTTCACAGACGCTCTCCATCCAATCTGACAGACTTTGAGTTATTTTACAAAGAAGAATGGGGAGACATTTCACTCTCTAGATGTGCAAAGCTGGCAGAGACATACCCAAAAAGACTGTAATTGCAGAAAAAGGTGGTTCTACAAAGTATTGCCTGGGGGGGGTTTAAATACAAATGAATGCTACACTCAGATATTTATCTGTAAAAAAATTGGAAAACCATTGATCATTTTCCTTCCACTTCACAATTCTGTGCCACTTTGTTGATCTATCACATACAATCCCAATAAAATACGTTTTTGGTTGTCACATGACAAAATGTTGAAAGTTTCAATGGGTATGATTACTTTTTCAAGGTACTATAATATGTGAGAGGTTAAAGTATGTACAATATGTTGGGGAGTTTTGCCCTTATTTTTGTATTTATGATTATAGTATGAAAGTCATTAGTAGAGTGTGAAACAAACTTTTGAGATCCATTTCCTTTTTGTTCTAATGAGATGATGTTATTTCAGATCCTGTTCGACCAAGCCCAAAGATCAATCAAATCACAGCTCCAGTCATTTGTGAAAGAGTAAGTTGACATTGGTTGGCTCCTTTGTGATAAATGTATTACCTTGAAATGTTTATTTTTTCCAGTTGGCTTTATTAGGTGCTTATACACACTGCACAGTAACTAACACTTGGCTTGATAATTTCTGACATTATCTTACTACTTTTCTTACAGTATCCACTTCTGTATTCCTGGAAGACATAGCTCCCCAGTTAGAAAGCGGTGGTATGGCCAAAAAAATAAATACAGACACATTTTAAAAGCACAGTTCTGCTTTTAAAAAATTTGCATTATGCCACCCCACTTATTCGGGACTCCCAACTCAAAGTCCGTACCATTTATGAATGGAAGAAAAAACCAAGGAGGAAAATAGAGTAACTGGACCTGCCTTTCCTCTAATTGTAAATCTCCCTGCACAAGTATACAGAATTAATTCATTGTGACAGCCTAGGTTCTAAACTACCCTCTTGGATATGAATAAATGGCTTGTAAAACATATGGAGGTGTGCTGTAAACACGGCTGTGTCCAGTAGATTGTGATATCTGCTCTGCACTATAAATGGGCCCCATAGTCCTGTTTGAGTTCAGTCCAGCGATCTGCAAAAACAATGCATGGGAGCAGGTCACTCATCGTATGTATTGTTCTATTGCACATGAGCTACTTTGCCTCTTATTATGCCAAGTCCAGATATGGAGAGCTGTAGTTTAAGAGCTTGTTATATGATCTGTTTATCATTTTTTTTTTTAACATGATAGATGTATATATAAAAGTTCTAAACTTAACTTCTATTTTGATGACAACTCTGAGGCTCCATTTACATTGGCGTGTCTCTCACGATTTCCAGTGCGACTTTGATGAGACTTTCATATGACTTTACGCTCAGTGGATCTAAGTTACACCAAAGTAGTGCAGGCATCTCTTCAAAGTCACTGCGACTTTAAGTCTTTGTCCAAAGTTGCATGACAAATCGCACAAGTGTGAATGGAGCTTGAGTTCTGCATTTGTTCTAACAAAGCTATTTTTTCTGTTCCAGAGATCTTCGAAAATTCAAAGATGCTAAAAAACAATTTGATAAAGTCAGTGAAGAAAAAGATAATGCCTTGACAAAAAATGCTCAGGTGCAACGGACCAAACAACATGAGGTAGAAGAAGCTACTAACATTCTTACTGCAACACGAAAATGCTTCAGACACATTGCATTAGACTACGTTTTACAGGTAACTGAAATACTTGGTACTTCCTGATCTCATCATTACTCTACCTCCATTTCACAATATTGGGCATGTCACAAGAATTCTCATGTGGTTTATACTGTACAGAAATTCCTTTGTATACCACTTTTACAAAGGTTTTTAAGATTTCTTAATCCAAACAAATGAATTCTAACCCATTCACACTAGTCCTTTGTACAATCAACCCTGAATATTAAAGTGGTTATATAGCCTAATCTTTTTTTTTTAGCAACAACACATTTGTAAATGTTAGGTTAACAGACCTTAAACAGTTCCTTTCCACCATGCTCTGAAACAATCACTTTCTTCTGACCTTAAGCCACATCCTCCAGAATCTTGAGTGTGGCTTTCCTCAACTTCCGGGTGGGAAAGTACGCACTCATACTGTCACCCATAATTTTTTTTTGTGCTACTGTATATGTGTGCCCCTATATTCATTAAACTTGACTGATATGTGTCCACATGAACAGGCAGCCCAGACTAAACACACAAGACAACCCCCCCTGCTCCTCGTACAAGGGAGGTGATTGACAGGAGCTCCTTGTCTGTTTTGTTTGTTAATGTAATTTTGGTAAAGAATGATTATTTGGCAGTTGTATGTTCTGACCACCATCTTATAGCTTTGGGTAACTTGAAATAATATCCTTAAGGTAAAAGATTGTGAGAATTGAGACCCTGTCCAGGGGCGGTTCTGCATTTGCATCAAAACCATGTCCGCAAACTCCCACTGACTTTAAGCAATACACATGGCAGCTTAGAGGCTGCATGTGACCTGTTTTGCATTGTGTTGTGTTTCTTTGAACACAGCATGTTCTAATAAAGGGATTGTAAAGGTTTACATTTTTTTTAAACTAAAAACATGTTCTACTTATCTGTTGTGTGCAGTGGTTTAGCACAAGTACCCTAAACTTCCTCTTTTGGGGTCTCACCAGGGCTGTCTTCCTTTCTCGATCTGTCTCATAGCTAAGCGCTTGCTATAGGGGAAGACATAAAGCAGGGGTGCCCAATCTTTTGAAGAGCAAGGGCCACTTAACCGACTTGATAACTGGTCGCGGGCCACAATGAGCGGAACGGGTGGATGGCAGCCCACTCGGCTCTATAGATTCCACTCTACTCTCAGCACACCAAACGCGCAAATAATAGAAATCTATGGCTCAGTGCAGGTAACCCAAAGGTGCACGTCTCTGCACCTGTGGATCAGTATATATATATACACACACTGATTTTAGTAATAAACTTACCTTTAATAACCGTATTCTATTCTATTTTAGTCTATCCCAGAGCAGGACGTCGTGGGCCACATCAGAGCGCTCCACGGGCCACTGGTTGGGCACCCCTGACATAAAGGCTCAATCTTGAGCCAGGCTGTGTGCGTCCATAGACACAAAGCTTTGTTCGACCTTGCCCCCCATTCCCCCCTCACAGAATTTTTTTCAATTCAACGTTTTATTGAGTACTTCAGTATGTCATCATGCAATTCAGATAAAAGTAGCAAATATCAAAATTCAGTATGCAGCAACTCTATTTGAGCCGACTCCATCACCTCTAGACAAAAGGTCATCTAATCAACCAATAGTGTGAATGACTTCAAAGAATCAGCAAAAAAAAAATTGGTATAGTAGAGTAGATCACTAAGGTAGCACACATGAAACCTCACAAGCACAAGAGCCAAAATTAAAATAGCATTCTTATCTTACAAATTTTTCCAAAAAATTTAACACACAAAAAAATAAAATAGGAACTTAACGCTACACAATCGACTATATAAAATGTTATAATAAATGCCCTTCGTGGGGTGGACTAAAATGCAAGAGCTAGTGTTAAGCCAAGTGTTGTAGGGAGAAAAGTCAACCCTCACAGGGAGGATTTGACTGACAGCAGCAGGTTCCCTCTGCTGCAGAGTCGCTGTGCAGAAGGGCTCAGTGCTGGTTCAAGATTGGGCTCAGGTAAGTGTCTATGGGGAAGAGGGGCATAAAGGATCCTCAACCTAAAATTCTAAAAACTATAATGTTTCCTGCTGAAGCCAGAATTCTGGAAGCTAATCCTAGATATTAAGAAGCCAGAGATCTTCATGTGGCTGAAGGGTTTGTCATGTGTCATGCTCTAATTCAAAAGGCTAGTCACTTGATGTTGCTGGAACATAAATGTGTATATGCTTATCCTGTGTAATATGCACGGGGTATGTGTAGGGGGGCTGTGTGATGTAAAAAGGTCCAGAATATATATATATATATATATATATATATATATATATATATATATATATATATATATATATATATATATATATATATATATATATATATATATATATATAATTACTGGTCTGTTAATCTTATTGAAATGTTCTTGTATTTTGTTTTGTTATCATACCGTGGGATAGTGATCAGGGCACTACTATAAAGTAAAAAAAAAAAATCTTAATGTGCAGCAAGGCAGTTTTCACTTCATAACACCAGCATCAGTGGCCTGGTGTCACAAGGAAAGGGTCCAGAGACATATTGGAGCTGCATTAGAGCAATGGAGAGGGTGAGAATAATTTGAACAAACAAATCGCTGCATGGGAAGGGGGTGAGTGGGAGACCCTGTAGCAATGCCAGAACCTTGAGGGAGTGAACCTGCATGCTCCCTCAGGGTGAACTGACTTTGTATTAGTATTATCTTCATTTATTAGCAGGTAAATGCAGCCCTCCATGCATTCACATACATTGAATCCGGGCCCTTAAGTGGAAAAAAGGTTTCTGACCCCTGATGTAGCGTAGCATATAATTCCTGGAATCCATCTGCCCTTAGCTCAAGCATGCATGTAGAAGAGTGTGCTTTGTTGAGACAGCCTCTCCTCCCCCCTGAAGACTCTTTGGATGTATGCCATAATTTGCCTAGACAAGAAACTAGGAAGTAACTGAAAAAATGTTAAACACTTTTAAAACACATACATATGATATACTTTCCTATCTATTTACTAATGCTAGAAGCAGTAGGATTCAAAATAATCAATTTTGATTGGGAGAGTGAAGTTCCACTTTTAAACAAGACCGTGAAAAATGTTCTGACCTAATCAGGGTATATTTCACACACAGATCCATTCCTTGGATGACCTCATAACTGATGTGAACATGCATTACTTTCCCAGCTCAGCTCACTCCTATTCTGAAACACACATACTTACTCACACACACTCTCTCGTCCTCCCTGTCTCTGTCTGTCTTTAAATGTACATCCTGCAGAACGTTATGTAGTTGCTATTTAATTGCTAATGCAAATTCCAATGTTCACATTAGCTTGACCTCTACAGAGTTCTAATTAGACATGGCCTTTGCACTGGAAACTGCATGCTTATCTTATTAGCGAAAGCTCATATATTATACATACTGAGCAGTGGTTGGCATGCTATAAATGGTATACTAGTTGGTTTCTTAATGGACCTCCATTTTTTTTCTTTTCTTTTGTAGATAAATGTACTTCAGTCCAAAAGGAGATCTGAGATTTTAAAATCTGTAAGTACTAAATGTATGTTTATCATCTTGAAATATAGAACGGCTCTTGAGGAATGTAATGGAAATATTGTCTTTTATGTCACTGATTGATGATGGATAAGTGCCCATGTTTGGTTTACGGTTCTTTTTTTAAAATAAAGGCTGATCACCAAGTAGAGTCGAATTGGAAACGCATCTAATACTATTTAAAAAAAAAAAAAAAAATTAAAATAATTAGAACACTCCATCCTGAATGTTAATCTGACCTCTTCTAACCTATCTTAAAAGTACTACATTGTTACCTCAGTGCACTATTTTTGCATTACGTTTCAAGTAGTGAACCTTAACCACTTGTCTGTCAGCCAGATGTATGAACGTGCAGTCTGGGAAGCCCTCTTAATTGTTGCTGCAGTTGCGTAGGCCTGTAAACTTGTCTCAAACTCTGGTATCTCACCACTATAGTGCCCAACAGTACTTATTTTGCAAACATAAAACCGCTTTCCATTAATTCTACATGGGCTTACCTAACTCCCTTCATAGCTGTTTAAACACATTGCTTGATTACTTCTGCCATACTTCCTGGACAGACTTTAGGTCATGACACAGGAAGGAGTTGATCAGCTGAGGGTAGATGATGCAGGGTGTGTGCTAATGAGATCCGCTGGTCAACTCCTTCCTGTGTCATGACCTAAAGTCTGTCCAGGAAGTAAGGCAGACTTAATCGAACAGTGTGTTTTTAAACAGCTTTAAAGAGAGTGAGGTAAGCCTGTGTAGAATTAATGGAAAGCAGTTTTTATCCATTTTTGCAAAAGTGTATTATTGCTATATTGGTACGTAGGGGAGCTAGAATTTATAAAAAAATATGAACTTAGCTTTTAACCACTTCAGCCCTGAAAGGTTTTACCCCTTCCTGACCAGAGCACTTTTTACAATTTGGCACTGCGTCGCTTTAACTTGCGTGGTCGTGCGACGCTGTAACCAAACAAAATTTGTGTCTCTCACACACACACACACACACACACACAAATAGAGCTTTATTTTGATGATATTTGATCACCTCTTTGGTTTTTATTTTTTGCGCTATAAACAATAGAAGAGCGACAATTTTGAAAAAAATACTATCTTTTACTTTTTGCTATTATAAATATCCCAATTTTGCTTTCTTCAAAAAAACATTTTTTTCTCAGTTTAGGCCGATATGTATTCTTTGCAATTTTTTGTTAACAAAAATATGTAAATAAGCGATATAGTGATTGATTTGCGCAAAAGTTATAGCGTCTACAAAATCGGGGCTAGTTTTGTGGCATTTCTATTACTATAATTTTTTTTTAACTAGTAATGGTGGCGATCTGCCAATTTTGAGAGTGCGATTTTGCAGTGGACACATTTGACACATTTTTGGAACCATTCAGATTTATACAGTGATTAGTTGCATAAAAATGCACATATTACTGTATAAATGTTACTGGCAGTAACGGGGTTGACACTAGGGGCGATCAAAGGGGTTAAATGTGTTCCCTCACTGTGTTCTAACTGAAGGGGGGACTTACTAGGGGAGATGTCAGATCACAATCAGTCTCTTCTCCCCTAAGAGAACCGGTTCTCGCTCTGTCACGAGCCATCGCGGGTGCCCGGCGGTCATCGCGCCTGCCGGGCCCTCGCATCGGCGGCGTGCCTCCGGCGGTGCGCTCCCCTAGTGGCCAACAAGCGAAGCGACGTAAGGCAAGAGGTTAAACAAGCATTGAGTATTCTTCAGTAAAAAAAAAATTTGGGTTCCTGGTCAGTATTTTTGCGCTAGTGCACGTAAATACGCACATATGCGCACAAATACACGCATGAGAGCATAAATATTAATTGTCCCTAGGAAGGTATTGTGCACGCAAATGCACATATACGTGCAAAACAAACACCCCAAATTTACGACCAAAAATGCAGAAGCTCAAACATCAGTACCGTGTGCAAGAGGCCTACACTTTTTTCAGACTACTTGTTGTCTGATGTGTGTGTTATTTGCCAATGGTTCAAATTTTTTTTTTTTAACCAGTTGTGGACACTAGGTGTGGTACATGTGATCAAAAAAACTTTATCGATATGCATAAGTTATTAGCACTTCTACCTAGCAGCACTAGGGTCGCCAGTTCAAATCCCATCTACGAAGCTACCTGCCTGGAGTTTGCATGTTCTCCCTGTGCCTACGTGGGTTTCCTCTGGGTTTTCAGGTTTCCTCCCTCACTCCCAGGACCTGTTGGTTGCTGATCCTGTCAAAAAAACGAACTGCTTGTCTCTGTGTTTCTAAGCACTATTCGTGGGCAAGATAGGTGGATCTAAAAATAACAATGTAATTTTGTATCTACTTTTGTTTTATTCATCATCACATAAAGGGATGATCTTGGATCTGCATATGATGTTTGTTAAAATGTTTGTTACCCTTAAAAACAAATTGATCCTGTTCCCTTTAAAGCATGAATAGCAGCACAGTGCTTGTGCTGTGTCATTTGGCCCCCTGTATAACCTAAAAAATCTGTCTGATCCTGCTTGGTTCTGCCCTCCCACCTGTAAACTGACCACGGTTTATCATAGCTGCTGAGCCCAAACACTGTGGTCAGTTTACGTTCCTCCGTCATCTGCAGTTCTCCTCCCTGCTCTCCCCTGTCCTCTCTCCCCTCCCTGCCTGTAAGCTCGAGACACTGCTTGCCCCTCCACTCCTGCTGCTCTAAAATAAAATTATATTTATACAATCCCATCTGTTATATAACAATATATGTCCCAGTGCCTGTGCTGTATAAAAACAATGCCAATTTCTACCTTATCTCGGAGCGTCTCCCAGCGCTCATGTGACTGCTCGTCTCTCTCCTCTCCTACTTTCGGCTGATGTCAGTGGGAGTTCTCTGCCCCTCCTGCTATAGCTGTCAGCTGGGGAGAGAAGAGTGCTGAGGAGTCAGGTGAGCGCTGGGAAGCTATCGGAGATCAGGTAGAAATCGACAAATTGTATTTTTAATAAAATGTGATCCTATTTAACCTTAAGTTTATTCTAATCATCACTAATGGACCTGTTCTTCGACTTCTCACCGAAACTATTTTCCATTTTTTATAACATTTCATATTTAACCACTTGCCAACCAGCCACCGGCGATATATGGCTGCAGGTTGGCTCTATTGCGCAAATTGCCACACCGGTACGGTGTTACATGTAATAGATATAGCAGGCGCCGATGCGCGTGGCCGCGATGTCCGCCGGCCACCTGCGATCGCCCCGCAGAGAGCCAGAACAGGAATATGTCAATGTAAACAAACAGATCCCCGTTCAGTCGGGCGAGATGTCTGTTCCTAGTGATTAGAAACAGCGATCTCTCTGTACTCCCAGTCAGTATACTCCCCCCACAGTTAGAAGCACCTCCCTAGGACACACTTAACCCCTTGATCTCCCTCTAGTGTTAACCTCTTTCCTGTCGGTGACACTTATACAGTAATCAATGCATTTTTATAGCACTGATCGTTGTATAAATGTCACTGGTCCCAAAAAGCTGTCTGCCGCAATGTCGCAGTCCCTCTAAAAAGTGCTGATCACTGCCATTACTAGTAAAATAATAATAATAAAAATTCCTTAAATCTGTCCCCTATTTTGTAGACTATTACTTTTTCACAAACCGATCAATATACGCTAATTGCAGAGAATTATTTTTTTGGGATATTTCTTATAACAAAAAGTAAAAAAACATTTTTTTTTTTTAATTGTCAGTCTTTTGTTTTATAGCGCAAACAATTAAAACCGCAGAGGTGATCAAATATCACCAAAAAAAGCTCCATTTGTGGGGAAAAAAAGAACATCAATTTTGTTTGGGTACAACGTCGCACATTTTTCAGTTAAAGCGACGCAGTGCCGTATTGCAAAACATGGATTGGTCATTAAGGGGTTAATGTGGAGTGATTATTGTGCTATCCCAAAAAAAGGAAAGAGAAGCTGAAATAGCGGCTACACAGAATGACGAAATTCAAACACGAATAGAAGTAAATATGTAGCGCTAGTAAGATACGGTAGAGAGAGAGATAGAGTATATGTATGTATGTATATATATATATATATATATTCTCACTGACAATAATAACCCAACAGGGTAATAAAAAGTGAAATAATACTGAAGTTAAAAATAAGTCCACAAGAAAAACTTGTAAAGTGACAATGTCCATCACAAATAAATGAAGGTGTTCACGATGAAGATATCATATGGGCTGTATGAATCGTCACAAGGAATGTGTCTTCAAATAAATGGTATGACTTATACACGCTTACTGGAACTGTTGAACCCGACTGTCAGCGACAACAGATCAATCAGACATGGATATTCCCAACCGGCGGGGAATGCCAGGGATCCAGGAAGGCTCAGGTGACTTCTAGGTGGAATCTGGATGGAAGTGGCCACAAATGGAACCAATGAATACAGCTCTTCACGACCGGGAATCAATCAGACATAGATAACCCACCCGATCCTATGGAACGGACCAAACGACCCACGAAATCCGGAGGCAATCCAAAGATATTCGGTAAGTTTGGAAAGTGGTAACCCCAACTGGGGTGACAATGACCAAATGGAACCGAAAAACTCACGTCCAAGAACATGAAAAGAAAAAAGAGGGAGGGCTCCCAATGGTGCAGGTCAAAACAAGTGGGTTTTTATTCGATAAACAACCAACATACAGAATTTAAAAGAACGTGAAAATGAACAAATGAACACGATGAGATAAAAGCAATATGGGGAGCGGTGTACCTGGTCGATGCGTTTCATCCGACTAGGATTTCTACTGGGGCCCCACTATTTCTCACTATTGTATCTTACTAGCGCTACATATTTACTTCCATTAAAGGGTTAAATTCATCCAGGGCTGAAGTGGTTAAACTTTTTTTTTTTTTTAGTGTTCCTTAAAGAAAAAACATACAAAGCTTTTGTTTACAAATAACTTTGTAATGCTCATTTTAAACAGAACAAATTATGGGATTTCCTTTATATTTTTATCTACAGTAACAATTTCTTTCCGTAAACTTTACTCTCATCATATTAGAAAAAAAGTGAGTTGGTTAACTTTTTTTCTTTATGGATTGCATAAAAAAAATTGTAATTTTTCAAAACAATATCACCAAAGACCAATGTCAAAAAAAAAAAAAAATATATATATATATATGTGGAAAAAAGAAACGTTGCGCTATTAATATAAATTAAACTAAACAATCAGTTGATAATGGAAAAAATATGATGAAATTAAAATGAAAAAGACCCCAAAATTAAAAGGAAATAGAACACATGATTGAAAGTATAGTCTTTGTATCAATGGAAATGGTTAAGAGTAAGTTCATCAATATTGAATAAAAGTTCATAAGTTGAAATCATGTGTGGTGGCCGACACCACTAAATAAAAAAGGATGGAGGCTTACCGGATGGCAAGCAATAAAAGGCTTGCGGCTGCAAACCCCAGCCAGGGCCTTTTGATGATCCTCGCAGGGGGATGAGAAGGGATGGATGTTGAGACTTCCCAAACACGGATCCACAAGATTGCAGCGTGTCACAAGAAAAACTTAATAGTGAAGTACAACAGGACCAGCACATATAGGATATTTGTGACTCAAGGGACCACCACCACCAAAACACCCTATGGATGGGAGGCTTACCAGAGCATAAAGCAATACGAGCATGCGGCTAAACCCCTAGCCAGGGCCTTTGAGATCCTGAGCGGTGATGATATATCCTGGAGTCCTCCGGTGTAATGTGGTCAGTAAATACATAAAAAGAATGATATTGCCCACATGGTGAAGTATGTTAACTAAGTTGTTTTAATAAAAAAAGTTTAACACTTACAGGATAAAAACAGAAATGGATAGAAGCCGGCCGGCTCAATCAAACGCCCGTCCACACGGAACGAAGAAACGTCTTGCGTCAGCACGCTACCTTCCCGACGCACGTTTCGTCAAAAGTTGAGTGCCCCAGATGACGTCAACTTTTGACGAAACGTGCGTCGGGAAGGTAGCGTGCTGACGCAAGACGTTTCTTCGTTCCGTGTGGACGGGCGTTTGATTGAGCCGGCCGGCTTCTATCCATTTCTGTTTTTATCCTGTAAGTGTTAAACTTTTTTTATTAAAACAACTTAGTTAACATACTTCACCATGTGGGCAATATCATTCTTTTTATGTATCTACTGACCACATTACACCGGAGGACTCCAGGATATATCATCACCGCTCAGGATCTCAAAGGCCCTGGCTAGGGGTTTAGCCGCATGCTCGTATTGCTTTATGCTCTGGTAAGCCTCCCATCCATAGGGTGTTTTGGTGGTGGTGGTCCCTTGAGTCAAAAATATCCTATATGTGCTGGTCCTGTTGTACTTCACTATTAAGTTTTTCTTGTGACACGCTGCAATCTTGTGGATCCGTGTTTGGGAAGTCTCAACATCCATCCCTTCTCATCCCCCTGCGAGGATCATCAAAAGGCCCTGGCTGGGGTTTGCAGCCGCAAGCCTTTTATTGCTTGCCATCCGGTAAGCCTCCATCCTTTTTTATTTAGTGGTGTCGGCCACCACACATGATTTCAACTTATGAACTTTTATTCAATATTGATGAACTTACTCTTAACCATTTCCATTGATACAAAGACTATACTTTCAATCATGTGTTCTATTTCCTTTTAATTTTGGGGTCTTTTTAATTTTAATTTCATCATATTTTTTCCATTATCAACTGATTGTTTAGTTTAATTTATATTAATAGCGCAACGTTTCTTTTTTCCTTACTTGTATTGTGTTTGTATGACACTGTTGTGTTGCAGCTTAGTTAGGTATTTTTCTAGTGCCTTAGCGCGGTATTTCTTCTCTTTGTTTAATATATATATATATACACTTATCTATTCTAAGCCTGCTTTAGTTTGGTCACGTGATGCCCTGTGTCAGCCAGTGGTGGCTGCAGAGAAGAAGAAAGCATTTTGACAGCGCATGGCGACGTCACCCATAGGCTCCCAGCCATTGTCGGTGCTCCCTCCTACCTCCTGCAGCTCCCCCGGCTGGCACAGGGAAGCCGGATCATGTAAATAGCCTGAAAATAGGTAAGAATAGTCATGGGGAGACATATTTTTAAGACTAAATAGTAGGGCTGGGGAAAGTAAAGATTAATTCCTTGATTAATCTTTAATTTTTTTGATCGATCAAATTTCTGTCAGTGAGACTTACCCTGCTGGATGCGAGCAAACTGCACCCATTGGATTGAGGTACCTTTGCATCTGTGGAGCAGGAGGATGCATTAGGCTCCATCAGGGGAAGTGGGGAAAAAATAACCATTGTTTTCCTGTCCTAAGCAGTTTTGTGCAGACAATTCTTTGTGTATCGGCAACATCTGTTCCGTTGCGAAAGACTGTTCAGTTCTTCAGGATATATTGTCAATAAAATGCGACCATGTCTGCTTCCAGAAAATGTAAACACTCTGGTATGTCTGCGTGACTGGCTAAAGTGATGCCTACTATAAAGTGACTGACAGTCAATATACTAGATAAGTTTTATAATTAAAGTTAAACTAACTTTCTACGTTTTTCTTAAAGCTTAATAAGAAAAAATTACTTGCGTCAGTGCTACCACTTGAATTTAAAACATATTTGTGTGAACTGTGAAGTTAAAGCGGGGGTTCACCCTAAAAAAAAATTCTAACATTACATTGAGCCGAGTTGTGAGAATGACATTATGCTGACCTTTTTTATTTTCTTGCCGTACATACCGTTTTATTTATATTTTCACTGCAGCTTCCGGGTATGTAATCCTGCGGGCAGGGCAGGACTTAGGGTGGTGGGGGCCCCTGGGCTTGAGTGTTGAAGGGGCCCCCTGGAGCCGAGAAATGGGGGGGATCGAAGTTGTTGAGCGGGGGGGGGCGAATTGAAGTTGTTGAGCGGGGGGAGCGCATTAAAGTTGTCGAGCGGGGGGGGGATTTTGCAGTTGTTGAGGGGGAGAGTGCCTCTCACCTGTGCCAACAGCCAGGGCCACAGACTGTCATTAGCCCGGCTCTCGGCTTTCTTCCCTTCAGCAGCCACAGTCCTCCACACACCACTCCGGTTCCTCCTGCTTCCGTGCTGCCTCCTCTTGCAGTGCGGGAAAATTAACCCTTTTGCGGGACTGCGGGAAGAAGCTGTCTGTGCGGGAAAGTCCCACAGAATCCGTGCGTGTTGGGAGGTATGCGCAGGGCCGCCATCAGGAATTTTGGGGCCCCTTGCACAGCTTAAGGCATGGGCCCCCTGAAGCAGAGAACCTAGGGGGGGTGGGGGTGCTGCCGCCTGAAATTGAGAAGCGTGGGGGCTGCCGCAAATTGAGAAGCGGGGGGGCCTTTACAAAAAAAAGAAGAAATAAAGAAGAAAACAAATATATATATAAATATATGTAGCCATCCGGGGCCCTGGGGACCTCTGGGCCTTTTAATAAAAAGAAAAAATAAACCTCTGGGCCCTTTAATAATAAAAAAAAAACATTTATAAAAATTACATAAAAAAAGGGAGGTTGCCAAACCCGGGGGCCCTGGGGACCTCTGGGCCCCTGGGAACCTCTGGGCCTTTTAATAAAAAATAAAAAAATAAACAAAAATAAAAAAATAAACATTTATAAAAAAAATAAAAAAGGGGGGGTTGCCACATGGGGCCCTGGGGACCTCTGAGCCCTTTAATAAAAAAAATGTGTATATATATATATATATATATATATATATATATATATATATATATATAAAAAAATTTAATTTTTTTTATAAAAAAATAAAAAAGGTGGGTTGCCATCCGGGGGCCCTGGAGACCCCTGGGCCCTTTAATAATAATAATAATAATAATAATAATAAAATATATATATTTATATATACATATATATATATATATTATATATATAAAAATAAAAAAAACATTTTTTTACAAAAAATAAATAAAAAAAAGGGGGGTTGCCATCCGGGGCCCTGGAGACCCCTGGGCCCTTTAATAATAATAATAAAATATATATATATATATATATATATATATATATATATATATATATATATATATATATATATATATATATATATATATATATATATATTATATACATAAAAATAAAAAATATATAAAAAAAAAACATTTTTTTACAAAAAATAAATAAAAAAAAGGGGGGTTGCCGTCCGGGGCCCTGGAGACCCCTGGGCCCTTTAATAATAATAATAATAATAAAAATATATATATATATATATATATATATATATATATATATATATATATATTATATATATAAAAATAAAAAATATATAAAAAAAAACATTTTTTTACAAAAAATAAATAAAAAAAAATTTTTTTTTTTTTTTTAAAGGGGGCCCCCCATTGGGTGGGGCCCCTGGGCTTGAGCCCAGTCAAGGCCAATGGTAAGTCCGGCCCTGCCTGCGGGACTGGGCGTTCCTATTCACATGCTAATTGATTGCTTCCCACCGGCACATACAGAGCGTCGCGAGTTGCCGAAAGAAGCTGGACTGCGAGTCGGCTCTATACGGCGCCTGCGCACAGACGTTCGGCTTCTTTCGGCAACTCGTGACGCGTTGTATGCTCCGGTGGGAAGCATGTCAATCAATTAGCATGTGAATAGGAACGCCCTGTCCCGCAGGATTACATACCCGGAAGCCTCGGTGACAATTTAGATAAAACGGCATGTACGGCAAGAAAATTAAAAGGGTCAGCATAATGTCATTCTCACAACTCGGCTCAATGTAATGTTAGAATTTTTTTTTTAGGGTGAACCCACGCTTTAAGTCATGTATTGTGGAAACTAACTAGTGTCGGGTGATTGTATATAGTGTATACCACATTTACCACTGACTAATGCAGAGTTGCAATGCAAGGAGATCAGCTAAAAGTAGTTGGATCTGTATGTGTGTTATAATCGAAATTAGTCAATTAATCGATAAAAAAAACGATTAATCGAACACAACATTTTTAATCAGTAACAGCCCTACTAAATAGGTTTTTGAGTGGAATTCTTCTTTTAGGTGATGCCAAAGTTCTTGCTCAGTTAACAGGCTCATAGTAGAAATTTAAAGTAACTAAAGGCAAAACTTTTTTTTCTAGATTTGGATAGAGTAGAGAGGGATTAGAACACCGGTCAGTATTTATTGCTGTCTGTGCCCCTGTTATGGAGATTCGCCCTCGCTATTTGTCCTGTTTTTACCATTATCATTGAAAGTAAAATAAAATCACAAATTTTGGGTTGGTCCCAGAATAGTAATAGAGGGGAAATATTCCAATGGGGAAACTAGTTTTGGTGACCTGGGGGTCCCCAAGGAATTTCCTTTAATTTTCAGGGAATTTCTCTCACTTCATTTGTTGGTTATGGGACAGGAAGCGAAGGGAAATCTTTGCAATGGGACACAGATGGCAAAAAATAATAATCTGACAGGGGTTATAACCCTCCCTTGCTCTATCCAAAATGGAAAATAAGAGTCTTGCCTTTAATTCTACTTTTAAATTTGCCCTGTTCCATAATGGGTGTACAGGTGTAAAAGCCAAAGTGGTTAAAGTTAATTGTTAATCTCTTCTGAAGGCTACACTCCATGTACAAAGTTTAACATAAACCTTTAAAAGGGGTAACCTAGGATAGCCCAAACAGCAGTTATGGGTTGTGGAATGCTGCAAATACAGTTTCCTCTGCTTGCTGGTTACTATTGGTTGATGTGCTTTGCACCTGGTTGCTGTATTTTGTCAAATATAGTTCAAACAGTATTATTCCTTATTTGCATGTAGTCTCTTTAAACCAGTGGTCTCAAAGTACCGGCCCGCGGGCCATTTGCGGCCCGCGGACCGGTTATAAATGGCCCGCAGGCAGGGCGGAAGTGTGGGGAGTAGATTTCCTTCACGCAGAGTAGCGCAGAAAGCATCTCTGTCATAAGTTCACTTCTCTGATTCACGCTGCGGCTGCTCCCCGCCCCCCGACGGCCCCCCCTCTCTTCTCGTCCATCCCCATTTGCTTGTGATATCACCTGGGATGGACGAGAAGAGGGGGGGGGGGGCGCCGGGGGGCGGGGAGCAGCCACAGCGTGAGACAGAGAAGTGAACTTATGACAGAGACACTTTCTGCGCTACTCTGCATGTGAAGAAAAAAGACAACAAGTAAACGCTGACCTGTACCCCAATTGTGCCCTATGTACCCCGATTGTGCCCCATGTACCCCGATTGTGCCCCATGTACCCTGAATGTGCCCCATGTACCCTGATGTGCCTTAATGTGCCCCATGTACCCTGATTGTGCCCCCATGTGCCCCATGTACCCCGATTGTGCCCCATGTACCCCGATTGTGACGTCACATGCCCCATGTACCCTGATTGTGCCCCATGTACCCTGTTTGTGCCCCATGTACCCTGTGCCTTAATGTTTCCCATGTACCCTGATGTGCCTTAATGCGCCCCATGTACCCTAATGTGCCCTGATTGTGCCCCATGTGCTCTGATGCGCCCCATGTACCCTGATGTGCCCCATGTGCTCTGATGTGCCCCATGTACCCTGATGTGGCGGATGTGCCGCATGTACCCTAATGTGGCCCGATTATGCCCCATGTACCCTGATGTGCCCCATGTATCCTGATGTGCTGGGCTCTGTACCCTGATGTGCTGTGTCCTGTGCCCTATATCCTGATGTGCCATGTGCCCTGTGCCCTGTCCTGATGTGCTATGCCCTGATGTGCCATGTGCCTTGTCCTGATGTGCCGTGCCCTGTACCCTGATGTGGCCTGTTGTGCTGTGCTCTGATGTGCTGTTCCCTGTACCCTGATGTGCTGTCCCCTGTACCCTGATGTGCTGGGCTCTGTACTCTGATGTGTGCTGTGCCCTGTACCCAGATGTGCTGGGCTCTGTGACCTGATGTGCTGTGCCCTGATGGTGAGTGGTCAGTGTGTAGTGGTCAGTGGGGTGTGTAGTGGTCAGTGTGCAGTGTAGTGGTCATCGTGTAGTGTAGTGGTCATCGTGTAGTGTAGTGGTGAGTGTGTAGTGTAGTGGTCATCGTGTAGTGTAGTGTTCAGTGGTCAGTGTGTAGTGTTCAGTGGTCAGTGTAGTGTGCAGTGTAGTGTGCAGTGGTCAGTGTGCAGTGGTCAGTGTGCAGTGGTCAGTGTGCAGTGGACAGTGGTCAGTGTGATGTGTAGTGGTCAGTGTGTAGTGGTCAGGGTTAATAATGCATCCACTGACACCAGTGCTGGGGGTAAAAATGCGTCCACTTAAACCAGTGCTGGTGGTAATAATGCGCTCACTGACACCAGTGCTGGGTTTTAATAATGTGTTCGCTGACACCAGTACTGTTGTTTTTGAAGTTTGAAAGTTTGCATGTGGCCCCCCATGGGATATGAAAACTTGTCTTGTGGCCCTCAGGTAATTTGAGTTTGAGACCCCTGCTTTAAACCATGCTACTTAATTTCAGTTCATAACCACGTTTTGATGTCAACAGCAGTTCCTCTTGTACACTAAAATTTTGATGCACTCCATTATTTAGGTACTAAAAACTCTGAGATTTTTTTTTCTTTAATTATTTGCAAAGTAACCTGTTCAAAGTAATGGTAAATGCAGATAATTGCTGTTTCATTTATGCTCTGGTCACAGTGCATACATACCCAACATATCTCAGCAAGTCTGGGCAGAATGTATCATATGATATGTATAGTGCTGGTAATTTAAAACCAAATATAAGTAGGAGTCAGCCTATAGGTTAATGGAATGGAAAACTTCTGAGTCTGTGAATCCTTCCAGAACATGATCCCTACTCCGACTTAGAAAAAGGTTCCTGTACGACTTTGGGGGCGACTTGCATTGACTTCAATACAGAAGTCATTTTGCAAGTCGCCTCTGAAGTCGCCTTGAGATTACCTTGCCGAGTTGCCCCCAAAGTCGTGTGTGTGTCACACTGTGTGTGAACCAGCTCTAATGCTGTTTTGTTTTTAACTGCTTGCCGACCAGACGCCGTCATTCTACGGCGGCAGGTCGGCTCTCCTGGGCGAGAGCCTGTACATTGACGTCCGCTCTCTGAGCGGCCACTAGGGGCGCGTGCGCCGCCGGGCACCCGCGATTGCTTGTTACAGAGCGGGGACCGGGAGCTGTGTGTGTAAACACACAGCTCTCGGTCCTGTCAGCGGGGGAAATGCTGATCTTTTGTTCATACAATGTATGAACAGAAGATCAGTGTTTCCCCTAGTGAGGCCACCCCCCCCACAGTAAGAACACACCCAGGGACATACTTAACCCCTTCCCCGCCCCCTAGTGTTAACCCCTTCACTGCCAGCGGCATTTTTATAGTAATCCAAAGCATTTTTATAGCACTGATCGCTATAAAAACGCCAATGGTCCCAAAAATGTGTCAAAAGTGTCCGCCATAATGTCGCAGTGCCGAAAAAAAAATCACTGATCGCCGCCATTACTTGTAAAAAAAAAAATATTAATAAAAATGCCATAAAAATACCCCCTATTTTGTAAACGCTATAACTTTTGCGCAAACCAATCAATAAACGCTTATTGCATTTTTTTTTTTTACGAAAAATATGTAGAATACGTATCGGCCTAAACTGAGGAAAAAAATATATTTTTTTTATATATTTTTGGGGGATATTTATTACAGCAAAAAGTAAAAAATATTCATTTTTTTCAAAATTGTCGCTCTATTTTTGTTTATAGCGCAACAAATAAAAACCGCAGAGGTGATCAAATACCACCAAAAGAAAGCTCTATTTGTGGGGAAAAAAGGACGCCAATTTTGTTTGGGAGCTACGTCGCACGACCGCGCAATTGTCAGTTAAAGCGACGCAGTCCCGAATCGCAAAAAGTGCTCTGGTCTTTGGGCAGCAATATGGTCCGGGGGTTAAGTGGTTAAAGAAAAGTTTAACAGGAAAGGAAAATAAAAAGCATTTACATCTAAAATGTTAATGGTCAAATGATTAACTTCTTTCTGTCCATGATTAGATTGATTTGTGCCCTCATTATTACTCTAGGGAAAGGTAATGATTCTGTAGTATCCTCACATGCACCATGCACTTTTTCTGTATTTGGAGCAGCGTATTGATCTCTGGACATTTTTCTTGTCTGCAGCACAGTTCTGAGCTGCTGTGTATCTGTATCTCTCCTGTATGAGCTGCTACTGCTGCAAGACTCTGACAAGCTGCTTTAGTTTTTTTTCCCCCCGCTCGCAATACAGAGCTCTATTACATGCTTACAGCTAATAAAACATAAGCCTTTTCTAGAAGAAAGCTGACCGCAGGGAAATGTTGTAGGTTTGTGTAGGAAATGTGTTTGTAGGACCAGGAGAATGGGTTTGTACCAGTTTTGCTGAGTCACTGAATGCATGGATTTTGAATGTATTCCCCAGTTTTTTCCCCCCAAAAGAGACCAGTAATGTTATCCACAGGGAATTGTTGATGTGTGCATGGTCTGCTGCAATTACTGCATGTTTATAATTATTTGTGCAAGGAATTTCTGGCCTTATGGTTTTTTTATTTTTTTTGTTAACAGATGCTCTCCTTTATGTATGCCCATCTGGCTTTCTTCCACCAAGGTTATGACCTTTTCAGTGAACTTGAGCCGTACATGAAGGATTTAGGCGCACAGGTAATTATTTGGCATATCAAATTCCTACAGCTTGATGGCAGACATGGTGCTTTATCCTTCTTATTTTTCCCTTGGGTGCACTATGTTATAGAGATGCAGTTGTTTTATATTTGCATACTACACAAAAAAAGGGGCAGGGCTTGATGCCACCAAAACTTTTAGCACAATATTGTATTACTGCTTGATTTTGTTGGATGATGTACATCCTAACAATTAACTTAATTAATTTTTTTTTTATTTGCTTCCTTTTGGCCTGTTAAAGATTTTATCTTGTCAGAAATTCAGAACTGTTCTGTGCACATGCTCACTTCATGTGTGAAATGAACCCACCCAGTCATTACATTGGAACTAAAAAATGATTGGCCTCTATGTTGTGAAGATGGGAGTAAGAGGAACTATTATAGGGCTCTAAACTGATACATCACATGCAAGGCCTCTTTAAAGCATTCCCTATGACAATTTTGGGTACTATATAGTTTTCTGCAATTTCATGGATATGTGCAGTTTTAAGGCTTGGCATGTTTAATGTTTTTCCTCAATGCAGCCTCATCATTTTATATTTTACCAAAAAAAGGGTATAATATTTTGTTTGCACTCAAATTCATTTTGGTGCACATTCTCCTGAAAATATGCGTTTGATAAATAGCTGCGCAAATAGCAACATAAATAATTGCGCCTACTACCATTTTATTCTCGAGGGCCTCTGCTTTCAGAAAATATATAATTATTTGGGGGTTTATAGTAATTTTCTATCAAAAAAAATAATATGCAGATTTTAAAATGTGTGAAAAATTTAAAATCGCCCTGGTACAAGTGGTTATTCTCCTCCTGCATAATTTTGTATATGAAATGATTCGCTATATATCTGAATTCATTTTCTATGCATAGGCCACTAGAAAAAATGGTATACAGGTTAGCTAAAAATTACCGTATTTATCGGGGTATAGCGCGCACCCCTAAAGTTGCCCGAATTCCTGTGGAAAAAAAGATGTTTTGTACTTAGTTTTGGTGTCTTGCGCGGCGTCCATCGGTGGCCTCGTCGGGTCCGGCGTCCGTCTGCAGCTTCGGGTGTCCTCTTTGTCGGGTCCGGCGTCCTTCTGCGGCATCCTCACGTCCTCCCCGCTCGTTTCCCGCGCCGAGTTTGAATACTGCGCCGACATATACCGAGCGCAGTACATTCGTGTATCGTCGGGCAAGCTCGGCAGCTCTCACGCTGACGTCCTGTGCGCTCAGGACGTCAGCGCGAGAGGCGCCGAGACTGCCCGAAGATACACGAGTGTACTGCGCTCGGTATATGTCGGCGCAGTATTCAAACTCGTGGCGGGAAAGCGGGTATCGGCGTATACCGCGCATCCACGATTTTGCTTTGATTTTCAGGGCAAAATAGTGCGCGGTATACGCCGATAAATACGGTATAATATATTTGCTTGGTCTATATCGCAGTTAGTCTGTTTGTGTGTCATAGAATGTGAGTGTGTCTATCGAGTTATCTTGATATAAAGTTAGAGATTGATCGATCTGTACTTTTCAGTCACAAATAATGTTTTACAGTACTATATTTTCCATACTAATGTACATTTTGAGGTATTTAAAATCTAAAGCTGGCCATGCATGGATCCAAATTTGGCCAGTTCAGCAGGGATCAGCCAACTTTCAATCCATGTGTGGGCCACTGTGGTTGAATAGAAGACAATCCTACTGATCGAATTCTGTTCAACAGCCCAAATGGTATTTTTTTGCTTGATCAGCGGTGCAGGCAATAGGCTGCAGTGCTGTTCAGTGTATTCTGACAGCAGGGAAGTCTTCCTGCTGTCAGAATACAAAGACATATCTAGGAGGATTCCCCATCCATCTCGAATGTGTGGATAAGTGACCCAAGGAGAACATAACATTCCATGAAGTGTGTCCCTGCTGGTAGTGTATCCCATTACATGCTGACTTGGCTAGATATGTAATGTGCCTTAGGTTATTGATAATTACAGCTTATAACATCATTATTATAAGAAACTTATTTTCCCTTTTCTTGTATGCTCTTATTTGCAAATATAAGTCATTCTATATGCATAGCAGTGTATATGATCCAAAGAAAACTACCCTTTACAGAATAAACAGTGTGGACAGATTTTTGACTAGCTGTTTTTTTTTTCTTTTCTATTTTTTCAGTTGGATTGTCTTGTTGTGGATGCTGCAAAGGAAAAGAGAGAAATGGAGCTTAAACACTCAACAATTCAGCAGAAGGTAAGTGTGAACAAAAATGCAGTGTAAAGGCTCAGTACACACTGAAGACCTTCACTGAGCATTAGTATTTCGAGTTGATTGTCTCCGGCTTGGCTTGTATTTCCAATCAAGGTCATGGCTGCAGTTGAAACATTATTCTTTGAATTATTTATATGGTGCCAGTGAACAATACTCGGCTTTGAATACTAAGATGTGCACCAATTTAGGTGTCTTTTTACATGTAAAAAAAAAAAGTTAAATGACTGATGTATTTTTTTCTAATTCTGACTGCTTTGGTGTTTTAGTTATATGTGACGTGTATATTCATCATTTCTCTGATAGTGTTTTAATGGTGCTCCACCCATATGTTGCAGAATTGATAGATATCCCCGCTTTGTAGTAGTATGAATTTTGGTAAACATCTGCCTGAAAGGCATTGAGAGGTTTTTGATGCTAGCAGGGGAGGATTGGGAAGCTGCTTTTGTGTGCAGTGCCTAAAGTGGTTTCTGGATCTGGCTGTACATGGAAAGAGGTGGTCACACGATACTGGTTGTTCTGAAAACAACAATTTTTCTGAACATAAGCTACAGTCAACAATTTAATCTGCAAGGTATTCCTAGTTGTACTTTGCTTAGTCAGCAGGGATCTGCATCGTTGTGGTCTGCTTATAACGTTGAAGCTTGGAGCTCTGGTAGTATAGTATGAACAGGGTAGTGGATATAGGTTTGGAAAATTCTCTTGCAAGGGTATAGCCACTTAAAACAACCAGAAGTTCCCATTTTTGGCCAGCCATATTTATGAAGAGTGTCCCCAGCAATCGTCACTTAATGCATGCACCATCATTTATCTTGTAATCTACAGGTTTTCTTTTATTGTGGTATAATGGAGAGTAAAAAGGTTTAAAGTAGATGTACTTTTTTTTTTTTAAATAACAAAACATTTTATGCTTGGTTTTGCACTAAGCAGACCTGATCCTCCTCTTCTCGTGTCCCTCGCCTGAACTCCTGCTGAGTGCCCCCTTAGCAAGCTGCTTGCTATGGCGTCAATCATGCAGGCTCGCTTCCAAGCTGCGTGGTACTACTCTACCCCACCTCCTCCTCACTGGCTGTGATTGACAATAGCTGGAGTCCATGGCTCCCACTGATGTCTCTGAACAAGTGAGCAGGGAGAGAGAGTAGTGATGCTGCTCTCATGCATAGCCCCAAATCGACATCGGGCTCAGGTTTTTTTATTTTTATAGCTTCATGCATGAAGCTATAAAACCTTCTTTTAGAACCACTTTAGGGTGGTAGCGAGAAACTCATAAACTGCAAGCAAAGGTAAGCCAGCTGTCATAGCATATGTCTCAAAAATATTAGGTCTAACTATATTCTACAACGTGATGGACTACCTGAGGAAGCTTGTTGTGGTATCGGACCTAATAACACTGTCACTTTTGCAGGTGTCCGCCTTTCCATGAACTGCTGTTTCTGATAAGCCAGTTGTGGCACAGTCGAGATAATCTGAATCCTTAGCAGTGGAGCAGGCTGTGGGTTGTAAATTCCTGAACCTGCAAAGTGAACTTTGATTTTCATTAGTGATGGCTGATTACTAGAATTTCGTTTGTTTGGGATTTTGCAGATGGTCACATATTTTTCACTTCTTTTTTTTAATCCCTTTTTAATATTAGGGCCTATCTGCTGATGACTCAAGTTACGAGTGCAATGAAGATGCAGAGAATGGTGTTGTTATGGAAGGATACCTCTTTAAACGAGCTAGCAATGCTTTTAAAACCTGGAACAGGTAATTGTTGCCGTATTTAAGGCTGTTTATGGCTAAATGTTCCTTTCTTTTCCTTGGTCATCACTAACTCTACAAAGTAAAAATGGTTACAATGATATAATTCAGAGAAACTCGTTGAGAGCAATGATCAGCACAGTTCTACAACGCTGCATTTTTATTTATTTATTTTATTTGTAGTGCTTAAACTGCATTCTTGGTTTCCAATTTCATGTCATGCTGCTGCTCTTATTTTGCATTTTTCATTCCTCTTCCTCCTTTCCAGTATGTTTTTAATCCTGCCCCATTTTTTCACATGACAGGAAAAAGCCAGACCACTCCAGGTATCAATCAGCCTCTTTTGTCCCCTTCATGTATTACATGTGGCACGTTCCTCTCCATGTGAACCTTGTAATTGGCATAGATCACTTGCAATGGATAAATCTCCTTTAAATTGCTATTTATCAGGTTGAGGGGTAATAAACCATTTCGTCCCCCCCCCCCCCACAGAAAATGTATGTTACATCTTGTCTAAGATGTTTACCTCAGAGAGGTCTTCCATTTTTAATGCAAAAGCGCATTTTCTGTTCATGTCACTTCTGCATAGCAACATAGAACAATTCCTCTTCTTGCGCCCTTTTGCTGTTGGACAGGAATCCTCATAGATGAAATCTTACATCTTGTTTCATCCATAACCATCTACTGGCACTTCCATTGGTACATTTACATCAACACCATAGACTTGGTCCACAATCTAGTGCAGTGTAATGCAATCCTACCATTGCTTATCCTTTGTGTTATTGCAGTTGGCAAGTTTGAAACCGGGGGTTACCATTTGGATTACCTTGAACAAATTGTTTAATATTATCAGATATTCTTGTAATATAAGCTGAGAATACATTGTTTTTAAAGGAGAGCACAGTGCAATTTGTGCATGCTACAAAAAAAAAATCCAGATCGATGAATTTATACTAATTTCACCCCTGCACTGAGATGTCCCATGTCCCATGCAGAAACCGGTGCACAAATAATATACATGTTCTTTCTAGTAATCTGCACAAACACATTGCATGAATAATGTTTAGCATTTGTAAGACCTTTTCTAAAGTTTTGCCCTAATGGAAGCACCTATTTGTCCAATGAGATATTCTCCATTGCATGTTATCTTTCCTACAGGGTTAAACTCTGTGCTTGCTTGCAGTCAATTTTGCCTTTTTACCTCTTCTGTTCATTTCAGGAAATTTTTAATTTTGAAATGTGATCTATAAGCTTGCAATTTGTTGCATCCATCTTTATAGCTCCTTGTCCTACATTCAGATCTCTTTTTAACACTCGCATGCTAATTATTGTCGTATGAGTATCTGCAATATTAACAAGAGGTGCTCCTTGATGCACATCATTACCCCCTAGCTGATCATTTTATCATTGTGAGTTTATGCTGTGTGTTCTAAATTCAATAACGCACACACGTGTTTTCATGTTCAGTTACTCACTGTTGGATAAATATATATAAATTTATATCATTGTAATCTACAGCACACATACATTGGCCAGTGTATTAATTGGAGGTGTACAAGCTGCAATTTTTATAACCGTTTGTCTGGTGACATGAAATGTAAGGGACTATGAACTGGTGTTTTTAATGAAAACTTTGAGTCCAAGGCCTATCTACTGTAGGCAGGATGAGTTGTGTGGAGTGTATAAACTACACTCTACGCACCATCCCCTTTTTGTTTTTAAATCTATTTGCTATTGTCTTGTTCTTTCACACGCAGGAGGTTTCTTTCATGATGTTGGATATGGCCTTGTAGAAGTGTAAATCAATCCCTATGTGTCATCTAAAGGCAAATGGGGTGTGCAGTTGCTCTAGAGCACATCTCTCAAACACAAGACCCTTGGACCAAATCTAGTCTACCAGACCTTGTCATGTGGGCCTCACGTCCAGTTTTGCAGCCGGAAGGTGGTCCAACTCCATTTAGCCACCTCCTGCTCTTAGCCTTTACTCCCACTCGCTCCTGATTAAGTATTCTCTGTAAAGCAATATGAATGTACATTTACTACGCTCTGGAGCACTTGCAAAGTGCACAGTCTATTTGCCTTTATTAAATCAACCCCTTAGTATATAGGAGACCAGTGGCGCCTGCTGCTGTCAGTCAAACCCTATGAGGAAGGGGGGGGGGAGGCCGAGCTGTGCTGTGCATACCAATAGGCAACTTGGCTCAGGATAGAGCCTACACGAGTGCCCCTATAGCAAGCCGCAAATTAAAGGGGGAGGAGCTGAGCGCATGGCAGGGTGAAGACCCCAGGGGAGGTTCGGGTCCGCTTCGTTCAAAACCATTGCTCAGAGCAGGTAAGTATAACATCTTTATTATTTAAGAAAAACAACTTTTACTATCACTTTTAATATGTTCCTTGAGTAATTCTTATACCAGCTTTATGTAATTCAAATACATATTTCATACTAGTCCTACATTTTGCATTCTAGAAATACTTTTATAGTTCACACACAAAAATATACTCCCCTTACCTTCTCAGGGAATCTGTATTACTAATCTAGTTTCTAACATCTTCTTGTTTTGTGATTGAACTTGATTTCCTCTTTTGTCCTGTGTCAGTATTTCCTATCCAGCTTGTGATTCCTATTCTTTTCCGCAGCTTCATAGCTTTCCATTTCCCCTATTAGGCTTCAATGTTTCCTCTTTTTTAATGTGAATGCACAACACATGATAGGAAAACAGCCTGAAGTTAATTTCTGCCGTTGACTTTTATGTTTAGGCTTTTCTTTTAAATGTTCATATTGTGAACTTTTAAAAGCATGATATTCATCTGTTATCTTGACTTTCTAGCATGTCAAAAACTTCCCACTTACCAGTCTGTTTTTAACTGCATTTGCACCAATTGAAACATTTGAACGGGGTGGCAACAACCGTAGAGTATAACAAAGCACACAATTTCCTTCTAAAGACTGGAAAGAGTTTGGAATTTGGACCCCTGTAATCCAAATTACAAGATCTCCACACTCTTGTGTACCACCATGAGAACCGTTGCTGCCATTTACTTATTAGCAATTGGCTGTAATTGTGTTATGTGCACAAACCCTCCCACCTACTAACATTTATTGCTTTACTTTCTTTACCATTGTAACATTTGTAGATTTACCTAGTGATGCAGTACAAAATACTGTCATTTGCAATGCATCACCTTGTTCTAACAGATTTCTAGCTTGTGAGTAACAGATTTATAAGACAAATGATCATTGCTCACTGTTACTTACTGCAGTTTGTACATTTTCTTTGCCTTGCTAAATGAGACAGTTGACCCTTCAAGAGATTCGGTGTCCCAAGTACTTTTTCCTTTGCATGACAGCTCCCAAAGCCTATTGAGTCAGTGTCCTCCTTCCTACTACATAGTGCCTGCCAATGGAAGTCAACACTGGAGTGAGTACCTTTCTCATGTGGCTGTCCAATACATTGATACATCGCTTACAGCAATGTTGCACACCAGTAATACTACACACTTGATAAAGGCCTAATAATGAGAGAAGATCATGGGCTTCCAAGCCTGGCCTTGTAAATATTTAATTTAATTTGCTTTTCTTTAAGCTTTACTTTCTGTACTTCACTTAACTATAACAAGCATTCAGCAGTTAATGTAGGAACTTGTCATTTGTCCCTGGTCTGTGACTAGGAATGCATTAACGCCATTGCAACAGTAAGGCAGTTAGCATTTTGGAAGGTGACAAATGTTTGCATATTGCTCCCAGCACAGGTTTCTTTAAAGCCTGGTCTGACTACCATGTAAAAAAATAAAATAAAAATAAAAGTCCTTTCGGATTGGAGTTGGACTTTACTTTCCTAATCTGGTAGTAATTGTCCTTCCCTGGCCAGTAGAGGTCATGGTAATGCACTTGCTCTGTTATTGGCTTGGAATGTATTGTTCCAGAAGGGACTCTCCAATTGCAGCCTATGTATTTTTTGAGAGTAGTATTTGCTTTAATGAAGCCTGTCATGTAGAAGAATGCTTCTTTCGTGAAATGTGTTAAATATCTTCTGGCTAGTAAGATAAGTTGAATTGTTTATGGTCCTTAAAAGACTCATTGGGATGCTTTTCTGTATTCTGTCATTAAATTAGGCCAGTGGTGTGCAGCAACCCAGAGCAACTAATCAGCATGAATTATTCAAAAGTTAACAGTAGAAAGTCTGATTTCCTCCACACCATTGCTTGTATCGGTCTTTTAAAAAAGTCCAATGAAGATGATTTTACTTATTTACAGCCATATGCAGATATTTCAGCCTTTTTATGAAGGGTAAACCAATATATAGGTAATCCTTATCTGAGTATTTGCAGAGTGAAGAAAACTCGAGCGGTTTGAAATCAAATAAGAGAATAACATTTACACCTGTCTGGTTGCTGTGCATAATATTCTTAGTTTAACGGTGCCACATTTTATAATACAGGTATTTGTATTGTATTCTGATGGCTTTCAAGATTTACGTATGTAATACTTCCAGTAAGATGGCCTTCTCTATATGGGTCTTTTTGGCTTCCTTCTGTGCATCTTCTCAAGCTATTCTGCTGGTGGTTAACACTGTGTATTATGTTATACTAATGGTTTGCATTAACTTCTAGTAATTGCACTTATAAATGTAAATCCTAATACAGTTTGATATAGTGTGTTCTTTCTTTCTTTAATTTAGGCGTTGGTTTTCAATACAAAATAATCAACTAGTATATCAAAAGAAATTTAAGGTGAGTACTAGAACATTTTTTGGTGATTATTCCTTTTCCCTTCTATTTTTATTATAAAATATATTATATATATATATATATATATATATATATATATATATATATATATATATATATATATATATATATATATATATATATATATATATATATATATATATATATATATATATATATATATATATATATATATATATTATGCATAATGGAGTAATTTTGCTAATGTTTATTGCATGCAGTATTTAAAATGCCAATTCACTGAAAAACATTTGTTAATTATCTCTTGGTCTAGCCACTTTTAACGAATGTACAGAATTTAGAAGTGAAAAATGTAGCAGCTGTATTACTGCCGCTGCAAAATATGACCGCTCCCTCTTGGGGCTACTGGTTTTTAGGACAACGGTGACTCATCCTTGTCCTATCAGCTGTCGGCCAGGGATTCCCAAGTGACAGCAGAACCTAAACAAAAGGGGTGATGTGTAACAAAAAAAAAATTGCATGGGGTCCCCTCCAAGAGTTAACCCAGGCACATAAGGTTTGTTATGAAATTTGGGTGGACCCCACAAAAAAAATCCCTCATTTCTCCAGGTTTGTATGGATTTTAACCACTTAAGGACCGCCTCCTGCACATATACGTTGGCAGAATGGCACGGCTGGGCACATGTACGTATATATACGTCCTGTACTTGTACCCAGCCGTGGGTCGCGACCCGGTCCGAAGCTCCGGGACCGCGGGTCCCGCAGACCCAATCGCCGCTCGAGTGCGGCGATCGGTCCCCGGAGCTGAAGAACGGGGAGAGCCGTGTGTAAACACGGCTTCCCCGTGCTTCACTGTGGCGGCGTATCGATCGCGTCATTCCCTTTATAGGGAAGACACGATCGATGACGTCACACCTACAGCCACACCCCCCTACAGTTGTAAACACTAACACAGTGAACCCTAACTCCTACAGCGCCCCCTGTGGTTAACTCCCAAACTGCAACTGTCATTTTCACAATAAAGAATGCAATTTAAATGCATTTTTTGCTGTGAAAATGACAATGGTCCCAAAAATGTGTCAAAATTGTCCGAAGTGTCCGCCATAATGTCGCAGTCACGAAAAAAATCGCTGATCGCCGCCATTAGTAGTAAAAAAAAAAAAAAAATGCAATAAAACTATCCCCTATTTTGTAAACGCTATAAATTTTGCGCAAACCAACTGATAAACGATTATTGCGATTTTTTTTACCAAAAATAGGTAGAAGAATACGTATCGGCCTAAACTGAGGAAAAAAAAAATATTATATATGT
This sequence comes from Rana temporaria, assembly GCF_905171775.1. Lineage (NCBI taxonomy): Eukaryota > Metazoa > Chordata > Amphibia > Anura > Ranidae > Rana > Rana temporaria. The sequence continues at coordinate 184,841,101 of NC_053492.1, forward strand.
TTTTGGGGGATATTTATTATAGCAAAAAGTAAAAAATATTGCATTTTTTTTCAAAATTGTCGCTCTATTTTTGTTTATAGCGCAAAAAATAAAAACCGCAGAGGTGATCAAATACCACCAAAAGAAAGCTCTATTTGTGGGGAAAAAAGGACGCCAATTTTGTTTGGGAGCCACGTCGCACGACCGCGCAATTGTCTGTCTGTTAAAGCGACGCAGTCCCGAACTGTAAGAACACCTTTGGTCTTTAGCCAGCATATTGGTCCGGGGCTTAAGTGGTTAAGCTGGGGGGGGGGGGGGGGGGAGAATACCCCTCCCCACTTCAAATTCCATAGCAGAACCTTCTCTCAGCATGCAGCCTGGCTGGCCAAAAGAGGGGTTTGACGAGCCAGATGATGTCCCTGGCAAAGCACCTTGTCGCTATGTTGATGGAGGCAAGGTCCTGTTCCTACAACACTAGTTCAATGGGTGTGGGGATCTGCGTGCAGAGGGCTTATTGGAATGCAGATTCTTCTCAATCTTGATGAACGACACCCACTGAAAGACATTTCAGCTGCTGATGAAGCCCTCTCTCTCCTTGTTGATTGCTAACTTGTCATAACTTTGGCTGCAAAGTTAGGGGTAGGGTCTCCTTGGTGACATCTTTTATTGAATATGAAGTTTTAATAAAGGACTTGGCAAAACTGTTCCCTGCCCCTCCACTGCTCAGGGCACCAATGAGTGCTGAGAAGTAGAGCAGCAGTGATGCTGACTGACAGCCAGCATCACTCTGCTTGCTGAGAAGTGAGAACCGAGCCATCGGCGGTGTTCAGTGGCTCGGTTCTCGGTACAGAGACGCTGGGGGACAGATGCAGCATCAGTCTATCCAAGTATGGATAGGGAACCCCCCCCCCATACTTTTAATTTGAAAGAGGCTTACAGATCCCAATAAGCCTCCCAACCCCCTGCCCTCAGACCCTCACAACCATGGGCCAGGGTTGTAGAAAATAGATTTTTGTCCTCAACATTGGACACAAGGTGCTTTTTGAGGGCGTGTGTTGTTTGTAGTTGTCAGGTATTGTTTGGGAGTGAGGGGTTGCTTTCGCATTCTACCCTCTTACCCAGTCAGGCTTCATGCTTGGACAAGGGTCTAGTATGGTTTTGTGAGGAGGGGCTGACTTTTCTCTCCCTTCTTTTTAGTTTTTGATATATGGGGTCCCCCCTAAAATCCATGTCTGATGTGCAGTTGTGTGTATTTTTTGTTTACATATTTACTGCCCTCTTTGTTTGCATTCACCAGATGGCTGAATGGGTCAGGCAGTCATAAATCATGGTTATTGGGCTGGATTAACACCTAAGCGTTTTGTTTTCAGGCACCAATATAAAAAGAAAAAAAAAAACTGTAATCTGCCCATGTACTTTTTTGAGCTTCAGGCATTTTGCTTCAGGCTACAAAATGCTCAGATGTGAACAGGGGCCATTTAAATGAATGGGGTTTTGCTTGTTGGGCATTTTACAAGCTGCAAGCGATCAGGTGTGAATAGACATTGGGATACCAACAGCTGCTGGCTCCCTGACAGCCAGGAGCCCTGAGTGGGAGCTCAAGCTCTCTTTTAGCTTAGGTAAGCACATCAATGACAGCTGCAGCCAGAGGTCTAGCCTGCAATAAAATAAGGAATTAAAAAATACAAATTTATGTGTTAAATATTGCAAGAAATGCAACCATTTACACATTTTTTTATCTTGTGTGTGCATTGACCACTTCTGACATAAATACCTCACGAGTTACTTTATTGCAAAACATCTCGCAGTACTTATCACTCAGTGCTTTGACTCTTTGATTTGCAGGATGTATTCTTTAGCATCTTGCTTTTTCCAGATAGCCTGCAGCAGTTTAATGTGAACATATACAGTACTGTGCAAAACTTTTAGGCAGGTGTGAAGAAATGCTGTAAAGTAAGAATGCTTTCAAAAATATATTTTTTACTTGTTTTATTAGTTTTTAGAAAAATCTAAACCAAATCAATATTTGGTGTGACTACCCTTTAGCTTCAACCCAGCATCGGTTCTTGCACATAGTCCGAGATTTTGTAGGACTAGAGTCCGGTGTATTATTAACCAATTATACCAAGCAGGGGCTAATGATCATCAATTTCGTATGTAGGCTGAAATAAATTCACACTTTTTCACGAGTACAGCATTTCTTGACAACCCATGCCTTCCCAACATGGGCCTCCATTTAGAAAATGCAGGAAACTCCTCCCTCTGAATTTTATAGTAATTTACAATTTAGGCACTAGATCATGCCTCTTCGCCCAATATTCTATGTACCCTTTTTGTAAGACGAGCTTCGAACATACCTCTTAGCACTCGCCAAACATGCTTCCCTAAACAATCAAGCTAACTCAGCACCCCTCACATATGTGACACAGTGGGAACGTGACCTGACCACTCTGATCGACTTGGAGGACTGGAGTAGGGCTTGATCAACTGTATCTGAATGTTCTTCTATTATGACTACCCTTGAATCTTCCTATAAGGTACTATGAGGTGATATAGTGTGTTCCTGTCAGTTAGCCCACGCAAGTCCTGGGTGCAGCGATAGATGCCTCAATAATTGTGGCCAGTGAGGCGACGTATTGCAAATTGGTGGTCCTGTCCATGGATGACTGTTTTCTGGTCCAGGCCTGGAAGAAATCATCAGTCCTGTTTCAGGGAGTAAAAGATTGTATGACTGCCTTAATGGTAAATGATAAAAATACAGGCAGATACTTATCCCTCATGCCATACTGTCAGGGAGGCATGTGATTGGTCCCAAATTTATTCTGCAGCAGATACATGACCCCAAACATGCAGCCAATATCCTTAAAAACCATCTTTAATGTAAAGAAGAACGAGTCCTGGGAGTTATGGTTTGGCTCCACAGAGCGTCCTGATCTCCACATATTTTAGTCTGTCTGGGATTACACGAAGAGACAGAAGGATTTGAGGCAGCCTACATCCATGATCTGTGGTTAGTTCTACAAGATGTTTGAAACAACCTAACTGACGGTTCCCTCAAACTGTGTGCAAGTGTACCTAGAAGAATTGATGCTGTTTTGAAGGCAAAGGGTGGTCACACCAAACATTTATTTTATTTGTATTTCTTTTCATAAAGTAAACTAACACTTCTATTTCTGAAAGCATTCCTAATTTACTGCGTTTTTTTTTTTCATTTTTTTTCCCAGTCCTGCCTTAAACTTTTTCACAGTAGTGTAAATCACTTGAACTGTATCCTAAAATTAGATATAGTGCATTTGTGTGAAAAGAATTTGAGCGACACATGAGAAAAGCTTTTACAGTTGCACATTAAGCATGTATTAAGCAATATTGTATATGCTGCTGAATAAGCAGTTGATGACACTTCTAGATCTATAAGCCTCTTTATAGGGGAAAATCCTGTGTACAAAGCATTAGCTGATCCTAAGCTAAATCCCCTATGTTTGAATGTAAACAGAGTAGATCCATAATTTTCATGCGTATGAGGTTTCGGCCTCCCCTTCCTACAATTTTTTTGTACACAATTTATATTTAAAAGCTAAACCACCAAATTTTTGCGCATGTAAAACCATAAAAGCTAAGCTGCTGGCAACGACACAATAGGATGGATTGTGGACAGTGAATATAAGCATGGTGTTGCCTTATTGAATATGCAAATAAAGTGCCAACAAAATTCCATTCCATAGTCTATGTAAAATGAATATTCGTAAATAGTCCATGGTGGTGAAAATAAAGTGCAAATCACAACAGTTCTTTAAAAGTGCATCCAGGGGGGGCGTGTCCAAGATGGCGATGGGAGCAGACGTGTAACCGCTGAGCTCCCGGTCCGGAATCCCATCCTGTCTTCATCCTGTGCAGAATCACCCATTCCTCCTACCAACACCTCTGCCCTTCCTTGACGGAGTCCCCGGGGCATGCGGGGGACTAGATCCGGCGGCCGGGGGAGACGGAACAAGCCTGCTGCCCACAACCCGCCAAAACTCGGGCCTACTACTCCGCCGTTTGCCGGAAGCATGGAGGCACAGAAGGAGGCCCCGCCGGACGGCGCGATCCTTGCTGGCTCCCCGGCTTTTGACGCACTAATGCTGGCGATCTCTAACTGCCAAGCCGCGCTTACCACCAAGATAGACCATGTCCAGATCGAGACGGCCCTCATCCGTCGGGACATGGACGTGTTCCGTGAGCGGGTGACGGAGGTGGAGCGCAGGGTCTCCGACGTGGAAGATGTGCAGCGGGATCAACGAGCGGATCTGGTCTCCCTGAAATCCAGGGTGAAGGTGCTGGAGACTAGGGCGGAGGACGCCGAGAATCGGAACCGCCGCAATAATTTGCGGGTCCTGGGCCTGCCGGAGGGAGCTGAGGGGCCGAATCCGGTCGCCTTCATGGAGCGGCTGCTCCCCTCTCTACTGCCTGCTGCACGCTTCTCCCCGCACTTCTCCATCGAACGGGCCCATCGCATGCCGGCGGGCAGGGGCCCGCAGGGGGCCCCCCCACGCACCTTCATCTTCAAACTCCTTCACTATAGAGACAGGGACACGGTCCTCCGCGCGGCCCGGCTCCAGGGGGAGTTGAAGTTTGAGAACACCAGACTCCTCATATTTCCGGATTACTCCGTGGAGACCCAACGCCAACGTAAATCTTTTGATCTCGCCCGCGCCCTGCTCCGGGAGCGTGGGATCCGGTATAGCATGCTGTTCCCTGCTAAGCTGAGGGTGCAAGATGGCGAGCGTGTACAGTTCTTTATTTCTCCCCGTGATGTGGTGGCCTGGGTGGAGACATTGCCGCGCTGAAGGTGGACTGCACTTGCTGCCTGTACTCCAACTTGTGAGTATGCTGTGGGGAGCCCCTATTGATCCTTTGAGGGGGTCCTGGGTATGGGGTGGGCGGCCTGGGGACACATTTTGAGACTTGGCGGGACGGAGGTGGCAGTTCTGAAACTCTCTGACCTCGATGCTATTCCCCTTTCGGGGTCCTGTGCTCCTAGCCTCCTTCTCCTGTCCTGTCCTTGGGGGTTATAATGGTCACCAATGAGACGTCGGAGGACACGATGCTGCCCCCCTCCTGGACCTTGCCTCCCCTTTTTTTCCCCTGCCATGAGTGTACCCGAGACAGGCGCTCTCTCTCTGTGGCCCTCAGTGCTGACCCCTCACTGCTACCCTCCCCGGTTGTTTGGGCATGGGGTTCCCTCAGGCTGACTGTTCCTGCTTCCCCATCCTTCTGCTGGACTGTGCAGACCACTGGGATGCTCGGAGTGTGTCCCTTCAAGTTTGTACCCCCGGGGCTCCGGGTGATTTGCTTACTCCTAATTTACCGGATGCCTTAAAGGATTCTCTGGTCTTTGTCCTTTGTATTGTTGACTCGTTATTTTTCTCTCTTGTGACCCTCTTGGTCCAAGGGAGCGGACTGCCTTCTGTTCACTGCCCTCGGATCTGGCCTGAAGGCTGGTTGTTTTTGGGATGAAAACTCTCCTCTACGTTTTGGGGGGGGGGTGGGGTGGGGGGGGGGGTTAGGTACGTGGAGCCGATCTGCTGGCTCCCATGTTCTTGTTTTTGTTTCTGTTATATGTTACATGACAGTAATTTTCTCCTCATGTATTGCTGCACTGGCAGGGAGACGGGGACCTCCTCTCAGCCCTGCGATGGCTGCTGGGGCTGCCTGGCGTCTCCTATCCGGTGTTGATCCTCTCATTATTTATTTTATCAGTATGTATGGCTACCCTTGATATCCTCTCCTGGAACACACGGGGGCTGAACGCCCCAATTAAACGCTCCTTAGTGTTTCAATTTATTAAAAAATATCATCCGCATGTGTGTGTGTGTTGCAGGAGACGCATCTGATAGGGAGTAGGACCCTCAGTCTTAAGAAGCCGTGGGTGGGACACCATTACCATTCCACCTATTCCAGTTATGCCAGGGGCGTGAGCATCCTTGTCCTCAAGTCGCTCCCCTTTAAGCTCCTAGACCTAGCTCTCGACCCGGACGGCAGGTATGTAATAGTGTATGCGTTGATCCATAGCTTACCGTGGGTGTTGGTGGGCATTTACCTACCACCGCCTGCCTCTCTTGGAGTTCTGAACCTCCTTGCATCTAAAATAGCACAATTCCCGACTGACAACGTCGCATTGCTGGGTGACTTTAACCTTGTTCCGGACTCTGCTATGGACCGGTGCGCCGGACCGGGTGCGACCCGGCAGGGACTGGCGGCCTGGGCGGACACATATGGCCTTACAGATGTGTGGAGGTGGAGGTGGAGGTATCCGGATGTCAAGGCCTTCACTTGCCATTCGGCTACAAATCCTTCTCTCGTATAGACCTGGCCTACGTGGGGGCTCCGGTCCTGCCCAAGGTCCGGGATGTTCTTATCCTACCTAGAGGTATATCCGACCATGCGCCGCTGCTCCTATCGCTGACAATATCGACTGACCCGACTGATAGACTCTGGAGGCTTTCTAGATTCTGGATCACGGATGCGGAGGTGGAACCTCGGTTCCATGACTCTCTCAAGCAATACTGGTCTGACAACCCGGGCACGGCGGCGGAGACCTCTGTATGGGACGCCTTTAAGGCCTCCTCCAGGGGACACTACCAGTCGATCATAGCTGCAGTACGACGGGAGCGCAGGGCGGAACTTGTTAGAGCTGAGGTGGACGCGAGCAGACAGGAGGCCCTCTATATTCGGACTCGGGACCCTCGCCACTATGACCGGTTGCAGCTATTGACGAGACAGACTCTCCTACTGCGGACATCCCTGACGGAAAAAAGACTACTACACCAGTCACAGCGTATCTTCGAGCAGGGGGAGAAGACGGGTAGACTCCTGGCCTGGCTGTCCAAGGAACAATCCGGGGTCACCGCGATTGCTCAAATTCTGGACTGTGCAGGGACCTCCCACTATACCCCGGGAGAAATCAACCACTGTTTCGCCACCTACTACCAGGAACTTTACAGCTCTAGAGTGGATTACGAACAATCTGCCTTGGTTGATTACCTGGAGGCGGTGGACGTCCCTGTCCTCACCCCTTCGGCGGCGAAGAGGTTGGACGCCCCAATCAAATTAGAGGAGGTCCAACGGGCACTAAAAATGATGCAGGGAGGGAAGACGCCGGGAACGGATGGGCTCCCGATGGAATTTTATAAGACCTATGCTGAAGACCTCGCTCCCCGATTGTTGTCCCTCCTGTCCCGGGCGTCGGACTCTGGGGCTCTCCCGGAATCGATGAGTGAGGCAGTGATAGTGGTCATCCCCAAGACTGGTAAGGACCCTGCCCTTTGTTCCTCGTATCGACCTATCTCGCTTCTTAACGTCGACGCTAAGATCTTCGCGAAGATACTGGCCAACCGCCTGAATACTGTCATTACGGCCCTGGTCCACCCGGACCAGACGGGCTTTATGCCTGGTAGAGGCACCGATATCAACCTGCGTCGACTACACACGCATCTGGCGATTGCGGGACCGGATGCTCCGGGTGTGGTGGCCTCACTCGACGCCGAGAAGGCCTTTGACTCGGTCGAGTGGGGCTACCTCTGGACGGTCCTCTCCCGCTTTGGCCTGGGCCCCCGATTCCTGTCCTGGGTGCGCCTGCTCTATGCGCATCCCAGAGCTCGTGTCCGCACTAATGGCGCCCTGTCGGACCCCTTCTCCCTTGGGAGGGGGACTAGGCAGGGCTGCCCGCTGTCCCCGGCGTTGTTCGCGCTGGCGCTCGAGCCCCTGGCCGCCCATCTGCGGGGGGACTCGGGGATTAGGGGGATCCGGGTGGGACCCTTGGAGGAAAAACTGTCCCTGTATGCGGATGATGCCTTACTGTACCTGGCGGACGCCTCCTCCTCCCTGCGTACTGCCCTTGCCCATTTTGATAACTTCAGTCAATTCTCGGGGATTCGAATCAATTGGGATAAGTCGGTACTGTTCCCGCTCCATGCGTCGGTGACCCAGGCGGACTCGCTTACTCCCCTTCGCTGGGTTGAGGAATTTACCTACCTGGGAGTTCGGGTGGGTTCGCAACCGGGTAGCTACCTTACTAGGAACATACTCCCAGTGTTGGAACAACTTACTAAGAAGTGTGCGACGTGGAGGAGCCTTCCCCTGACCCCGGTCGGACGGGGGAACCTTATCAAAATGGTATATTTACCCAAATTGTTGTACTTTTTCAGGCAGACTCCGACCCCTATCCCTCGGTCATTTTTTCGACAGTTAGACAGCATTGTTTCGAACTTTGTCTGGGCTGGGCGCCCACCGCGGGTGGCGCGGCGCACACTTTATCTCCCATTATCGAGCGGGGGGCTGGCGCTCCCGAACTTTTTGATTTACTACTGGGCGGCGGTGCTGGTCATGGTGCGATGGTGGTTCTCCCAGCCCAGGCAGAACCCGGCGGTGGTGTTGGAGGCGGCAGTGCTGGGTTCATATGCAGCACTCTCCAACCTGGTATTTAGGGGTCCCAAAGCGCAAATCCGACGGTTACCGGCCCCATGAGGACTGTCCTACTGGTCTGGCGCACCTCTAGGGTCAAACACATCAAACCCGGGTCCATCTCTCCCCACACTCCCTTATGGGCCAACCCCCTCCTCCCCCACCTATACAGTCTCCCTGATCCTGCGTTGTGGGCGAAAAGAGGAATCCTCACCCTCCGGCACGTGATGCCGAACGGCAAGATGATGACGTTCCAAGAACTGAAGGCAGCCTACCGCCTTCCCCTCTCCTTCCAATTTAGATACTGCTAGCTCAGGCATGCCCTCACCTCACAGTTCACGGCCCCTGTGACCCTCGAGCCTGATTCCATTGAGCGCCTCTTGATTTCGGGGGTGTTGGGGAGTCCCTTGTCCTCCCTTTACCTCCGACTCACGGTGGCCCACGATGTGGACACAGCTGGGGCCCTGGGCAAGTGGAGTGCAGACATCCCTGATCTTGACGAAGAGGTGTGGGAGGATTGTGTCTCCTCTTATATCCCCTCTATGATAGCTTCCAGAGATCGTTTTATCCAGCTGAAGTTTTTGCATAGAGCATACTACACACCGCAGAGGTTGGCTGGAATGTTTCCCTCTAGGAGTCCGCTTTGTACCCGATGTCTGGTTGACACTGGGACGTTTTTCCATATGGTTTGGTCCTGTCCGAAACTACACACGTTTTGGAGAGGGGTGACTGACACTCTGTCCGAACTCTGTGGGGTGGACTTGGCTATGGATCCTCGCATATTCCTGCTTAGCTATCTGGGCGAGATTGAGGGCGATAGGTACGTCAAGCTTTGTATTACTTTTGCATTATTTTATGCTAGAAGGGAGATTCTTTTACGTTGGAGAGGCCCGGAACTTCCCACAGTGCCTTCATGGCGGGCAGCGATTGAACGGGTCCTCCCGCTATACAAGATTACATATGAAAGCAGAAACTGTCCAGCGAAGTTTGATAAAATCTGGTCCAACTGGGTCGATGCCTCTGGCTAGATGCCCCCCTCCTCCCCCCCCCCCCAAGGTGATGGTGTCCCATTCTCCCCCCCCCCCCTACAAGTGGGTGTATCCCCCTTTTTTCCCCGGCTCCTATCCCCTCCTTGTGGGTGGCTCTCCTCCTGGTTGGTTCCCCCCCCCCCAGGGGGTGGGGGCACGTAAGATCGTGAAACAACGACTGGGGTGCTCTGTTGACTCGAACCCCCCCTGCTCGATCCTACTGCTTTGTTGATTTAGGTTCGGCTCTCCTCCCTGTTGATCTGTGGCCCTTACTACTGCATCTGCCTCCGATTCCCCTACCTGAATTGTTAATGCAATCTTGACTGACTGTGTTCATGATGCTTTCAACTGTCATTGCTTACTGTCAATCGTTCATCTTTCAATAAAGAGAAAACTTTTTACTGTCAAAAAAAAAAAGTGCATCCAGTGTAGATAGACTTGATTACTCACCAAGTGGATCACCCAGATGTGCCGCCACCAAAAAATGAACAAAATTCCTCCTTGCCAGAAAAACTGGACTCTGGATTTCCTGCCTTTTGGGCTCATCAAGCGTTTCTGACTCTTTAGATTATTAAAAAAAAAACAAAAAAACAAAAAAAACGTTGCCCCTCCTTACATTAATGGGGAATGATGGCAAGGCTCATGGTATAGGATGTTGTATCATAGTAGACATGGCGAGAAAAACCCACATAGTATGAACTGTATGAACATTTATTAAAATTCAAAGAATGCTAATAAATCGCATTAAAATGAATACAATCCAGCATGAAAATGGAGATGCTTGTTTTTGGGGAAACCATTGGAAATCTCACAGATCCAGCGTATGTGGTGACATCAGACGTGGACTCTGCCCTACATGTTTCATCAAAAATGGTGCAAAAAAATATATATTACTGCGCAGGTGATTAATAGCCTAAGTAAAATAAAGCTGCTTGTAATATCCCAACAGAACCAATTGTGCAAAAACAACATATAAAAATTGCAGGACTAAATAAATGAAGTTCAAAGTAAATCATTAAAAAATATAGTGCTTGAACATTAAGTGCGTAGTGACAGATGAAAAGAAAGTCCATTGAAGTAATATTCAAAGAAATATGATTGTTTAGATGAATATCCACCTGGTGCACCTCCACCGTGATAGGATGTGAGTTTACCAGATCTCTAGACTCCACGGTATAGTAGTCTAGACAAGCGTTTAAATAGTGATCGGAAAGGAAGGTAACGTGGCTGGCCAAACAAACCCTAATCCCTGTGCCCCAGATGGATTGCTGTAAATATTGCAGTACATTTTTAGTAGCCTTTCCTCCAAATAAAAGTTTTTACGGTTTTGCACTATATGGACCCCCCCCCCCCTTTTTTTTTTTTTCCTTATTGGTCATGTCTGGGGTTTGTTACCTTCCTTCCGGTCTAAGGTGCACCAGGTGGATAGTCATCTAAGCAATCGCATTTCTTTGGATATTCCTTCAATGGACTGTCTTTTCATCTGTCACTGTGCACTTTGGTGTTCAAGCATTATATGGACTATTTTTTTTATTTTATTTTTTCCAAATCCGTTTTTTTAAGTTTTCATGTACAAAACAAGTACGACAAAAACACTGAAACAATACAATGGATAAACTTGCGTTGCCCACGCAGGGGACATATGTTCAAAACATATGATATAAATTCTGTAAGATAAAGCAACGTCAGATTGGCAATGGTGTGACCGTGTAACCTGCACCACCAGGTGCCAAGACCCAATCTATGAAATAAGAACTGACCCGATTTCCCACACGTAGCACAAATAAGACAAGAGTTCAACTAGGCATCTCCAGGCCTTTCATTATTTGATATCAATGAAGCTTGGCAGCATCTGGCAACCATTTGGCCCAAACTTTTTTGTATTTAGCAGGACATCTCCTATTCACCTAAGTATCTTTTATATAATGGCAGATTTTTGGTGAGCAAGCATTTCCAGAAGGGAATGGAAGGAGGAGCATGTTTCTTCCAATGCAAGGTAATAACTTTCCTTGCATAAAAAAGGAGATGGCTAACAAGAGTTTTTTTCCACCCTGGTATGAAGTAGATTGTCAACAAGGCCTAATATACAGTTTTCAATAGCTTGCAGGACCTGTATTAACATGTATGTATTGATGCTGGTTAGCATATCTGCCCAAAAACCTGTAATCTTAGAACACGACAAGAAGATTTGGGAATAGTCACCCCTGGAATTACCACACCTCCAGCACTCCAAAGAGTGGGAGGGATTCATTACCCCCTAGAGGGGGTAAAATAGGCTCTATGTACTATTTTAAACTAGATTTATTTGTCACATAAACAAACTGTTTTAAATGATGGATCCCAAATGTCATCCCAATCATTATCTTCCAAGTGTGGTGCATCCTTCAACCATTTGTCCCTCAGTTTGTCTAATGAAGACAAGGAAACCAACATCAGGTGGACATAAATGCGTAGGTTTTTCATTGCATTCAGTTTTGAGCAGTTGTTAAAGCTCTGACTCCGCTATCTTTGGACTGTGGAAATTTAACTATGGTAGGCGTAGGAGAGCTGCCTATAACTAAAATTGTGTGAGAGGTACATTAGAATGTTCAGATAGACTGGCCATAGGGCACAGCAAGCCCTGATCCACTATCTGAGAGCTACATTCAATTATAGATTAAGTCAACACAACTGGCTCTGGTAGCATAAAGAAATGAGATGGAGGGGTTCTTCCAGAGGGATGCATTGGGTGACACTGCGGTGTCTGGGTATTTTTACTAGACAAACCGGCCCTCCAGGCTCTGATGGTTATAAACATAGAATAAAGTTAGGGGATGGCCTGGAGGGCCATGAAATGTAAGAGCATGCAGAGCCTCTAGGGATCCAACAATGGCTGCCTCCAGCATAGTAGATAGTAGGAGTTTGTATGGTCCAGGGAGAGCCACCAGGCAGCAGTAACCTGCTGAGTTACCATAAAATATTTATGGGAGTCTGGGAGAGCCATTCCCCCTGAGAGGAGGGTCTCATAAGTGTGGTCAATTTGTATTTTGGAGGGTGAGGGCCGCATAAAAAGGTAGAAAAGATTTAATTTAGGCAGGTAAAAAAGGATTTAGGGACACAAGAAGGGGAGTGGTGGAAGAAGTAGGTAAATTTAGATAAGACTTTAATTTTTAGCCAATTGACCTGACCCAACAGAGAGAGTGACAGCGATTCCCACACCTTCAACTGACACCTAGTATCATTTATAACCGTGGTTAGATTTAGGGAAATGTACTCTGAGGCCTGTCGAGAAGCCCATACGCCAAGCTATTTAAAGTGGTCTACCCACTGGAGTAGGATATTCGAAATAGCAGAAGCCTGGGCCTCAGGATCAATGAGGGGAAAAGTAAGGACTTGGTCCAGTTAACTTTCAGTCCTGTAAGGGTGGAAAAGGTGTTTAATACTTGTAATGCTCCTTGTAAGGAGGGTCCGGCATAATTTAGAAACCACAATAAGTCGTCAGCATACAGGGCTACCCTCTCCTTCCAACCCACACAGAGGCGCTTAATGTGTGAAGATGTGCGAAGTGCCTCTGCCATGGGTTCTATTGCTATTGCAAATAGATCCGGGGAAAGAGGGCAGCACTGATGTGTACCTATGTGTAAAGAAAAGGGAAGTAAAAAGGCCACCACCCAGTCTAATTGAGGCAGTTGGATTTTTATACAATATCTTAAGCCATTCTGTGAAATGTAAAGGAAAACCCATCCTCCTGAGGACCTGTCCACTGAGTCCACCACCCTGCTCACCCGGTTGGTATGTGGTATATGGATAGTTGCGAATAATTTTCGGTACTATATGGACAATTTTTTTTTTTTTTTTATAAGGATTTACTTTGAATTTCATTTATTTAACGCTGCAACTTTTATTATGTTCCTCAAAAATGACATAATCAAAAGCATATTCAGCGCAGCAACTCTATGCTTATAATGTTATATTTACCTATGGATCAGTGTTCTACTTCTAAAAATAAAATAGATGGTCTTACTGAAAACCAACAAAAAATAGCATTTCCTTTTGGCCACTAAGCAGACTATAGCAAAGGCATTGAAAAAAATTAGTAATGACTTGTTAAATTGAAAGTAAAATTAATGAATTGTTCGTTTGTATATTCAACACACCATTTGAAATATTGATGATTTAGGAGCCCTAAAATCAATGCTTTAGTAGCTAGCTCACAGTATGATCCCATCCATTCACTGCTCCCGGTGAGGTTTACTAAAGGCTCTGAAGTGAGTGGCCTTCAATATTCGCAAGGTTTTTAATTGCTTGAGAGTCTGACATATAAGTGAACAGCAGTCAGTATGCTGTTCTTCTACTGAAATTGCTTCTACTGAAGTTACTTGGCTGGTCTTGATTCCATTCTGATTCATCCTTATGCAACAGGCATCTCTACCTGTTACAAAGGCATTACCTTAAGACCAAAAGTGATATGCCCAGCGCCAAAAGTCTTTCAGGTATATCTAAAGACGGAAGTGAGAAGGTATTTCTCCAAAATGAGGGAAACATTTCTCATTTAAAGCAGTGTTCCCAATGGAAAAAAATTTCCTCAACTTTTGTTGAAGAAAAGGACGACAATAATAATATGAAAATTGTAATCCTTCCCTACATTTGCCACCAAAACAGTCCTGTCTATGTCACTGGATACCGAAGGAATGCTGTGGAATCTGGCACCAAGCTGTCAGTAGGTCCTTTTTAAATTCTGTAAGTTTCAACGTGTGACATCCATGGGTTGGACTCTACTTATCCAGCACATCCCACAGATGCTCTGATAAATTGCAATCTGGGGACTTTGGAAGCCATGTCAACAAATGAAACTCATTTGTGTTCCTCAAACCATCCTTGAACCATTTTTGCAGTGTGGCGGGGGGCATTATACTTCTGAAAAAGGCCAACTGCCATCATGGAATACCGTTTTCATGAAGGGGTCTACTTGTTTACCAACAATGTTTAAGTAGGTGGTACATGTCAAAGTAACATCCACATAAATAGCAGGACCAAGGTTTCCCAGCAGAGCATTGCCCAAAGCATCATACTGCCTTCTTTCCATACCGCATCCTGGTGCAGTCTCTTCTCCGGGTAAATTAGGTATTCATCAGACCAGTTTACCTTCTATTTCTCTGTTGTCCAGTTCTGATGCTCATGCTTTTGGCTGTGGACACAGGTCAGCATGGGCTGATCATAGCCGATCTGTACTTTCAACACGTCAACTTTGTCGACATATTGATTTGCTGCCTAATATATCCCACTGACTTTCAGTTGCCATTGTAATGAGATAATCAATGTTATTCACTTAAGCCATTGTGGTGTTGTACTATAATTTCTTGGCATTTTCAACCAGGGGCTTTAATCTATTTGAAAATAAATTAGACATATGATGTTTTGTTTTTTTCTGTTAACATTTAGATTTTTTGACTGTGACCTCCCGTCTTTCTGTCCACACAGGATAACCCCACAGTAGTTGTTGAAGATTTACGTTTGTGCACAGTAAAACACTGTGAAGACATTGAGAGACGCTTCTGCTTTGAGGTGGTTTCTCCTACTAAGTAAGTAAGCTTTTTTTTATTTTTTTTTTTTTTTTTTTTTTGTTTTTTTACAAATGCCAACAATAGCAGCAGTTTCACACATTTTTAAAGTTATAGTAAATTACAATAAGAAATAAAATTCTTATCTGTTACTACAGCAGCGATAGTTGTCACTATAGACTGTGACCCCTCTTTCCTATGACCATGCATAGAAGGAATTGATATTAAGATAAAGGGATGTAAGCAAGAGTCCAGTGAAAGAAGTGCTCTAAAAGAATGGTGAGTTCTCCGCTGTAGGTGACATCAAACGTGCACACTCCACACTTCAGGCTTCTCCCGTGTCAATCTCCCCTTAGGGGTAGATTGTGCACATGGCTTGCTGCTGCTGCCATTTTTGGAGCATAGCGTGCTGATCGTTTACAGGCTTTGGAGGAGGTCGGATGGTGCAGAAGTTCAGAGCCTGTTGAACTCTACCTTCTGGTGAGTAGATACCCATAAGGGGAGATAGACACGGGAGAAGCCTGAAGTGAGGAGTGTGCATGTTTGATGTCACCTGCAGCAAAGAACTCACCATTATTTTAGAGCACTTCTTTCACTGGACTCTTGCTTACATCCCTTCTTCTTAATATCAATTCCTTCTATGCATGGTCATAGGAAAGAGGGGTCACAGTCTATAGTGACAACTAGCGCTGCTGTAGTAACTGATAATAATTTAATTTCTTATTATAATTTACTATAATTTTAGATGTTTTGTATTTTAAGCAGCTGCTGAAAGTTTTATATTGAATGACTAATGGTAACATTTAGTCATTGTTTTTCTGTTTACAAGTTCCTATTTGCCCTTAGCGCCGAGATAGTGAAAGTAGGCTTTGATCTTCACTATATTGGTTTCACACATTGCCTGCCTTGAATAGTCTTGACCAAAAACCTAGATTCATCATTTTGGGTCAACATTTTATTTGAGTGAGATATATTGTATTCCTTTTTTAGAATTTAAGAGTGCAACAAAGATGTTTGTAAAAATATATGCAAAAGTGGTAATTTTTTCTTTAATTACTAACTGGTCTTAGGGACTTTCACTTTGTGCCGTATTAATAATACACACTTGAGTTAACGAGCTGCATAAAAAAACAGATACTATGCAATAAAAAACTCAGTTGATGGTATGCTATTTCTCTGTGTACACTTTGCTCGTAAAGCCTCATGTTTTTAATAATATTGTGCTTTTTTTTTCCTTTCCAGGAGCTGCATGTTACAGGCTGACTCTGAGAAGCTGCGACAGGCTTGGATAAAAGCTGTGCAAACAAGTATAGCTACAGCCTACAGAGAGAAGAGTGATGAAGCAGAGGTTAGCAACAAATGAGTAGCATAACGTATCTGTCTTTAGTTTCCTAGGTCTTTAAAGCATAACTAAAGGCAATTATTATTATTTTTCACAGAGGTAAAACCTTTTTTTAGATTCTGTATAGGTTAGGGCATGATTTAAACTAAGACCCTTTTTTTTTTTCTTTGTGTCCCATTTGGCGCAATTCCCTCACAGCCTGTACTGCAGACACAAAAGGTCAGAGGAAATATTTCCAAAGTTAGTGGAACTCAACCTCTTCCTGCCCACCCCAGCAGCCCTTTGGCAATCATGTAACCCTTGTCATGATGTTTACCATTTTTTAGCCTGAACTGAGAGCTCGCTTTGACAGCTCAGTCTTTTTGCTGGAAGCATCCTCTAGGCCAGGGATATGCAATTAGCGGACCTCCAGCTGTTGCCAAACTACAAGTCCCATCATGCCTCTGCCTCTGGGTGTCATGCTTGATGCTGTCAGAGTCTCGCTATGCCTCATGGGACTTGTAGTTTGGCAACAGCTGGAGGTCCGCTAATTGCATATCCCTGCTCTAGGCACATAAACATTGGCCGCCCAGCGAAGCCTACCATTTTGATGCTGCACATATGTATTGGGCGGTTGTAAAGGGGTTAAAGAATAAGATCACCTTTTGAAACATGTTGCGTGTTCCAGCAACTGTAGTCTCTCCCCACTCCCAGTGACACAGAACAGGCATTTTCTTTGGGTGCCCGTTGTCATTGTTTGAAAATAATGCGGCCGTGCAGGGCTCTGCTTGCCCAGCAATTTCATTTATTCAGAGTTCTGTGAATAGGAAACTACAAGTACTGACAACCTTTGCAGCTGTCGGCTTGTAGTTCTCAATGAACTACCATGGCGCTGTTGAGCGCTCTGGTAGTTCATTGTTTCTTGTCAGTGTGTTGCCTGCCTGTATGAGGGATCAGCAGACAAACACTGAGAAGCTTACAGGAGCCCTGCATGGTACCCGTAATCTGCTGATCGCTGGTGCAATGCTTTCCAAGCTCCAAATAAAACAAAAATAATGCAAATTTTTCTACCTGCAAAAAGATATATGCTTTTTTTTAATTAATTTTTTTCTCATCCTTTAACCACTTGCCGCCCGCCAATGACATATTGACGGCGGCAAAGTGGTTGTCTGATCCTGACCGGACGTCATATGACGTCCTCAGGATTCTGAGCCGCTGCGCGCCCCCGGGTCTGACACCCCGCAACACCGATCTCGGTAAAGAGTCTCTCACGGAGACTCTTTACCACGTGATCAGCCGTGTCGAATCACGGCTGTTCACGATGTAAACAGGAAAAGCCGTTGTCGGCTCTTCCTCACTCGCGTCTGACAGACGCGAGTAGAGGAGAGCCGATCTGCGGCTCTCCTGACAGGGGGGGGGGCTCGCGCTGATTGTTTATCAGCGCAGCCCCCCCCTCGGATCGCCACATGGACCACCAGGGAAGCCCACCCTGGACCACCAGGGTGGGCAAAAAAAAAAAAAAAAGTCTGTAAAAAAAAAGATGCCAATCAGTGCCCACAAATGGGCACTGACTGGCAACATAGCTAAATCAGTGCCACCCCACATTGTCCATCAGTGCCACCCTACAGTGTCCATCAGTGCCACCCCACAGTGCCCATCCATGCCCAGTGCCCACCTATCAGTGCCCATCTGTGCCACCCATAAGCAGCCATCAGTGCCACCCATAAGTGCCGCCCATGAGTGCCCATCAGTGCCGCCCATGAGTGCCCATCAGTGCCGCCCATGAGTGCCCATCAGTGCCGCCTATGTGTGCCCATCAGTGCCGCCTATGTGTGCCCATCAGTGCCGCCTATGTGTGCCCATCAGTGCCATATACAAGCGCCGCCAATCAGTGCCACCTCATCTGTGCCCGCCAGTACTACCTCATCGATGTCCATCAGTGCCATCTCATCGGTGCCCATCAGTGCCGCCATATCAGTGCCCGTAATTGAAAGAAAACGTACTTATTTACAAAAAAATTTACAGAAAAAAATAAAAACATATTTTTTTTCAAAATTTTCAGTCTTTTTTTAGTTGTTGCTCACAAAAAAAAAATCGCAGAGGTGATCAAATACCACCAAAAGAAAGCTCTATTTGTGGGGAAAAAAGGACGCCAGTTTTGTTTGGGTACAGTGTAGCATGACCGCGCAATTGCCATTCAAAGTGCGACAGTGCTGAAAGCTGAAAATTGGCTTGGGCGGGAAGGTGTATACGTGCCCTGTATGGAAGTGGTTAAACAGTTGTTAATGGAACGAGTGTCCTCATTGAATGATTTTCCACTGTTCAGACTTCAGGCAGTTATTGGGGCCTTAAAAATACACGGTTGAGCTGCATTTATTTCCTAAGTAGTGGTAACCTTAAATGTATTTTTAGGATGAGGCTAGTCATGCCTAAACTTCATAGTGTATTAATATGACTTATTGAACAGTCCATCTTATAGGCAATTCTAAGAGGCTGCTAAACCAATATTCTGTATTCTCTGTGTCGAACAAACATTTCTCCAATGCGAATGTGCTGAATCTATCCATGATGTCATGTAGCAGTGTATTTTTTTTTTTTTACCAAGAATTTAAGAGCTAGTTACTGACTGCCTAGTTATCCAACAAAGATATAGGTATAAACATACAGTACAAATGGTTATCTACCCGGTAGTTGCTCCCCTTTTTTTTATCAAGGCAAAAGCCCTAGCATAAAAGGGATTATTCTCTGAGTAGACAATCTTTGTAGGGAGTTATCCTGCCAGGGTATAGATGTAAACCATTTTTATTTAGACCAACACAATCCAGAAATAGTATCCAAGTAACAGTCCCAATATTCAACTACATGACACACCCCTCTAATATTAAAGCATAAGCTCCTGCTGAGAAAGGAAGTCTTCTCAATGTGTAGCCCTAGTATACAGGCAGTAATTGCATGTCCACAGAAAGCTGTATTTTATTCCTTGTAATTGGAAACAATGCGTGATAATGTTCTCCAGTTCTTAAATTAATAGTACTCCATACAATCATAGATGGCAAACTTAGTGTTACTAAACCCGCAACATTAAAATAAGTCTGTATATGCAGCACAGCATGCTTGCATATACAAAGTTCCTTAAGTGCTACAAACTGTCGGCCATCTGCGTGGGTGGTGCAAAACCTGGAAAATATAAAATAAACTAATACCCAGTGCAGCTGCCAACCACTGGAAGGATGCATAACGGAAATCAAAAACAAAAGCTCTATGGGTAAAGCATAAATACTTAGAAGTCTGTAAATTTATTAGAAAGTTGATTCATTGCGCTATAAGGAGAATAAACAATTGATATGAATATGCAGCAACTGTCAGTAATGATAAACTTTCAAAAAGTTGCAGAAGCAGTAATAAAACATATGGCCAAAATAGATACTGGTATAAAAATGATCAATGGTACCACTATAATGTCCGTTTGAGGAAGGGTCAACATCAACAAGTCGGCGTGCAAGTGGGGCATGGGAGAGAGATGTCAAAATCCATGTGGGTGGTGATGGAAGCCCGGTGGCTGAAAGGGGAGAATAGTATCTTGACTCTTTAACACTAGCTGGTGGTCAAGCTCCACTGGCATCCAAGTGAGGAATCACAGTGGTGAGAAGCCCCCTTGAGAACACAGCGAGCCCTGCAGTTGGACTTGGGCGTGAAACCCTGCTGAGCTGTGGAGCCGCTGAGCTGCTGACAGCGTAGTGCAGTATCCACCGCTGGGGGAATGGAGCCAGAACAGGCTGGCCGGAAACCGGGTGCACTGGATGACGTCCGCGTTCCCCCGGAAACAGAGGGAAGCGGGAAGAAACAGAAGACCCGTCTATAGTGGTGGACTGCAAGCTCAGAACTGCCGTGGCTTACATGTTTCGTGCGTCAGCGCATTTTCAAAGTCCTTGGAAACAAAGATAATTTGTTCTGCATTGACTTCTATTGCATGCAATACCGCATGTGGCCAGAGGTGGGGAGCGCCGGAGAGCTTCGGAAATACTTGGGGACAGCTCGGCTGAACTCGGAAACCCTTGGAAAGGCTTGGGAATGGAGTGTTTGAGTGATTTAGAGTATTTCCTAAACGTTTTGAGTGTCACCGGCACCCCCGCACCTCTGGCCAAATGTGGTACTGCACACCTCATTGGCTTTAATTCTGCTCGTTTTGAGAGTCAACACTCGCAAACAGTCAGATTTTTTTTAAAAGTTGCTTGTCTTTCAAAACGCTTGTTAACCGCGTTACTAGTTAACCACTGTATAATCAAAATAGAATCCTCTATTTTGAGTGGAGTGGTCGGGGTCTATTTTTTTTTTAAACTAAGTATTTTCCTGCTGTGCTGATTCAATGTGCAGAGTTCTACCTCCACATCAACAATCTACTGACAATACTTTCAAACAATATTGTGGGAATCTAACAAAACAAACTTTCATACTCCAGGGCAACCAAACTGATAAGAGGCATGGAGGAGCTCAGCTATGAGGAAAGATTAGAGGAACTGAATCTATTCCTTCTTGAGAAGATGAGATTAAAGGGGTTGTAAAGCCTCGTGTTTTCACCTTAATGCATCCTATGCATTAAAGGAGTTCTCTGAGCTAAAACTTTTAACCCCCGCTGTGCCCGGGCTGTAAAACTATCGTTTTTACAGCCCGGGCACAGCGGGGATTAAAAGTTTTAGCTCAGAGAACTCCTTTAAGGTGAAAAAACACCCTGCACTTTCCGGCCCCCCAGCCCCCGTTTTACTTACCCGAGCCCCGAACTTCTGTGGGCGCGATCACGCATCGTTCTCCCCACGGCTTCTTGGCTCTTTATTGGATAGATTGATAGCAGCGCAGCCATTGGCTCCCGCTGCTGTCAATCAAATCCAATGAAGCGGCCGCCAGGGGCTGAGTCATACACTTGGCGGTTATGTACGTCAAGTGTATGCAACTGGAGCACGCCCGCAAGTTAACCCCCTCGGGAGAGAGCTTTTCCGGAGGGGGTAATGTATTGTGTGGAGGAACCGCAAGAGCCGCCGTGGGACCACAGAACGGGAGGATCTGGGCCACTCTGTGCAAAACAAACTGCACAGTGGAGGTAAGTATGATTGGTTTGTTTTTTTAAATGTGAAACTATAGTATCACTTTAAGGGGGGATATGATCAACGTGTACAAATACATAAGTGGTCCATATTGTAAAATTGGTGTTGTCATTTACTTTAAAGTCATCACAGAGGACAAGGTGGCACGCTTTATGTCTAGAGGAAAAAAATATTTCATCTTCAAATACGGAAAGGTTTATTCACAGTAAGAGCTGTGAAAATAAGGAATAGACTCCCTGCAGAGGTGCTTCTGGCCAGCTCAGTCAATTGCTTTAAAAAAATCCTTGATTCTTTCCTAAATGTACACAATATAACTGGGTACTAACATTTCTAGGTAAAGTTAATCCAGAGAAAATCTGATTGCTTCTCAGGGGATCGGGAAGGATTTTTTTCCCCTGCTGTAGAAAATTGGATCATGCTTTGCTGTTTGTGTTTTTTTTTTTTTTTTGCCTTCCTCTGGATCACCTGTGGGTATAGGTTTGTTTATATGGGATTGAATTTTTTTTTTTTTTTTTGGACTTGTCTTTTTTCAACCTAACTATGTAACTCACCTAGATGGCTGCAGAATGCATCTGATGCTGCATCTGTCGCCCGCTGGCTCTACATTGAGAACTGAGTGATCCAAGACAGTTTTCGAGTCTGCTCTGTGCTCTACCCCTCCAATGCTCACTGGAGCACCAGGCTGTAGAGGGGTGGGAGAGTCTGATTCTGGCTTTCAGCAGAGAGGCTGAGCCAGCTTCTGGCCAGGCATCTGGGCGGATCCCAACATTCTTGTTGGGATTTCTGCTGAGCCTGGACTGCCTCTGTGACGTCAACTGAATCTGGGTCACAGGCGTTCAGTACTAAGTGCGCTCCTGTGACCCAAAGGAGAAACATGGCCAAGAGAGCTTTGGCCATACTTCTCCTTTAAGCCCCCATTCACACCTAGGCGTTTTGTCGCCTGTAGTGTGACGCCGCAGCAGCCCCGAGACGCTGGAGGGATGAAAACACATTGCCCTCTATGGAGATGGTTCACATCTCCACGCCGTACGCCTGCCGCCTGAAAAAAAGTCCCGGACCTTTTTTTCAGGCGGCTTTCGGCGTTCGGCATAGGAGATGTGAACCATCTCCATAGAGGGGGTGAGGCTGCATTCACAATCGCGGCGTTTTGTCGCCGCAAATCGCGGTACAAAACGCCACAATTTGACGCCGCGATTTTGTACGCCTAGGTGTGAATGCAGCCTAAGACAAGCCACTGTTGTCGCCACCTTAAGTAAGTTCTCCAGTAATTCCTACGGAGTTACCAGAGGGCTCCTGTACAGAAAAGTTACATTTTCTTCCCTCTAGTGAATTGTATATATGATTACATGGGGAATCGTAACCGCATGGCTTAAAAGCAAGAGAAAACCATGCAGGTGGACTTGATTGACCCCTCTGCTTAAAGATACTAACCTGGTTGTCACTATGGTTTTAGTACTTTAAGTCATGGACCTTGAACAAGTATGCAGAGATTGACTTCTGACATATTGATCTGCATACTTGTAAGTAATGGGGACAAAGTTTTATTTAATTTCCAGAGCTTTAATAACGCCAAAATGTGTGCATATTGTAAAGATATGAATTTTTTATTGTTACAGAAAACGGACAAGAATCCTTCCATATCTAACACTAGCCCTGTAACTGAGACAAAACTTGTTAAAGGGGAGAGTGCTCTGCAGAAGGTGCAGTGTATACCTGGTAATACAAAGTGCTGTGACTGTGGCATACCAGAGCCTCGCTGGGCTAGTATTAACCTAGGTATTACTTTATGCATCGAATGTTCAGGAATTCACAGGTAAGCAGACAGAGGACTCCTTCTATATAGCCTTTTAAATGAAGAGAATTCTATTTCAATTATGTTTTTGATTTGTCTGTTTAAGGTTATGTAGGCTGCATATTTTAATAATTTGTGCCATCAATAAATTAATAAGTACATTTTTTAAGTGATTAACATGCCATCTTAAAAATGGTTAAGGATGGCAAAATGTATTGTACAAAGTAAAGCATGAAAAAAAATCCTCCTTCTGAAATCAGGCAGTATATGGCACCATTCAGTGATATTTGGTACACTGTATTTGTCTAACAAACAGTACGTCATGCTCTAGTTTTCTTTTATCTCAACCGCATTGATTGTATCTATTTAATCTGCCCTGTAACTTTTTTCCTCAAGGCATAATACACAAGGTCATAGTCCCGGACATCTACTCTGTAAAACAGCTACATAGCTCAGATTTCTTAAGGTGTTCCGCCCTGAAAAAAAAAAAAAAAAAATCATCAGCTACAGATACTGTAGCTGCTGGCTTTTAATATTTGGACGCTTACTTGTCCTGGAGTCCAGCGATGTCGGCACCTGCAGCTGATGTTTCCATCAGCTGTCCGGTGCTGCTGCCGCCATTGCGAGTAAGGGTACCCGGCAGTGTAGCCTTTTCGGCTACTGGCGAGGAAGCCCCAGCCGTGCCGTCAATATCCTTTAGGATGGAACTCAGCTTTAATGTGACGTTTTCTTCAGTTCCTGTTTATATCACGTGGAAAAGGCAAAGAATGAGTGGCAGTGCAGATCTGTGAATCTGTTTTCTGTGAAGACCCATACACACCACACATGTTTTTGTATATTAATCAGCGCATTCAAAATGAGTTGGCTGCATTACACCTCAGCACATAAAAATGTTGAGTTTGCTGCATTATTTGCAGTGCGGTGCAGGTGGATAAAAAAAAAAAAAATCACTCTAATGAACCAATCCATGTGCAGTGCCTTACCGCACATTGCCGTAACATGACCGTTTTTTGCCACAATGCACATTTGTTAACAGGCAATAAGGGTGCAAATTAGGGGTGCACCGATATATTGGTGCCAATACATATCGGCCGAAAATCGCGTTTTTTAGGGGCATGCCGAAACAACAAAATACTGGCCGATAATGTCCCACCTCAGCGCAGGACTTAATTACCGTGCGTACGGCTCGTTTCCTGTTTCCCCTGACCTTTGGCTCTGCTACCGCCAGCATCAACGTCATGACGTCGCAGCCAGTCACTGACCATCGGCGGCTGTCCATGCGGCTCCCCCTCAGACTCAGTCAAGTCCGCGCTCTGTGGGGGCTGGGCGCCATCCAACCCCTCGAGCAAGCTGCTGATTTCATCACCCGACAGCGGGACTCGCTTATGCCAGCAGTTAAGGTAATGTCTGTGACTGACTGTCAGACCACCAGTCCATGACCACCAAACATGCATAATCAGGCTTACTCACAACAGCCAAGCAAGCATGTTTATGTAGTGTGCAGACACACTGGCCTGCCTTGTATTTGAGAAACAATATTTAAAAGATGTGTTGGCCCTGGGTTGTCTGTACCCATCAGGTGTGTCCCATTCATATAAAATGATGTGCTGACCTGGCAGTATTTGTCTGCATTCGGATATAACCATCTTGTATCTCTGGATACCTCCTGCTGCTGTCATTTACTATTGCAGGAATTTTTTTTTGTTTACATGTAAAAAGCAGCTTTTTTTTTTTCCCCGAAAATACTTAGAACCCACATTTTCATATATATTTTAAGTATTCCCTCCCCGTTACATCCAGCAAGAATTCAGTTCCGGTACCTCCAGCAATAAATGTATTGGGAAGGAGTGCTGAGGTCTCCTGGAGGGTTTAGGTGGGTGCAGGAGGTGGTGGTGAGAGCTGGAGGTGATGGCGGCAAGAGCTGGCAGGAGGTGATGGCGGCAAGAGCTGGCAGGAGGTGATGGCGGCAAGAGGTGGTGGGGGCAGGAGGTGATGGCGGCAAGAGCTGGCAGGAGGTGGGGGTGGTGTTTTAACATACAATTATTTAAAAAAAAAAAAAAGTAATTTTCGGTTTCGGCTTGACATTTTTTTTTATTTTGGTTTCGTTTCGGGTCTGAAATTTCCATTTCGGTGCACCTCTAGTGCAAATGGCTTGATCGTAGTGTATTCATATATAGAAGTAGCGGTAAATCAAAGAGGTGAATAAATCTTTGTTAAAAAATGAAGTGATAAACAAATTTTGTTAAAGAAATTCAGTCCATAAAAAGCCCATCAGTGAGGGCATAAAGAAAAAAGTGTTTAAGAACAAAGTTCAGAAAGGAGCAGTAAATGCATAATCCAGTCATTCCATGAGTGTTCCTATGTTACTAATATTCAGTGCTTTCACCACTAGGTGATGCCAGATAAATGAGGCTCTTACCGGATCCTGTCGACCATCATATAATATGGTCAAATGCGCGTGTTAAATTCCTTAGGATGGGAAGACTCCAAACACCAGGTATCTGTCCAGTCAGGGTTGATCCATCTCCTCTGTTGCCACTTTCAGCAACTTCTCCTCCTCTCTACTTCCTGTCTGTACCTGACATCACTTTCTGCTTAAAAGACAGAAAGTAGAGAGGAGGCTTCCCATCCTAAGGGATTTAAAATGTGCATCTGGCCATATTATATGATATGATGGTCCACAGGATTCGGTAAGAGACTTATTTATATGGCATCACCTGGTGGTGGAAGCACTGAATATTGGGAACACTCATGAAATAATTGGATTATGCATTGATTGCTCCTTTCTGAACTTTGTCCTTCAACATTTTTTTTTCTTTATGCCCTCACCGATGAGCTTTTTATGGACTGAATTTCTTTCACAAATTAGTCACCTGTTTGGTATGAAATAAGTTTGGTGGTGTTATTACAACACAATATTTTTTAACAAAGATTGATTTATTCTCCTGTTTATTGATTTAGCGCTGCTTCTGTATATATGATTATAGCTTTGCTGTTGGTGTCACAATTTGTCTACATAATAATTTTTGTATCCAGTAGTAGCCTTGTACTAGGTAGGTAAACTTGTACTGATTGCATAGATAATGCATCTCTTTGATTTTTTTTTTTGATTTTTTTTTTTTTAATCTAAAGCAAATTTTGATTATTTAGAGAAGTATGTAAACTGCTATCACGTACCTTCTTAAAACCTGGATTCTCTGGTTTTAAAATCTTTGCGTTACTGACCTGGAACAAGTATTCATTGAAATCTTGAATTTTGTTGTGTATATTTAATTTTGGGTCAATGAATCAGAAATTGTAACGTTTGGGTCAGCAGGACCACCAGACCTCTTGCATCTTCAGATGGTCAGCAGTGACGGACCACGTAATTCTGTCAACACAGGTTCACTTTTTTTTTTAACAGAAAGGTTTTTATTTATCATATACAAAAGAAAAAGAAAACTGTAGGGCACACATTTCACCACATCACACAAGGTGAACAAAAAACATTGATCATTGAAAAGCTCTCTTTAGCAGTGTACATTATATTTCATTAGGAAGATCTGACATTTTGTATCACATGGAGTAAAACCTTAAAGAACTAAAATGAGAAGAGAAATGGATCGGTGGGGCAGTACAAGGTTGAGGAGAAGGGGGTTGGTTTTGTGGGGGGGGGGGGGCGGGGACTGAAAGGCAGCAGGTAGAAAAAAGGGAGAAGAGGGGGAGTGGAGATAAAGTATTAGCACACCAGTCTTCACATTAGTATCTCGGCATATATTAGTCATTAGGTAATCATGGGTCTGGCCTTCACCCATTCTCCCCAGATCTTGTCAAACTTTTTAGGACATTTGCAGCTCATATAGGTGAGCTTGTAAATGGGTAGGACAGCATCCACAGGCAAGCTCCGCTGTGAGATCCTGGGGGGGTCAGCCTGTTTCCATTTGGACAAAATGGTTTCTCTTATCGTCCATGGACGGACACAGCTCCTTAAATCTTGACAAGTGGGTTATGTTCCCTGTTTACAGGAGAGGACTAGGCAGAAACATGTTAAATAGTTAAATACATGTTACATTAACAGAGTTGAACAGCCCCGCCCAGGGGACGGTCCCTCCAGACATAACCCTCCTCACTGCAGCTTGCAGCCTCAGTTTCGTTCTGCCTAGCAAAGGAGAAGGACGTATGGCTCCCTTTGGGCCCAGCGCCCTGAGGAGAAATTTTATTTTATTCTATCTTATTTTATTTTATTTTCACTTTTTCTTGAAGAATCTTCTTTCAACTGTTGGCTGAGAGACAGGCTGGATATTATAGATCCTTGTAGTCTACTCAGTCCGACCAGCAAGCGTGGGCACACCTATGCAAAGAGGCTTGGTCTGCCACGCCATACCCCATGACTCCTGGGGGGGCCAGTGAGCTTTGCTCCGAGGTCCACATATGACTGGGCTGTGGTGTTGTCTCACTCACAGTGGACCGGGCCGACAGCTACCTCCATTGCGGTTGTAGTTCTGTCAGGAATGCGTCAGCGAGTCCTCGCTTGGACGGGTAAGTACAGTACCTCCTGCTTCGGTGGGTTGGTACGGCTGGGCATTCCTGGGGTTCGGGGGTCCCTTCCCCTTACTTCCCTGCTCCTTTCCCTTGCTGCATTGCTAACATTGCCGCTGTCAGGGGGGAGGGGGCCTTCCTGAGGGGACTGTGTTATCTGGCCTGTGCTTTTTCTTTTTTGTATTGGGCTTTCCTGTGAGGTAAAAAGCCCTGTGATGAGCACAGATGTTTATGATTATACTTCAGCAGACGCTGACTGATTGGTGACACATGTAACGGTTTTGCTTTTTATGCTTTATCTGTGTCTTATGCTTAAATAAAACAGCCCCAGGAGGCTTTTCCTGTTTAAACACAGGTCCCTGCAGAGTTACCTCACGGTTCTTTTCCTCACAGGCAGCGCTGGGCAGTCTCCTCCTGAGGGAGTCCCCTGGTTACCCCTGGTCAGCGCAGCAAGTGGGTGAGAGGCCCTGAATAGGGCTCTAGGAGCTTTTGTCTATTTGTATGGACAGGTGTGCATATTATAATACACACTATGTAAATATTGGAGTCAGTATCTGGGTCCTTCCCCACATGCTGGTGGTGGCAGCAGGTGTTAGCACCTGGGATTCCCACAGAGTTTTTATTGTTAGTCCTGGACACAGTTTGTGCCAGGGTGGGGGTGGACTGCGGGCGGGCGGTAAAAGAGTGCCCCCTTCCCCGTTATCCCCTGGGGAATGCTCTGTTATGGAGCCATGGACTAGGTACCTAGTTAAAAAAAAAAAAAAAAAAAAAAGGCAGAATAAGGCATTTATGGGTGCGCTTTTTACTGCTGCAAGGGACTCTCCTAAGCTGCATAGTGCAGCTGGGTTTCCGCCGAGGGCTCGGTCTTTTTGGATCACGCAAATCAGACCGCTGTGTAGGTTTTTTCCTTCTGTGCCCTTCTTTGATAATTTCTGAGATGCGGAGTGAGAAAAGCCACTGAGGGCTTTTGTAGTCCCTCACCGCCGGGCGGGAGCTCCTGCTTGTATGGATCTGACTGATAGAAGATCCGAAGTACTGACCCGTTCCATGTTTACCATGCTGGGGTCTGGCTTGCGGCCTATTGTGGCCACTACACTGGGATCTCAGTGGTCGCTGGCGCTATTTTTTGGGAGGTGTTTCAATTACATTGAAAACTCCCATTGGCGCCCATTTTATCGTAGCCACGCTATGGCGCAGCTTACATTGTGCTGGCCATTTTCCTGTGGCCGCGTTCTGAACGCTCGGCGGCCATCTTGGAGTAGTCCTGACCCCTAGTGCTGTATACAACTCACAGAGTGAGCATTTTGCACCAGACAGTGGAGGAGCACCGACTCTCTCCTGAGGTTATTAGCCTAGCGGACCAGCTGGTCCAGGGCCTCATATAGGTCTGTGATGCTTCATTGAATGCTGCGCCCTTGTTATCCAGGGCGTCTGTTTCAGAATGGTTTTATGCACACGGTGGTGTAGTGCTTAACTCCATTACTTGGCAGCAAAAGAGTCATTGGTTCGAATCTGCACACTGACGCCAATCTGCACACTGACGCCAATCTGCCTGGAGCTTGCATTGTCGCTCCCTGTGTCTGCGTGGGTTTCCTCCGGGTACTCCGGTTTCCTCCAAAGACATGTGTGCATACACCTACATAATATACATACACACTATGTGTGTGTATTATTTAGGGGCAACCCTCCCAGGCCGTCAAAGGCCCAGCTGGGGGACTAATCTGTCCCTGGGTGCATAAGCCGATCACGCCGGCACCCAAATCCTGACAATGTATGTAGCCTTCCCTCCCTGTCTCTAGGTGGGAGGGGCGGCTTGCAGGTTCACAATTCAGTGAAACCTCCCTGCTCTCCGACTAGTGGGTCTGCGAGGTGGTCTCTTCGGAGTACTAGATAGGGTTTCCTCCTATCCACAGAACAAAGTTCTGTCCTTGTGTCTTCCCCTCCCGGCCCGTCGGTCTGCCTTGGGCAGTGTGGGATTTGCTAAGCTGCAAGGTAATTTTACCTTTCCTGCAGGACGAGAGTTTTGGGGGTTTTCTATGGGCCTCAGGCCCTAAATACCTTTGTGAACGTCGGGTAGTTCCGCATGGAATCCATTTGTTCGGTGGTAGCTGCGCTTCATCCGGGGGATGTCATGACGTCCTCGGACATCAGGGACGCATACATGCATGTCCCGTTTTGCACATGTCACAGTGTTTTTTTCTGTGCTTCGTGATGAGAGAAGGGTCTCTGTCAGCCTGTGGCCCTCCCTTTTGATCTGGCGTCAGCACCATGGGTTTTCAGCTAGGAGCTCGCACTTATTTGAATTTTGTTGGGACAGCGAGGCTTTGCCTCATTGGCTACTTTGACGACTTTCTTCTGAGAGCAGCTTCTGTCTCCGACCTAGTGGATGGGTTATTCCCATTCAGACCCTCCGAAGATTCGGGTGGATGTTAAATGTTTAGGCCAGAAAGTGTAGCTCAGTGGCAGCAAGCCTGCCCTCCATGTGTGCGACCCAGGGTTCAAATTATGGGCATGCTAGGTTCCAACTCAGCGTTGGAGTATCTAGTGTTGATCCAGACTCCTCAGTGGCAAAGGTCCTTCTTCCCCTGGAGAAATTGCAGACTCTTCAGTCTGCAGAGAAGGTATTGGCATCACGCAATCGGTCTTCTCTCCGGGCGCCTGCTGGTTCGGGGTCTGTGGGTAGCCTCCTTCAAGGTGGTACTGTATGCCCAGTTCCACACCCTGGTTTTCCAGTGGAACTACTGTCCAGGTGGTAAAAATCTCTTGTCTCTGAAATCATTAGATTCCTGTGCGCCACCTAGTCAGAGTCTCTCTGAGTTGGTGACAGAGATTCCCGACTCTTCGGTCCGGGAAGTTGTTCCTTCCTTCCAGTGGTCGGTGTTTACGACGGATGCCAGCTCACGGGTTGTGAACCTGGAGGTTCACAAAACTGGGGGGTCCAGTCGGCCCTGAGTCGCTGGACTTGCGTGGACCTATGACCACACCTCCTTGAATGTGTCTGGTCTCGGTAGCTACCCAGGGTCGGGCCTGGCTAGTGCCTGGTGGGAGACCGCCTGGGAATACCAGGTGCTGTCTACTGTTCATTGTCCTACTATTTTAGGCGATCAGGCTATGCTTCTCCTTGTGGTCGACCGATCTGGTTTCAGCCGGACAACGCCACGGCCGTGGCTTCAGTCTACCATCAGGTATGCCGGCAGGCGGACTACTGGAGTCGCCAGATGCTGGACCAGGGCGACTGGTCTTTGTGCTTGGGGTGTTTCGGCTCCCTTACAGGAGGTGAGCCTCACATGGCATGGATCTCCTGGCAGCTTGTCTCCGCCGCAAGGGTGTCGGTTAGTGGCCAGGTCTAGTGATCTTGTACAGACGCGTCAGTCGCGCTGGTGGCCCTGTGTTGTCTGTATCGGTGATTTTTTGCCATTCCTCCATGGTAGTTGCTTCCTCGGCCGCTCCACAGAGTGGATGCTGAGGAGATCCCGATGATTCTAAAAGCTCCAGATTAATCTCGGCGTCCTTGGTACGCTGATATCGGGCGCCTGGTACAGGAGGTTCCTGTCTCGAGGTCCCATACTTCCTCCTGTTGTACAGTCACTGACTTGCTTAACATGGTTATTGGAAGCCAGACTTTAGGTGACCAGGGTCTGTCTGACTCGGTCATCTCAACAGGGCACCGTAGTCTTCTTCCGGAGGATCTACCGTCGCACCTCTCTTGGTGCGAAGGGCTGGAGTGACGTCCACGGGTGTACTCTCGGTGTCCAGGGTCCTGCTGTTTTTAAAGCTTGGATTGGATCTAAAAATTGCTTAAAGCACCGTTTGGGGGCAGATTTCAGCCTTGGCTGTGTTCTTTTAGTGGCCTTTTTGCGGCCCGTTCCCTGGTGGGTCCCCTTTTTTTGTGTGCAAGGGGTTTGTCATATACTTTCCCCTCTTGGCCCATCTCTTCCCCCATGCGTTTTGACTCTGGTGCTCTCGGTTCTTCAGGAACCTTCCTTTTGGAAACATCAGAGAGATTTTCTCTTGACACTATCTCAGAAGGTGGCCCCTTTAGTGGCCTTTACCTCTGTTAGAGGGGTTTCTGAGTTGGCGGTTTTCTCTTTAATTCGCCATGCTTGATCCCCCATAAGGATTAGGTGATGGTGCGCCCGCGACCTTCCCTTCTTCCGAAGGAGGTTTTGGCCTTTCATACTTTAGGCGTGGTACGTGCTTTGCGGGTATACCAGCCTACTACGGCTCCATTTCGGAGCTTCTGACTCTCTTTTGTGTCGGTGTCTGGTCCACAAAAGGGCCTGGCGGTCTCGTCGACCACCATTTCTCGGTGGATCGGGCAGGCCGTCATACAGGCCTATGCTCCTAAGGGCGGGCCCCCCTTTCCGGTCACGGCACTTTCGACCAGGGCAATTGGTGCTTCCTGGGTTTTTTTTTTTTTCGACATCATGCGTCGGTCTCACAGGTGTGCGAGGCGGCGATTTGCTCGTCCGTTCACACTTTTTCCAGAGTTTACATGGTTGCTGTGAGTGCATCTTATGATGTTTTTTTCAGCCGCTAGTTTTTGCCGGCGGCTGTTTAAAGTTGCACCTCCTCCGTTGAGGAGTTCTGCTTGTTTTGGGGTGAAGTTAAAATTGTTTTTGCTGATATATTTCCCACCCCTCGTTTTTTGACACTGCTTGGGGACGTCCCACTTGTCAAGATTTAAGGAGCTGTGTCCGTCCATGGACGATAAGAGAAAATAGGATTTTTTGTACTCACCGTAAAATCCTTTTCTCTGAAGTCCATGGACGGACACAGCTCCCACCCCTCCTTTTTAGGTTTGTACTGCTTGTTACGAACTGAGGCTGCAAGCTGCAGTGAGGAGGGTTATGTCTGGAGGGACCGCCCCCTGGGCGGGGCTGTTCAACTCTGTTAATGTAACATGTATTTAACTATTTAACATGTTTCTGCCTAGTCCTCTCCTGTAAACAGGGAACATAACCCACTTGTCAAGATTTAAGGAGCTGTGTCCGTCCATGGACTTCAGAGAAAAGGATTTTACGGTGAGTACAAAAAATCCTATTTTTCCTGGCATAAAATGCTGCATAGAAGACAAACTGTTTGTGCACACTGGGGTTGATAGTATTGCAGATTCCCAGGAGAAGTACCCTAGGATTTACCTCTACAGCTAAATCCCCCACCACATTAATCCCTCAACCACCTGTCTGCAAAATTCCTGAATCAGAGGGCATGACCAGACAGTAGACATAAATGTCCCTGTGCCACCCAAACATTTAGGGCAACTGTCAGTATGTGTATGGTAGATTTTAGAAAGCCTCTGAGGGGTATAGTATGCTATGTGGAGAAACTTGAGCTGAATATATCTATTGCTAGCAGATATCACCAGTGGATGTATTGTTGAACCCCTTCATCCCAATCCCTTCATCCTTAAGAAAGTGTATACCCCTCTGCCAAATGGCAAACAGTTGAATATTTTTACCAGTGTCTCTAGCAGAGATTCTAAGGTAGAGGGATGACAGGATCCTGTCAGCAGTGCTAGAAGTTGGGAAACGCTCCACAGTGTGGGAAGTAAATTTCCCTCTGGCATTATAGGTTGGATTTTAAGAATACCAAACCTAACCCACACATTGGGAATGGAGGTGCGGTAGTCGAGAATTACCCCGAAGTGGGGCATGGGGTGAGATCACTTGCGGGTCATTTGTCCCCATACTATGACTGTAGTATACATTGGTATGGCCTTCAGGCCTCAAAATACTAAATTACTCAGGGCTAAGTAGGAACCTAGGATGACCACGTCCAGATTGGACAGTTGGGTTCGTCCTCGCCTGCTCAAGCTACCAGTGTACCATCACCAAAACCACCACCCAATAGCACTGACGGAAACAGGGCAATGCCAAACCCCCAGTGAAAAGGCAATTGTAAGGTAGATTTTGCTATTCTAGGGATAGACCCTACCCAAATAAAGTTACTGATAATCTGGTCGAGGTTAACCCAAAATTAATTGGTGATAGGGACTGGGGTATTGCAAAATACATACAAAAACTTAGGAAGAGGTAATTTTTATGATGTTCTACCCACAAGAGAGAGTGGCATGGTCTTCCAGGCCTGGTCCCTTGGAGTCAGTTGGTGAAGTACTGGATATACATTATCATTCAAATATGAGGAGAGGGTACCCTGAATCTCATTCCCCAAATATCGAAATTTGGATACCCAGGTCAGGAGGGATTGAACAAGGGAAGGGGGGGGGGGGGCGGCTGAGATAGGGAAAACAGAAGCAACTTGCTCCAATTGATTCTGATGCCTGAGAAAACTCCAAAGCGGTCTATAATGTCTAGGGCCACATCAAGGGAGCCTGCGGCATCAGGTGGATACAGTAGTGCATCGTCTGCATACAAGGAGATTTGTTTCTCGCAAGGGACCCACTTGTAAACCGGAAACTCTTGAAGAGGAGTGAATTTGAATAGCCAGGGGGCTCCAGCGCAAAAAAGCCCAGGAGAGAACGGGCATCTTTATTTGGTGCCTCTGCCAAGATTGAGTGCTGGGAATAGGATACCATTAGTTCTGACCCTAGCCGTTGGGGAGCTCTAGAGCTGTTGGATCCAAGATATAAATTTGGGACCAAAGCCAAACTTACCTAGCACTTGCCACAGGAAGGCCCACTCAACGGAGTCAAAGGCCTTCTCTGCGTCAAGGTAGGCCACAACTCCAGTGGAGGTACTGTTTCTAAGGTTGTCACTGTTGGTGTATAGTCAACGGATGCTGATGTCAGTGCCCTTGCTAGGCATGAACCCAGATTGATTTTCGTGTACCAAAGATAAGATAACCGAGTTGAGGCGATTAGCCAGAATTTTGGTAAACACCTTCATGTCTACATTTAGTACAAAAATTGGGCGGTGGGATGCACACAGTCTTCCCAGGGTCTTTACCTGGCTTAGAACCACAACAATCACTGCTTTAGTCATAGATCTTAGGATACAGTCTTCCTCCACCACAGTCTGAAGTAGTTTGTGGAAGTGGGAGACTATGACCTCAATATGAGTCTTATAAACTTTAGCCGGAAGTCCATCCGGACCCAGAGTCTTGGCTGTCTGAAGTGTGGCCACTGTGTTCTGTACCTCCTTTATGGTAAAAGGAGCATCAAGTCTTTGACAGGCTGCAGCTGAGAGCTCTGGGAACTCTATAGTATCCAAAAAGGCTATTAGGCTGTCCGTACTATATTCTATTCTGAAGGAGTAGAGAAGTTTGTATAATCTCATAAACTGGGTATTTATCTGGGCTGGGTCTGAGTGCAATAAACCGTCATCATCCCTGATGTGAGCTATGTGAGTAATTGTGGAGCGTTCCCTAGCAAGCCAGACCAACAGCCTACCTATCCTTTCACCCTGTTCAAAGATCCTCTGTGTGTTTGGGATAGAATCATTTTCTGAGAGGAGGTTGTGCATAGCACCGCTATCTCTTAGTACAACACCTGTAAAACTCAAAGTATCCTGCGCTCCAGTAGTTGCATACTGGGCCTCCAAATTTTTGTGCCTTGGCCTCTGCTTCCTCAAGGACCGGGGATAACTCCCTTCTGACTTTACCTATGGTCAATTGATTCTGGCCCCGGCATGGGTCTTAAAGGCGTCCCAGATCACTGCAGGGGCTGCTGTGCCCCGGGTGGCATGCCCAAAAGTCTCCTAATCCCAAGGTCATCAGGGGAGTTGCACGCTCATCAGATACCCAGAAGCGAGAAAACCTCCATAAACAGGGACCAGATCAGTTCTAAGCTTCAGAAGCACAGGGGCGTGATCGGAAATACCACAGGGCAGTATGAGACATCCAGAGTACGAGATGTCAAGGAATTACTCATATAGATAAGGTCTATGAGGAATAACGTGGCATAGGTACTTGATTGACAGGTATATTGTCTCTCTCTTGGATGTCTCCAACGCCACATGTCACATAAGCCAAATGTCTCTGCCCAGCATGACAAGAGAGCC
This sequence comes from Rana temporaria, assembly GCF_905171775.1. NCBI lineage: Eukaryota > Metazoa > Chordata > Amphibia > Anura > Ranidae > Rana > Rana temporaria. The sequence continues at coordinate 184,876,781 of NC_053492.1, forward strand.
TCCATATTAGGATCAGGATTAAGTTTATCCATGCTAAGATTTGGGGGCATATTAAAATCTCCGGCCAGGAGAATATGTGCAGTAAGGAACTGTGCCACAATTGGCGCCAGTTAAAAATAAAATAAACATAGTGGCCGGAGGTGGGATATTTGCCCTCTGTATGAAGCACAACATATCTCCCGTCAGTATCCAGATGGAGATCTGGGAGAGTAAAGGGCAAAGATTTATTGAACTTTGAGTTGAGTTATGAAAAGGAGAGCCATATTGGTTATGGTGTAGGTATAAGTTATCTCTGAATCTCCACCTGGGATATATGCAGAACAACAGATATACTACACATCATGAGTTCATTGTAATTGCCAGTTGTAGGAGGTAAACCGAATCGACCTCCACTCAAAGTACACATAGCAAAATTGTGTGCCTTTAAAATAAATATTGCAAAGCTGAAAATTAAAGTAAAAAAACTAAATCAAAATTTCATCGCAAAAACCCCCCCAAATCAGGTTGCGCTTTGATCTCAAAACTGAACATGGCAACTGCCAATTGGGGATGTGCACAATGGAGCACCAGAGGTGATGGCATGATTTGCTATCTCAGTTCAAACAGAAAAGACCGCCTGTGCTAAGCCAGGATAAACAGCCCCTGCAGATTCAAATTCGCCCAGAAAGTTACAGGGGCACTATACTTGGTAACATGTTGCAGAACCGAACAGAGCCCGCCGAACCACACCAGAAGTAGTAGTATGCCTGGCAGGGGAGGCCCAACATAGGCCGTCAGCGGTAACGTAGATGGGGATGGAAGAAATTGGGTTCCTTGTATCATAGGATGGTAAATATGTTCCATATCTGAACCTCCCCAGACAGCATGGAACATAGGCTCACTTTAGACAAAAAACCCTTATGCCCTGTACACACGATCGGTTCGTCTGATGAAAACGAACCGATGGATTTTTTCATCAGATATCCGATGAAGCTGACTTTCATCAGTCTTGCCTACCCACCATTGGTTAAAAATCCGATCGTGTCTAACGCAGTGACGTAAAACACAACGACGTGCAGAGAAAAATGAAATTCAATGCTTCCGAACAAGCATCGACTTGATTCTGAGCATGCGTGGATTTTTGACCGATGGATTTCCCCACAGACTATCGTTTTTTTTTTTCTATCGTTTTTTTTAACCATACGAAAATTTTAAAACGGGTTCTATTTTTTTTTCACTGATATGGGGGGGGGGGGGAACTGATCGAGCCCACACACGATCGGTTTGTCCGACGAAAACGGACCGATGGACCATTTTCATCAGACGAACCGATCGCGTGTACAGGGCATTAGTGGCAATCTAGAGCTACACATTTCCAAATAATGCAGGGTTTAAAGTGGTTGTAAATTGAAAGTTTTTCTATTACATAATAAGAGCACAACTCACTTGTCCTTGGTCTGCCTGTAAAAAGAGCGGCCTGTCAACTCCAATCCTCCTCGCTTTGATAATAAAAAAAAAATCTTGGCTCCAGTGCAATAAAATAAAATAAAATTGTGGCACCACACTCCCTCAGCTTTGATTGACAAACATTAGAGCATGCTAAGCTGAGCTAGTGTGATTTCCATGGGGAGTGCACTGATGGAGAAATGCAATGACATCACGACACAAACGGACCAGAGTTTTTCGGAGGGTTGTGACAGGCATATGGAAGAGAAAATGGGTAAATCTAATGTGCTTTGGATTTGTATTTAGAAAGAGCTAAAACATGGTGCATGTCTTTGCTAATTGCTGCACATTAGGTTTACAACCACTTTAACAATTTTTTTGTGTGGCGCATGTGTACTTTTCAGAAAAGTTTTAAGTGAATGATGGAATAAATCCTTTCTTTGTTTTTCGATATACTGTAAATACCAGTATTTGGCAAGAAGTTGACCTATGTCATTGCAGTTGTGTCTTGACTATTTTTGAACCTTTATTTACTTTTATTTATTTACTTTTGTTATGTTTTTTTGTATGGAAGGAGTCTTGGAGTTCATTTTTCAAAAGTGAGATCTTTAACTCTGGACACCTGGGAGCCTGAGCTGCTAAAGGTAATAAACCACATTACTGTACTAATGTATATACAGTAGCTTGTGAGGTGGGAGCCTCTTGAATCTTGTAATCCAAGTGTGTTTGTCTGATTGTTACACTTCTAGATAAGAAAATAACAAAGTTTACTGAATAGATTAGGTATAGATTTTTTGGTTAAACCAGGGAGTTTGCTATAATAAATATCCCCCAAAAATATATAAAAAAAAAATGTTTTCCCTCAGTTTAGGCAGATACATATTCTTCTACCCATTTTTGGTAAAAAAAATCGCAAGAAGCGTTTATCGGTTGGTTTGCGCTAAATTTTTAGCGCTTACAAAATGAGGGATAGTTATATTGCATTTTTTTTTTTTTACTACTAATGGCGGCGATCATCGATTTTTTTCGTGACTGCGAAATTTTGGCGGACAATTTTGACACATTTTTGGGACCATTGTCATTTTCACAGCAAAAAATGCATTTAAAATGCATTGTTTGTTGTGAAAATGACAATTGCAGTTTGGGAGTTAACCACAGGGGGCGCCGATGGGGTTATGTGTGATCTGAAGTGTGTTTACAACTGTAGGGGGGTGTGGCTGTAGGTGTGACGTCATCGATTGTGTCCCCCCTATAAAAGGGATCACACGATCGATGACACCGCCACAGTGAAGAACGGGGAAGCTGTGTTTACACACCGCTCTCCCCGTTCTTCAGCTTCGGGGACTGATCGCGGGACTCCAGCGGCGATCGGGTCCGCTACCCACGGCTGGGTACTAGCACAGGACATACCTGTACGTGCATGTGCCCAGCCGTGCCATTCTGCCGACGTATATGTGCAGGAGACGGTCCTTAAGTGGTTAAAGCTGATTTGTATCATATCAAAATATGTCATCTTGTCTGACTCCCACACAAACATCAGATTTAAATCTGACTGTTTTGTTACTAACTTAAAGTAGTTGTTTCCCCCTCACTCCCCTTACACTTACGTGAGCCCTATCCTGACCTAGCAGCGGTTCTCCTGATCTTGCAGCAGTTCTCCTGGCTCTGTCCCTCCTCATTGCACAGATTAATAGCAGCAGGAGCCATCTGTGACGAGGGAGCGGCTGGCAGGGCCGAGTCACCAGGTTTGTGTCAATAAACGCAGACAAGGTGGCTCGGGAGCAAGCCTGCACAAGTGCCCCCATTGGTAGCAGCTTCCTACGGGGGCACTTGCCAAAGAGGAGCCCAGAGCACTGGTGGGGGACCCGAGAAGAGGAAGATCGGGGCTGCACTATGCAAAAAAAAAATGTTATTTTTTTCCCTCTTAAGTTTGCCATTATTCCAATATTTCTCTTGCTATCTGTGCAATACGAAAACTGAGATCTTTTACACTCAGTATTTATTTATCAAGCTAGATTTGATAAGGATGTTAATAATTTTGGTTGGATAAGAATCAACATCTTGAATAAGCAAAAAAACAATAGGAATTCATTGTAGTTAATGAAACCGCTGCTTTAATGTGATTGTAAAGTCTATTTTTTACTCTAAAAATAACAAACATGTCATACTTACCTGCTCTATAGCAGTCGATTTGCACAGAGCAACCTGAATCCTCTTCTTCTTGGGTGCCTCTTCTGCACTCCTGGCCTCTCCCTCCTGTTGAATGCACCCACATCAAGCAGCTTGCTATGGGGGCACCCGAGCCAAGGCATAGCTCCCTGTGTCCATTCAGGCACGGAGCCCCAGTTCAACCCTGTCCCCTCTCTCTCCTGATTGGCTAACTGATTTTGATTGACAGCAGTGGGAGCCAACGGTGCCGCTGATGTCTCAGCCAGTCAGGAGGAGAGTCCAGGACAGCCGAGGAACTTGTGGACATCGCTGGACAGAGATGGGGCTCGGGTAAGTGTTGGGGGGGGGGGCTGCTGCACACGGATTTTTTTTTTATCTTGATGTATAGAATGCATTAAGATCAAAAACCTTCTGACTCTACCACCACTTTAAATGAAGTATCTGAACGATACACAACTCTGTTTACAGAACAGTTTGACCTATGGGTCCCCAACATATGTCTTATAGTTATTTCTGTATTTTTTCAAATAGCTGATGTGTGAACTTGGAAATGATGTTATTAATAGTATATACGAAGCACAAGTGGACAAAATAGGTGTCAAAAAGCCTCAGAATGGATGTACGAGGTAGGTGTCTTTTGTGTGTGTTGTTTTATGCTTTTTTGAATATAATGTAAAGATATACCAGTTCACTTTGTAGCGAAAAAAAATGCATAAAACTACTATATATTTTATTTTGAATTGGTCTGGAAAATATGAAATATTTACACCGCGCGTCGAACACAGACCCATGCAGCTCTGTGCCACACAGCGGGACATCCCCGCTGTGTGTGTGAATACACAAGACAAGCGAAGCGGGGTAGAGAGAGGGAGGGGAGCGATCCATCCAGGTGAGTCTGTATACACAGAAGGGGGCAGAGTCTGGGGTATCCATTAAGACTAGAGCGATCTCTGTGTAGAAAAGGAACAACAACTACTTACCTCACACCCCCTCCATACCCACCTCACACCCCCTCCTCATTTAAAAAAAAAAAAGGAGTCTGTATTGATAAGGCACAGTAAAGCTGCATTGATGGGGCACAGACAAGCTGGATTAATGGGTCACAGTCAAGCTGCTTTGATGGGGCGCGGCGAGGCTGCGTTCACAGGCGTGGCGAGGCTGCGGTCACAGGCGCGGTGAGGTTGTGTGGGGCTGCATTGATGGGCACTGTGAGGCTGCATTGATGGGCAGAATGAGGCTGCATTTGATGGGCACTGATATGCTTTGTTAATATTATAGTTGTTATTTATTTTTAGAACTTAATTTTGCTTTAAACATTTAACAGTGTAATTTCATGAGATAATTTACAAGGGCATGTTTAGGGGCGGACTTGGGGGTGGGGCAGGGGAGAGGTTGGGTGGGGCAACTGGTGGCGAGTAACTCTTAAGGCCTGGCTAGTGGCTCATGACTTGAAATTTTGAGCCCTGACCTAATTAGTAAATATAGTCCACCTGTGTATAATTTAATCTCAGTTCTGTGAAGCCCTCAGAAGTTTGTTAGAGAACCTTGGTGAACAAACGGCATCATGAAGGCCAATAAACACACCAGACAGGTCAGGGATAAAAGTTGTGGAGAAGTTTAATGCAGGGGTAGGCTATAAAAAAATACCCCAAGCTTTGACTGTTGAATCCATTATTCAAAAATGGAGAGAGTATGGCACAACTGCAGACCTGCCAAGACATGGGCGTCCACCTAAACTGACAGGCCAGGCAAGGAGAGCATTAATCAGAGAAGTAGCCAAGAGGGCCCATGGTAACTCTGGAGGAGCTGCAGAGATTCACAGTTCAGATGGGAGAATCCGTCTACAGGACAACTATTAGACCCCTTTCACACTGAGGAATTTTTTAGGCGGTACATCGCTAAAAATAGCGCTGCTATACCGCCTGAAAAACTCCTGCACTGCATACTCAATGTGAAAGCCCGAGTGCTTTTACACTGAGGCGATGTGCTGGCGGGAGAGAAAAATAAATCTCCTGCCAGCAGCATCTTTGGAGCGGTGAGAGGAGCGGCGTGTATATCGCTCCTTCACCGCTCCTTCCCATTTTAAATAATGGGAAACCGCGGCAATACCGCCTGCAATGCGCCTCTGCAGAGGCGCATTGCGGGCGATGTTAACCCTTTATCGGCCGCTAGCGAGGGTTAATACTGCACCGCTAGCGATTGAATCCCGCGGCAAATCCGATGGTATAGCGCCGCTATTTTTAGCGGCGCTATACCGACGCCGCGCCTCCCGCCCCAGTGTGAAAGGGGCCTTAGTCATGCACTCCCCAATTTTGGCCTTTATGGAAAAGTGGCAAGAAGAAACCCATTGTTGAAAGAAAGCCATAAAAAGTCCCATCAGGAGTTTACGAAAAGCCATGTGGGGGACACGGCAAACGTGTCGAAGTGTGTTCTGGACAGATGAGATCAAATTTGAACTCTTTGGCCTAAAAGCAACATGCTGTGTGTGGTGGAAAACTATCTGCATATCACCCTGAATACACCATCCCCACCGTGAAACATGGCGGTGGCAGCATCATGTTGTGTGGATGCTTTTCTTCAGCAGGGACAGGAAAGCTGGTCAGAGTTTAGGGAAGATAGATGGAGCCAAATAAGGGCAATCTTCGAAGAAAGCCTGTTAGTCTGCAAAAGACTTGAGACTGGGGCGGAGCCGCATTTACTATCCAGCAGGACATACAGAATGGTTTAGATAAAAGCATATTCATTTGTTAGAATGGCCCAGTCAAAGTCCAGACCTAAATCCAATTATGAATCTATGGCAAGACTTGAAAATTTTACAGACACTCTCCATCCAATCTGTCGGAGCTTGACCTATTTTGCAAAGAAGAATGGGCAAAAATGTCACTCTGTAGATGCGCAAAGCTGGTTGAAACATCTCCAAAAAGACTTGCCGCTGTAACTGCAGCGAAAGGTGGTTCTACAAAGTTTAGAAACCATTTATAATTTTCCTTCCACTTCACAATTATGTGGCACTGTGTTGGTCCATTACATAAAATCCCAACAAAATACATTCACGTTTTTGGTTGTAACACAGTGGTTCTCAACCTGGGGGTCGAATGACGATTTGCCAGGGGTCACCGAATCCTGGGCTGTTCCAGAAGCCCACTCTCTCCCAGCCTTTTCGTGGCCACCCAGAGAAAAAACAAGAAAGGCGGGTCTAGAGAGAGAAGGGGGGGGAAGAAAGAAATTAGGATAGAGAGAGATAAAGGGGATAGAAAGGAGAACAAAGAGAGTGGTAGATCCCAATATGTACCATAAGGGGTTTTAATACTGTACGAGTGGAAGGGACTCGGGGATCGCTAAATGTCCGTGGATTAGGAGCGCAAATTACTTGTCTTTCCTTGGGTGCTGACAACCCACGCTACGAAAATTATTTTACTGTTGGGGGTCCCCACAACTTGGGAAATTTTATCAAGGGGTCACGGCACTATTAAGGTTGAGAACCACTGTTGGAGCATGACAAAATTAGGAAAACATCAAGGGGCATGAATACTTTTTCAAGGCACTATAGTCCATGTTAAGCCAGCTTCAAACTACTGTGCAACAGTTTGGACACAGTGCGGGTGTATCTTCAGTTTTCATGTGTGTTGCCCACAGTTTTAGCCACGGTCCCAATACATTTTAAGTTGTGCATTTTTGATGCATTTTCTGAAAGCGCACCTAATGTCTTGAATGCTGCATTGTTGGTATTTGCATCTTTGCGCAGCAGTGTGAAGCTGACCATAAAAAAATTTCAGCAGATACAAAAAGTGTAGCTGCTCACTTTTATTAGTCGGACACTCACCTGTCCCACGATCCAGCGATGTGGGCGTACGAAGCACCACCCCTCTCCCCCTCCTTTCTGTGGCGCCGGGCACACACTGCACATGCACGAGCCGCGCTGTGCACCGTGACTGGCCGGGCAATCATCTGTGACCTGTCCCAGATGATTGTCGAGAGGGAGGGGGGAGAGGTAAACTTCCTTCTGGCGCCGCGGTGCTCCAGGAGGAAGTGGGAGCTAGATCCCTCTAAAATTAGGGTATCCGCTCACCTGCACATATAGCGGAAGTTCCATTTTTGGGTGGAACTCCTCTGTAACACTTTCCCTACCGAGTCATTGTAAAATGACGTCGGTGGGAACCCTCCCTTCCTCAGAGTGGACGTCATATGACGTCCTTGCATTCCCGGGAGGCTAGGGGGGCGTGCACGCGCCCCCGCCGCATTGCTCGGGACCCGGTCCGCAATCATGGCAGGACCATGGATCTGTGTGTGTGTAAACACACAGATCCATGTCCTGTCAGCAGGGAGGAGACCGATGTGTTTTCCCAGTACAGAGGAACACACATCTGTCTCCTCCCCTTGTGAGTCCCCCTCCCCCTACAGTTAGCACACACTTTCGGGAACATATTAACCCCTTCCTCGCCCCCTAGTGTTAACCCTTTCCCTGCCAGTCACATTTACACAGTAATCAGTGCAGTTTTATAGCACTAATCGCTGTATAAATGTGAATGGTCCCAAAAATGTGTCAAAAGTGTCCGATATGTCCGCTGCAATGTCACGGTCACAATAAAAATTGCAGATCGCCGCCATTACTAGTAAAAAAATGTATAAAAATGCCATAATTCTATTCCCTATTTTGTAGATGCTAGAACTTTTGCACAAACCGATCAAAAACGCTTATTGCGTTTTTTTACCAAAAATATGTAGAAGAATACGTATCGGTATTTTTTTGTTTTAATTATGATATTTATTAAATCAAAAAGTAAGATATTGTGTTTTTTTCAAAATTGTCGCTCTTCTTTTGTTTATAGCGCAAAAAATAAAAACCGCAGAGGTGATTAAATACCACCAAAAGAAAGCTCTATTTGTGGGAAAAAAAGGGCGTCAATTTTGTTTTGGAGCCACGTCGCACGACCGCGCATTTGTCATTCAAAGTGCGACCGCGCTGAAAACTAAAAATTGGTCTGGGCAGGAAGGGGGTGAAAATGCCCTGTATGGAAGTGGTTAAGGAACATATTATTGTAACAAGAAACCAGCTGAAAGAACCATTTCACTGATTAATATACTTCAGTCCACCATTTTACCTATTTTCTGTCCCCTGTTTCATACACTATGACAGTGTAAAAGACAGAATCCTTCTTTTTTTTTGTTCTGTGTCACCCTGTACTATCCCTTATGGTTTATTTACGATGTCCTCTACATATTTTCCTGAGATAATGGCCATGTGATCTAGCTGATTATGGTCAGATCAGGGGTCATTAGTTTAAGTAACGTTTAGCAAATTATCTTAGACCATTTGTTAAATTTTTGAAATAACCTGGTGGGATTGTTGTGAAAAAAACTGTTCTGTTCTCTGACAGCACACATTTACAAAAGTAATTTTTTTATGCTGAAAGACAGGAGAAAGAAGCTTACATCAAAGCAAAGTATGTGGAAAAGCTGTTTGTGGATCATAGTCGTGAATCAGCATTCGTAGCAAGAAAGAAAAGCTTGAATGACAACCGCCTTAGTTTAACTGACAAAAGTCTAGGCGCAGAAGAAAACTCTAGAACGCCCACCAGACTATTAGGTAACTACAAATATCCTATGGTACTTCAGGTACACTTAATTTGATAGTTAACATGAATATCCTTCATTATGAATTTTGTATGCAAATTTCTGTAAGTCTTTACATTTATGCTTTATGAACACCTCCGTATTCAGTAAACACACCTATTGCTGTCTGAACAACATAGTTCTACTATTTAATCTACCATAGATGGTAACCTTTTAATGACAGGCAGAGCATTTAGTGTCTGTCTTTTATATCTAAATAAAAAATAAAATTTGTCAGCACAAATGTCGGTGCCATTGACTGGCTGGATTTTTGACACAGGTCTAGGTGCCAGCACAAAGACTCAGTTCCTTTGTATAGAACCTGAAGGTCCTCAAAGCTCAGAATGCTCTGCAATGCAAATGGCAAACCAGTTTCATGTTTTTCTGGCCCCAGACTGCCCCTTAGCACTTCATGCATCTTCCTGTTGTTGTCTTATAAGACCACCTTAACAGTGATGAGTGAACAGCAAGGAACAGTGTGGGGAGGTTTTGTTTTATTCTCTAGCTGATTTTCTGGAGTGACCAGCTAGGCCTGTGTCTAAGATACCAGGAGTTATATACAGTATGTGTATGCTTTCTTCACAGTACTGCACTCATGTGATCACTGGAGAGCACAAACTGCTAGAAATAGGCACCACCTTCATGGAGTCAGTTAGGCCCTACCAATATCTTCATCTTGGGTCACTCCAAACATGTAGTTGTCGAACGTAGAATACGCCTCTTGCCTTCTTTTTAGCCCTAGTCTGCAGATGTGCATTCTGCACTGTAGCTATTCTTATGCAGGGGCTCCTCCTAGCATTTTGTGTTCTACGGTGAATCGAGCAAAATGGTTTTCTAGTTCAGAGTCCATTTTCTGTAGTTATAGTGCAAATAGAAACATAAACCATGCAGTCTTTACGCTGGCCTGGCTCTGACACCTCTTGGGGAAATGTAGGGTAGAAAAATGCAAAGGTGAGAGATTGTATTTGCAAAGTTGCTTGTTGTCTATGGACATTCAAGAAACACTGTACCTGGGGGGGGTGTATGGGATGGACTGTCATAACTGAACAGATTGTGATGAGTGACTCAGAGTACTAAAGCCATTGGATCAGCGTGACAAAGGAATATTTATTATGTTTGTAGCTTGCTTACATTTACAATAAAGTAAAGTCCAATTTAAATAAAAATAATGTTTTCCTTTAAAGTGGATGTAAACCCTCACAATATACCTGGTGAAGTGAGCAGTTTAGATGATACACAGAGATTAAACAAGTCTCCCTGTATAAGTTTTACATGTATATCTGCTATCTTCATCTTTACCTACTAATTGGAAAGTACACGTCCTGTTAGATATTTCACGTCCTCATTCATCTGTAGGAGGAGATCATTACTAGACACAGTGAAAAAGTTGATTGGAGGAAAGGCACACCACCCATGTGAATTGTTTAGCTGGCTGCTAATCCATAGCAACCTGCTCTGTCTTCGGCCTCAGAGAGTTTGTCAAACGTTTTCAGGCTGATAACAGTGGAATGGGGCAGGACAGAGCTACCAGACTAAGTGCTCTGAAGAGAGATGACAAAACACTGCAGATAAATGTGACCAGCTCAAATTTCATGAATTGGGTTTACATCCACTCTAATTATGTGTTCACAGGTTACTGTATATCCTAAGGCAGCTTTCCAAGAGAGCATAGTGGTGTTCACTATGCGTTGTCTGTTGGACTTGTGTAGAATTTGAGTATGGCCAGCGCATTGGTTGCCTGTAGTCACACAGCCTCGAAGTACTGAATATAATCAAATATAAAGGCCATGGTCAGCCATTAGCTGCCTATATGTGATTTTTTTTATTTTTTATGTTTGTACATGTGCTTATGCTTGCCTGCTGTTTTAATGCATACTATTTGTATACAGTATATACTGATAGTGTTGCTTGCAAACCTAAATCATACCATTCTTGTGTTTACTCTTCTTTGTAAATGCAGAAGGACTCCCTCTGTGTCAGAGTATCACCATGGAGATGTATTCTCTTTGAGTTTGGTAAAGTTGCCTAAAAACAAAAGATTTATTAGGTTTTTCCTAAACAATATAAAAAAAGTCATGAACTGGAAGCAATAGTACAATATAGGGATACAAATGAAAAATCAAATTAAGGCATGCTTGTTGTAATACAATCAACAAGCCAAGAACATCAGGATGAAATATGCAGAGCAGTGACATGGCTTGGATGAGAAACATGTGCAGGTCTAGTGCAGTGAGCCTTCCAGAAACAGGAATGTTTTCCCTAGCTGTAAAAACTGCCTTGCTGAATGGAGGAATAAAAAGGGAAGAATGGCTCTTGCGACAGAGAAATTTTCCCCCCAGTGGGGTTTTTAGGCAGCTCAAATAAAGGGTTGGATGCAATATGTAAAAATGTAAAAAGGTTTATTAAGGGAATGTCACATACACCAAAAGAAATGGGGAGTATAAATAGGACATGAGTAGCGGTATATACAAAGGACATAGCAATGTGTTTTCATATAGTTTACAGCATACAACAGATTATTATACAGCTGGATACAGTGAACATCGCATGTATAAAAAATCCTAGCGCGTTTCAACCATTTTGTTGTAACTGAAAAGGAAGTTACAAGAGATTATTTAATGGTATTACGTATTCATTTCACTTGGTCACCCACCCTGCCCTAGGCCCCATCTATGTAGAGGCACTTTTCATAGGAAAAGAAAAAAGGGGAGGGGTAGAGAGGAAAAAGTGGAATGCAATATATAAATAGTATAGAAAAGATTAATTAAAATCTGGGTAATCAAGTGTGACTCTACAAGGGGTCACCTGATCTAGGGCGACGCCCAACAAGGTGGTAGGCAGGGGGGGGGGGATCACATGGAAGGAGTTGGTGGCCTACAGTGGGATAGTTAAAATACAGTATTTTTTTAGGGTTTATTGCAATGTATATGTATGTATACAAGCAAAGGACATGCCTATGGAATAGTTGATTACCTGGCATGCCAAAAATTGCCAACCCAGACATACATTTCTAAAATGAGTGTAAAAGTATAATTTGGTTCGATAGATTTATTAAAGGAGTTACCAATTGGGAAGGTTACAAATAGAACACTGGGAGGTGGTGAGATGGGAATGAAAAGAGTGAGGGAGTGGCTGGGCGAACAGGGAAGAAATGAAAAGGGAAGGACACTGAAGTGAAAGAGAAATATGAGATGGGGGACAAAAGGTGAGTGTGAGAGAAAGGGGGGGGCAGTGGAAAGGAAATAGTGGAGGGAAAAAATGTGGAGATGGGAAAGAGGAAGGGAAAAGGGACGCGAAGAGAAAGAGGAAAGTGTGAAGGAACGGTGTGTGCTGAATGTAAACAGCAATTAAATTGGCCTGGTGAAAAGAGGATAGAAAAGGAAAGAGGGAGAAAACCAAAAGGGAATGCGAAAAGAGAATGAAATGAGTAGGTAGGAAGGGGTGGGGGAAGGGAAGGGAATGAACGTGGTCGGGAGGGGAACAAAGGGATAAGAAGTGTGTGGAAAACAAAGTGAAATGGGTGGGAGGAGGCATAAGCGTGAGTGAGGTGAAAGGAGAATTGAAAATTGAGGGGAAAATGGAAAAAGAGAGGGGAGGGAAGAAAAAAGTGGGGAGAGCAGTGAAAGTGATTGGTGCAAAACAATGTATTGGAAAGGAACAAAGAAAAGAAAAGAAAAGGTGAGTGAATGATGTGATGGAAGAAAAGTGAAAGGAAGTGGGAGTGAGGGAAAAGATAGATGAAGGGAAACGGTTATGGTGTGAAGGAAAAAGGGAAGAAGTGGTGCAATGAGGAAAAAAAATATATATATATAATATATATATTTGGAGAAAAAATGGGAAAAAGGGAGAAGGGTGCAACGGGGGAACAGGCTGAGGAGGGGAAAGCAGGAAAGGCGAGCAGTGAAGGGAGTAGTAAAGAAGTGTTACCTAGATTGTCACAAGGCACTGGTAAGTCCTTGGGGTATGTGGAGGATTTCCAATGAAGACCAAGTTTCCAGGGAAGGGAGGACTTGGATATTCAAAAGAATAGTGGCAAGGTCCCCTTCTAAGATTGATAGAAAGGGGTAAATGATAGAAGAGGTTATTTGCATGGAACATAGTATAAATAAAGAGGCGGAGGTAGTAAGTTCCACACTTACCCTGAAGAGGAAATGGCACTTCTCCTGGAGGGAAGCAAAGTCCTCTGGCAGAGTGAATAAGGGCTGGACAATTTATATCCTGATTGTATCCTGATTGTGGCCAATGTGAGGGAATACGCCCTCCTGCCTAGTTAACCATGTGATGCTGGGATCCCCCCCCCAGTACCAGTGTCAGGAGTCACCTATACGCCAGGGGCGGTTCACACAGGTGGCCTCCTCGGCGTGTGAGAATGCCAAGACCGCGCTGGCCACTGCCGTCGCTTCTTGCAACCACTAAAGCAAAAGGAGTGGGGTAGGGAGAGGTGGATATGCTCATCACCTTTGGCAGGGTTATAGGGAATGTAGGAACAGGCAAGGAATAAATGGGGAAAAAAATATGGAAAACTTGCTTGGGAGTAAAAAAAGGGAATAGAAAGGGGAGGGAAAGGGACACTCATGGGCTGACCAGGGGGCCTTGGCGCTTGTCACCGAAAAAAATCATAAAGATAACAAGTTATGAATTATATTCATGGGAGTGTTGTAATCAATCCAGGGGCTCCAGACCTTGAGGTACTGGGTGGGTGTATCTTGAAGGATAGATGTGAGCACCTTGTGTACCATAATGCCCATGGGTCTCTGTTCTGCTTCAGCAAGATTAAGAACATGTCTCCACACTCGAGCAAGGTTTTACCGGGCTGCCAGGAACACAAACGCCTCTAGTTTCCTCTGGTTACTTGATAAGGACAAGATTGGTTCATGTAGCAGGGCATCCCAGAGGTTACAGGCCAGGGAGACATTGAGCATAGACCGTATCATGGTGTAGTACTCTCGTATCCAAAACCAGAGCACCTTTGGGCAAGTCTACCAATCGGAGACACTGAGGGGGTAAACAAGGTGATAATGTTTTGAAATGGTACACAACTGGACATACATCATTTCTATTGTAGCTCATTATATATGGAAATCTAGAATATATATGTTGTTGGAAACTTTCTAGAGGCAGACCAATACAGCCAAATCCCTATTGAAAGAATTAAAATGAGATTGGAGAGAGACACCGCTCCCTCTAGGGTGATGGGATTTTAAGAAAATTTAAGAATTGTATTACAAAATATCAGATAAAAATCAGTCATATTGTAATTCGACCATGAATTGATATTTCATATATGAAGTTCAAAAGATGCTTTGGATATGCAGAAAATGTTTCGCAGTCTCTTCAAGGCAGCTCAACATGCATCTATAGCTTCATCTGGGTTACATAGAACATACCAATAATATTGTACCAGTTAATTTTAAACACCAATACAATTGTCTATAATATAATGGTGACAAAAGATACAAGTGCTCACCAAACTTGTGGAATTGATCATTTAAGTCGGTGGTCTCCAACCTTTTTGGCACCGGGGATCGGCTGCGTGGAAGAAAATTGTGATTTTTTTTTTTTTTTTTTCCGTGGGCAATGGCTGGTGTTGGTGCTTCAATCATCACCGCACCATGGTTGATATGGTGTCAGGGTGATTGAAGCGCATTATTTCCATTATCACATTGTAGTAATAAATGAAATGGTTCAACTCGCCATAATGTAGAATCAGTGGAAACCCTAAGTGTGTCACTTGCCACTGTCGCCTGCTACCAGATTTTGATAGTCACTTGCCACGCTGCCTATCACCAAATGCGGAATGACACTTGCCACATCGCCTGCATTGTCACTTGCCACATCACCTGCCACGCTTACTGCCACAAGATGCGGAATGTCACTTGCCACATCACCTGCCACACTGCCTGCCACAATATGTGGATTGCCACGTTGCCTGTCACCAGATGCGGAGTGAGTGGAGCGCTCCTTGTGGTATATCATGCAGACAGCTGAGGAGTGAGCTACAAGTCCCAGCACACCTCACATGTACTCCCACACACAGCTCACCTGTCACTGATGATGTTGCATATCTGTGGGATCGCCCTTCTGGATGTAGCAGGGTGTCTCCCTCTTCATGCTGCAGCCGGTCTCACCTGGCAGAGGGAGGGTCCGGGACTCCTTCGGCTGTCACTCTCTGGCTCCACCCTTCTGCCATTCCTAATTAGCTGTCGGGGGGGGGGCAGGCAATCTGCGCCACTGAACAAGGAATCTTAGTTCTCACAGCGAGGAGCCGCGGGCGAGCGGCGATGCTGGGCAGGCAGTGAGATGTCATCTCTCTGCTCCCCGCCCAACTTTTGACACTGAGACAGAGCACTGGCTTTGAGGGCGGAAAATCAGTGATGCAGGGGGCGGAGAGATGATATCTCTACTTGCCCGCCCTCTCACTTATTCCATCCACCCAGCGCTCTCATGCCTGCCTGCAGAAGGGCCATGGCCTGGTAGTGGCCCAGGGACCGGGGGTTGACGACCCCTAATTTAAGCGACCATAGCATTATATAGGGAACCAAACCATTATATACCAGCCACGGCAACTTCTTGGTGGGAGTCGGAGCCACCAAATTGGTCAGTGGGACATTGGTTTGTGTTATTACCAAGGGATCATCAGGCCAAGAAGATTTTTAGGTTATTAGATTAATTCAATAAGTCAGTATTGACTATTCAGGTAGAAATTGGATTTAAATAGAATAGAAAACTATAAATTCAGCTATGCCACCCCCCAGGAAAAATCGTGCAAAGGGTGAAAAGTTCCACATAATTATGTATAGATGATGGTCATTAATAATTTACCGTGCATGATCAAAAGTATCCTCATAGTGACTCCTGATTCCAAATGTAAACTGCCTAGTTGGATATACAGATTAGGCTGGTAAAAACAACAACAATGTATAGGGCTAAAGAATATGCATATTTCTACTTGCTATTCCTCTACAGTTGATCTATATTAACTGAGTAGCCCTGGGAGTGTGAACCGGGGGCAGGTAATGTGCTTGCTAGTATTGCCAATACGTTAAAATAATGAATTAGTTAATTACCCACTAAGTCCATTTCAAAGCATAATTCCTTGCCCTATACATTGTTGAAAGAAGGGGGGGGGGGGGACTGGGCATGTACACACCCGAAAAAAACAATGCCAGTAGTGCAACAAATCTACCCCATTAGACCATCCACCCGCTCAAAGTCAATCACCTGTAAAAGGCACTCCATCCAATTTGCAACACATGAACCCGTAGCGGTTCAACAGTGGGCGTGCCACTGGCATGTGTTGACATAGAGAGGTGTGTATCAGAACTTAGACCGGAACCACCCTCTTTTATGTCCACAATCCCACCGGAAGTGATGGGTCAGTCTTGACCCCCTGACATCACTTCCGGTGCGGGTGCCTCTGAAGGCGCGTATACGCAAGAGAGCCAGCCTTATACCGTCCGGTACTCAGTACATAGCACAGGCCCCGACCATCCCACTATGAATGATGTAGGAGGGGATATGAGGAAGGAGATCTAATCCTTCTCCATCCACCAGGGGCACCAAAACGTCCCTACTTAAAACCAGATTTCACAGATGGCTACAATACATTGTTCTAATGCAGGAAAGGCACAATACATACATAGAAAACATATATCTATAAATATATACATAGACATTTGTGCCAGAGATACATAATATTAACTAGACCTAACATTAAAAAAAGAGATGATACAAGATAAAAAATAATAATTTAGAAAGTACAATATAAAGACATCTATGACAAATAATGAGAAATAATAAGGAAAATAAAAAGATGGGAAATCAAATAATAATTATAAAATATTCATTTGTTGCGTCATTATTGAAAATGGCCCAATTTTAGAAATTAAATTCTGGGAAAATTGAAAAGTCTATATGAAGTTGTTACAAGAAAGGTTTGAAGGACAACGCTGTAATTAACCCCAATGGGTAAGTGGCTCTTTGATTAAAGATCCACTTAGCCTCTTGTTGGAGGATTTTCTTTATCGACATCTCCGCCTTTTTCGAATTCGGATATTACTTCCAATGCGAAAAATTTAATATACGGTGGATCATAACCGTGATTTAGTCCCACATGTTTGCATATTGGTGTATATAGTAGCCCAGCATCAAGGTAATAGAGATGATCCTGTATTGGTTTTACCAATATAGAACGCACCACATAGACAAGTGGCTAAGTAAACTATGTCTATAGTGTGGCAGTCAGCGTAAGTTTTAAATTCATGGTATCCTCCTCTGGTTAAGGGGCATCCTTCACCCTCTCTAATCCATGGGCACCGAATCCCAATTTCCACATTTATATGTCCCCTTTCACCTGTCACTCCTAAAAGGCGAGCGGTTAGCGAAAAGTGACTGTGTACCAGGTTGTCCCTTATTATTGATCGAGATCTCCTATATACAATTAACAGTAGATTAGATACATATTTCGAGATCACTGGATCTTCTGCTAAGAAGTACCAGTTATTAGAGACTAATTTCCGAAAAAGATCCCGATGAGCACTAAAGGCAGGGATGAGTTTAGTTGTAGGATTGTTCTCACGAGTCTTAGATTTGAAAATTAGTGACTCTCGTGAGTTTGACTTTGCCCCTTGGTATGCCTTTTTTTAAGGCTTTTTTACTATATACTCTTGTGCTTAATCGTACAAACGGGGCCTTGGCCTCGATTTCGAAATTCTCCTCCCTGGCACAGTTTTGACGCAGTCTGAGATATTGACTGAATGGAATACTCCGTACCAGGGAGCAAGCGTGGGCACTGGAATAATGTAAGATAGTATTTCCAGCATCTTTCTGGTATAAATTACTGTGTATTGAAATATGTAGGTTCAAAAATAGATGTAGATCTATAAAAGGAATACTAGATGTGTTAGACTGAATCGTAAATTTAAGATGTAATTTGGTTTTTGGATATGAAAAATCATAAAGTCAGAGTTCTCCTGCAGAACCTGTCCATATGACCAGTACATCGTCTATACCTCTGCCAGAGCAATATATGGTGGAGGTAAACCTTGGCGACAGACGCAAACGCATTCAACTAAAATCCCATCACCTTCAGAGGGAGTGGTGTCTCTATAATATATATGTCGCTGCCTAAAAAAACAGCACTCTACAATTGCTGGAGTGTTTATAAAATTAATGTGATCCTTTACACCCAAGATACTGACAACATATTGTATAATTCAGTATCATTTTATTTATAATAAAAATTTAAAACACTAGTTGGGGCACACAAAATGTGTTATTCATAGCAATCGTAATATTCAAAGTAAGGAAATAAAAAAAAGATAAATAAGCGGGAGTAAAGATTCTTATACAGAAGTCCTCTTCGGTGATTATTATGAGACTTTGTTTAAGAAGTCCATCGTACAGTACTGTGGAAAAAGTAGTTCAAGACTTAGGCCGGCCATAGACGGTACGATTCTCAGCTGGTTCAGCAGGAATCGGCCATGATTAGAATCGTGTACGGGCAGGCTAAATGTACCAAGTTGATCGATCAATCAACTTGGATGCAACCAGCCTACCGGATGATTTACTTGTGTTTATTGCTAGCAGCGGGGACAATTTCCCCACCCTCCCGGTGGTAGAATACAATGTCTTGGCAGGAGGTATTCCCATGTCTGTCTGTCAGGAAAGAAATTCGCACCATCTATGGCCTGCCTTACAAAAAAAAAATGCTTAAAACTTGTTGTAATTGGGAGTGGGACCTAGCATCAGATATAGGTTTTATGTTACAAGCATGCATTTTATAACCCGTGTAGGTATTACCTCACAGTGAGATCACAGATGGCACAATTACAGTATGTAAAACCTCTTGTGTTGGTGCAATGCCAGAGGATGAGAGTATGCAGTGGTATAGTATGCCTAATTTCTCCTGCCCTAGCAGCTATATAAAGGTTATGTAGGGGAAATTAGGGAAGAGGTAGAAGAGCTGCCAGCACAGACAAGAGTTAGACACTTTCAGAATGAGAGGGTAAAAAATGCAAAGTGGATGGAGCTGTTCTAGGGAATTGTCTCTCTCTGGGGAAGTAAAATGTGCACTACCCTTTGTGTTCTAAGCTGTATGTGCACATGAATCACACAAATCCCCAGTGCTCGTGTTAGGTTTGCCCTAGACATTGCTTTTCTTTGTTGTACATCATGGGACACAGCGCAGCCATAATAATTTTGTGGGTTATATGCCACCTATAGGTGAATGGACACTGGCGCACCCAAAGACAGGAAGTCCTCCTCTATATAACCCCGCCCATACAGGAAGTACCTAGTTTTTTTTCGCCAAGTGTCTCAAGGTGTTGGTCACGGTTGAAGAAGCGCTACCCTAAGAAGAAGCCCCATTGTGGAAATCCTTAAGCAGGATCAAGGGGCTATGCAGTCGGATGCATTCAAGATACCAAAAGTAATGGCAAAAATGTATGGTACCCAAGCCTTGAGGAAGAGAAAGCAAGGTCTGGAAACGAACATTCACATAATGCATGGCGCAGGCACAAGGCTTGCTGTCTTTAAAGTTTTTTTTTTTACTCTGGAAAGAGACTGGTGGCTGACGGAGGGACACTGAGCATACAAGGGCATGTAAGCACTGTATGGATGTTGGTTACAGGCATTTTTAAAGTCGTGTTTACTCAGCATCAAGCTTAGCAGTGATGGCGGCGTATATTACCATTGCTGGGCTATAGCTCGGCAGTAGATGCACATTGTAAGTACCTCTGCCTTTTGTGCTTAGGAATATGTTTTCCTGAAGGAAGGAGCGCAAGGGTGCCACGGTCGGGGTCTGTGGATCCTAGTCATTCTTCCACAGTTCCATCCTCCCCTGAAAGACCAGAAGCAACTGGCCATTCTGAGTAATTCAGGCTCTCAGGCATTGTAGCCACTTCCAATATTTCAGCCTCTGCATAAGTCACCAAGGACGGTTTTGCTCAGCATTAGTTGGTTTGGAAGGAAAAAAAGCCAATATGTTTGCTTCTTCCTCCCAGTCTTCGGTTCTTTAAGGCCTCCACAGGGTCCACATGCATTTCCTGTACACCCATTGCTGGAGCAGCTAATCTATGCTGACTGGGATCACCCAGATAGGTATTTTCTTCCTCCTAGAAGATTGTCTCTTCTTTATCCTATGGAGGAAAAGTTCACTAAGAAGTGGAGTTTGCCAGCAGTAGACGCTGCTATCTCTTCTGTGAATAAGAGTCTAAATTGTCCAGTGGCCAATGTCCAGGTTTTTGCACTGATTACTGTGAAAATTACAATGGCAGTGAAGGGGTTAACCACTAGGTGGCGCTAAGGGGTTAGGTGTGCCTTAAGGGAGTGATTCTTGCTGTAGGGGGGGTGGCTGTAGGCGTGACGTCACTGATCGTCTGTTCCCTGATATAGGGACGATCAATGTCACTGCCACACACCTCTCCCCGTTCTTCAGCTCCTGTGACCATTCGCGGGACACGGGCAGCGATCGGGTCCCGCGGTCACGGAGCTTCGGACCGGGTCGCGAGCGTGCAACCGGCGGCCTGCTCGTTACCCACGGCTGGCCTCTTAAAGAGGACGTAGGTGTCACACCTTGCTCTATTAGTGCATATGCATAGAATTCTCTGGTTGAACCATTGGTCAGCTGAATTGCCATGCAAAAAGCTATTGGCAGGTTTTTCCTTTCATGGGGAACGGTTGTTCGGGGATGATTTGGATAAATATAGCCCCAAAAAATTTGGGTGGTAAGAGTGCCCTTTTACCAGTTAACCGCCGTCAGGTTAAAGAGGTAAACCTCAAGGCCAAGCACAAGGCCAGAAGAAGCCCTGGGGCAGAAGCCTGCAAAGCAGAGGTCCCAATGCCTCCTTTTGAAGGGGCACCCCTGCTCGTGGGGGTGGGGGGAAGGCTTCTGCAGTTTTTAGGGGTCTGGCAGGAAGAGATCCAAGACAGACAGATAATCTCCAAAGCATCTCTAGGGTACAAACTAGAGTTTCGAGAGTTTCCACCATTTCATTTTCTAAGGTCGAGCATTCCCAAACATCAAAAGGATGTCTTTGTTTCTGGTGCTAGATTGACTGACGTCTCAGGGTGTAATCATAGAGATTTCCTCAGAAGAGCAGGGCATGGGGTTTTATTCAAATCTCTTCACGGTGTCAAAACCAAATGGAGATATCAGACCCATTCTAGATCTCAAAGATCTTAAATCGGTTCCTAACCGTCCGTTTTTTTTGCATAGAGTCAATCCGTCAGTCGCGTCCACCCAGTGGGGAGGAGAATTTCTGGCATCTATGTGCCAATTTTTCCCGCTTACCAGGAAAGTCTGCGTTTTGCGGTAGAACAGCACCACTTTCAGTTTGTGGCCTTGCCCTTCGGCAGTAGTGTGTTTAGGTTTTGTGCTGCCATAGGCCTGACTAAACTCATGCACACCCCAATTTAAATATGGCCTGCCCCTTCCTGTCAAGGCCACACCCCTTTCTGTTTAAGACCCACCCTGACATTTTTGAGTGGGGACACACATTTCTGATAATTTTATGGAGAGGACTATGAAGATATAACCATGCCAATGGTGCAGCAGAAAACACAGCACAGTGAGGAAAGTTTGTGGTCCAGGATGATAGAACAGTCAAAATTAGAAGCAGCACACCCCCCCCCCTCTGAGTTGCGGAATGCCGGCTGCCCACGTACCGAAAGCAGTGCAGCTGCTTTATGGGGGCGCTAGACTAATTTGCCTGTCAGACCAGTCCACCCCATAAGACTGGCACTACACGAACAGTGTAGAGCAACCTGGCGGGGACTCTTTTCCGTGCTGCCCGCTGCAAAGTGCTGCCCTAGGCCTTGTTGGCTTAGGCCAGGATACAGCATTGCCCTTCGGGTTAGCCACTGCGCCCCGGGTGTTTACAAAAGTTCTTGCCCTGGCACTAGCAAGACTAAGGGGCCCGGGTATGGCATATATAGACGACCTGCTGCTGATGGATCAGTCGGTTGCATGGCTAGACCAGAGTGTCCAACACGGTCAAGTACTTAGATCACCTGGGTTGGATTCTCAACCTAGAGAAGTCAGCCTTATGGCCAGAGAGGAGGCTGGAGTACTTTGGTCTGGCTATAGATATAGCTCAAGAAAAAGTATTTTTGCCTCAGACAAAAGTCAGGGCTATAAGATCTTGTTCATGTGGTCAAGGCAAAGAAGGATCCTTCCATTCGCCTTTGCATGAGGCTGTTGGGGAAAATGGTGGCTTCATTTGAAGCGGTTCCCTATGCCTAGTTTCATTCAAGACTGTTGAAAAATAGTATTCTGTCTGCTTGGAACAAGAAAACCAAGCCTTGGATTACCCAATGTATCTGGCCCCATGGTGCGCCAAAGTTCTCAGTTGCCAGTAACCTGGAAGGTTGTAACAACGGATGCCAGCCTCGGGCAGAGGAGCGGTTCTGGAGGAGACCCCTGTCCAGGGGAAGTGGTCAGAGTGCGAAAAAGCCTTGCCCATCAATTTCCTAGAGGCGCGTCTGGCCCTAATGGCCTGGACTCTCAGATTACAAGGATACAATCTGACTACCACAGAAGTTGCATACATCAACCACCAAAGGGGCACCAGAAGTCACGCAGCCCAGAGGGAAGTGAACAATATTCTGGCTTGGGCAGAAAAGCATGTACCTTGCCTATCTGCAGTCTTCATTCCAGGGATGGAGAATTGGCGGCTCAAGAAATTCGCCTGCCAACAATTGTTCCCGGAAGAATGGTCTTTCCATCCCGACATTTTTTTTCAGCCATTTGCCAAAAATGGGGCACCTTGGACATAGATCTATTGGCATCCAGGTTCAACAATAACTTGGGACAACTTTGTGTCAAGGACAAGGGATCCACTCGCATGCGGGAGGGATGCGTTAGTAACCCCTTGGGATCAGTTTTCACTGGTTTGTGCGTTTCCCCCCCCCCCCCCCCAGTGCAGCTTCTATGCAGGATAAAAGAGGAAGGGAAGCCGGTAATACTGGTAGCCCTGGAATGGCCCAGAAGATCCTGGTATGCAGGGATCGTAAGGTTGGCAGTAGGAGAACCGTGGACTCTTCCGTCCTGTCCAGACTGGCTTTCGCAAGGACCAGTTTTCCATCCTGCCTTACAGTCACTATATTGAACGGTTTGGCTATTGAAACCCACATATTAAAGAGTCAGGGCTTTTAGGTTCAGTGGTAACTACCCTTAATATGCAAAGAAGCCGGCTTCCAGGACCATTTATTATCGGGTCTGGAGGTCGTATGTTTCCTGGTGTGAAACCAAAGGATGACATCCTCGAAAATATGTCATTGGAAGAATTCTTGCCTTTCTACAGTTGGGGGTAGAAATGAAGCTACCCTTGAGTACAATCAAGGGTCAGATCTCGGCCTTGTCAGTGTTTTTTCAAATGCTGCTTGCTTCACATTCTTTGATCCGAGCCTTTATACAAGAGGTAACTCGTATAACTCCGCCAGTTAGGTCACCCTTGTGCCCATGGGATTTGAATCTAGTTTTGTCAGCATTACAAAGACAGCCCTTTGAGCCAATGCACCATATTCCCTTAAACATTTTGACAAGGAAGTTGTGTTTTTTTGGTGGCAGTAACCTCGGCGAGGAGAGTATCAGAATTGGCAGAATAGTAATTACTATGGCTGCTCGGTTGCCTCGTGATGTATGATAAAGAAAATATGATTTTTATAACAGCTTACCTGTAAAATCCCTTTCTTGGAGTACATCACGGGACACAGAGATCCCTCCCCTCTTATTGGGAAATATCTCTCTCTCTCTCTCTCTCTCTCTCTCTCTCGCTCTCTCTCTCTCTCTCTCTAACCGAGGTACTTCCTGTATGGGAGGGGTTATATAGAGGAGGACTTCATGTCTTTGGGTGTGCCAGTGTCCATTCACCTATAGGTGGCATATAATCCACATAGTAATTACTATGGCTGCTCTGTGTCCCGTGATGTACTCCAAGAAAATAATTTTACAGGTAAGCTGTTATAAAAATCATATTTTTATAATAAGAGACACAATTGTTGAAAAACTGAATTGTTGCTATATTTTAGTAAATTGCTATTTTTTTTTTTCGTTTTCCTAGCTTGCAGAGTTACAGATCAGTATACATCAGGAAAATTCAGAATGCCAAGTGAACAAAAAATTTATCCAGACATAGTTTATTATTTAGCATTGCTTAATTATGTAATCATCATGAGCATTGAAAAGTATATATGGACAAGTGCAAACCTGAACTTGTAAACAGGGTGTGGAGTACTGAAATGTGAACTTTGTAATTGTATAGGAGTTAATACTCTTACACTTTTTATGGATTAAAGCAAATGCTGTCAATACTGTATGTGAAACCTGCCTGATTAAGTTAATTCCCCCAGAAAAACCTTCTCTGTGCATACCTTTAAAGTTCTTATATCTATCACAATCATTCATATGGCCTAAACGGGCACATGTGGCCCCCACTTGGAATTTACATATATATCCATCTGTGCACCCCCCCCCCCCCCCAAGTATATCCATCTGTGGCCCCCAAGCTAAAGCGTGTTATGTGTTTTTTTGCTGTGAATATATCTATCTTCTTTAGCCTGACAAATCCCTGAGCGCCACGCTCTTTGTTAGAATGAGCCAGGGTGTGTTGCTAGGGCATGTTCACAAGTCGATGTGCAACGCCAGCGCCACGGCTAATCACAGGCACTGTGACATTTCCTCGATCTCTGCATCTGCAGTCCGCAGATGCAGAGATCGGGAATAGTCACAGTGCCTGTGATTGGCTCTACGCGCTGTCAGCTTCATAGTGGCTCTGGCACGTCGACTTCTGAACACGCCCCAGCAACACTCCCAGCCACACGCCCCTGCTCATTCTAACAATGATTGCGGCGCTGTGGGATTTGTTCAGCTAAAAAAGATGGATATATTCACAGCAAAAACATAACAGGCTCGAGCTTGAGGGCCACAAATAAATATACTTGAGGGGCCACAGATGAATATATATGTAAATTCCAAGTCGGGGCCACATCAAACCGAAACGCGGGCCAGACTTTGGATATGCCTGCACTAGACTATTCTTTTCAACAAACCTCTTCCTATAAGCTTATATGTACGTTGAACGCATCTTATGCATGTCGGATATCCAAAAGCACTGAAACTGCTACTAGGAGCTGCAATTTTAGATGTGATGTCAGAAGATTCCGCTGTCAATTGACACTCTATAGCAGGGATATGCAATTAGCGGACCTCCAGCTGTTGCAAAACGTCCCATCATGCCTCTGCCTTTGGACATTCTTGTGACTGTCAAGAGTCTTGCTAGGCCTCATGAGACTTGTAGTTCTGCAACAGCTGGAGATCTGCTGATTGAATATTTCTGCTCTATAATATTTCTCTTCTCTCCTCCCCTAGCAGCTATATAAGATGCTATACAGGGAGGTGAGGGGAGGGCCTGATGAAGATTCTGGGCCAGCGCAGGGAGTAATTAATTGCTCTCAGCAGAGGGAAGGGCTATGCTAGATAATTAACTCTTTCCAAAGAATTAACATTTTCTATTAAGTTCAGAGTTGCAATAAAAAATAAATTATGGAAAGGAAATGAGCTGCAAGTACACATTTGAAATACCAGGGTGGTGCCAGGATCTCTCTGTTATGGAGCAATACATTTCCTTGGTTGGTGCATACATATCTGAGCATACAGGTACATTATACAATATCTCATAAAAGCGAGTACACCCCTCACATTTTTGTAAATATTTTATTCTATCTTTTCATGTGACATTTACTGACACTTTTCTACAATGTAAAGTAGTAAATGTACAGCTTGTATAATAGTATTAATTTGCTGTCCTCTCAAAATTACTTAACACACAGCCATTAATGTCTAAACCGCTTGCAACAACAGTGAGCACACCCCTACGTGAAAATTTCCAAATTGGGCCCAAAGTGTCAATATTTTCTGTGGTCACCATTATTTTCCAGCACTGCCTTAACCCTCTTGGGCACGGAGTTCACCAGATCTTCACAGGTTGCCACTGGAGTCCTCTTCCACTCCTCCATGACGACATCACGGAGCTGGTGGATGTTAGAGACCTTGCGTTTGAGGATGCCCTACAGATGCTCAATAGGGTTTAGGTCTGGAGACATGCTTGGCCAGTCCATCACCTTTACCCTCAGCTTCTTTAGCAAGGCAGTGGTCATCTTGGAGGTGTGTTTGGGGTCATTATCATGTTGGAATACTGCCCTCCGGCCCAGTCTCCATAGGGAGGAGATCATGCCCTGCTTCAGTATGTCACAGTACATATTGAAATTCATGGTTCCCTCAATGAACTTTAGCTCCCCAGTGCCGGTAGCACTCATGCACCCCAGACCAGGACACTCCCACCACCTTGGATAGAAGAAGGTCCTGGACTGTCGCACTCCTTAAAACGATGTCTTTATTTGTACAAATAAAATCCAAAAACAACCAAAGCAATACAGTCAAAACGTGGTGAACAGCAAGAAAAAGGTGGCTGACATGTTTCACATCATGTGATGCTTACTAGCTATGAGTAAGCATCACATGATGTGAAACATGTCAGCAACCTTTTTCTTGCTGTTCACCACGTTTTTTTTTTAAATCAGAACGTCGTTTAATGAGCATGAAAATCAAATGGTTACAAAGAATGCAATAATCGGTGCAACATGCACCACAAGCAAGGATACATTTCAATGTCAAATATGCAGACATGACAGACATAATACAGGTAGAGTAAGTAACACATGAATATGCAGTACAACATGTGGGGATGGGACATGTTAGGTGTGAGGGCCGCGGCCCAATAAAGCCCAAAAGGTGCAAAAAAAAAAGGGGGGGGCGCTAATCTGTGGAAATAGCGCATGTGGAGGCCTCTCCCAACCATCTATCCCAGATCTTGTTATATTTACCGGGGCAACCCCTGTGGACATAAAGAAGCTTTTTAAAGGGTAGGGTGTCATTAACAGCTTTAGTCCACTGTTGCAGGGTAGGGGGAGAGCCCCTAAGCCAGGTTTTCGCTATCTGAAGCCGAGCAAGGAACAACGTCTCTTGCAAAAATATATTAAGGTACTTTTCGGCCTCAGACAGCGAAAACAGTCCGAACAAGCATTGTCGTGGGCTAAGAGAGAGGGGGGAGCCCATGCGGTCGTGAAGAAATCGGACCACCTGGGTCCAGTAGTCCTGCACGCAGGGGCATTCCCAGATGAGGTGATAGAGGGTAGGATCAGGAGAGTCACAGCCCGGGCAGTCAGGGTTGCCGTCCGGCCTAAACTTTAAAATGCGACGGGGCGTTAGGTATGACCGATGCAGGATGTATAGCTGGGTGAGGCGGTCGGAAATCTTGGGAGAGACTAATCTGCAATTAACGAGGACTTCGTCCCAATCCTCCGACGACAGCACCCCCAAGTCAGGTTCCCAACGAGTTTTCGCCTGCTGGAGAGTGACAGCCGCCGAGGGAGCCAGGAGGTATGAGTAGAATTGAGAAGTCAGTTTCTTAGGGTCCGAGCCCAGGACGATGTCAACAGGGAGTGGGGTCTCGAGAAGTGGGATGGTAGTACCAAATTGTGTGGTAAGTGCGTGGCGAAGCTGGAGGTAGCGGAAAAACATGTGATTTGCTAGGGCATGGGTATCTTTTTAAGGGATTGGAAGGACCTGACCGAACCGTGTGCAACGACTTGCGTAAGATAAATAATTCCGCTCCTAACCCAAATGCCGTGGTCAGGGACCATGGCCAGTTCAGGCAGTTGGGGATTATCCCAAAGGGGTGTGTTAGAGTGGGGGGACGGAGCCTTGCCAACCGACATGGCAATCTGCCAAATTTTGCGATGATGGAAGAGCAGCTGATTCCCGTCGTCCGGTCGCCTAGAGTTGCGGGGTGCACAGTACATGAGCTGGAATGGGTGCGAGACCGGGCCATGGGCCCTGGAGCACACCATAGCCAGATATCGCCTCCCATCAGAATGGTGAATATGATAGAAGTGGGAGAGCTGGGATGCGACATAGTATAGGAACAGGTCTGGAACCGAAGCGCCCCCTTGACTGGAGGGGCACTTCAGGACCCGCCACGGCAGCTTATGCCGAGATGGGCCCCAGATGAATGAGTTAAGAATGGACTCCATGGCCTTAAAAATACGGGGGGGGATATATAGCGGAGCATGCCAGAAGGCTCTATGCAGCTTCGGGAGGAGGATCATTTTGACTAGGCTTACCCGGCCCATCACCCCAAGAGGGAGACGGGACCACGTTTGAGTTTTGGACTTCAGCGTCTGGAAAAGTGGCTCAATGTTGAGACTTATGTAGTCTAAAGGGGATCTAGTGACATGGACGCCCAGGTATTTAACAACATCCGTCCGCAGCAGTGGAAGGGCCGCCTGTGTCGCAGTAGGGGGGCCTAGATCTAGGGGGAGGATATGGGACTTAGTCCAGTTTATCTGTAGGCCCGAAAATTCCCCGAACTGGGTTATAACCTGAAGGGCCATTTGGAGTGAGGGGCCTGCATCCGATAGGTAAAGGAGCATGTCATCAGCGTAGAGGCTAAGTAGTTCAGTGACCTGTCCGCATCGCAGCCCGTTAATCCCCGAATGACTACGTAGGGCTATACTCAGGGGTTCTACTGCAAGGGCATAGAGCATGGGTGAGACGGGGCAGCCCTGACGAGTGCCACGAGAGAGAGGAAAAGGAGAGGAGGTCCTACCATTGACCCTGATACGCGCCGTGGGTGCCTGATATAGGAGTTGGAGCCATTTTACAAAGCGGGGGCCGAAGCCGAATCTGCCAAGGCTTTCCCAAAGGTATGGCCATTCCACTGAATCAAAAGCCTTGGCAGCGTCGAGGCTAACTATCACTCTGGAGCCCACCTCTACGTGCTGAGCCTGAAGGTTCATGTAGAGCCTGCGGAGGTTGAAGGCCATGTTTTTGTTGGGCATGAACCCAGTCTGGTCGGGGTGTATCAGGCTGGAGATGATTTTGTTAAGGCGCAGGGCAAGGATTTTAGCAAGGATCTTCACATCTAGCTGGAGAAGTGAAATGGGGCGGTAAGACTCGGGGAGCATGGGGTCCTTGCCTGGTTTCGGTATAAGGACAATAATAGCTTCACTCATGGAGGAGGGAAGTGTTCCCGTGTCAAAGGCGTGATTGTATAGCTCGCAGAGCCTGGGGACAAGAGAGTCCTGGAAGGACTTGTAGAATTCGAGGGGAAGCCCGTCGGAGCCCGGGGTTTTAGAAGTGGGGAGGCTCGCGATGGCCGTCTCCACACAGACGGTGGTAATGGGAGCCTCAAGCATAGAGACTTGACTTGGGGATAGGGTAGGGAAGGTGACACTCTGTAGAAGGGCGGTAAGCTCCTCCCTGGAGTGTTGTGTAGTGGAGGTATAGAGCTTCGAGTAAAAGGACCTAAACTCCTCCGCTACCTGATCAGGGTCCGAAAGTATCGCCCCGGATTCCGCGCGGAGGGCCACAACCACGGGGGGCTTGTGGTCTAGATGAGCCATATAGGCAAGGAGCCGACCAGCCCGTTCCCCATGCTCGTATGTGCGCTGTTTGTTGAAAAAGATACCCCGACGTGCCCTCTCGAGGTGCAATTGGTCCGTCAGTCTGGACTGCAGACGGAGCTGGGAAGTGGTAGTGTCTGACGGATCAGCCAGGAAGGCCCGCTCGAGGGATCTAAGTTGTGTCTCGGCCTGGTGAATTAGCTGTTTAGAAGAGGCTTTGTGTCTGTTGATGCGGGAGGAGAGGAACATGCGAGCATGAAGTTTGAACGCCTCCCACACAGGTCCCGCCGAGGCTGAACCGACGTTTGTGTTAAAGCGGACCCATTCAGCCCCGATAGATTCCAGCTCCGGGAGAACACTCAACCAAAATGGATTGAGGCGCCAGATCTGGGTCGTGGGGGGTGATGGGAGCCTCAGCTTGACCCAGTATGGGGAGTGGTCGGAAAGTGTCCTGGTGTCAAAACCTACATCAAGGAGATACGGGAGGAGGGAGGGGGTTACAAGTATAAGGTCAATACGTGACATTACAGCGCGGGAGGGGGTGAAGCAGGAAAATCCTAGTTGGGTGGGGTGCTTATGCCGCCAGGTGTCAGTCAGAGCAAACTCAGCCAGGAACCTACCAAACCTAGTGATGCTCGGCACAGGGCCCCTAGGGGCGTTCTGGCCCAGTCTGTCCAAGGGTGGGGAGATGACCATATTGAAGTCGCCCGCCCATATGGCAGGCACCGACGGGTAGAGAGTCATGAAAGCCACCCCCCGCTGAAGCACCTCGAACTGAAAAGGGGGGGAACATAGAAGGCCAGGAGCAGTACCTCGAGGCCGCCGATAGTGGCATGTAAAAATAAATAGCGACCCTGGGGATCAGATTGCAACGTGTGTAGCTGAAATTGCTGGGATCTCGCTACCAGTACCGCCACACCTCGGGAATTAGAGGTGTGGGGGGCCTGGTATACCCACCCCACCCAGGCTTTCTTGAGGCACAACTGTTTCTGACCTGCAAGATGCGTCTCCACCAGGATAGAAACATCAGCATGTTGGGATTTCAGGTGGGAGAGGACTGCCGAACGTTTAGTCCGGTCCCCCAAGCCGCGAACGTTCCAGGTCACCACCTTTAGGGACGCCATGGGAAGGTGTAATGGCATAGGGGGGACCCGCACCCCCCCGAAGTCGGGGAGGCGGGAAGACCACGTAGAGTGACCTGGGGGCAGTAGGTGGGGGCCGCGCGTCCCCCGAGGGCCCAAATAGAACCCAGCACGAGGAGGCGCGACGCCCACCCCACATGTGGAAACATATCAGAAAATTCAATAAAGTCTGCATAATACTCCGACATTGCTAAAATAAAAAGAAAAAGAACCAACAAGCAAAAAACAAAATTACTAGCACTATAGTACACGCACTGAACATAGCCTGCAAAAACACTGGACCGACACAGCAGGTATAACACCCCACCACCCACCAAAAGTCTGGGGACGGGGGCCGGCCAGGGAAACAGTAGCTTAGTAATGGTTGCCTAGGGTGATGGAAGTACCCAGAGGACAGGGCAACCAATGAGGTCAGGGGGGCGACCAAACTGTAGAGCACACACTGGTGCAAGAGTGGGGTATCTGTTCAGGTGGGATACCGGTGTGGGTGGGCCACTCGTGGCTAGTGACAGGGGGAGAAATGACCGGGGGAAGCAGAGGAAAGAAAAAGGGGGGAGGGGGGGGGGAGCAAAGCAGGGTATGCAAGGATAGAAGGGGGATGGGGGGCCTCGGATGGGAGCATAGTCAACTCACTGTTTAGGAAGTCCATACAGCCAAGGCAGTGTTGTCCAGGAGAAACAGAGCGGCATACCGCGTGGGACAGGTGACAAACTGGGGTGAGAGGCGAGGGATCAGTTACGGGACGAGCCGGCTCCATCGCGGCGCTCCAGCCAGGAGAGGATTGCTTGAGGGTCTTCGAAAAATTGAGCCTTACCATCGCACACAACACGGAGCCGCGCTGGGAAGAGCATTGCGTATGGTAGGTGATGCACACGCAGCAGCCGCTTTGCCTCTGTGAATCGCGCCCTCCTCTTCTGAACTTCTGACGAAAAATCCGGATACACGGCTACCGTTACATTGCCAAGGGGGATATTCCCCTTTTCACGGGTAAGTCGGAGGACAGCGTCACGATCGCGGTAGTTAAGCAGCTTGGCGATGAAGGTCCTCGGGGGGGCACCCTCCGGAGGGGGTTTTGCAGCCAGGCGATGGGCGCGCTCCACAACGAAAGTGGAGGAGAAGGCCTCCCTGCCAAAAGTTTTAACAAGCAGGTTTTCCAGGTAAGTAGGGGGGTCCGCTCCTTCCGAGCGTTCGGGAAGACCCACAAAGCGCAGATTACATCTGCGAAGGCGATTCTCCATATCGTCCTGCTTAGAGAGCACCGCCTGGAGTTGGTGCTGCAAATTTTCCACCGTGACCTGGAGCGGGTGTAGGCCATCTTCCACGTGGTCCAGCCTGCGCTCTGTTTCCGACACCCGGTCCCGCAGCTTGTGCATGTCATGCCGAATGTGGGAGATGTCCACTTTAACTTCCTCGATCCTGGTTGTGAGGGACGTTTGGCAGGCAGCAATAGCCTCCAAAACCCGTGCGGTGTCGCCAGATGGACGGTCCTCACTCTCAGGGAGCATGGCGGCGCCATCTTCCTCCACCTGGTCCCGATCACCATGACGGCTCTTGTCGAGTTTTGCCAGGGCCCCAGACCTCTTAGGGGGCGACATGTCGCTGTCAAATACTAGCGGCATAGGTGGGTGAGCTTGTTGCTAGTTTTCAGGGTAGATTCCCCCAGGATGGATGTAGATAGGATCAGCCACGAGCGGAGCTCTCACCCAGCACGTCCTACTCCATGCAGCTCCAGACCACGCCCCCCTGTTCACCACGTTTTGACTGTATTGCTTTGGTTGTTTTTGGATTTTATTTGTACAAATAAAGACATCGTTTTTAAGGAGTGCGGCAGTCCAGGACCTTCTTCTATCCAATGTACCTGTGCATAGCCAGCACCCTTTTGGTTCAGTGGGACGAAAGCAAAGCCAAGGGATCAGCAGTTTTTAGAGCGGTATTATTTCTCACTCCCACCACCTTGCTTGACTGTAGGCAGGACACACTTTTTTTTTCGTACTCCTCATCTGGTTGCCACCACACACTCTTGACACCATCTGAGCCAAATAAGTTAATGATTCCATTAATCCATGTCATTAGCCTGCTTGTCTTCAGCAAACTGTTTGCAGGCTGACTTGTGCATCGTCTTTAGAAGAGGCTTTTTTCTCGGGTGACAGCCCTGCAGACCAATTTGATGCAGCATGCGGCGTATGGTCTGAGCACTGACAGGCTGACCCCCCACCCCTTTACCTCTGCAGCAATGCTGACATCACTCATGCGTCTATTTCCCAAAGACAACCTCTGAATATGATGCTGAGCACGTGCACGCAATGTCTTTAGTCGACCATGGCGTGGACTGTTCTGTGTGGAAGCTGTCCTGTTAAACCACTGTATGGTCTAGGCCATGAAGCTGCAGCTCAGTTTCAGGGTCTTAGCAATCTTCGTATAGCCTAGGCTATGTTTTATGTAGAGCAACAATAATTTTTTCAGATCTTCA
The DNA here is from genome assembly GCF_905171775.1 of Rana temporaria. Classification (NCBI taxonomy): domain Eukaryota; kingdom Metazoa; phylum Chordata; class Amphibia; order Anura; family Ranidae; genus Rana; species Rana temporaria. The sequence goes on from NC_053492.1 coordinate 184,910,063, forward strand.
GAAAGTTCTTTGCCATGAGGTGCCATTTTGAACTTCCAGTGAACAGTATAAGAGTGAGAGCGATAACTATGTCACATGACATCGGGATAGGAAAATGGCTAATTGGGCCCAATGTGGACATTTTCACTTAGGAGTGTACTCCCTTTTGTTGCCAGCGGTTTAGACATTAATGGCTGTGTGTTGAGTTATTTTGAGGGGACAGCAAATGTACACTGTTGTTCAAGCTGTACACTCACTACTTTACATTGTAGCAAAGTGTCATTTCTTCAGGGTTGTCACATAAGATGTAATAAAATATTTACAAAAATGTGAGGGGTGTACTCACTTTTGTGAGATACTGTTTTTTGACACTCTTTCTTGGTGATTACTACTATAGCTGTAAAAAGATCAATACCAAACTAAGGCCTTCCAACCCTCCCAGCGTCACTGCTTTCTGTGGATTAAAACCCAGTGTATGCTTAGATCTGTGATCTTTGATTGTTAAAACTGACACTTTCTCTTTCATCTCAGAACTGTCTGTTTTCACTTGACCCTCTTCCTCCTTTCACTGCCTGCTCTATGCTTTGCTAACTTGCATGTCCCCAGCGGTCGCTGTTACCAGCGATGAAGCCAGACGGGAGTCTCTGTTCTGTCCTGATGAGCTAGACTCGCTCTTCTCCTACTTTGATACTTCTTCAAAGCTGTGTAGTAGTAAGTAACAAATCTTGTATGGTGTGGACTATTTGCTGTGTTGGCTGACCATGTCCAGACTTTACCATTTGCTTCTTGCTAACCTTCCACTAATCTGTATGCTGGAATGTAAAGCTCTTAAAACAGAGCTCCAGGCAAAAATCCTGGTCTCAGCCTCTCCATAATGTATTCCAATTTTACATCATGTAACAGAAAGTGTCCTTCATCTGTATAGTTCAACTCCACCACCCTTTTTTTTCCTAAACTCTGGTAATGACATTACTGTTCTGATTGTATTGACTGAATCTATTCACTTGGGAAAAAAATGGCAGTTTGAATTCCGCTTCCCCAATCACCTCCCCCTCCCATCCTACAGATTGTACAATGCAGTGGATATTTAATGGAATAAGGTGCTCATCTCTGTAATGTTTTCACATGGTTAGAGCTATAATTGGCGTACAATGCTGAGCTTCCTTCTTCCAGCCTGTGTGCTGCTGTATAGGTGATTGCTTTTATTTAAGCCTATGTTTAAAGGGAATGTAGAGTGGTTTTGTATTTTCTATCTTCACTATGGCCAAGACTAAAAGATATTGCTGGTTAGGTTAATATTTAATGCATGGTGTATTACAGTATAAAATATGTACATACAATGATGTGGGGATAAAAAGCATTAGATTACTATTTTTCACTATAATTTCACTATAATTTCACCATATTATATATTGTGTACGTAATATTTTTCCTGATAATTAGAAACAACAGAATTATACTGTGAAATAATAAAATAAGGGCAGTGAAATTTGACTCTCTTCTATACTTTGTGATTAAAGTGCACCAGACCATTAAAAATGTAAGTCCTGCCTAAAAGTGGCCAATGTTGCCTTTATTGGCCAGATAAGGCTGCCAATGAAACAAGCACCAGTACACTTCAGCATTTCATGCTTGATCCCAGCCTTACAGACTGCAGAGGAAACTTGGTGGAGAATCTTTCTGCATTTTTTTAACAGATTGAGCTGCCAGCTGCAAATAGGGATTTTTCCAGGTAAAAGCAAATAAGAGTAGAAAGGGTAAAAAAAAATGTTGTTTTCCCCTGGTGATCCAGCCAGTTATCTAGGATTTTTCAACCTAATTTAACAAACTTAAATATATATATAGATATGCAGCCGCTCAAAAACAAAAATTTAACGACATGTCATGTTCGACAGGTAGTACCGCCTTCAAAAATTGTTCTCTGCCAAACCTCCCTGCAACCAAGTACATTGTTTGCGGTGGTTTTAGCTTTTTAAAACAGGCAGTGAGGAGGCAAAATATTGCTGCCTCCACTGGTTTTCAAACGCCCTCTAAAAAACGTTCCATGGATGATATTTCAGAGGGCCGCCAAAGTGAACTAGCTCTTAGAGGGTGGTGCTTACAATGGTCAGGTTTGATTTATTTATGTAAAAGCCTTAGGCCCCTTTCACACAGGGCGGATCAGTATGCTCATCGGGGATCGCTCCGTTGATCCCCGCTGAGCCGGCGGATGACAGGGCGGTCCCCGCACACTGTGCAGGGACCACCCTGTCTTTTCTCCGCTCTCCCCTATGGGGGGGATCGGATGAACACGGACTGTATGTCTGTGTTCATCCGATCAGCTCTGCCGACAGAAGAAAAAATAGGGTTTTCTTCCGTCTGCAAAAATCGGATCTTTGCGGAGGCGGACGATTACGGGTGTCAGCGGATGTTCAATCTCATTGGGACCAATGTATGTTTTTTTGTTTTTTTCCGTGACTGCGACATTATGGCGGACACTTTGGACAATTTTGACACATTTTTGGGACCATTGTCATTTTCACAGCAAAAAGTGCTATATAAATGCACTGATTACTGTGAAAATGACAATTGCAGTTTAGGAGTTAACCACTAGAGGGCACTGTAGGGGGTTAAGTGTGACCTCATATGTGTTTCTAACTGTAGGGGGCGGGGCTGGACGTGTGACATCAGTGATCGTCTTTCCCTATATCAGGGAACAGACGATCACTGACACTGCCACAATGAAGAACAGGGAAGGTGTGTTTTACACGATCCCGATCGCGGGACGGCGGCGGCGATCAGGTCACAGAGCTTCGGACCGGGTCGCGAGCGCGGCCCCACGGCTGGGCCTTTAAGAGACACGTACAGGTATGTGATTGTGCCCAGCCGTGCCATTCTGCCGATGTTTATCGTCGGTAGGGGGTCCTTAAGTGGTTAAAGGAAACCATCCTCACCTGTGATATGTTTTGCATGTAATTAGTGTGTGTGTGTGTGTGTGTGTGTGTATATATATATATAAAAGGCCAATGTGTATAAAAGTCTCCTAACAGACCCTTGCATCTTTCATCCAGTGCTGCACTGGCGTTTCTGGATTATGAGTCATGGGGAAAGAAAATTAATTGTTAAAGTATCTGCTGGAAAAGGTAGTTGAACTGTATAGAACAGGAAAGGGATATAAAAAGATATCATCCAAGCCCCTCTTAGTTTGTATCTCTTCCCGTGCTTCCCGGAACAGCTGGTTTATTAGTTCCACGGACGTTTCTGGATACAAGGATAATCTCCGCTGCACAATCCCAGTAATTACATCTTCCTCGCTGACCGGTGCAAGGGGCTCGTTCCTTCCATAGATCCATCCATTTCGTCCAGCTCCAGCAGGTCAGCTATCAGCTCCCTCTGTGGTCTGTTGCTGGCACTCCTACCACGACTCTCCAATTAATCTTTTAGTGTGGATCTTTTCAGCCTGGCGTACTGCGACTCCATTCAGCACTTGCTCTTTGGATAAAAGGACCATCCCGCTGCTGCCAACCAATGTAACGGCTACCCGGGCTAGTGAGAGGGTATCAGCCGTTGGAGAAGTCCTTTTCCCTGGCAAAGTGCGATATGCAAGTAAAACCGGTATCATTCCATCCCCAAGATCCAGAGAGAGAGAGAGAGTCCCCCTTCAAGAACGAGACGAGGCTGCGTTTGAAGGGTCAAACAAGACTGTTTAATGGGACATTTCACCTAGCTTATATGTGCTTACAAACTGTTACAGGAACAATGACAATCTCCGCCCCCCCTTCACACAGATTCTTTGAAATAATAACATCTCCTTGAATCAATCAGTCTCTAGACGTTCCGGCACCGAGATCCACTTAACATGACCTGGCCAGGCACATTCCTTTCTCAATAGAATTCAATTAACCTTTAGAACAATACACAGATCTTCAACATGCAGTAAATGCAAGAGAGCCGACGAATTTCCAGGTAAATGAGAGGCTTTTTGCCCAGAGGAATTGGCAGCTTTACAATCTGAGAAGATAAAGAGCCTCATCCACAAATATCACAAAAGACTTCAAGCTGTCATTGATGTTAAAAGGGGCAATATACGGTATTAAGAACTGGGGTATGTAAACTTTTGATCAGGGTCATTTCTGTAGTTTGATTGATAATTAATGGCTTCAGCCAAACACTAACCATGAGTGAAGGAAAAACATTTTTGTCTTATTCTCTGAAAAAAAGGCCATGAAATCATAAATTCTGCCAGGGTATGTAAACTTATGAGCACAGCTGTGTGTGTGTGTGTGTGTGTGTGTGTGTGTATATATAATATAATATATATATATATATATATTTTTATCTATAAGTGGTTTATTAGCAATGACATACCCTCTGTTCACAGCTCCATAAGAATCTCAGGGATAAGGTGGATAAACACTCTGGTATTCCCAGTGAATGAATGTGCAGGGGGAGGGGGGTGTCAGGAGAAGTCTGATAATTTGAAGAGTGCTCAGAACAACTAAAGAGCTAGAGAACTGACCATGCCTAGTGTGTTCAGTTTTTAATAGGAAAGCAGGAGGACTGGCAGAAACACCAGGGATTTCACACAAAGGAATTTGATTTTACTAGTGAAGAGCAATGCCAGCAGAATTCAGTTCAACTCAGAGGGTAGCCGAGATTTTCTGGCATCCACCGTGTCTTCCGTCAGTTTGTATGATGCAGGTGGGTGTCTTTTACTAACAGTTGGTATAAAGGGATACAATCACTTACCTTTTGGTGCCTGCCTGCTGAACTAGTATTGTGTCAGTTTCCTATATTGGCTGTGTGACTAGAGTGTAGCTCATTGCTATGGCTGCCCTAACCCAGGGCTAGGTAAATGCGTGGAGCCAGGTAACCAGTGCAAGTAAAACTTTCATATAATGCTTGAATCTTTTGATTTTATTAGAGAAACACTTTTCTTGGCTGTATAACCACTGACTGACTCCTGGATGTTACTTTAATTTCTCTACTGAACTATAAAACTTTGCAATTCAAGTATTTTTTTTCAACGTATTGATTGATATCAGGAAGTCCCATAATGTTGACATTGTTTTTTAAATGACCAAAAACAGTGGAATGCAATAGAAAATTGCTTGTCCTATTCCAGATCTAGAACGAAAAGATGAAAAACGGGATTCTGCAGCATTTCAAGAGTCGGACACTAAAAAGCTTCCTCCAGGGCTGCGGTTGTACCAAGCTGCCCATAAGAAAAACCTTCCTGCAATGTCTGAGGCCTTGGCTCATGGAGCAGAAGTGAACTGGGTGAACACCAAAGGAAACAGCTCTACACCACTAATACAAGCAGTGCATGGGGTATGTGTAACCTAAATGTGTATGCACGTGCCATTGTTTGTTTATTGCTCTCCAGTAACATGGGGTGCTGGATCTTCTAGAAAGTCAGTAACTATTGAACCAAAGCTGTCCTGTCTGGGGAAACTTGTTGAAATTATTTTGACATATTTCTATCAATATAAACTATATGGGGCAAAAAATAAAGCACTGAAACTGACATTCACCAAACATTCAGTGGTGGTGAATCAATCGCTGCCATTTAAAATGCACCAACCTGGAAAATTCATCTGCATTTAATGTTTGGAAAATGCTAGATTCACTGCTTTATAAATACAACCTTAGGCTCCTTTCACACATGCTTTCTGATCAGGTCTGCCTGTCCGTTTTTCAGGTGGACCTGATCGGATACTCCATTCACCTCTATGGAGCGACGGGTGTCAGCGGTGATATGTTCATTAACATTCGCCACTTTCCGATCCCGTCTGCCAAATCCAGATGGATGGAGACCCTATTTTCCACCCGTCTGGCAGATCAGATGGAATCGGATGAAAACGGACAGGCGGATCCATTTTCATCTGATCTCCCATAGAGGACATCAGGGCTCTGACAGGTACGTCTCTACACAGTGAGCAGAGAAGGACCTGTCATCCACCTACTCAGTGGGGATCAACAGATCAATCCTCGTTGAGCAAGCGGAGTCCATTAAAACGGACAGCCCCATCTGAGCCTAAAGGCCCGTACACACGATGGGATATTCTGACAACAATTGTGTGATGGAAGGGTTTTGTTAAATAATCCGACCGTCTGTATGCTCCATCGGACAATTGTTATCGGAATTTCCAACAACAAATGTTGGATAGCCATGCTCTCAAATTGTCCGACAACAAATGTGTTCCGTCGGATTATCCGATCGTGTATACACAAGTCTGTCAGACTAAAATACAAAATACAAACACGCATGCTCCAAACCAATGCTAACCATCAGACAACATTAGCAGAAGTTGCCCAAAGGGTGGCACTAAAGAGCTGAAAAAACACGTAGTTTTGTGTATGTTGGCTGAAAAAGTTCACGGCCAATGCCCTTCGGACAAAATTCCATGGATTTGTCTGACGGAAGTCCAATTGTGTTTTTTGTCCTTGTTGGTGAAGACAACTGAGCAGAAACCTGCAGCCACCATAAACAGTGTGTGTGTGTGTGTGTGTGTGTGTGTGTGTGTGTGTGTGTGTGTGTGTGTGTGTGTGTGTGTGTGTGTGTGTGTGTGTGTGTGTGTGTGTGTGTGTGTGTGTGTGTGTTTTTGTTGCTGTATAGCAAATGTTTATTTTCAGAGATGTATGCATGTTTCTGCAATGCATGCATTTATAGCACGTCTGCTCATCTGTCTTGTTTTGCAATGAAAATATTTTAGCAGAATTACACACTTTTAGTTTCAATAGTTTTTTATTAGTTTCAACAGTTTCAGACATAACTGATACAAACACAATGAAAAGAAACATATCGGTGAAATGGGTCACCAGGAGTAGAGATAACTTAGTCCTACCACATTATGATGCCATCACTCATAACAGATGAAAGTGATTAGCTTTCCGTAACCCACTATGCCCGTAGGGCCGGTACTCATGTAGAACTGTGGTAATATTGTGTCAATAGACTCAAAATAACTAAGATGAACTAATATAACAAAAAATAACAGAGAGGAAAAAGAAACAAAAAAAGAAAACAGTATGTAGACTAAGGCTAGGACATTATGAATACTAAGCGCAATCAGTCACCTCTGCACTTGACAATAAATCTGCTATGTTTCAGGTAAGAACTAACTCATGGAGGACTAGGCCAGGATTGGGCCTTATACCATTGATTCCAAGGTTCCCAGATTTTATTAATCTCAGTATATTTACCCACCCCTGAGGCAAATAGTTGTTCATATGAGCCATGGGTATTAATAATTTGGATGACTTCCGATATTGTAGGACTCGGGGTGGTCTTCCAATGTCTGACCAATGCAAGCCTGGCAGCTAGGAGAATGTGGGATAGAAGTGTTCTCGAATGGTAAGGGATCCGGTCCATACCCAAGGAAAGTAGCGCCAATCCCGGAGACAGGGTCAGATTGAGTTTAAGGACCTGTGCTATGAGGTCTTGGATTAGCTGCCAGTAAGCCAGTACAGTGGGGCAAGACCATAAAATATGGAGCAGCGTACCTATTCCCCCCACATTCCCTCCAACACCCGGGGGAAAGACCATTTGCGATCTTGGACAATCTAAATGGGGTAAGATACCATCTCAATAGGATTTTTTGGAATAGTTCCCAAAGATTAACACATTTGGTGGATGAATATGTTACCCTCAGGGCTGTTTGCCACTGGCTGGTCGAGTACACTACATTAAATTCTTTCTCCCAGGCTTGCATATCCGGGGATTTGGTGAGTGTTAATTTGTCCTGTAGGTAAGAGTAGAACAATGATATGCCCTTAATGTTTGTGTGTTTTGCTAGGTAATATTGGGCTATATGCCATGGGATGAAGGTGCATAGGCTGGTCCTTCGGTTCAGTAGGTGTGATATTTGCCCATATCGAAAGTATTCAGTCGTGGATATAGAGTACTCCAATTGGAGAGCTCTAAATGTTTTGAGTGCTGGTCCCACATATAGGTCCTTCAAGTCCATCTCCCCGAATTACACACTTTTAGTAAAGTGAAGAAATTGTACACTTTTTAGTATGCTCTTGTAAAAGGGTACCCTATTCTATGCTGTGTGTGTGTGTGTTTGGGTGAGGTCTCATGATAACTAGAGCTTAAAATAAAACCTATTACAATGCCCTGTGTTTCTGCATTTCACTTACACAACACTATACTACATAATGTTGATGGAAACTTACCTATCGGAGGTCTATCTTTTTGAAACCAGCATTTTTACGTTCAGCAAGTATAATGCAGCTATGTATTTATTAAAAGAAACTATAAAATGTACACTTAAATAAGCTATAGGAAGTACTTAGCTCCATGTACATCAAGACTCCCATGACTAGAGGGAGTGTTAGCACTGTGCCAGAGCCCTATTGCTTTGCACAATACTGTCAGCCTGTCCCTGTGCTCATTCTTACAGGATTGAAGAACACAGAATTGTTAATTTCTGCCACTGGTTGGTCATCTGAGCACTTTAAGACGAGCCTACACGTGTTATGGCGTTGCTTTGCTGATTGCACTTTTAACCAAATGCATAACACTGTGGGACGTATTTATTTATTTTGGATTTTTTTTTTACTTTATGCCATTATGCAAGAATTTTTGTATTTCTCATAATGGCGCTACATTTTATTTTGTCTACTCGTTGTTAAAGTGGATGTAAACCCGAAAAAAAAAAAATATATATATATAATATATATATATATAATATATATATATATATATATATATATATATATATATATATATATATATATATATATATATATATATATATATATATATATATATATATATATATATATATATATATATATATATATATATATATTTTTTTTTTGTCACAATGTAGAGTATAAGATTTTCTATCATCTGTGCCCAGTCTTGTGTAAGAAGACTCACTAATATTTTGTATCACAGAGCAGATTCTCTCACTTATATTTATTCATATTATTGTACCGTTTTTCCAGGGCTCTCTAGTAACCTGTGAGTTTTTATTGCAAAATGGGGCCAATGTGAATCACCGTGATGCAAAAGGAAGAGGACCGTTACATCATGCGACAGTGCTAGGCCATACAGGGTAAATAGCAGGATGTTCCATTTTTTTCTGTGAGACGTTAAAAATTTTATACTGTTTGCAATATGTTAAGCACAATTCTGCCGTTTTCACATTTTAATTTCATTTACCATATTTTCAGGCGTATAAGACGACCTTTTGCATGTAAAATAATTCCCCAAAAGTCGGGGGTGTCTTATACGCCGGTACCTGTCTGTCAGACGGCAGCCATCCGTTTTTCAAAAGTCTCCTCAGACTGTTCCGTGATAGGCGGAACACTAATTTTCCCAGCAGAGCCTCTGTTCCTCGGATGAGAGGACATCCGTGATAGGCGGAACACTGAACAGAGGCTCTGCTGGGAAAATTAGTGTTCTGCCTATCACGGAACAGCCTGAGGAGAAGGCGCGGCTTTTGAATAATGGATGGCCGCCGTCTGACATACTCTGCAAACAGGAGAAGGTAGGGAGATCGTCGAGGCAGGGAATGGAATGGTACAGTGAGGTTGGCAATTGCACAGTGAGGCACTTAATAATGGCACAGTGAGGCATGTATAATGGCACAGTGAGGCATGTATAATGGCACGTCTTATACAGCGAGTATATCCCAAAACCAACATTTTAGCTGGAAAATTAGGGGGTCGTCTTATACGCCAGCAAATACGGTACTAACTTGCACCTAAAACACATGGACTGAAGACAACACCTCCATTTTCCTTTATATTTGCTGTGGCAAAATTTGGCTTAACGCCATTATATTTAAAATACTAAAGAGCGTTCTCTTGTATTTATTTGGACCCAAATGTTTGATAGCTTTCCCACTAACTGTTTGTTCCTCTGCAGGCAAGTTTGTTTATTTCTAAAAAGAGGAGCCAACCAACATGCTACTGATGAAGATGGCAAAGACCCTTTAACTATTGCTGTAGAGGCCGCCAATGCTGACATAGTGACTCTGTACGTACTAGTAACATATTTGTATTTGGGTGCTTTTTCTTTCTAATAACAAGTCTGGTATGTACAGTGTTTAAGATATACAGGTATGGTCTATAGAATGTTGATTTTGCCCATGTAGGAAGAAGCAGAAGATTCACTTAACTGCCCGCTCTCTTGCTGCACACACTTGTTTTTCCTTTTTGCTCTCTTGTCATTTTGTTTCATCAATGAGGAGCATGGAGAAATACCTGGGACTTGAATGGTAGGTTCACTTTTAGAGAGAGCAATCCATGCGCCTTGCACTAGCAACCCCGGCGCTTGTAAGCATCATAATGCTTGCAATGGTGAGCAGTCATTGGTCAGCTTGGTCACGTGACCACACTAACCAATAAAATGTTTTTCTTTTTTTTCTTTTCTTTTTTGGACTGCAGTTCTGGAAAAAGAAGGCTCAGGAGACATTCTCATTGGTGAGAATGATCACAAAGTCACGCTCACCAGTTACTACCTAATGAAGCTTACAGGCTCCAGGGATGCTAGTGCAGTCTACAGATCATCTTCTCTGAAAGTAAACTTGCCCATTTAAGGTTATAAGAAGCATTGACTTGCATATCTTCCTGCCACCTGACAGTGCTGGTGCTTTTTCCACTCGGGTCCAAAGCAGGGTCACATGTAGAGTCGTTTTTAAATACCCAGACTACTATATTGGTTAATGCGGTTGGCAGAAGATGGTAATCAAAGGAGCCAAGTGTAGTGGTGAGCAGGAAGGGTGTTTGTGAGTTAGTTCACCTTTTATATATTTTCTGCAAAGGTGAATTAATTCTTTAAAAGTGTTACTAAACCCACAACAGTAAAATCTGTCTGTATATTCAGCATAGTATGCTTGTTAAACTCACTGTGGAACTTAAAGGGTTAATCCTCTGCATTGTGTAAAAAGGCTGCACTGTATCTGGGGACAGCCAGCTAACACAGGCATGGTAGCCGACTTGCACATGCTCAGTTGTGTCTTTTATGCTGGAAAGAACATTTTCTTGTTCTCAGAGATAGCCAGGTCACACGATATGGTCATCACACATGTGGGCGCGTATACAGGCTGCAGTGGAAATCTCCTCCTACTTGATCGCTCAGCACTGGCGAAACTGTGCAGTTTATCACTGACTATGGTATACAAATCAGCCAAAAAGGTATATAGTGGCAATATTTTGATGTAAACTGAAGATTTATAACCTGTGGACACTGTAAAGTGGGGGGGGGGGGGGGGACTATTTTCATATTACTGGGTTTAGTAACACTTTAGGCATTGGCATACAATGAACAAGTGTATTATCTTAGTATTTAGAGTGAACTGCTGCATGTCTGAGCACTGTTTTCTAGGTGACAGGTTCCCTTTAAGGACTTGTTTACACCAGTGAGCCTCACTGAATGCGGGTATGTTGGTAGAGACCGTGTTTAACCGTATTAAAATGTCACACAGGAAATTTCAAAGAGAAGTATTGAACTTTAAAAAACAAAAAACAGACATTTATACTTACCGAGGTGGATGCAGCATCATTCAGATGCTGCGTCTCTTCCCTGCCGGCTCTGCACTACGAACTAAGTGATCAAACACCACTGATCGCTCTGTTCTCCCCTCTGATCTGAGTAAAGAGCAATGACTGGCAGTCACCCGTTCTCTGCTCTCCCCTCCAGTGCTCACTGGAGCGCTGGGCTGTGGAGGGGGCGGGAGGGGTTGGCTCAGGCTTTCAGTGCATCTCCAAGATGCTGAGCCAGGTGCTGGTTCAGGCATGTGGGTGGATCCCAAACATTATTGTTGGAATCTTTTCAGAGCCTTGACTGGCTGAGGGATGTGAGCTGACAATAGAATTTAGCCCACTGTCGGCTAAAAATAGGTCAGGGGAGTGCAGAACGAACTGCACTCCTGTGACCTATCGGAGAAGTATAGTTAAAAAAGCTTTGGCCATTCTTCTCCTTTCAGTACAGTTCTATTCACTGAAGCAGTGTAGCAATGTGGTGGTTTGTGCATTGAAGCTGCACTGGTAATAGTTACCAGCATAGCCCCAATGTATCTGGTGTGAATGAGCTCTAAAGGACCTGACTTCCTACAGGGTTTATTGAAGAATAATGTAGCCAGACAGTTTTAACAGTCATTATATAAAAGTTTGATACAAAGGAATATTGCCTATTATGAATGTGCATGTTGAGTCCGATTCTGCAAGAATTTTCCTCCAGAATTGTAATAGCTTTCAGATATTCTAGCTTACATTTAACCTGTAATTGTATGCATTAGACCTTAAAGCTGGGTACACACGGGGCAAATGTTCAGCCTGTGTATATGTTGGTCTGTCTAACAGAAGCTGGCCGTTCAGCTGGCTTCTGTCGGACGTGCATGCTGGAAAACCAGCAGCCGCCTAACTCCCGATCAGCGCTCTCAGCCAATGGTAGAGAGCGCTGATCGGAATGTTCTGGCGTAGGAAGCCGTCCCCGTCAGAACACAACAGCTCAGTGGGGAGATCGCTGGACTAACCTTGCATGGTTAGTATAGCGTCTCTGACCGGATCTGACAGTGTTTTCTTCCATGCAACCTGTGGGGTTGTGCAAAAAAAAAAGCCATTTGTGTGTACCCGGCTTTAGTATGAAGATGAAAGCTCATTGTTTGGCCTCTTAGGCATTTGGAAGGATATATTATTAACTTTAAAACAATTGAATTTATTTTTTTAGATTGCGTCTGGCACGTATGAATGAAGAGATGCGGGAATCTGAAGGACTTTACGGACAACCAGGTCAATACTCCTCTAACAGCCATACTGAAATGCAATATAGGAAGTGCATGCAGGAGTTTATTAGCTTGCAGCTTGGTCATGCTGAGTCTTTGGATAGTAAGAAAAACAGCAAATCATCCAATTAGTATGCTATGTCTAGAAACTTGCATTTCTGCTGCATTTTGAAACAGATGTAAAGCTGTATTATTTTTATAATGTGTGTAGGTATTATGTATTTATAATAAATATTAACATTTTATGTTGCCTATAGCAACCAATATATTACTTTTACTTTTCTAAGCCGCACTACAACAATTAAGTGACATTGATATATTTAGATATTTCCTTCTATATAGGTAGTTCGGTGTTTTTCTTTTTTAGGTTTTTGAATATATCAAACAAATTAGCAATATAGTTATATTTTATTTCATAGACAGACTTTAATGTATGATTTTTTGAAAGCGCTAACAATCATATCCTTGCACTTTCCTTTGTCACAGATCAGCTTAGTTTAAAGTTGGCGGAACTAGTTTTATACTGTGCTGTCTGACAGCTTTATAAGATATAATAATAATAAGGTATAAGACGACTTTTTGCATCTAAAATCATGCCCCAAAAGTCGGGGGTCGTCTTAGGCCTCGTACACACGACCGGACAGTCCGCTGAAAACGGTCCGCCGGACCGTTTTCAGCGGACATGTCCAGTCGGAGATTTCTGTCTGATGGTTGTACACACCATCAGACAGAAATGAGAGACAATCCGCGCGGTGACGCGTCTGCGCCGTCGCCGCGACGATGACGCGGAGACGTGCGCGCCGCTGAAAGGTCAATGCTTCCACGCATGCGTCAAAGTCATTCGACGCATGTGCGGGATGGCGGCCGGTCGGACATGTACGGTGAGTCTGTACAGACGACCGAACATGTCCGATGGACAGAATTCCAGCGGGCATGTTTCTTAGCATGCTAAGAAACATTTGTCCGCTCGAAAACGGTCAGGCGGACAAATGTACGCTGGAAACCTGTCCGATCAGCCGTACACACGACCGAACATGTCTGCTGAAACTGGTCCGCGGACCAGTTTCAGCAGACATGTTCGGTCGTGTGTACGGGGCCTTATACGCTGGGTACCTGCCAGTCAGTCAGACAGCGGCCATCCATTATTCAAAAGCCGCGCCTCCTCCTCTGACTGTTCAGTGATAGGCGGAACACTAATTTTCCCAGCAGAGCCTCTGTTCAGTGTTTCGCCTATCACGAATGCCTTCTCAGCCTCGGCCTCTCCGTGATAGGCGAACACTGAACAGAGGCTCTGCTGGGAAAATTAGTGTTCCGCCTATAACGGAACAGCCTGAGGAGGCGCGGCTTTTGAATAATGGATGGCCGCCGTCTGACTGACTGACTCTGCAAATAGGAGAAGGTAGGGAGATCATCGAGCAGGGAATGGAATGTCACAGTGAGGCATGTATAATGGCACAGTGAGGCATGTATAATGGCACAGTGAGGCATGTATAATGGCACAGTGAGGGGTTGTCTTATACAGTGAGTATATCCCAAAACCAACATTTAAGCTGGAAAATTGAGGGGTCGTCTTATACGCCCAGTCGTCTTATATGCCGGCAAATACGGTATGTGGTCTGTGTGTATTGGTTTACTGTAAGAAGTTGCACATGGCAATAGATTTTCGAAAGGTACATGCTGTACTGTGAACGTTTACATTGTAGCACTTTTGCCAGTGCATGGTTTCATTTGGTTTAAATTTTCTTGCTGATTTAGTCATGTGCTGAAATATTATCATGGAGCAGCAGTACTGGTTCATAATATGTTACCAGTTTATGTAAATCCATATGCACACTACGGGGTTGATTTACTAAAGTCAAATTCACTTTGCACTACAAGTGCACTTTAAAGTGCAGTCACGTTAGATCTGAGTGAAAGATATGAAATGAGGGGAAGCTCTGCTGATTTTATCATCCAATCATGTACAAGCAAAAATGCTTTTTTTTTTTTTTTTTCCCTTGCATGTCCCCCTTAGATCTACAGTTACTGCACATGCAGTGCAAAGTGGATTTGCCTTTAGTAAATAAACCCCCCTGTCTTCACTTTACCATTTGAAAGTAATCTGTGCCTTCATAAGCTGGATATGTGAAAGCAGATGGCAATGCATTCCCATTGCCAGATAGTTTTTTTTATAGTGTTATTGGATCACATTATTTAAATCTCCAACAGGTGTGTGTGTGTGTGTGTGTGTGTGTGTGTGTGTGTGTGTGTGTGTGTGTGTGTGTGAGGTGCAAGCATACATAGGGGTATGTGTGTGTGACTTTATCTTGGTACTTAAACTTTCTTTGGTATAGAAGTATCCTTAATTAGATATCCCGCCTCCAGGTTTTCTGTCCCATTTAAAAAAAAAAAAAAAAAAATCTGTACGCATTAACTCTGCCAGTTAGTTCTCTTCCCTCAAACACCCTATTCTATTCTTCTGGGCCTCACCTTTAGGCATGATCCTATTTTCAAAAGACAAAAAAGCAGGCACTTGGTAACTAGTTAAGGATAAAAGGCACTGGAGCATTAAATGGTGTACATATACGATGTTGCACTATGGCAGTGTTTCTCAATTCCAACAGGTCAGGTTTTCAGGATTTCCCTCAGATGAAAAGGCTGTGGTGATTACTAAGGCAGTGAAACTGATCAAATCACCTGTGCAAAATAATGGAAATCCTGAAAACCTGACCTGTTGGGGGGGGGGGGGGGGCTGAGGACTGGAATTGAGAAACACTGCACTATGGGCACAGTAATTCTACCAGATTTATGGAGTTGCTTCTTAGACCATTGTGCATGGGGGGAAAAAAAAGATTGTGCCTAATGCCGCGTACACACGATCGGTCCATCCGATGAGAACGGACCGATGGACCGTTTTTTCATCAGTTAACCGATGAAGCTGACTGATGGTCCGTTGCGCCTACACACCATCGGTTAAAAAAACGATCGTGTCAGAACGCAGTGACGTAAAACGCAATGCGTCTGTGTCCCAGGGTGTACACACGGTAACACGGTGTCGTGTTACCGTGTGTACACCCTGGGATACAGACACATTGCTGCAATCAGATACATGGCTTGTACTAATGCCCCATGCAAATGCTGCTACAAACAGGGTTTTGCTATGTAAGCTCCCCTATATTGCTGTTGCACTGCCATCTGCTGTCCCAGTTTGCTCAGGACCTCATAAAAATAGTCCGAGTTACAATTCCTCCTGTGGTGTATAATTTCCACTCCTTGGATATGTAGTTTTGACTCTTTCGATCTACCCAAGATTTTCGATATATGAAAGCTTATACCTAAGCTTATCTCCCGACCTGTCTATTTCCACCTGTATCTTATATGCCCCGTGGATGCATTCGTCGAGGGACCACCAGCCATATAAGGTTCTATCTCTCTGCTAACTTTATATTCCTCATCCTCGCCCTGAAGAAGCCCCACGGCGAAACGTGCGTTGGCGACTTCCAAGGAATATACAGTGGTCACTTGCTGTTGATCAATTTGTGATAAATTCTCTTTTGTATTTTTTTCTGTATATCTTGTTTAATTTATTTGTATGCTATTAAATTATATATTTTTACAAAACCATACTTCCTTGGCCTGAAAGTCTGACCATCAATGTCCACTTGCTTGGTATTGTTTCTTCCCTAATATAATTACAGATGTGGCCCATGTGAGTGCTATCCTTGTGTTCCTACTTCAATCTTTTTTCCTCTCTGCGTCTTCCTCTCCCTCCTTTCTTTTCTCCTCTCTCCACCTTTTTTCATTTTCTTTTTCTTTTTCTCTCTTTCTTTCTTCCTTTTTACTCTTCCTCCAGGTTCTCCAACCAACCCCTCCCTTCTTTGAATCATACCGTATTTATCGCGGTATAACGCGCTCTGGCGTATACCGTGCACCCCCAAAGTGGCCCCCAATCCTGTGGGAAAAAAAAGATTTTTTGTTGTTTTGTACTTACAGTTTTGATGTCTTGCGCGGCGTCCATCTGCGGCCTCGTCGGGTCCGGCGTCCTTCTGCGGCCTCGTCGGGTGTCCTCTTCGGCGGGTCGGGCGTCCGTCTTCGGCGGGTCGGGCGTCCATCTTCGGCGGGTCGGGCGTCCATCTTCGGCGGGTCGGGCGTCCATCTTCGGCGGGTCCGGTGTCCATCTTCGGCGGGTCCGGTGTCCATCTTCGGCGGGTCCGGCGTCCTTCGGCGGCGTCCTCCCGCTCGTTTCCCGCCACAACTTTGAATACTGCGCCCGCATATAGCGAGCGCAGTACACTCGTGAATCTTCGGGCAGGCTCGGGCGCCTCTCGCACTGACGTCCTGTACGCTCAGGACGTCAGGACGTCAGTACGAGAGGGGCCGAGACTGGCCGAAGATTCACAAGTGTACTGCGCTCGCTATATGCGGGCGCAGTATTCAAACTCATGGCGGGAA
Source organism: Rana temporaria (assembly GCF_905171775.1). Lineage (NCBI taxonomy): Eukaryota > Metazoa > Chordata > Amphibia > Anura > Ranidae > Rana > Rana temporaria. Next base: position 184,927,195 of record NC_053492.1, read on the forward strand.
AGCGGGTATCGGCGTATATCGCGCACCCACGATTTTGCCCTGATTTTCAGGGCAAAATAGTGCGCGGTATACGCCGATAAATACGGTACGTTTTTCCTACATGAGATTAACATTATAAAACTAACCACATTCAATCTAATTAAATTGCTACCCCCTGGTAATGTATACATATATCTATCTATATTTTATATATATCCATATACAGTTATCCTCCACCATAAATCCATCTCATTACTAACTTTCCTCAGCATCATTGGTATGCTCAACTATTTGCTTGAATAATTTGGAGACTAACCACCAGGACCAAATTTTCTATAATTTATTAGGGCTTCTCCTATGTTTTTATATGCCAATTCCTCCCATTTTAGACTAAGATTAATCGCTTCGGCCCATTAAGCTATTGTTGGTAGAGAATTTGATACCCATTTTTGTAGTACAAGTTTACAGGCTATATACATAAATATTAACCACATCACATGCATCTCAGTCAGGAGAACGTCTTCCGACATAATCCCTAGCAATGCTATTTCTCTTATTGTTCATGGCTGGACACAGCTCCTTAAATCTTGACAAGTGAGTTATGTTCCTGTTCACAGGAGAGGACTAGGCAGAAACATGTTGGATAATACATGTTACTTTAACAGAGTTGAACAGCCCCGCCCCGGGGGTGGTCCCTCCAGACATAACCTTCCTGCAGTATGCAGCCTCAGTTTCGTTCTGCCTAGCAAAGGAGAAGGACGTATGGCTGCCTTTGGGCCCAGCGCCCTGGGGAAAATTGTATTCTATTTTATTTTTTCTTGAAAGAATCTTCTATTAACTGTCAGCTGAGAGGCAGGCTGAATATTATAGATCCTTGTAGTCTACTCAGTCCGGCCAGCGAGCGTGAGCACACCTTTGCAAAGAGGCTGGGTCTGCCACGGCATACCCCATGACTCCTGGGGTGGCCGGTGAGCTTTGCTCCAGGGTGCACACATGACAGGGCTGTGGTGTTGTCTCACTCACAGTGGACCGGGCCGACAGCTACCTCCATTGCGGTTGTAGGCCTGTCAGGAATGCGTCAGTGAGTCCTCGCTTGGACGGGTAAGTACAGTCCCTCCCGCTTAGGTGAGTTGGTACGGCTGGGCATTCCTTGGGTTCGGGAGTCCTCCTATCCTCCCTTCCCTGCTCCTTTTCCCTCTGCTGCATTATATAACTGCTGTAGGGGGGGGGGGGCACCTTACTGAGGGGACACGCTTCTGGCCTGTGTTTTAGGAGTTTGGACACTGTTTAACCTCTTTATGCTTTCACTGTTCAAAATGCTGCGTTTTGGCGGCGCTGGCGCCATTTTTTGGGTGTCCTCTTCGGCGGGTCCGGCGTCCGTCTTCGGCGGGTCCGGCGTCCGTCTTCGGCGGGTCGGGTGTCCTCTTCGACGGGTCCGGCGTCCTCCCCGCTCGTTTCCCGCGCCGAGTTTGAATACTGCGCCGACATATACAGAGCGCAGTACACTCGTGTATTGTCGGCAATGCTCGGCTACCCGCGCTGACGTCCTGTACGTCCAGGACGTGAGCGCGGAAGGAGCCGAGACTGCCCGACTATACCCGAGTGTACTGCGCTCGGTATATGTCGGCGCAGTATTCAAAACTCGGCGCGGGAAAGCGGGTATCGGCGTATACCGTGCACCCACGATTTTGCCCTGATTTTGAGGGCAAAAAAGTGCGCGGTATACGCCGATAAATACGGTACCTAATGAAATTAAATGTGGCAATAGACACAAAAACAAAAATATTATTATAAACACATAGTGCAAGTGATAAATGCAACACCAAAATTACCATCAAAGGTGTGTGAATGAATGTACAATTCAAATCTGAATGCACTGAAAGGTGAAAGTCGTATATGTGTGGGAGTCCTCCTGTAGGGTTGGCGACTCTTAAAACCATGTGATATTAATAACAAAGCTTCTCCCCTGGAGATGTCCTCATTGGGAGCAATAATGATCACAAAAATATCCACGCCCAGTCTCTCAGAACTCTTACCTTACTGGCATAATAAATCGCTTGTAGCAAAATTGGCAAGGGCCTTATGAAGTAGTTTCTCCCACTTTTTTCTCCAAATCCTATCCAATGGTGTGTCTGCTATGGCCGCCCGTCTGTAGCACTTCCACGGGTCTCATATAGCTCTCCATTTATAGCATAGAGGTGGGAAGGAAGAGGAGAAAGAAGAAAGCCTCCAATAGTGAAATACTGTATTACATTTTGGGGTGCTTTATTAAAAATGCGTGTGGATTCTTACATGTAAACAATAGTTAAATCAGCAAAACAATAGCCCAGTGCCGAATCGCAAAAAGTGCTCTGGTCTTTGACCAGCCAAATGGTCCAGGGCTGAAGTGGTTAACAGTATTTGCATGGTTGGCAGTATTGGTACTCAGTACAATATAGAAAAATAAATAAAAATACATGCCAAAAAAGTGTGTGTGTGTGTGTGTGTGTGTATATAGGGAATTTTTATTGTATGGGGATAGCTTAGTCTAGCACAGGGGTGTCCAACTTTTTGACTTTTCTGGGATACATTGCAAGATAAGGAATTGTCTTGGGCCACACATAAAATACACGAACAACAAGAATAGCAGAAAAAATCAGGCAGATCACAAGTTAAGGATATAGATATTGTACCTATCTGAGTAATGAAATTTCATTTTTTGTTCTAGGTTTTTAATCTAATTGCTAGTTCACACCAGATGCAGTTCCGTGTGCTTTTTTTCTGCACTAAAAATGCATGCACAGGGGTAGATTCATAAAGAAGTTACGCCGCGTAACTTCTAGGATGCTCCGGCGTATCTTTTTTCTGTATTCAGAAAACAAGATACGCCGAAATTTGGCTAAGATCCGACTGACGCAAGTCTCTTACGCCGTCGTATCTTAGTTGCATATTTACGCTGGCCGCTAGGTGGCGCTTCCGTCGATTTACGCAAGGAATATGCAAATTAGGTAGATACGCCGATTCAGAAACGTACGTCCGCCCGGCGCATTTTTTTATGTCGTTTACGTTAGGCTTTTTCCAGCATAAAGTTACCCCTGCTATATGAGGCGTATCCTATGTTAAGTATGGACGTCGGGCCAGCGTCAAATTTTCTGTCGATTACGACGTCTGCGAATAGGGCTTTGCGTAATTTACATTCACGTCGAAAGCATTGGCTTTTTGCGGGTTAATTTGGAGCATGCGCACTGGGTTACGTTCACGGACGGGCGAATGCGCCGTTAAGTCAAAAACATCATTTACGTGGGGTCATGTTTTATTTACATAAAACACGCCCACCTCTTCACAATTTGAATTGGGCGCGCTTACGCCGGCAGATTTACGCTACGCCGCCGTAACTTAGGGCGCAGGTTCTTGGTAAATACAGAACCTGCCTCACTAAGTTACAGCGGCGTAGCGTATCTGAGATGCGCTACGCCAGCACAAAGTTACGGCGGGCTATCTGAATCTAGCCCACAGTGTTTTCCATGTATTCCAATGGCTCTAGTTCACACCAGTGCAGTCGTTTCCACTCAGTTTCCGGTGCAGAAACTGACCGGAACTGATTGTATTGGTGCAGAAAAAACGGAACTGCACAGAACTGCATCTGGTGTGAACTGGCCCTGAAAGTAAGAGGGCAAATAAAACTAGTGCAATAATTTGACACTGTTTTTGATAAACTAACACATTATCTAGTTCGATGGCTGTAGCAATTCTCAAGGTGCTCATCCGATATTGTGGTTCTAATTTTGCTCTTGAAAACCATTGCTCACAATCTGATGAGATGAATAAGGCGTGATTGTAAAGAGTGGGATATTTTTCTTTGGAAAGATGAAACTTCTGAAAGTCCTGTAAAGAGACATTTGTCAATTTTTTTTTTTTTTTTCTTTTTTACAAAAAATCCCTCCCAAAAATCAACATTTTTAAGTTCATTTACGATTTTGTGTTGGGCCACATTCATAGCTGTTTGGGGTCTAGCACAACGAAGTTCTGATATTTGCGTATCCTTAATTGTAGCATATAGGCAGCAGTATATGCCTGCCACAATTTCATGTCTTGAATTTACAAATTCATTTAGTTAAACATTTTATTTTGAATTACTTGGTAAAAGAATCATTGCAGCAGCTAAAATGTTATTTGCACAAAATGTATATTTTGCCTTGGCGTTCAACCAACATATATTTCAGGATGATGAAACCTTATCCAATGTATACTCCACATTTTGGTTGCCCACTTAAACCCTTTTATACATACACATAATCAGGAAAAGCTGTAGAATGTCATCCTGCCCTGAAAATTGGTTTGATGTCCAGTGACTTTAATGCCCTGTACACACGATCAGTTCATCTGATGAAAACGGTCTGATGGATTTTTTCATCAGATATCCTATGAAGCTGACTGATGATCGGTCATGCCTACACACCATCGGTTAAAAAAACGATTGTGTCAGAACGTGGTGACGTAAAACACGACGACGTGCTGAGAAAAATGAAGATCAATTCTTCCGAGCATGTGTCGACTTGATTCTGAGCATGCGTGGATTTTTAACCGATGGACGTGCCCACAGACGATCTGTTTTTTTTTCTATATGTTTTTTAACCATCAGATAATTTTAAAACAAGTTCCTAGTTTTTTGACTGATGGATAAAAAAAAAACGATGGGGCCCACACACGATCGGTTTGTCTGAAAACGGTCCATCAGACCGTTTTCATCAGACGAACTGATCGTGTGTACGCGGCATAAGAGTCACTAAATCCTGTATTGATTTGTTTTGTGTAATATACTTGGAGGGTTTGTACTACTGTAGCTGAAATGAGCAGATAGTGAGTGTTTATATAGAACAAGATTGTTTTTCCTGTAGCTTCAGCTTCATCCTGCTGAACGTTACCTGCTCTTCCTGTTGAGCTAGACAATTATCATTATATATTTAAATATATGCTACTTTGCTTTTTCTCTTTCCTTTCATCTTCCTGGATGCATGGAGTCTTCTAGCAGGTATAGATCTTTGTATGTGAGTTTTATGAGGTCATGCATGCAAAAGGTCTATATAATCCGTTTTGTCATCCAGTCTGACAATTCGTATATCTCTGTGTATTATTTGCATTGGGATTGATTTGTTACAATTGGAGGGAGAAAGGGTCTTGTATTGCCCAAAAGAAAGAGAATCAATTAAATTTTACATCTCCTTTTTACAAGGTGATGTTAATATCAAAACATTAATTTGATTGTTTTCTGTGGTCAGCTCCTTTACTTTAATTTCCTCCTGTTTTCATAAACTAGTCCCGTTGGACTAAATCAGGGATATGCAATTAGCGGACCTCCAGCTGTTGGAAAACTACAAGTCCCATCATGCCTCTGCCTCTGGGTGTCATGCTTGTGGCTGAGTCTTGCTTTGCCTCATGGGACTTGTAGTTTTGCTACAGCTGGAGGTCCACTAATTGCATATCCCTGGTCTAAATCATATCCTATGGTTGGTAGGGCATGCTTCTGCCAAGCAGCTGCTCAGACATAATTTTTTTATTTTTGTATAACCTAATAGTTATTGGCTTTTTGGACTTGCTGGGGTCTGTCATTCCTTAAATTTTAGATGGTCACTGGCTGCCTTCGCCAGCATTATGTGGTTAGCAGTTATCGTCTTTGTCACAGATATCATGTATACATAAACCAGCAGTGTACTGTATATAAGTTGGTTATTTCCATTTTTCAGGTATACCAGGATAAATAATGTTTGTTTTTCTTTGCAGGGGATGAAACATACCAAGATATATTCAGAGATTTCTCCCATATGGCATCTAACAATCCTGAAAAACTGAACCGTTTCCAAAATCCAGATTCTCAGAAGTCCTGAATCTCATGTTATATGCCTTAATTTTACCTGTAAAAAAAATTAAAACTATTCTTGGCAATTGAACTACCTGAGAGCCTAGTCTTAGGCAGTGCAAGCCAGTGTTTAATTGGTCTCATCATTCCAGTTGTTTAGGAGTGATTGCTGCTGATTCTCCTGGGTAAAACACTTTTCTGCTTAATAATGTCACATACACAACTCAGAACAGTGATTGAGCCAAGGCAATGATTTGAAAATAGAGTACTTTATAGTGTTTGTGTACAGTAAATGTACAAATTGGTTTTGGCCTGAATTATGGTTTCAGTATTGAAGGGACCATGAATGGTTTGGTTGCCATGCTCTTCCCTTTTTGTATATATAAAAAAGGACCAATATACATGGCTGCTTTTATGTGTTTTACTGTGTAAGTCATACATACAATTCTTAGTCTGAACTCTGCATCTTCCTTGACAGTGTTGCACTGATTTATAAGACCTATCACAAGATAGAGGAAGGTAATTTTAGGATACTGTGGAAGACTAGGCTTAGAACGTTGATGAAGTAAAAATTAATACAATGCCTTCCTAATGGGTATACCATTTATTTTTAATTTACTGCAGTTTTAGTTGATGTGTATCTGCAGTAAATATAATTTAAACATAATGTATGACAGACACTGTAATATCATATAGTTCTATAGCTTTAAAGAAGTTCAATTGAGCTGCCTATCTTACTGCCTATCTCACTGCAACATCAGTATGCTGGGATTGGGCTGAAAGTGTGACCCAAAAAGGTTGCCGTCAGGTAGAAGTGCAGGCACTTAGAGTGGTTTCAGCAACTTTTAGTGCTAATCTACTCCTAAATTCTGGATTGCTCTGATTAGACAAAGCATCAGCACCTCCAGGTAGTAACTGTTTTCCCTTTTTCTTCCTCTTCCTCTTTTCCTCTCCACACACATACCTGTTGGCCAGTGAAGCAGCCTATCATAGTGATGGGCCAGTAGCAATGTATAGGAGGAGGGATATGCAGATAAGGTCCAATGCTATCAGGAAATGTCAGAACTTCGTTTGATCAGAACTTCATGGCATTTGGGCTGAGGAAGGACACTCCAGATATGTGCAGTCACACGCTTGAGTTGTCTGCTCTTTATTCCTACCAGCAACCTGCTTTCTTGTTACAGTGATAGTCACTGTAGACCCACAAAAGCCTAAACCATGGCAGGTTTACATCAAAGCTGTTGTAGATGACTCAGATTGAGCACAATGTTATGAATCCTGGCTGCGTTTTTGGGTATTTTCACTTTAGGCCAAGAAAGTCCCCCTCCTGGACTTAAAATCGACAGTGCTGCACTTAGTCTGCTAGACCAGTGTTTTTTTTATGGGAGATACTTCATTGACATGGAGTAGCCTCAATATCTTGTTGCGATTGTAAAAAAGGAAAAAGAACACGATTGTTCTACCATGTTAACATGGGGGCTCTGTCAGTAGCAGGACTGAGGTGTAGGAAAATGTTGAGAAATGTCTGACAATTTGCATTTCAGTAGCCATGTATTTTTATGGCCTTTATAGGAAGAATGTATAACTCCGAAAAACGTTAGTTCTTTTGGCTAGTTTAGTTTCCTCAACATTTTAATAAAGCTGTTTTTTTTTGTTTTTTTTTACGTTGTGTACAGGTTTCTATCATTGGTAGCATTATGTTGCACCCCCCTCTGGCATCTGACAGAGTTCCTGTGAGAGTACTCCTGTTCTTTCCTTATTAAACATATCAGTGCAGATCTTGACCGAGTCTTTTTTTTTTTTTTCTAATGATTTGCATTTGTTCCTGGAACCGTGAGCCTTGTACCATTACATGTGGTTCTCAGACTTATTAAATGTGATGATAGCAGCCAGTAGCATGATCAGAAAGATGTGTATTGCTTGGAAAAAGCATTGGGATAAGGGGTTCACATTTTGCATTAAAGTGGAAAAACTCTTCAATTCTAAACACTTTTCTAGTATCTGCTTTTTACCTACAGATATTAAGGCTGCATTCACACCTGAGCGCATCATTTACAGACGTTTTTGCAGCAGTTTCAAGGTTAAAAGTTCACCAATGTAAAAGCAGTAAAACGCCTGTAATCTGCTAAAAAAAATAAGCTCATGTACTTTTTTTGAGCTTCAGGCTACAAAACGCTCAGATGTCAACAGGGGTGTTTTTGGAACTTTTAAGATGCGTGTTTTACGAGCTGAAAAGCTTAGGTGTGAATGCAGCCTAAAAGAATTAGCAGCAACCACATTATACAATGTGGTTAAGTCTTGATTATTTTATTTTTGCTAAACTTTTTATTGTCCTTGTTAGTTAAAAATATACAGTATTTTTAATGGTTACCAGTTATTACAATAGAGGTTACATTGTATGTATTGTAATCCAATTTGACACATTTTCATTTTAAGCTATTGATTTATTTACATTAACATTTGTTTTGGTATTTTATGATACAAGCACATTGATTTTAGCATGCAAGTTTTTGTTTCTGTATAGACAAATAGTACGCAATGCATATGCTGATAGTATTAAAAGTTGATATTTTAGTCTTTATTGTATTGGTGAGAACCAAACGGCATATATTTTTATATATTTTGTCAGCTAAAAATGTGCAGATAGAATGTACAACAAGTAAATGTATTGTACATGTACTTAACATCCAGGAACTGTAAGCTAATTTTTGCTGCCAGTTTGATCGCCTATAACAGTGTAGATGGCAGTGCCAATGCCATAAAATTTGTAAGTCATGTCTGATCTTGCTTAACACTTGTGTTCTCTGTAACACATAATAGCCTTTAATTGTGACCAAAGTCATTTGTTATATGCCTGCTTGTCTTGCATGTAATGGCCTGAATCTATCAGCCAAATAAAGTTAAAAGTAGGGTATACAAAAAAAGCGGAGTGCTTTTATGCTAAAACAACTATATAGTGTCCCCTTTTTATTAGCAATAGTTTAGTGTATATCAATCATAAACCCACCAGAAACCACAACAAAAAAAGTCACTTTGCTGCCTTTCTTTTTGCCTGTCCTTCCCATGAAGGTAGAGCTGGAGAGTATCCATACTACGAACAGCCACTGTAAAATTCTCAATAAATATACTGTATACTATAGAATAACTTTAGCACAAAGAACACTGCATGCCATCAGAGACCATTTATCATATAAAATCACTAACCTATCCCCATTAAAATTCCACCTACTCTTTCATCCCAATGATATTGCAAGCTCTCCTTTGGAAAGATTTGAGTACTGGAAAGTATCTAACATGAGCAGTAGTTGGTAGCTTCTTTTATAGCTACTACCTTGTCCTTGTATAGTCTCATTATGCACACCTGGTAGGAGGTAGCAAAAAGCAGGGGCAGGGTTTGGGTGTGAGGAGGGCATCCTGTGTAAGCTCAGATTACAGATTTTTCTGTAAGACCCCTTTCACACTGGGGTGTTTTTCAGGCACTTTAGTGTGAAAGCAGTTAGGCTTTCACATTGGGATTGCAGATGCAGCTTCTTTCAGGCACTTTACATTCGCTTTTTTTAACGCTAAAGCACCTGAAAAACACCCCAGTGTGAAAGGGGTCTAAAGATGAACCTACCCTTTAAAGCAGAGGTCCGGCGTTTAAAAATAAAAGTCAGCAGCTAAAAACACTGTAGCTGCTGACTTTTAATAAGGACACTTGCCTGTCCAGGGTGCTGGCGATGTCGGAAGCCAAGTAATCGCTATCCACCATCCTCGGTGAGGGAATCAGGAGTGAAGCGTTGCGGCTTCACTTCCCGTTTCCCTACTGGGCGTGCGCAAGTAGCGCAGTGCTATGTGAATGGGTGGACGTCTCCTGGGACACACACAAGGTCCCAGAAGACACCGCTCCCCATTTCCCAGGAGGCAGCGCGAGGAGGAGAAGAAAAAACAGTTTGGTTGAGAGCACAACCAGTATGACACCTACATTTCCGGCATGTTTCGGGAATGTAATGGTTTATTTCCGCTTTAATGCAGTCGTAGTGTATTGTAGGTATAGTGCTTCAATGATTAAATCACAGATATGCTTCTTACACAATTTTTGGCTGGTTTAAATCATACTTGCTGTTTATTAGGTGCATGGTACTTTAGCATATTTGGTGCTATCCTCTTTTTCTTTGCATGTGGTGCAGCAACTTTAACATACATTTGGATACCTGTGATCTACTTTAGCAGATTATGTTTGTAAGGATGCTGCTACTGAAAAAGGAAAGGTTTGAATATGGATTACCTTTAGAAAATGCCTTTGAAAATTAATCTTTTGAAGACCAGATTTACCCACAACCACTATTGGTAGTGATTGTACTATACAACAAAAGGGTTAAGGCATGCCATAGATGATGCGTTTTTTCTTTCTTTTAACTAACGGTTGAAGGAAATTGCTTGATTCCCCTGTCAACACAGACTGCGTTGATATGAGAGTCCTTATCACAGGGCTATTGTGTTCTGCCAGCAGGGAGCCTTCTTTGCCAGCAGAACACAATTACTGCTGTTGGCTATAGCTGCCAGGACTAATCGTATTTATAGCTGCCAGCAGTAATCGTACCAATCTGACAGACTGGTTGTACTGAAGTCGGTCAATAGGTGCCTGCTGAAATGGTCAAGATTTGATCCATCTATGGCTGTCTTGGGATGTTTTTTTTTTATATATGTGTGTATGTATATGTATATGTATGTATGTATGTATATATATATATATATGTGTATGTGTGTATATGTTAACATCTCTCTGGGTAAAAACATATCCCCCCAAAGTTCTTATTTCTGCCACAACAGTGACTTAAGCCCTGTACACACGATCGGTTTGTCTGATGAAAACGGTTTGTTTTTCATCAGTGAAAAAAAAACATGTTTTTAAAATTTTCCTATGGATAAAAAAACAATAGAAAAAAACGATCGTCTGTGTGGAAGTCCATCGGTCAAAAATCCACGCATGCTCAGAATCAAGTCGACGCATGCTTGGAAGCATTGAACTTTATTTTTCTCAGCACTGCGTAGCGTTTTACGTCACCACGTTGGACACGGTCGGATTTTGACTGATGGTGTGTAGGCAAGACTGATGAAAGTGAGCTTCCTCGAATGTCCGATGAAAAAATCCATTGGATTAGATTCCATCAGATATCCGATCGTGTGTACAGGGCTTTAGCCTTTTTTACAGCCATTGTGGGGGCTTAAAAGTCACTAAAAAGTTATATTTATCAAACTGCTAGCATCAGTCCAAACATGAAACACCAGTAGTTCCTCCCTCTAGGATGAACTGAAAGATGCATTCTCACTTTTACTAGAAATAAAAGCTGGGAAAAATGTTGTCCAATCAGATTTGATTACTGTAGTGCTAAGGCCACTTCATATTGCTTTAAAATGCTTAAACTTTTTTCTGTATTGTACATTACTTCAGATCAGTACTTTTCTCAGTGCTTCCTGACATGACTGTTTTAAGTGCAATATTTTTCACAAGAATAAATTTAGTGCTGTTTGGTGAATAAGATATTTTACTTACAATATTGCTTCCATAAAATATATTGAATGTCATACATATCTAGTTTCATTGTAATCATTTTTGTAAGTTGAACTTGAATGTAGTCTTATTTTTGCTGACTCGAACAATAAGAAAACCTGCATTAGCTGAAATTGTACATTGTGTAACAATTGTAAATATTTGATCAAAAAAATTGTACACTGCGAAAAATGGGAAAATATGCAATCTCAATTAAAGAAAACTTTGTTTATGAGACCAGTTTTTTGCATCTTTTACCCTTTCATAATGAAGATAACTCCATGTATTTTTTTCATCAATATATTGTATTGAATTTTTTCCATAAAAATACAACATTCCTGGGCTTATAACAATCTTCATAGTCTCGCCAATTGGGTACTAAACCAAGTATCTGAAGTCGTAATGCTCAAATATTTTGGCATTTATTGATGGCTCCCCTATGCAGAAAGGTTATCTGTTCTAGTCTCAAATTGAATCATGCCCCACTATCAGTAGATGGTGGATGTGGTGAAACCCACTTTTCTAGTGAAACAATTTTCTGCTAAGCCTCACTTGATTCTCTGATGTCTGATATCACTGGATGCTCAAACGTATGGATTACAAGCCACATTTGTTTTAAAAATGGAATTCATATGTTGAACAACATCTTGCCAGTATTTTACCAACCTAGGACATCTTCCGACAGATACAATGTATGAAGTCAGTCTTTAGATCAACTTCTGTTGAATGATCAAGTTGGAAAACTTTTATCGATCAGTGGCTGTAGCTGCTGATAAGAGTATTCTTAAGCTAGCTACACATTATACAGTTTTCCTTTAGATTGACCAAAACCATATAATATGAGGTCAAACCTAAACATTTTAAAATTGTATGCGATCAGCCAGGCCCTTGTACTACATAGTTGAAGGTAAATCTAAAGGAAATTGAAAAAATACATTGCATCAACCAAGGCTGATACACAGACCAGAGACAAGCCTTATGCTAAAACTTCTAAAACCGACTTGGACGCAACATAACAAGGGCAATATAGCGAAGACACTGGGGGAGATTCAGATAGAGATCCGACGGCGTATCTCCTGATACGCCGTTGTATCTCTGAGATCCGACCGTCAGATCTATGCGACTGATTCATAAGAATCAGTTACGCATAGATCTCCCTTAGATCCGACAGGTGTAAGTGACTTACACCGTCGGATCTTAGGCTGCAATCTCCCGCCGGCCGCTAGGTGGCGCTTCCATTTGTATACGCGATGAATATGCAAATGAGGAAATCCGCCGATTCAGAAATGAACGCTCGCCCGTCGCTTTTTTTTTTTACGTCGTTCAGCCTCCTATTTTGGCGGTAGCTCTACATGTCAAGTGTATCTGTCATGGTTAGACATATAATGTCAATCAGATATACGTCAATATTCCCCAGCAACAATGTAACCGCAAACTTGTTGGGATATTTAGCCTCCATCTTTTTGTATTAGGGGGCTTTCTTTCCGAGTGTTCCGTGCCATTAATCTAAAATATAGTTATCTCTTTAGTTACCTGGTGTACCCCCTTGTGCACCGGCTGAACCGACATTTGGCCACAGCGGTATACAGTATGGGACTTTACATCAATCCATCTTTCCTCACCCGGCTGGGTGTAGTTGGGCAGTAGTCCTCATTTCTGCAAAAGCATGCGATCACGTTGGACATTCCCCAAAAACACCACTAGATTGGTGAGTGTACATTAATAACTACCTAATGCTTATTCATGACCCCAGTATTGGGATCTGTTTTTAGCATATGTCTTAATATATCTTTCTTTTCTTTGTTATTCTTTCTATGTTGTAGTTCTAAATCTCCTCCTGAGGAAGCGGCTACGATCCGCAAAACTTGTTGAGCAAATTTTGAGCAACCTCTATATATGTCAAGACTTTGACGGTGTCGACCCAGGCCATACCAATACTAATCGTCATGTTCTCTTGGCGACAGTGACAACAACAATCTAAGTCTATACCTTTGTTTCCTAACCCCGTCTTATACTTTGACATTTTGTGTCTTTTTTATTTTGTGTTTTATATATTTCATTTAGATGCATTTGGCATTTTTTGAATTCTACTATACTTGCAGATTATTAAAAATCTATTTTTTACATTTCTAAGTAGTGCTCCTAATCTCGGTTTGTTACCTGTATAAAAGACCTGTCCACAGAAGCAATCAGATTCCAATCTCTCCTCCATGGCCAACACCAAATAGCTGCCCAAGGATGTCAGGGACAAGATTGTAGACAACACAAGGCTGGAATGGGCTACAAAGACCATCGCCAAGTAGCTTGGTGAGAGGGTGACAACAGTTGGTGCGATTTATTTTTCCTACATATAAGAGCTCTAAAAAATACTGTTAACTATTTATTGTGCTGTTGAATATGTACACTTTCTTTACAATCCACTCTGGTGGAAGCACATAAGCTGAGCCATCTAGATCATCTTTAAAGTGTTGGATCTGTCAGCTAATAGACAAAAGAAGTTGACCCCGCGAGTTACAACATTTGAAGGTGCATAATGGAAAATTGTTCTCAAACAAATGGATTTAGTATGTTAAAAGCAAATTACATTTTTAAGTATTTTAGAATGATGTTTTGTTTTTTAAAAAATAGGCTATACTTGCCTGCTCTGTGTAATGGTTTTGCACAGAGCAGCCCAAACCTCCTTTTTACAGGGTTCTCACACCAACGCTCCTGGCTCCTCCTCCTCCTCTTGGTGTGCCACCATAGGAAGCCACTTCCTATGGTGACACACTTGAGGGCTCGATCCAGTGCTGCTCTGCCTTATCCATAGACACAGACAGCGTGGCTCCGCTCTGCCTGCTGGTCACAGGATTTGATTGACAGCTGCAGGTACCAATGTTCCTGCTGCTATCAACCTGCCCAGTGAGGGGCAATAGTGTTGGATCAGGATTTGGCTCAGGTAAGTATAAGGGGGGGGCTGCACACAAGGTTTTTACCTTAAAGTGGATGTAAACCCACTGTCATCCTTTCTAAACTACTGCCATAGTGCTGATCTATAAGGATATACATGCCTCCTGCATGTATGCTTACCTGTCAAATGTCTCCCCTCTGTCTGTTATAAGAACTGAAAAACTGCAGATTCTGTGGGTGGATCTGTTGTCTGGCGCTCGGTGGGTGGAGTCATGATGTCAGTAGACTCCCTGCCCACCTCTACACTCCCCTTACACTAAATTCTGCTATTATCACTAACATCCAGTCAAAATCCAGAAAAGTAACCACATGATTTTAGAAAAGGAGTCGGGGTGGGAATTAAAAAATAATGCCTGTCTCCAGACTAGTGCTTGAGATAAGTAAATAACCTGTCCCTCACAGCAAGGGAGCGAAACGGACTAAGGTTTTTCTCTGGAAGTCCGTTTTATTTCACTGAACAATAAGAGGATTGCTCAGAGCTGGATTAACTCGGTTTGGCAAGACTGGGCACAGATGATAGAAAATCTTATACTGTACATTGTGACATCAAAAATAAATAAAAACATTTTGGGTTTACATCCACTTTAATGCAGAGGATGCATTAAGGTACAAAAAAAAAAAAACACCTACCCTTAGAACCACTTATTCTTGTATACTTGTCTTGTGTTTAATCATCCATGGTTTTGTAGAACTAGTGTCAACAGGACAGCCAAGCAACTAGCAATTACAGAATGAGAAGCCAGAAAGCTCAAGCTTTATGTTGCAGGAAAAAAATTCAATTAAAGAGTACAATTTTAATTGCGCTACCCTTCCTTGGTAAAGCACCAAAACACATTTTAGAAGTGACATGGCTTGTGATGAATGCAATAAGGGGGGAAAAAATAAATAATAAAAAAAAAACACTTAACCTTTAGCACTTTCACACTGACTGCAGGAAGAGCTGAAATTCCTCATAGTACGTCACTACGTTTGTGTTTGTTGGCCGTCAATTTTGTACCGTTGGTATGCAAGACAAGATCCAGGCACACGCCCTGAAGACAAAAATCTGACGCTCGGTTGGCCAACAATTGGATCGTGTTCACGAGGCTTTAGTCTTCACTCATGTCTGTTTGCATGCTAGCATCTTGGATTTGGAAACTGGCTGTAACTTCCTAATCAGTCTTTGCTGGCCCCCTACTGTGCATGTGCCAGATGCAGAGCCTGTCACAAAGACTCCTGTGGCATGTTCTCAGGAGACTGCAGACAGAGGGGGCACTCCTAGGCAAGGAATCAGGATGTGCAAGCACTTACCTGCTGGGAAAAGTCTTTACCTCGCAAAAAAAAAAGGTTCCAAAGGTCCGCTTTAATAATTTTATTATTTAAAGTAGTACTAAGCCCTGGTTTGCAAATTGGCAGCTATTGCCGGAAATGGCAGCGTCTGAATCAGTGCCACTTTGCGTTGGGACTGACATGTGGGAATGAAATCGTGCGAGTTCAGATGAACTTGCACGATTTCATTCCCGCATGTCAGTCCCGACTTTGGGGGCGATTTTCAGAGACATCTGTGGTTCCTGCACAGATGTCTGTGGAATTTGCACCCAGAAATCGCCAAAAGTAGTACAGAAATGAGCTTTGGGAATCGGTGCGGCATCACAAATGCAAAGTGGCACGGATTCAGACGCTGTACAAAATTGTCGGTCAACAAACACTAACGTAGTGACGTACTATGAGGAATTTCAGCTCTTGAGCGCCACCCTTTGGGCCCTTTCTGATTTTGTGTTGGGTGAGCATTGATTCCAAGCATACGTGTTTGTACTTTCAACTTTTGTGTGACGGACTTGTGTACTGACCATCAGAAAATCCGACAACCAACCATTGTTCTAGCATGTCATCAAACATTTGTTGGCCGAAAGTTGGACAACAATTGTCAAAACGAACGGTCAGATTTTAGGACAACAGTCTGTCAACAGATAATCCCCTGCCAACAATCGTATCATGTGTACGAGGCTTTAGGGTTGTAGGAAGACAGCACTGAACATCTTGGGCCGTAAAAAGGTGTTTTTTTTTTTTTTAAACTAACGTCTCTTTTAGATTTTTGCAAGATAGCACAACAAACTTTGGAAATGATGGGGTAATGCAACAGACAACATGAATTGTGCGAGACATATCATTTTTCACAGGTCATATATTCCATAGAACAGTGACATATTTTATTTAAGTTGTTCCCTGAGGGTTATAATCCTAGATTCTTTTTTTTTTTTCTTTTTTTTTTTTTTAAACTTGTTAAATTACTTGCGTTTTTCAGGCACTCTTCTTGAAGTCTGTAGGGACTAATAAATGCACTACTGTCCCAAAGAATCCCATGTACTCCTTTGAGCATCAATTAACATGGCACAGGTGTGAATGGGCACCCTAGGATACAATGGGCATCCTACCCTGCACTTTAGCCTACAATAAGGTGTCCCCTTTACTATTTCAGAAGTGGTACATTTAGAAGATATGCGTTCAGTTTTGCATTTTTTTTTTTATTTTATTTTTTTTTTTGCTGGGTCACATTTCCAGTTGAACCTCCGCTTTATTCCATGGTGAATGAACAAACTATAATTTAGTTCATATTTCCTATTATAATTACACGATCAGCCATAACTTTATCACCACTCGCCTATTATTGAGTAAGTCCTCCTTTTAATGTAAAGTATGGTAGCTGCGCTGTGGGGGAGGGAATGGGAAGGGGAAGTGAAAGGGAATGGGAAGTAAAGGGATCGTGGGTGAACTAAACTGAAAGAAAAAGGGTATCTGATGATACTAAAATGACAATACAGATGAAAGTGAACAAACACCTATAATCCTGTAAAGGTTTAACAGTGAAAATACATAGTAAAATTGCTACTACATATACAAACACCGAAACTAGTATAAAATAAGTGGAAAAAAGTGCAAAACTGTCAAAAATCACACATGTGATAAAGTCCTGTCCATAAATAAAGGTCAGATCTAGAAATCCAGTAATTCCTCCACGGAACAGTGTCTAGATCATGGGTCTTCAAACTATGGCCCTCCAGTTTTTCAGGAACTACAATTCCCATCATGCCTAGTCATGTCTGTGAATGTCTGTGTGTTACAATGCCTCATGGGATGTGTAGTTCTACAACAGCTGGAGGGCCGTAGTTTGAGGATCCCTGGTCTAGATGAAACACCTCTACCCAAGATGCAAAGTTGAAAAAATTAAATCTTTAGTGATGACACCTCTGAGTGTGCTAGCAGCTCACCTCACAGCTGTTTGTCCAAACAGCTAACAGAGATACTGATCGGAGCTGGATGAATAGGCTGGTGAACACCTCCTCCTGACTCCTAAGACAGCTCTCAGCGGCCAATGTGTGTCATGGAAAAGAGAAGATATATGCAATGCATATAGTGCGACACTGTGAGGGTACCACAAACGGGTAGAGATATGAGAAAATGCACTCACATGAATGAAAGGACAGCGGGCATAAATTAATGAGTGCTGAACCCGTATCCCCCTCAGAGTGTCAGATATACAGGTAGGAGTGTAATCTGATCCTCATATGTCCAAATGGCAAGGCTCAATGTATCATGGGAGCATTAAGAAGAGTGAAAGAGAGACCATAGCGTGACTCCATATAATAGATAAATTTAATAAAAACCTCACATTTAGGTAGTGAAGTAGAGTAAAACATCCACGAGTGCCAAACTGGAACTGGCTTGCCTCCTTTCCATACTGCATCCTTGTGTCATTGCTTCCCCAGATATGTGACTCACCATCCACATGATGTAGAAGAGGTGATATATCAGACTAGGCCAACTTCCTCTATTGCTCCATGGTCCAGTTCTGATGCTCACATCTCCATTGGAGGTGCTTTTGGCTGTGGCCATGGGTCAGCATAGGCATCCTGACTGGTCTTTGGCAATGCAGTCTCATACACAACATACTGTGCTTTCAACACATCAACTTCAGGGACAATATGTTTACTTGCTGCGTGGCCATGCAGTGCTGTACCCAAATAAAATTTGTATAATTTTGTTTCACACAAATATTATATTATTATACAGGATTTATATATAGCGCCAACAGTTTGCGCAGCGCTTTACAACTTGGGGGCAGACAGTACACAATACAAATCAATACAGAAGGATCTGCTCATTAAAGCTTACAATTTAGAAGGGAGGGTGAAGTGGAACAAAAGGTAATAACTGTGGGGGATGAGCTGATGGAGAAAATGAAAATACAGTACTTAGGTGTGGGTAGAGTAGGCTTCTTTGAATAGAAGGGTTTCAGGGAACGTCTAAAGGCCCGTACACACGATCGGATATTCCGACAACAATTGTGTAACGTACGTGTTTTGTCGAATAATCCGACCTTCTGTATGCTCCATCGGACAATTGTTGTCGGAATTTCCGACAACAAATGTTGGATAGCCATGCTCTCAAATTGTCTGACAACAAATGTGTTCTGTCAGATTATCCGATTATCCAAAGTACAAACCGCATGCTCCTAATCAATGCTAACCATCAGACATCATTAGCAGAAGTTGCCCAAAGGGTGGCGCTAAAGAGCTGAAAAAACACTTTGTTTTGTGTATGTTGGCTGAAAAAGTTCATGGCCAATGCCCTTCAGACAAAAATCTATGGATTTATCCGATGGAAGTCTGATCGTGTGTATGAGGCTTAAAAATGAATAGAGTAGGAGATAATCACACAGATTGGGGTAATACATTCCATAGAATTGGAGAGGCTCTGGAAAAGTCCTAGAGGCGAGCATGGAAGGAGGTGACGAGGGAGCTAGAGAGCGTGAGGTCTTGAAAGGAACGAAGAGAACGATTAGGTTGGTATTTAGAGACTAGGCTAGTAGCTGGGGGCATAATTGTGGATGGCTTTGTAAGTAGTTGTTCGTATTTTGAATTTAATTTGTTGGGTGAGCGGAAGCCAGTGGAGGGATTGACATAGATGAGTAGCAGATATAGAGCGATTGGTAAGGTGGATGAGTCTGGCAGGTGCATTCATGATGGATTGAAGGGGGATAGACTATGTAGAGGTAATCCAGTGAGAAGGGAGCTGCAGTAGTCAAGGCGGGAGATGACCAGTGATTGAATTAAGAGCTTTGTTGTGTCATTGGTTAGAAAGGGGCGTATTTTTTGAGATGTTGCGGAGGTTTAGGCGGCAAGATTTGGACAGTGATTGGACGTGGGGCTTAAAGGAGAGTTAAGAGTCCAGGACTACATCTAGAACCTTGGTATGCGGGAATGGGTTTATAGTTGTGCCATCGATTTTGACAGAGAGATCAGGGGAAGGGGTAAATGGAGAGGAAGAATTATAAATTCAGTTTTGGATAGATTGAGTTTGAGGAAGTGGTGTGACATCCAGACTGATATATCTGATAATAAATTAGTGATACGTGAGGAGACGTAGGGAGTGAGCTGAGGGGTAGAGAAATAGATTTCGGTGTCGTCAGCGTTGAGGTGGTATTGGAAGCCATGGGAGGCTATCAGCTGACCCAGGGAGGAGGTGTAGATTGAAAATAGGAGAGCTCCAAGAACCGAACCTTGGGGGACCCCAACAGAGAATGGAAGAGGAGAGGAGGAAGTAGAGTTACAAGAAATGCTAAAGGTGTGGTTGGATAAGTAGGAAGAGAACCAGCAAAGAGTACAGTCACAGAGACTAAAGGCATGGAGTTTTTTGATGAGGAGGCGGTGGTCAAGCGTATTAAAGGCAGCAGAGAGGTCCAGGAATTGAAGTACAGAATAGTGTCCATTGGTTTTGTCTGTTAGTAGATCATTTATTAGTTTTAGGAGAGCAGTTTCTGTGGGGTTTTGAGGACGAAATCCAGACTGAAGGGGATCAAGAAGGCCATTATCAGCAAGGTGGTCGCTCAGTCGGTTGTAGACCAAGCGTTCAAGGAGTTTGGATAAAAAGGGGAGCAAGGAGATGGGGCATAGGTAGTTATGATTGGATGGGTCCAGTGAGGGCTTTTTAAGTATAGGGCTGACAAGTGCATGTTTTAGAGAGTTGGAGAAGATACCAGAAGAGAGGGAGAGATTAAAGATGTGGGTTAGAGAGTGTAGAATGGAGCCAGAGGGTAAACGTAGCATTTGCCAGGGAACAGGATCCAGAGGGCAGGTAGTAAGATGGACATTGGCAACAAGTTTAGCAACCTTGTCTATAGTGGTGGGGTTGAAAGAGGGAAGTAATGATTGTACGTGTGGGCATGAAGTGTAAAGCGTGGAGGGTAGCTAAACAGTGGATATCTCCTCGTGAATTGTATCAATCTTCTGTTTGAAGTGATTTGTGATCTCCTGGGCAGTGAGTGAGTTGGTGAGTGGAGGCAGTAGAGCTTTCTTTTGGTGGTATTTGACTACCTCAGGGTTTTTCATTTTTTATTATATAAACTAAAAAAAAGACTGATAATTTTGAAAAAAAAAAAATATCCAATAACATAATAAAAAAATTAAATCTCTTAATAAATTTTGGCCAAAATGTATATTACTACATGTCTTTGTCAAAACAAAATCTCATTAAGTGTGTATTGATTAGTTTGTGTGAAAGTTAAACCGTCTACAAACTATGGTGTATATATACTGGATTTTTTATTTATCTTTTATACGTGTAATTGCGGCAGTCGGCGACCTATAACGGGACTGCGATAGCGCGGCAGGCATACTGACGCTAGCTCACCAGAGACATTATTACAGTAATTAGTGCTAATAATATGCACTGTCACTGTACTAATGACACTGGGCAAAAAGGAGTTAACATCTAAGGTGATCAAGGGGCTTTTGCTGGGGCTCTGGTTGTGTTCATTCCCTGCTTAAAGTGGAGTCCCCCCCCCCCGTGTCACATTTGGCACCTTTCAGGGGGGAGGAGGGAGCAGATACCGGTGTAATACAGGCAGGGCCGGTGCAAGGATTTTTGCCAACTAAGGCGAAGGTGCATTGTGCCGCCCCCCCCCGGATGCACACACCATACATTATATATGTGCTCCATTTGTTATGATGCTTAAAGTGATTGTTTAACTTATTTATCTTTTACAGAGAAAGATAGCATAGATGGCGTTATTCTGCATTGCGCTGTATAATGTACTATTGCTGGGATTTGTTGTTCCTCTGTAACTGCTGTTATTCTCCATTGAGTTGTATATTATGTATTATTGCTGGGATTTGTAGTCCTCTATAGCTGGTGGTATTCTCCATAGCGCTGTGATTCTACTGCACAATGCAGATTACCACTGACCAGTTATAGAGGAACTACAAATCCCAGCAATAATACATTATACAGTGCAATGTAGAATACCAGCAGCTATAGAGGAACAACAAATCCCAGCAATACATTATATAAAATGCAATGCAGAATATCAGCAGATACAGAGGACTACAAATCCCAGCAATAATACATTATATAAAAACGCAATACAGAATACCAGCAGTTACAGAGGACTACAAATCCCAGCAATAATACATTATATTAAACGCAATGCAGAATACCAGCAGTTACAGAGGACTACAAATCCCAGCAATAATACATTATATTAAACGTAATGCAGAATATCAGCAGATACAGAGGACTACAAATCCCAGCAATAATACATTATATAAAAACGCAATGCAGAATACCAGCAGTTACAGAGGACTACAAATCCCAGCAATAATACATTATACAGGCTGCTTAATATATTATTGCAGGGATTTGGTGTTTTTGTTTAACCACTTGACAACTGGGCACTTAAACACCCTTAATAACCAGACCAATTTTCAGCTTTCGGTGCTCTCACATTTTGAATGACAATAACTCAGTCATACAACACTGTAACCAAATGAAATTTTTGTCCTTTTTTTCCCACAAATAGAGCTTTCTTTTGGTGGTATTTGATCACCTCTGCGGTTTTTATTTTTTCCGCTATAAATGAAAAAAGAAAGAAAATTTTGTAAAAAAAATGAATTTTTCTTCATTTCTATTATAACATTTTGCAAAAAAGTATTTTTTTTCATAAATTTGGCCTAAAATGTATACTGCTACATATCTTTGGTAAAAAAAAAAAAAAAAATTGGGTTATTATTTAGTCTGGGTGAAAGTTATAGGGTCTACAAGCTATGGTACCAATTACTGAAAATTGATCAATTTGATCACACCCGATGTACTGACAGCCTCTCTCATTTCTTGAGACCCTAACATGCCAGAAAAGTACAAATACCCCCCAAATGACCCCTTTTTGGAAAGAAGACATTCCAAGGTATTTAGAAAGAGGCATGGTGAGTTTTTAGAAGTTGTAATTTTTTCCCACAATTCTTTGCAAAATCAAGATTTTTTTTTTTTTCACAAAATGTTCATATTCGCCGGTTATTTCTCACACACAGCATATGCATAACACTAATTACACCCCAAAACACATTCTGCTATTCCTCCCGAGTATGCCGATACCAAATGTGTGAGACTTTTACACAGCGTGGCCACATACAGAGGCCCGACATGCAGGGAGCACCATCAGGCGTTCTGGAGCACCCAGACCAATTCTGACATTCCTCTCCTACATGGAAAAATCATCATTTATTTGCTAGAAAATTGCATAGAACCCAAAAACATTATATATGCTTTTTTAGCAAAAACCCTAGAGAATACAATGGCGGTCGTTGCAACTTTTTATCGCGCACGTTATTTTCGCAGCAATTGTTCGAATGTGTTTTTTTGGAAATAAAACGGTTTTGTGCTTTTTTAAAAAAAAAAAAACATTAAAGTTAGCCCAATGTTTTTGCATAATATGAAAGATGAAGTTATGCCGAGTCAATAGATACCCAACATGTCACCCTTCAATATTGCACACGCTTGTGGAATGGCGCCAAACTTCGCTACTTAAAAATCCCCATAGGCGACGCTTTAAATATTTTTACTGGTTACATCTTTTTAGTTGGAGAAGAGCTCTAGGGCCAAAAGTATTGCTCTTGCTCCAACGTTCGCAGCGATACCTCACATGTGTGGTTTGAACACCGTTTTCATATGTGGGCGGGACTTACGTGTGCGGTCGCTTCTGTATACGAGCACGCAGGAACAGGGGCGCTTTAAAAAAAAAAAATATTTTTATTGTTCATTTCACTTTATTTATTTTAGTTTGATACGTTTTTCCCCAAAAATAAATGTTTTGATCACTTTTATTCCTATTACAAGGAATGTAAACATCCCTTGTAATAGGAATATAGCATGACAGGTCCTCTTTACAGTGAGATGTGGGGTCAATAAGACCCCACATCTCACCTCTAGGCTGGGAAGCCTGAAAAAAAATAAAAAAAAATAAAACGATCCTGGTTTCGATCGTAGCGGTGAGTAAGAAGAGGCACCGGAGGGAGAAGGGAGGGGAGACGTCCCCTTTCGCCTCCCGTAAGAACAATCAAGAGGCGGAACAGCCGACATGATTGTTCTTATGGTGTAGGGAATCGCCGGCTGAAAAAAATGATATCTGAATGATGCCTGTAGCTGCAGGCATCATTCAGATATCCCTGCACAAAGTCAAGGACGTCATGACGGCCGGCGGGCGGGAAGTGGTTAAAACGCATTTTTTTCCCAGAGTATTTTCTGGGTACTGCAGAGTATTAGCCGGGGTATTGCAGAGTATTAGCCGGGGTATTGCAGAGTATTGGTGTTGGGGTATTGCAGAGTATTGGTGTTGGGGAATTGCAGAGTATTGGTGCGGGGGTATTGCAGAGTATTGGTGCGGGGGTATTGCAGAGTATTGGTGCGGGGGTATTGCAGAGTAATTGCGCAGAGTAATTGTGCAGGGGTATTGCAGAGTATTGCCGGGGAGTAATGCAGAGTATTGCCGGGGAGTAATGCAGAGTATTGCCGGGGAGTAATGCAGAGTATTGCGCAGGGGAGTAATGCAGAGTATTGCGCAGGGGGGTATGCAGAGTATTGAGCAGGGGGGTATGCAGAGTATTGCGCAGGAGGTGGTATGCAGAGTATTGCGCAGGGGGTGGTATGCAGAGTATTGCGCAGGGGGTGGTATGCAGAGTATTGCGCAGGGGGGTATGCAGAGTATTTCGCCTTGGGGTATGCAGAGTATTGCGCAGGGGGGTATGCAGAGTATTGCGCAGGGGGGTATGCAGAGTATTGCGAAGGGGGGTATGCAGAGTATTGCGAAGGGGGGTATGCAGAGTATTGCGCAGGGGAGGTATGCAGAGTATTTCGCAGGGGAGGTATGCAGAGTATTTCGCAGGGGGGTATGCAGAGTATTTCGCAGGGGGGTATGCAGAGTATTTCGCAGGGGGGTATGCAGAGTATTTCGCAGGGGGGTATGCAGAGTATTTCGCAGGGGGGTATGCAGAGTATTGCGCAGGGGGGTATGCAGAGTATTGCGCAGGGGGGTATGCAGAGTATTGCGCAGGGGGGGGGGTATGCAGAGTATTTCGCAGGGGGGGTATGCAGAGTATTTCGCAGGGGGGGGTATGCAGAGTATTTCGCAGGGGGGGGTATGCAGAGTATTTCGCAGGGGGGGTATGCAGAGTATTTCGCAGGGGGGGGTATGCAGAGTATTGCGAAGGGGGGTATGCAGAGTATTGCGAAGGGGGGTATGCAGAGTATTGCGAAGGGGGGTATGCAGAGTATTGCGCAGGGGAGGTATGCAGAGTATTTCGCAGGGGAGGTATGCAGAGTATTTCGCAGGGGGGTATGCAGAGTATTTCGCAGGGGGGTATGCAGAGTATTTCGCAGGGGGGTATGCAGAGTATTTCGCAGGGGGGTATGCAGAGTATTTCGCAGGGGGGTATGCAGAGTATTTCGCAGGGGGGTATGCAGAGTATTTCGCAGGGGGGTATGCAGAGTATTGCGCAGGGGGGTATGCAGAGTATTGCGCAGGGGGGGGGGTATGCAGAGTATTTCGCAGGGGGGGTATGCAGAGTATTTCGCAGGGGGGGGTATGCAGAGTATTTCGCAGGGGGGGGTATGCAGAGTATTTCGCAGGGGGGGGGTATGCAGAGTATTGCGAAGGGGGGGTATGCAGAGTATTGCGCAGGGGAGGTATGCAGAGTATTTCGCAGGGGAGGTATGCAGAGTATTGCGCAGGGGGGTATGCAGAGTATTGCGCAGGGGGGTATGCAGAGTATTGCGCAGGGGGGGTTATGCAGAGTATTTTGCAGGGGGGGGGTATGCAGAGTATTTCGCAGGGGGGGTATGCAGAGTATTGCGCAGGGGGGTATGCAGAGTATTGCGCAGGGGGGTATGCAGAGTATTGCGCAGGGGGGTATGCAGAGTATTGCGCAGGGGGTATGCAGAGTATTGCCGGGGGTATGCAGAGTATTGCGCAGGGGGGGTATTGCAGAGTATTGCAGAGTGTATTGCACAGTATTGCAGGGGGTTTCAGGGATGGCTGAGCAGGGATGGATGGATCTGTGACTGCAATAGTCACAGATCCATCCACAGCGCTGCTGACAACCGCGCTCCCCCCTCTCACACTGTACTGCTCGGTACAGAGAGAGGAGGGAGGAACCGGCGTCATCAAAAGACGCCGGTTTGTTTACATGTGATCGCTCCGTCATTGGACGGAGCGATCACATGGTAAACGGCCGCTATCTGGGAGGACGTACATTGACGCCCTCCTAGAGTTAACCACCCGCCCTGTAGACGTATATTGTCTATGGGACGGTTACCAAGTGGTTAAACAGGAAACTTTAAAACAGGTCCCCCTTACCTGTTTCTGAAGCCTTGCAAGTCACAGCAGCGGCTCTGCGGGCATGTGTCCGGCCTGTGTGGTGAGCGCGGCGTGGTCTGGACTCGTACTTCAAATGCGCAGCGGCAGCCCACACACACTGCTGCCCCCCAGGACAAACCACCCCCCCTCCATTAGTACATACCCCCCCATAAATCACCCCCCATTAGTACAGACCCCCCACAGGACAACCACCCCCCCATTAGCAGAGACCCCCCTTCCATTAGTACAGAACCCCCCCCCCCCGGACAAACCACCCCCTTTATTTGTACAGATCCCCCCACAAGCCCGCTCCCATCTGTACAGCCCCTCCCCCACAAGCCATCCCCCACAATTAGTACAGACCCCCCCCCCCCACAAGCCACCCTTCATTAGTACAGTAACACCCCCTCTATTAGTACAGAGGCCACCACAACACGGTCAACACAATGAATAATAAAATTGACGCCATTTGTCGCTGTTGAATGGACATGAGCAATTTTAAAATGTGTGACACGTTTGGTATACATTTTTGGGAAAAATATATATTTTTTTAAATTTGAATGCAAAAAAAAAAAACATAACCCAATTTTTTTTTGTAAAATATAAAAGATGATGTGACGACAAACTTGTCGTGACATCATCTTTTATATTTTACCAAAAAAACATTGGGTTATGTTTTTTTTTTTTGCATTCAAATAAAAAAAAAAAATCACAAAAATGTAGTTTGAAAAACTGCTGCGCAAATACCAAGTAACATAAAAAAAAAAAATGCAAAACCCACCAATTTATTCTTTACAGCCTCTGCTTTTAAAACAAAAACAAAAACAAAAATATATATATATATAAAATGTTTGAGGGTTGTAAGTAATGTTCTAACAAAAATACTGCTTGTTACATGTGAATACAAAGTGTCAGAAAATGCCTGGTCC
The DNA here is from genome assembly GCF_905171775.1 of Rana temporaria. Classification (NCBI taxonomy): domain Eukaryota; kingdom Metazoa; phylum Chordata; class Amphibia; order Anura; family Ranidae; genus Rana; species Rana temporaria. Next base: position 184,954,086 of record NC_053492.1, read on the forward strand.
TAAAGTGGTGTCTGATTGGTGTATGCTGACTTGCAGTGATCTGTCACACGTCATGTCCCCGGGCTCACACAATCCCTACTTCTGGATTTTGAACGAGTGCGACCAGACAGAGCAGCTGTGCGCCTGCCAACCGCAACAAGTCTGCTTTACTCCTCCACCAATCCGCGCCTTCAGAGGCAGAGGCGGGACTTTCGCTGATTGGCCACTTGCAGTAGCCATCGTCTCGTTTTCCTTGTCCATCCAGCATGGCTTCCCGCTGCCGTAGAGCCATAGACAGGCACTGGCTATAGGAAATATGGCAGGACGCTGGTGGCCGGTATGAGTCCAGCACGGCTGGTGGCTAGAATTGTCACCATGAGGTCCTATCAGGCGCTCGTGCTGTTCCTGGCAGCCTTGGCAGTGCTTGCCTTCTATTACCTGGGCTCAGGGAAGGAGAATTTCTCCAGCACCACCAGGAGGATGAAGGAGAACAGCGCGGCTCACAATCTCAGCCCGGACCTGGACCTGTCTGCTTCTTCCTCAGAGCTGAAGATAGGGGAGGGCAAGAGTAAGAACGTGGAGGGCCGCGGGGTGCAGGACTACCACCTACTCATGATGTTCACCAAGGTGGACCGGAGCCCTGGCCTCAAGGACAAGTTCCAGGTGGCCCTCACCTCCCTGGTCAAGTATGGCAAGTTCGAGAGCTCTGAGGTGCTCAGCCTGCATTTTGTGTCCGATGAGCCCAGCAAAGAGGTCGGGAAGACGGTGCTGAGGGACCTGCTGCAGGGAGCCAGCTTCAAATATAAGGTGGGCACTCAAGGGGCATCTCACAATAATGATCACATGCTGATAGACAGCAGTACACTGGGCAAGAAGAACTTACTGCAGGGAACCAGCTTCAAATATAAGGTGGGCACTCAAGGGGCATCTCACAATAATGATCGCATGCTGATAGACAGCAGTACACTGGGCAAGAAGAACTTACTGCAGGGAACCAGCTTCAAATATAAGGTGGGCACTCAAGGGGCATCTCACAATAATGATCGCATGCTGATAGACAGCAGTACACTGGGCAAGAAGAACTTACTGCAGGGAACCAGCTTCAAATATAAGGTGGGCACTCAAGGGGCATCTCACAATAATGATCGCATGCTGATAGACAGCAGTACACTGGGCAAGAAGAACTTACTGCAGGGAGCCAGCTTCAAATATAAGGTGGGCACTCAAGGGGCATCTCACAATAATGATCACATGCTGATAGACAGCAGTACACTGGGCAAGAAGACCTAACTGCAGGGAGCCAGCTTCAAATATAAGGTGGGCACTCAAGGGGCATCTCACAAAAATGATCACATGCTTATAGATAGCTGTACACTGGGCAAGAAGACCTTACTGCAGGGAACCAGCTTCAAATATAAGGTGGGCATCTCACAATAATGATCACATACTGGTAGATAGCAGTACACTGGGCAAGAAGAACTTACTGCACGGAGCCAGCTTCAAATATAAGGTGGGCACCCAAGGGGCATCTCACAATAATGATCACATACTGATAGATAGCTGTACACTGGACAAGAAGGACTTGCAGGAGGGAGCCAGCTTCAAGTATAACCACCTGCCGCCGTCATTCTACGGCGGCAGGTCGGCACAACCCTGCACACCATCGTAGCTGTATGTTGGTCCCTTTATGCTGCACTGCGGGGTGCCAACGCTCTTGACCGGCGTTCGCAATGACCGCCGGGCACGAGAGGCAGAACAGGGACGTGTGTGTGTAAACACGGAGAAAACGGACTCCCCTTATATTGGACTTTTAAAGGGGTTGTAAAGGTACAATTTTTTTTTTTCCTAAATAGCTTCCTTTACCTTAGTGCAGTCCCTCCTTCACTTACCTCATCCTTCCATTTTGCTTTTAAATGTCCTTATTTCTTCTGAGAAATCCTCACTTCCTGTACTTCTGTCTGTAACTCCACACAGTAATACAAGACTTTCTCCCTGGTGTGGAGTGTCAAGCTCGCCCCCTCCCTTGGACTACGGGAGAGTCAGGACGCCCACTAACACACAGCTCCTTTCTCTATCTGCAATGTAAAAAGCGTCCTAAGGGAGGGGGCGAGCAAGACACTCCACACCAGGGAGAAAGCCTTCCATTACTGTGTGGAGTTACAGACAGAAGAACAGGAAGTGAGGATTTCTCAGAAGAAATAAGGACATTTAATAGCAAAATGGAAGGATGAGGTAAGTTAAGGAGGACTACACTGAGGTAAAGGAAGCTATTTAGGAAAACAAATTGTACCTTTACAACCCCTTTTAAGGCACAAACTTCTTGAAAAGTATGTAAAGTAGTTAATTATTTATTAAATATTTTAAAATATTTAATATTTTAGAGGGTTAAGGCAGTGCTGGAAAATAATGTTGACCACACAAAATATTGACACTTTGGACCCAATTTGGACATTTTCACTGGGGGGGTGTACTCACTTTTGTTGCCAGCAGTTTAGAAACGCACTGTTAGAAATGCACGATTCTGGCTAAAATGAGAATCATGATTTCTTTGCTTAGAATAAAGATCACGATTCTCGCGGTGTAACATCTTCTTTCACATTATACAAAAAAAATTGGGCTAACTTTGCTGTTTATTTTTTTAATTCATTAACTTCTTCAGATCCGCGCTATTGCCGAATGACGGCTATAGCGTGGATCTGCTTCGCCGGGAGGCTGTCAGTAGACGTCCTCCTCTTATGCACGTTCCTCGTGCGGTCTGCGCTGTGATCACCTAGTCACTGAGATGCGGGTGATCACAGATCGGAGTAGTGGGTCAGATTACGGCCCCTTACCACGTGATTAGCTGTCAGCCAATGACTGCTGATCACGTGATGTGAATAAAAGCTCGGTAATCATTTATTTTAATATTTTTTCTCCTCATGCTGTCAGCGTGAGGAGAAAAAATGCAGATCACTGGCATCGGTCCCGAAGAGGCACATCCGCCTCATCTGTGCCCACCAGTACCACCTGCCAGTGCCACAGATCAGTGCCCACCAGTGCAAAAGAGTGCCACCTATCAGTGCCTCCCTAATTCCACCTAGCAGTGCTGCCGATTAGTGCCACTTTTCAGTGCCACCTATTAATGCTCTTTAGTGCCACCCACCAGTGCCACTTCTCAGTGCCACCTTATCTGTGCCAATAAGTGCAGCCCATCAGCGTACATCGACGAAGGAGAAAAATCACCTGTTTGCAAAATGTTATAACAAAATATTAAACCGTTTTGTATTTAAAAAATAAATAATTTGGTCTTTTTACATTTTTTTTTTTTTTTTTAACAAATACCACCAAAGAAAAGCCCATTTTTGTAGGAAAAAAAAAAAGATAAAAATGTCATTTGGGTACAGTGTTGTATAACCGCGCAATTGTCATTCAAAGAGCGACAGCGCTGAAAGCTGAAAATTGGTCTGAGCAGGAGGGGGGTTTAAGTGCCCAGTAAGCAAGTGGTTAAAGTGTATTTAAAAAAAAAAATGCGCTTGAAAAACCGCTGTGCAAATACGGTGTGACAAATATTTCAACAACCACCATTTTATTCTCTAGTGTCTCTGCTAAAAAAAAAATCATGTTTTGGGTGTTCCAAATAATTTTCTTGCAGAAAATAATGATTTTTTACACGTAAGCAACAAATGTCAGAAAAGGTTTGGTCTTGAAATGGTTAAACTTCCTTCGTCTACTTCTTTCTTTTGATAAAAGAATTAAAAGATACTTTGTTTCCACTTAAGCATGTTGTATTAAAACTTGGCAGGCTGCCAGGATTTTGTTTATCCAGCTGTGGGAACTCTGCATTTGTTAGAGAGAACCTTGACATGCTTTTTTAAGATCAGGAAGGGATAAAGATTGCGATTTTGATTCTTCACGATTAATCGCGCAGCTCTAATGACTGTATGTTGAGTTATTTTGAGGGGACAGCAAATTTACACTGTTCTACAAGCTTTACACTCACTACTTTACATTGTAGCAAAGTGTCATTTCTTCAGCGTTGTCACATGAAAAGATAGAATTAAATGTTTACAAAAATGTGAGGGGTGTACTCACTCTTGTGAGATACTAGTTGTTTTAGCCTTACATATCATGCTTTAAAATGACATGCTCGTGGAACAGTACCAAACTATGGTACTTATAGAAAATCTCCATAGGCAAAGCTTTATAAGCCTTTACAGGTTACCAGTTTAGCATCACACAGGAGGTCTGGTGCGAGAATTATTGCTCTCATTATAATGTTTGCAGCAATACCTCACATGTGTATTCCGAACACTGTTTACATATTGCATGTGCAAGCACGGGGGACAAGAGGCGCTTTAAACATTTTTTTTAAATGTTATTTTTTTATTTACTATGTTTTGTTTTAGGCCCCTTTCACATGTACAGATCCCGTGAGGATCCGTACATGTGTATCCGCCGCTTGCTCAGCGGGGATCGCTCCGTTGATCCCCGCTGAGTCGGCAGATGACAGGGTGGTCCTTTCATACTGTGCAGGGACCGCCCTGTCAGATCTCCACTCTCCTCTATGGGGGGATCGGATGATCACAGACCGTCTGTCCATGTTCATCTGATACGCAGGCGGATGGAAAAATAGCATTTACCTCCGTCTGCAGAATCGGAGGATTGCGATCACTGATGAGATCGGGTGTCAGCGGATGTTTATTTGCTGACACCAGCGATCTCATAGGGATTAATGTATGTCCCTTTTTTCATCCGTAAACGGATGGATGAAAATACGGAAATACTGTCCGCAGGTGTGAAAGGGGCCTTACACTGTCTTTTATTGTTTGGATCAATTTTATTGCCATCACAAGGCTGTAGTATTATTTTCACTTACAGGTCCCCTCAGTGACTAGATAGGAAATGCATAAGCAGCACACCAATGGGCTCTGCTCCTATCAGAATGTTTTTTGTAGTGGTTGGCTCTGTGTACTCCCTGCCCCAGTGGTCTGCGGTATAGATTGTACTGTAGACTGCAAGAAGCTAATACTAAGACCCCTTTTACACTGGAGCGCTTTGCAGGCGCTATTGCGCTAAAAATAGCGCCTGCAAACCGACCCTAAACAGCTGCTGCTGTTCCTCCAGTGTGAAAGCCCGAGGGCTTTCACACTGGAGCGGTGCGCTAGCTGGACGGTAAAAAAGTCCTGCTAGCTGCATCTTTGGCGCGGTGTGTTTACTGCTCCTTCACCACTCCCGCCCATTGAAATCAATGGGATAGCGCGGCTATACCGCCAGCAATGTGCCTCTGCAGAGGCGCATTGCGGGCCGGTTTAACCCTTTCTCGGCCGCTAGCAAGGGGTATAACCGCCCCGCTAGTGTCCAAGCAGCGCCGCAAAATTATCGGTAGATCGCCGCAGTGTGAAAGGGGCCCAAGTCAAATTTAGGTGCTTACACTTCCTGCATGTAAAAAATACTTTTGATAATGTTTAGTGAATGGGTTAGCCCAGAGAGAGGGGCCCGGGCCTTGAAAAGCGGTGTGGTTCCGGCGACTTCCGGTGAGCTCTAGCATCTGAATTGATTGGATCCTTTTATATCTGCCTAAGTTCAGTACTAAAGCAACTTACATCATGTAAAAATAAAGCAAAAAGAATATTGACTAGTCTTGCTGGCTGTGCCTCTGATCATCACTGTCTGCAGAATCTTAGCATTCAACATTTCCTGGTAGATCCCTGAATTGGCCAGTGGGACTCGTATTACTTTTCTTCTTTTGAAGGCTTTGGTTCTTTATTTGGAAACTGAGGTGTATATTAAAATGACCTTCTGAGTGTTGTGCGGTCTAATTCAAAAAAAGATCTTGTCCCAGTTTGGGTGTGTTGTGTTGGCAAGCCCATTTAGCATTCAAAAGCGTACTATATAATGTTGACTATATATAATGTGTGTGTGTGTGAGGTAACAAACTGCAGTGCACCTCAGTGTTATGAAGGGGCTCCTACTCAGATTGGTAAAGATGGTGGTTGCTTCAGTCAACATGAGTCCAATTCAAAATTGGTATAGAAGATCCACAAGAGAAAGATATATATATATATGTGTATATGTGTGTGTGTGTTGCCAACATCCCCATAAATAGATGGAAAAAAGGGCAGGTATCCCCCAGTTACTCAATAGGACTTTACAGGCAACTCACAAACCATAGTGCCCTTTTGCCAACCTGTGACCTTTCATTCGGTTCCCATATTGCCCTATTGTGAGACCCCTGTTCTCATTTACAACTTGACTGATATGCTCAAGTGTGAATAATAGGGGGGATCCCAGTATGGACCAACGGGGGCCCTAGGTCTCGCTAACCTCCCTACTCTGTGGCAAAAGTTAACTCTGCTTTTATACCATTTAGGCCCCTTTCACACTTGTGCGAATTGTTCTGTGACGTTCGTGCTGTTGCTTTAGCTAGTGTGCCGTTACCTGCAGCTCCCGGGCGCATGAGCTGGAGTGACGTCATCGCAGCTTCGGGAAATCGCAGCGCTGCAGCCTGCGATACCCTGAAATGTCGCCGGCCGAAGTGGTGTACGGGGACCGCTACGGGGGCTTCGATCTAAGGTGAGTATTTCATAATGAGCTAGTATGCTATGCATACTAGCTTAATTTCCTTTATATTTACCTTTAACTATGTGAAACAAAGGCCTATCTGATTGCATATGCATGGAAAGTGTATAGGATTGACCACATATTATATGGTTTTAGTAAATCTAAAGGAAAATTGTATAATGTATGGCCAACCTTAGAAATAATTTAGGGCCTCTTCCCATCTTCCTCTTCAATTGGTGTCAGACAAGACAAAAAGATGAGAAAAGATATTTCCTTAACACAGGGCTTGACAAATTTGCTTGGAATCTAGGAGCCAGCTAAAAAAGTTAGGAGCCAGGTTTTTTTTTTTTAACGACCGACAAAGCTGATTATGATATATATACTGGAGTTTTTAATACTAGTAATGGTGGCGATCAGCAATTTAGAGCGGGACTGTGATAGTGCGGCATACAATCTAAAACTGGGTCGGAACTACCGTATTTATCGGCGTATAACACGCACCCCAATTTAAGAGGGAAGTTTCAGGAAAAAAATGCAATTTTTAAATATAAAACTTTGAAGCAAAATAAGGGTAGCTCAAAACTTTTTTTTTTCATTAACATTTATATCACTTATAAGGTAAATATTTAAATAACACAATTTTAAAGTAAAAGTAATTGTTTTAACAAAAAAAGTGGGTAAATCCTTCTGGGGCTGAAGTGGTTAAGACCAGTGCACACTTTGATGCCTGACAAGGGAGGGCAAAGAGACACAAACTCTGCAGGGAGGGGAGCCTGTCAGACAGTGTGTGTTGTGTGTGTCTCTTAGCTCCCCATCCCCCCTGTCAGACAGTGTAATTCATTGTCCCCCATAAAAGGCTACATGAAGCTATTTAAACCAGCTCCCCCCACACTCACCATTAGGCAAAACGCGCCAGATGACGGCCACAATCGCTTCCTTCTCTTCTCCACTTTGGGAAGGAGATGGGCGGGCAGTAAATACAGGCAGAAATCCCTATTAGTATTGCTGGTTGTCTCTTGTCATTCCAGCGGCGACCACAAGGTGGTGCCAGACTACAGAAAGAATCATAAGCCTGCAGTAGGCCGCAAAGCCGTGGCCTCAATTACCGGCCGGAGCAGCGCTCTGCGATCGTGGGGTGCACGGAGACACAGGTTACCCCAGCTCTCCCCAGGCACCAGGTCGCTAATTCTAGTCGCAATTGCGCCCTGGCACCCGGGAGTTGTCGAACCCTGCCTTAACAGGGCGGGCAGAGATGGCAAAAAAAAAAAAAAACTTAGTGGAGTAACCCATGCCATTTTTATTTCTGTGTGTGGCCCTGTTGCAGTTTTCCCCCTCTTGCAGTCTGATAAATCTTTTGTCAGTAGTAGAGAGAGTAAAAGAAAATGTGTTATGTTACTAAACCTGCAACAGTGAAATCAGTCTGTATATGCAGTAATGTATGCTTGTTATATTCACTGTGGAACCTAAGGGGGTCATACTCTGCATTGTAAAATGGCTGTTTTGATTCTGTATGCACAGATCGGCTGTTTTGATTCTGTATGCACATGTCTCCTTCTTCCAGTCAGGCTGCACATGCTCAGTTTTTTCCTTGGAAGGGTGCATGTGATTAGCACAGGGCCAATGGGCACTGTCCAGACAGGACAGCTCAGTGCGGTATGAAAACAACTTCTACAAGCTTTACCAGGAACTTATAGAAGTCACAAGACTGCTATGTACTGCAGATGAGAAAAGGTATTTAGCAGTTTATATTTACTAAAATTATTGCATTTCCATGTTCTGTGTACTGTGGGAGACCAGATATAGTGAATGCAGGGTCCTGGGTTTAGTAACACTTTAATGCAGGGAATGCATTATGGGTAAAAACTTTAGAACCACTTTTAAAACCTTCTTGCAAAAATCAAAGTGTAAATGTAGCTGGGGTCTCCTAGATATGTGGGTTCTAACCATCTTTTTCATTTTGTTGCATGCTCATTAGGACAAATGACAATGCGCTGATACTGTGTGTGTGTGTGTGTGTGTGTGTGTGTGTGTGTAGTGGTTGGGTAGAGTGCAGCTGTCCTATGTGTGCTCTTGTGCTATGCTTGGCTGGTGCGTGTGCATTATGGGGTCCGCTTGTGCTGCTCTCAAAGCATTATTTCTTGTATTTCTATGTTTTTTACTGAGGGGTTTAATAGGACTTTGGATAGGTCAGCGGCCAAACTACACATGTGGCGGACAAAGCAGTGTGCAGCAGCCCTATAATGTGCATGCACCAGTCAAGCACTGCATTAGAACACACATAGAAGATCTGCCGGCACTGTGCATGTGCCAACAGGTCAACGCCAGAAACCTCTACTGCCCATGTGCTGGCCACTACTGTCGTGCACCAGGCACGCTACTAACCAGAGGTTCTAGGTGAGGATGGAGAGATACAGAAAGCAGAAGAAATGGAGGCATCAACATGTAAGTATTAGGGGCACAAACAAAACAAATTCAATTGGTACTGTTTTGACCTTAATTAAAATAATTGTTTTATTAGTAGGTTTTAGTACTTCTTTAAGGTCTGCACCACACCCCTGCTCTGTGACTGGACAATGAAAGGAGAAGTGACACAGTGATGAGCTTATCTCTTTGTTCACTCTCTTTGTTTACATTTAAAAAGAATACATTACGGACCTCATACATGCAGTTTTTGAATCTTAATGCAAATGTGCGTACAGCGTATTTACGGTCTTACCTGGTACTAAGAATGTAAGGGCTGATGCTTTGTGACGACAATTTTCCTCCACTTTCAAGATGGAGTTGGTTTTGGTTCCTGTGATTCCTCCTGATCGTATTTTGGCTATGGTTCACACCAGTCTCACTTCTCCTTTCGGTGACAAAATTCTTGCGGCTCAGGTCGAGGCTCCTCATGAGAAACCTTGTGACCGCTGTTTTGTGCCAGAAAGTCTCTGTACTGCTGTGCTCCAGAATTATCATTCTCCCAAGGCTGCTGGCCATCCTGGGAAGAATCAAATCTTTTGGGCCATTTCCCAACAATTCTGGTGGCCTAGTGCTGATGTAACCGCCATCGTAGCTGCCTGTTCCGTGTGTGCTCAAAGTAAGACTCCAGGACACCTTCCAGTGGGCCTCCTACAACCCATACCCAATGGAGAGAGGCCCTGGACCCACCTGTCTATGGATTTCATTGTGGAGTTACCCAACTCCCAGGGCAACACTGTTATCCTTATGGTGGTTGACCGGTTCTCGAAAATGTCTCATTGTATTCCAATTAAGTTGCCCACTTCTAAGGAACTGGCTTTAATTTTTGATCGGGAGATCTTTCGTTTACATGGGCTATCCAAGGTGATTGTCTCAAACAGGGGTAGTCAGTTTCTGTCCCGGGCCTGGTGAGCCTTTTGTGCAGTTGGGAATTCAGCTTGCTTTCTTCTCCCGCATTCTAATGGAACCACAGGATGAGCCAATCAGTCCTTGGAGCAATTTCTACGTTGCTATATTTTTGACCATCATAACAACTGGCCTGACCTCTTACCGTGGGCGGAGTTTGCTCACTATAGTGCCTTAAATTCTGCTTCCTGTTTTTATGGCGAACTATGGTTTCCAACCTTCCATGTTGCCTGACTCGTTTGTCCCGCAGTGTATTCCTACGTTAGAGGAGCATCTCCGTGGTCTTCGTTTCACTTGGGCACAAGTTCAGGAGGCTTTGGTACATGCTAACGATGGGTACAGACTCCATGTTGACCGCAGACACCTGCCTGCGCCTTCCTACCAGGTTGGGGACAGGGTCTGGCTGTCATCTTGCAACCTGCGACTTTGTGTTCCTTCTCTGAAGTTCGCACCTCAGTTTATTGTGCCTTTCCGTATCCTTCGCAGGATTAACCCAGTGGCTTACGCGATGGACCTTCCTTCTAGTATGCGTATCTCAAATGTGTTTCATGTATCCTTATTGAAACCTTTGGTCTGCAACCGCTTTACCACCTTTGTGCCACGTACTTGCCCTATACAGGTTGTATGAAATGCAGTCCATTGTTGACTCATGTAGGTTCCTTTTGCGCATACAGTATCTGGTGCATTGGAAAGGGTACGGTCCGGAGGAACGCTCTTGGACCTCATCCTCGGACGTACAAGCCCCTGTCCTCATCCTCGGATGTACATGCCCCTGTTCTCTTCCGTGATTTCAATAGATGTTTACCCCTCAAGTCCAGTGGTCCTCTGTGGGGGAGGGGTCGTTGAGGAGGGGATACTGTGAGGGCTGGGCTCAGCCCTTCCTTCTCTGAGCTGGCTGCTCGGCTGTCAGCTAACTCCTATCTCTCCACAGTGACTCACCTGTTGATGATATCCTGTTTGTCAGTCCTGCCTACTTAAGCCGTCCAGCTCAGATGATCTCTGCCTTTGCCTTGGTCAACATCACTGAGACTATCGCCTGCATTCTTATTAAAAACTTGCTTGGCTGACATTCCTTCTGGCTCCAGATTCCGCTTGCTGTTCTATTACATCTCTGGCTCCCTGATGTTTGGCTTGTCTGACTATCCGATTCATTTGCTGAACTCTGACTATGTTTTGACTACGTTTACTCTGTTTATCTTTTTTATTTTTAATCAGGTGGTGTAATTTAACTGTACTTCTGTCTCAGTCTGATTCATGGTTTCTGACAAAACCAATTGATATATGCTTATTTGGGGGGGGGGGGGGGTTCTTTATACCAAAAATATGTAGCAGAATACATATTAGCCTAAATGAAGAAATTCGATTTTTTTTTTTTTTTTTTTTTTTTTTTTTATTTGATATGTTTTATAGCAGTAATTTTTTTTTTGTCTTTTTTTTTTTTTGTTTGTTTAAAGTGCAAAAAATAAAAATACCATCAAAAGAAAACTATTTGTGGGAAAGGGACATAAACATGTATGTGGGTACAGTGTCGCTTGTCCACGCGATTCACTTCTTTACTTTAACTGACAAATATCACAAACAAATGACCTGGTCATGAAGAGGGAAAATCTTCCGGAGGTCAAGTTGTTAATATTCACCTAGAGTTCAGCTTTAAGTGGGTGCAGTTTTCTATTTGTGTCACAAGATGTCCCTATTGATCAGTAAGTTTTTGTTTCTTTATTCAGCTAGGAAGGAAGGTAGTTTGATATTTACCAGTGACAGTCTAGGTTTACATTCCCTTAAATGTTTTATTTTGTTTTAAATAGAATATACCAGTCTAGTAGCATTCTATACTTTACGTTCAGTGACCTGTATGGTAAACCAGAGGCGCGTGCAGTCAGTGGATAGGAACTGGTCTTGTAATATGTGTTGGGAAAAACAAGGATCAGTGCTAATGTTAGAAAATAGTCATTGTTCACATAGAATGCCATCAATTTAATGTGTTTTCTTTTCAGGAAAACTACCATTCCTATTCATATTAACACCTATATACTGGTATTACTCTGATCATTTTCATGTAATTGAAAAAAAGCAATCTAGGCTGATTTCTGTGCTTCTATTGATAGAACACTCATTGATGGCTTATTCATAGTACAGCCTGGAACACAATTGGCTCTCATAATTGCTAGTCTTGTACTTTACATCAATTCTTTATCTTTGCCATCGTTTAATTGTCTTGCATTGTTAAACAAGCAATGTTTAATCCTGTATGATATGCAAACTAGTAAAAATAAGAATTTGGCCAAAGTACATAATTTTTTTTTTTTAACCCTACATAATCGGCATACAAATTCATATTTTTGTATTTGTGTTCAATTGACTGGATTGTACAATGTTATTTGATTTACACACCACCCAGACCAACAAACGGATGTCTGTAAAAATGATCACCTATTAATATAATACAATTATGAATACTGTTTAAAGGCTTGGTTCACACTTGTGTGGGTGGTTGCGGGTGCAGGAATCGCGCTGCACTCTTACAGACGTGTGGGGCTGCTTTTTATTCATAACGGCACCCCTCACATCCTAACATGTAGTGCATTTGAGGGTGCTTAATGTGTTTTTCATGTGTCTGCAGTTTTAAAAATATTCAGGGACCGTTTTCCTTATGTTTTAAGTGTATGCTAACCAAAACCTTTTTTCTAGTTTTGCTAAGCATGGGAAAAGACCAGAAGCTCTGTCAGCTTCATTGGAGAGGTTATTGAATACAATGTCTCGCTGCGACTGCCATCAATCAAGGCGGCTGGCGGATCCCAACTTGGAAGTCGTGATGCCGCGCTGCCCCGACTGATGGCAGTGACATCAGCAGAGAGCAGACTTCAGACCGCTCTCTGCTGAAAATGGGTCACAGGAGTGCAAAATGAATTTCACTCCTGTGATCCAGAGGAGAAGCCCAGCCTAAAAAGCTCAGGCTGGACTTCTTCTTCTTCTTTAAACACATTGCTAATAGTATTGACAACATTTTAATTTGGTGCACATCTAGCAGACCTGGTACAGGAGACAGTCAGAGACTACAAACCTACTACAGGAGGTGGTCAGGGACTGCAGACCCACTACAGGAAGTGGTCAGGGACTGCAGACCCACTACAGGAAGTGGTCAGGGACTGCAGACCCACTACAGGAAGTGGTCAGGGACTGCAGACCCACTACAGGAAGTGGTCAGGGACTGCAGACATGATAAAAGAGATCAATGCAGCCTCATTAGTGCCCATGAGATGGAGCCTGCCAGTGCCCCTTTAGATGCAGCCTGCCAGTGCCCATCAGGTACAGCCTGCTAGTGCCTGGTAGTGTGATCTCATGCTGTGTCCCAGAGCTGGATCTGAATCGCTGTGCAGTTGCTGTAATGATGTTCCGCCTCCGATGATGCACGGCACAATGATTCCCGGCATTGGATCAGTGTGGCGTCTGTCACAAGAGGCGGCCTAGGAGGTGGGACATCGTTACATCGGCTGCATGGCAATTCAGATCCAGCTCTATGACACAGCGCAAGATAACGCTACCATAACGCTACCAGACACTGGTGAGGCTACATCTCATGACACGAGGAGAGGAGGAGGGAAGAGGGCTCTGACAGAGGCGTGCCAGGATGACCCATGTGCGGCATCCGGCAGGGCGGCCCCGCTTTTTTTTCGGCTCCATTATCTGCACTTTTCTTTTTCTTTTGCCCACCTACCGAAAACACAATTTTCGGACAATGTGTTTCGTTGTTCGAAATTTTGGTGCACCACTACAAATAATGCATTCTGTATGCAGTTAAACTAATCAGCTGACCAATTAATCCATTATAAAAATAGTTGACAAATATTTTCATAATCGATTATGTCTATTAGTTGTTTCAGCCCTAGCTGTACATTAAATAGTGAAATTTGGACCTTTCACTTCTGAAAAACGCACAGTGTCATGCGGGGTCCCGCAAGGATCCCCCTGTCGCCGGTACTGTTCAACATCTACCTCCGCCCTCTTTGAAATCATCAGTAGCCAAAAGCTACTTTACCACTCTTATGCAGATGACACACAACTGTACTTTCGCATCTGCAACAAAAAGGATCATCATCTAGGGCTAGAGAAATCCCTTTTTTTTGATAGAAAACTGGATGACAAAGAGTTATCTTAAACTCAACGGATCGAAAACAGAACTTCTCCTGTTTCACGCCAATCGAAAGAATCAACTGGCAACAACTTGGACACCCCCACCCATTCTGGGCCAAATCATCACCCCTAGCACCAAAGTCAAAAGTCTCGGAGTCATCTTCGACACCTACATGACAATGGACGCACAAATAGGGTCAGTAGTCAGCGGATCGCACCATCTGCTACGCCTACTACGCAGACTTATTCCATTTATTCCCAAAGAGGACATAGCAGTCGTGGTGGGAACAATTGTTAACTCCAGACTCGACTATGCAAATGCCCTTTACCTCGGACTCCCAAAGTACCAAATCACCCGTCTGCAAGTCGTTCAAAATACGGCTGCTAGACTGGTGACTGGGAAAAAACCTTGGGAATCAATCTCTCCTTCATTGAGAACCCTTCATTGGTTGCCAGTAAAAGACAGAATTACTTTCAAAGCACTCTGTCTGACGCATAAATGTGTTCAAGGAAATGCCCCCCAATATTTATGCGAAAAACTAAAAGCTTACAACTCCAATCGCGTTCCACCAATCAAAATCTACTCCAAATACCAAAAACCAAATACAAGGGAGAACGAAGATTTGCGCTCCAGGGCCCCAGACTATGGAACGCTTTACCAACCAGCATTCGGTTGGAGGAGAATATCACTTGACCTTTAGAATGATCAAAACCCATCTCTTTTGAGTTCAAAGGAGAAATGGACAAACGAGCGCCCAGGGGTGATTTAGTTCGCATGTGCAGCGCTATATAAGTTTCTCACTCACTCATTAAACTTAAATTTGAAGAATGATGCTGCTTTTGCTAAGCAGTTAGAAGGTTAACCCTTTGGCTGCCTAACGGCATGGGTATTACACACAACAGGGGATTACCTGTAGGTACAAGTGATGTAAAGGAGTTTACAACCACTTTAAATAATATTGTGTGTGTATAGCGGTGATTAGGAAACCTTTCTAAATTGAATACAGTTTTTACTTTCCATAAATAAGGAAATGGAGACAGGTGAAGTGTATACATCTAAATGACAGTGTGTTGGGAGGGCCAGGATGTCCGTGGTAAGCACAGGAAATAGGGAAAGGAAGCTGGTAAATCCTTGTAGTAAAGCATTCAGATGATTATAGGACACTAACTTTTTTTTAACGGCAAAAAAATAGAACTAGACATGTATTTGGTTTTTAGGTACATCATTAAAAAATTTTTTTTTTAATACTGTCTTTTGTTGCTGGTGATGCTTCAAGATGCAAACTTATGTAGTATCTACTAAATGCTTTTCTTATAGGCTCCTAAGCCATAAGGGTATGGCAAGGTCATGTGGAGAGGCACCTCCTTATCAGGATGACAGACATCCATTTTAAAGTTAGTGCAGCAGCAGTTTTGCTTCTTTTTTCTTTATTTGTATTGAATGTTTTAACTCCGTACTTCACAAAGCATACACTTTGTCTGAGAGGGAGAAAATGTTTGTGTCAGTACACCCGAATTTATGGTGAGAGCTTTTATTTGTCTCATAAAGAATTGCACAGGGGACCTCTTCATCATTACAATCCTTTACAGGTCAATACAATGTATGGAGTGTGCTTTAACGCGTGTATTATTTTTCCCATCCATAGAAATGGGTACACACTTTGTGGCCAATTTGATCAGAAGTCTGTTTAAAGTATATGAAAACATTGGTGTATAGATATAAAAAACAAACACAAAAACTACCTTTACCCCCCCCCCCCCTTTTTATTTTAAATAAATAATCAAAAGCCCTCTGTTCACAGCTTCATAAGGATTCTAAAGGGCTGGGGGAAGAGAAACGACAACACACTGGTCATTGCAGGAGAGAAGGCTTAGCCAGAAAACTGCCCACACTGTTCTTATGCCTATTGTGGTCAGTTTGAGATTAGAAAGCAGGGGGATGACAGGAACACCAGGAATTTCCTTTTATGAAGCAGTGAAATCTATTCACTGCTTTGTTCTTCGGCATTCAGAGGAGATTTTTCTCCTCTGTGTGCCTGTTTATGAAGCTTTGTAGATCGCTTTACCCTTGGAGGAGTGAAGTGAAGTGATCTACCAACTCTTCAAACAGTGGAGAACGGCCCCTGATACTGGAATCTCGTGAGACTTTACGAGATTACAGTACCAGAAATTCACAGAAACACAGAGATGTCAGTTTATTGAGCAGTGATAAACCGCTCAGTACACTGACAGACGGCGTGGTCAATGTAATTAAAATAACGAGTCCCCCTACGTAATATATATATATGTGCGTGTGTGTGAGATATATATATAGGGACATGGTTACAGAGTTGGGGGGGTCAGAACGAGGTAGAAGGAAGTTTAAAATTGTCCTCCTTTCTCTCGCCAGTGAAGCGCTCAGATCACAGCTTCATAAACTGGCCGTTACTGTGTCAGTCTATGAGACTTCTCTGTGTGTGTGGAGATAATCGGCGGGAGAACAAATTCAAACACTTCTCCCCCCGATTATCTCTGTTTCATAAACTATTTATGGGCTGTGATTAGCGGTGATCCTTGGGATCACCGCTGTTCACTGCTTCATAAATGGACACCAAAGGCAGTAATACAAAGAGAACAGGATACTTTTTCATATGTACATGATACAGCAGGCTCATATCAGAAATATGAAATCATGGGTTGACCTTATCTTTTTGAAGAAAAAAAAACATATATAGTGATCAGGGACATGACTAGAAATTGGGTGTGCCCCCCCCCCCCCAAGCAAAATGTTGTCACCCTCCCCCCCCCCCCCCCAACAGAAAAAAACAATATTGTACAACTTTCTCTTACTACATGTAATTACTATGGCTGCTCTGTCCTGTGGAGTACGATAAAGAAAATAGGATTTTTATAACAGCTTGCCTGTAAAATACTTTTCTTGGAGTACATCATGGGACACAGAGGTCTCCCCCTACTTATGGGAACCTTACTACTTTGCTACAAAACTGAGGTACTTCCTGTATGGGAGGGGTTATATAGAGGGGGACTTCCTGTCTTTGGGTGTGCCAGTGTCCATTCACCTATAGGTGGCATATAACCCACATAGTAATTACTATGACTGTTCTGTGTCCAGTGATGTACTCCAAGAAAAGGATTTTACAGGTAAGCTGTATTAAAAATCCAAATTTTTTTTTTTGTTCTTTGTTTTTGGTCCCAGAATTCAAAATGTTGTCTGGTGCTGCTCCCAGTCTGACATTGCAGCTCACAGGGAAGCCAAAGGATTCCTGGTGAGACAGAAGAGGGGAGTACATTTCATTGCATGGAAGTAAGCTTGGACTCATCGGGGTAAACCATGTAAGCTTGCCATTACAGTTTTTACTTTCCATAAATAAGGAAATGGAGACAGGTGAAGTGTATACATCTAAATGACAGTGTGTTGGGAGGGCCAGGATGTCCGTGGTAAGCACAGAAAATAGGGAAAGGAAGCTGGTAAATCCTTGTAGTAAAGCTTTCAGATGATTATAGGACACTAACTTTTTTTTAACAGCAAAAAAATAGAACTAGACATGTATTTGGTTTTTAGGTACATCATTAAAAAAAATGACATGCCCATTTTTGGGTGAAACTCCGCTTTAAGGTCATCTTGGTTGGTCCAGGTTTAACATACAGCACAATTGGAGATAATCAGTCAATGAATGGAGTTAAAATTGCGTTTGCAACGAACAAGGTGTCCCTTATGTAAGAACAAGACAGCAAGGAGAAGGCAAATGAGGGTGAGTAGACGGGGAGTAAAAAAAATCTTATGCCTTTGTGAGAAGGCCAATAATGGCTACATAAGACATAAAGGCTTCATTATGGATAAATTGCTCCCAGTTAACCTTGATGCCCCGTTTCTCAAAACATAGCTGACATATTTTTGTATACTTGGAGATACTGTCATCGAGAATAGCATCAATTTTGCCATGGCACTTGTGACATTCTTGACCTCATTGTACTAAGAATACTGGATTTTCTAGGCAGCTGCCAGTATCTGTTAGCTGCCAGCAGCTGTGGTAAATTTTGTAAAATACGTTTTTAAACGTATTTTAAACGTTGCAATGGCAACATCTGGGGAGCATTGATTTAGGTTTCCTAAAACTGGGTCTAAGTCCATAGGTTTATCCAGCACTGCGGAGAGAAGATAAAACAAAAGGTCAGTTGAAAACCTGTGGACTACCGGGCACATTCCCCAGTAAGTGCATTCTCATATCTTTGCAGGACCAAAAGCGCTATGGAGGATAGTTGAGTACAAATTTAGAAATGCGTGCTGGGACCAGGTACCAGCAGGAGACGACCTTGCACGTGGCTTCCAACGAATTAACAGAGCAGGTAGCCAGACAGATATCAGTCCAATCTCCAGGCTCAACAGTGACATTAAGGACTGATTTCCACTTGCTAACATAAGATGGAGGATGTAGGAGGGACTTGGTAAGCTTCATAAGATATAGAGTAGAAATATGACCTGGGGCTTGGTGGTCTTTCTCCCAAAAATCTTCAAATATGGTAAGCTGATTCTTGGACGTTGGAGTAGGGGAGTGGGTGAGAAAAATGTTTGATTTTAAAGTAGTGAAAAAATTCTGATAGTGGTAATTGAAAGCGTTGACATATTGCTTGGAAATTCGACCGGACCTTCTGTTTTGATGCAGTGTAGTCAGGGTAAGATAGGTCCCTGTGTGGAAAGGAGCTGCGGGAGTATAGGACAGATAGCTATGGGATTTCTGCATGCCTGATAAGAGGACAGTGAGGTAAGAAGAGACCAACCCACTGTTTTTATTGTGGTCCCAAATAATGAGAAGTGACGGGGCTCATGATGAATCTATGTTGTTGTTTCAGGGCCAACCAAATAAATTGGTGATGGCCAAAGGGTTTCATCTTTCCACTTCGAGATATTGCATGCCATTTAGTAATTTGAGACAGCAGATTGGTAATACTTGATGAAGTGGGGGAGCCTCAGACTGCCTCATGTTTTAGGCAAATAGATGGTGGACCTTGGAATTTTCGGAAGAACCTTTCCCCCCAATAAATTTAATTTGAATGAATTTTTTAGGCTAGGAGTTCAAAGAATAGGGCAAATAAAAGGGGGGGGGGAGGGGACAATCCAATCTTGTGCCATGGGCTATTGGGAAGTATATCCTGAGTATTAAAGGTAAGCTTGGTGGCTGGTATAGAGGGATGAAATACAATAGAAGAAATGAGGGTTAAACTCCAAGCATCTCAAGATTGTAGTGCAGAAAGGGCCACGAACCAAAATCGGAAGCCTTTCCTAATGTCCAATGACAGCAAGAATGCAGGAGGAATGTGATGTTGTTGTATTATGTCTAGAACAGTGATGGCGAACCTTGGCACCCCAGATGTTTTGGAACTGCATTTCCCATGATGCTAATGCACTTTGCAGTGTTGTGGAGCATCATGGGAAACGTAGTTCCAAAACATCTGGGGTGCCAAGGTTCGCCACCACTGGTCTAGAAGAGTGGCCCAACGATTATTGTCGCTCGCTTGGCGGAGGGTAATGAACCTAAATTGATCCTTGATTCTGAATCGGTGATTCTGTAATGGGATTTAAACACGCAGTGAAAATTATGGTGAGCAGTTGAATATCAAGCTTCAGTAAAGAGATGGGTCTGGAGTTCGCCCAAGTGGTGTTGTCATTGTTGAGCTTTGGAAGCTTTGAAATTATGGCAGTAAGGGTTTCCTGATTGAACATCCTGCCTTTTTTTAGAAGACTATTGAAGGTGCCCTTAAAAGGGGCCCAAAGACTTCAGTGAATTTTTTGTATTACGTGGCTGGGAAGCCATCAGGGACCAGTTTCTTGTGTGGTTTCAAAGTTTTAATTTCTGACAAGACTTCCTCCCAGGGTTATAAGACAGTATAATAATTTTTAATATGAATTTGTGAGGATACATTTTTTTAGAAGCTGACATTGCTGACTTGGTTTTAAAAAAAACAGGCCTAAGGACTCTCATCTTGATTTGACTTCACTACTTGGTGGCATTATTGACCCAAAATAAGTATATAGCCAGCATAGTTGGAAAAATCTAAACTCCATGATGTGTTCCTGGTCCAATTCAGTGACTCGCTAATTAAATCTGTCAACAGCACAGAGAAGTGGGCGGAGTGGCTGCAGTTACACCGTGTGAGAGCTGATTTGAGGAAAGAAACGCATCCCCTCCACAACGCAGAAGGACAGTATTGTGAATAGATGAGCTCTGTTCTGCGCTCTCTCTCACACTCCCTTCCCACACAAATTTATCTCTTGTGTCGGGAAAACTTCTCAGAAGTGGGTTATGTTGATAAGGGAACAAAGCACAGAGAGAAACCACACTTAGAGTTTTGGAGAGAGATAAGTAAACACTGCAAATATACACCCACCACCTCTTTATTAGGTACACCTAGCTAGTACTGGTTTGGACCCTTTTTGCCTTCAGAACTGCATTAATTCTTAATGACATGGATTCAACAATGTGTTGGAAACATTTCTCAGAGATTTTGGTCTATATTGACATGATAGCATCATGCAGTTGCTGCAGATTTTCCACCACATCCCAAAGGTTCTCTATTGGATTGAGATCTGCTGATTGTGGGGGCCATTGGAGTACAGGGAACTCATTGTCTTGTTCAAGAAACCAGTTTGACATGATTTGAGCTTTGTGACATGGTGCATTATCCTGCTGGAAGTAGCCATCAGAAGATGGGTACACTGTAGTCATAAAGGGATGGACGTGGTCAGCAACAATACTCAGGTAGGCCATGGCGTTTAAACGATGCCCAATTGGTACTAAGGGGCCAAAAGTGTGCCAAGAAAATATTCCCCACACCGTTATACCACTACCACCAGCCCGAACCGTTGATACAAGGCAGGATGGATCCATGGTTTCATGTTTATGCCAAATTCTGACCCTACCATCTGAATGTCCCTACTAAAATCGAGACCTCTCAGCCCAGACAATGTTTTTCCAATCTTCTTTTGGAAAACCACCACCAACAATCATGTCACGTTCAGAGTCACTTAAATCCCCTTTCTCCCCCAATCTGATGCTCGGTTTGAACTTCAGCTAGTCCTCTTCACAATTTGTGTTACCAAGCAATTGAACAGATGTACCTAATAAAGTGGTCGGTGAGTGTATATGCTTTGCTCAAATTTCATGACTCGGATGTACAACCACGTTAATAAAACGAGGTTGACGGCCAGAAAGCTGCACCCTAATGTGACCCTAAATGATATCCATATTCTCCAAAAAATAATTCGTACACATCCACTACTTAACCACTTAAGGACCGCCTCCTGCACATATACGTTGGCAGAATTGCGCGGCTGGGCACAAGCACGTACCTGTACGTCCTCTTTAAGTGCCCGGCCGTGGGCACGCGACCCGGTCCGAAGCTCCGTGGCCGCAGGCCCGATCGCCGCTGGAGTCCCCGGAGCTGAAGAACAAGAAGAGCTGTGTGTAGACACAGCTTCCCCGTTCTTCACTGTGGCGCTGTCATTGATCGTGTGTTCCCTGATATAGGGAAACGCGATCAATGATGTCACATGTCCAGCCACCCCCCTACAGTTAGAAACACATATGAGGTCACACTTAACCCCTTCAGCGCCCCTTAGTGGTTAACTCCCAAACTGCAATTGTCATTTTCACAGTAAACAATGCATTTTTATAGCATTTTTTGCTGTGAAAATTACAATTGTCCCAAAAATGTGTCAAAATTGTCCGATGTGTCCGCCATAATGTCGCGGTCACGAAAAAAACCACTGATCGCTGCCATTAGTGGTAAAAAAAAAATATTAATAAAAATGCAATCCCCTATTTTGTAAACACTATACATTTTGCGCAAAGCAATCGATAAACGCTTATTGCGATTTTTTTTTTTACCAAAAATAGGTAGAAGAATATGTATCGGCCTAAACTGAGGAAAACAAAAGTTTTTTTTATATATTTTTTGGGATATTTATAATAGCAAAAAGGAAAAAATATTGCATTTTTTTTCAAAATTGTCGCTCTATTTTTGTTTATAGCGCAAAAAAATTAAAACCGCAGAGGTGATCAAATACCACCAAAAGAAAGCTCTATTTGTGGGAAAAAAAGGACGTCAATTTTGTTTGGGAGCCACGTCGCACGACCGCACAATTGTCAGTTAAAGCGACGCAGTGCCAAAATCGCAAAAACTGCCTGTGTCCTTTACCTGCATTTTGGTCCGGGTCTTAAGTGGTTAATGGCTCTGTTATCCATTTTACACAAAATAATTTTTTAGTGTTTTTCTGCTTCTGTGAGCTCCTGGACCTTTCCTTCTTCTCACTTCCCATTGTTTTGAACAAGCAATGTATGCTAGTTGCACCTACCTAGTCCCTAGTCTATGTTGGGAATGAGCAAGATAGAGTGGCTACATTACTGCATACAGTGGGACCAGAGACAATGAACATAGCCACCCTCAAATCACGTCAGCAAAAAAAAGAATTTGCAGATTTGGAGGAGGCTGGGAGCAATAACAGGTACAGGTTTTTTTTTTTTTTTGTTAAAGTGGCAGTAAACCCTTCTATCGTTTTCAGTTAGACCCCTTTCACACTGGGGCGTTTTTCGGGCGTTTTTTAGGCGCTTTGGCGTTTAAAAAAAGCCTGTAAAGCGCCTGAAAGAAGCCTCATCTGCAATCCCAATGTGAAAGCCCAAGTGCTTTCAGAGGCCTTTCACACTGCCAGCGCCCGAAAAACGCTGGTAAAGCGCTGCTAAGACCCCTTTCACACTGAGGCGCTTTTCAGGCGCTTTGGCGTTAAAAAAAGCTTCCTCAATGGGAAGGGGGCTTTAGGAGCGGTGTATTAAACGCTCCTAAAGCGCTGCAAAGAAGCTGCATGCAGGACTTTTTTTGACGCCCTGCCAGCTCAGCGCCTCAGTGTGAAAGCACTCAGGCTTTCACATTGGGATTGCAAATGCAGCTTCTTTCAGGCGCTTTTTTTTTAACGCTAAGCTGCATGCAGGACTTTTTTTGACGCCCCGCCAGCTCAGCGCCTCAGTGTGAAAGCACTCGAGCTTTCACATTGGGATTGCAGATGCAGCTTCTTTCAGGCGTTTTACAGGCGCTTTTTTTAACGCTAAAGCGCTTGAAAAATGCCCCAGTGTGAAAGGGCCCTTAAGGAAGCTGACGTTTTGTTTTAATCTTCAACTGTCATGATGCTGCACATGTGATTAGTTATGACACCAGCCATTGGATGGTTTGACAGTTTGGTTAAGAGCACAACCAATGTGGCAGTTACATTCCCAGCACGTGTTTTTTGAAACTGTTAAATCAATGGGTTTACTTCTGCTTTAAGAATACATACGTGAATTAAAGGAACACTAAAGGTTCGTTTTTTATTAGATCAATTGATTGCTGTAAGCTAGAGCATTTAAATATCACTTACCTCGTTTTTCCTTTTGACCTCCAAAATACAGTAATCCAGGTTTGAAAATGCCATTTCCTGTCTCTCCTCTTCTTGCTTTCCACCAGCATCTGAGCCGTTTTGCATGGTGGAAAGTAGAATGTGCTCACCCCCTCCATATGACTACAGCCCTGCGTGAAGATGCTCTCTTATCCCTCACAGGCATGGAGGCTAAGCCTAATGGGAACTGTAGTTCCCATTAGGCCGTGATGTAGCAAGAATGAATGCGCACCGCAAACCAGGAAGTCAGTGAGAATAATGATTCAGGAGTGACGGAGGTGAATAAAACACCTCGATTTCAACAGGTATCAAACTAGTTATAATGCAAAACATTACTTTTTACTTTATCAGCAACTGTCAGACTTTAAT
The DNA here is from genome assembly GCF_905171775.1 of Rana temporaria. Taxonomy (NCBI): domain Eukaryota; kingdom Metazoa; phylum Chordata; class Amphibia; order Anura; family Ranidae; genus Rana; species Rana temporaria. The sequence goes on from NC_053492.1 coordinate 184,977,895, forward strand.
TTAAGAGGAAAATATTTTTGTCTATACAACCCCTTTAATGTTTTATTTTTATTTTTTTTTTAAACGCAGTTTTATGGGAATAAAGTATCACATACCAGGAAATGTACTGCTATATTTCAGGATGAACTCCAAACCATACATTTTTTTCAGGGTACTGCTTGGGCACAGTTAATGTTTCTAGATATTCCCTATAACAGAGCAAGTCTTCACTTTTTGCGTTCAGATCTCCTTTAAAGCGGAGTTCCACCCAAAAATGGCATGTCATTTTTTTGGGGGGCACCTGGTTTTGACAGGTACCCAGCTCCCACTTCCTCTAACAGGCGCTGCAGTGACAATTCAAGACAGCGCAGCGCGACATGCGCAGTGCACACCCGGCTGTCACAACGACACATTTTGTAGCTGCTGACTTTTAAATGGGAGGAACTCCGCTTTAAAGCTTTTGCAAAAGACAATTCAAGGATACCTGTTGATTTTCTTCTCCAGAGAGTGGCAATCTTATAAAAGTCTATGGAGAGGTGCAGTTGGAGATATTGTACATTGGAAAATTAGTAACGCTGTGGTATTTATGTCCTATGCTCTGGTGACAAGTGGCAGCCAGACTAGTTTTAGGGCCACATTATAATACATCTTGGCAATGAGAAAACAATATCATATGGGTTCAGAATTTCCTGTAATAGATCGTAAAAAAAATTAAACGATTATTGCACATTATAAATAAATGGAATTAAAGCACGTCAATAATACATGTTCTAAATCTGCTATATTACTCCCTCAGCTGTGTTATGTAGGTTGGAGAAGCTTGGTTACCAGCAGGTGTCAGTAAAGCTTCACCAGCAATGCAGCCACTCGCGTCATGTGACCAGGCAGATGTTATTGGAAGAAGTCTGCATGCAATTCATAGATTGTGTGACTGAGCAATATCATCCCTTTCACTTGTTTGCTTTTTTCCAGTTCAGGCATTTTTCCCCTTAACTTGTTCCTCTGCCTGGTCACTATGGAGATATCCTACTTCTCAAGTTCCCTATCTACACTGAGATTGATTTTGCAGTGTTTTACTCCTGATCGTGAAAATCCAAATCATCACTGGCAGTTTCCAGATGAACAAATGCAATCATCTGAATTTTAGCATCTTTCTGCACCTTGCAACATAACTTGATGCCACTTCAGGACCATGAGCCTTGTAAATCATGTGTTCGTAGCCAGTACTGGAAGCCAGCATTGAAAGGCAGCCTATAACCTTTGCATCATTGCAGATACCAAACCCAACAGAATAGGTGAGAACAGCTAAACATAGGATAGCGTGTGGATACTAACATTTAGACCTCTTTCACACTGGTGCGGGAAAAAAAGTGCCTGCAAACCAACCATAAACAGCCGCTGCTGTTTCTCTATGGTGCGCTAGCAGGACGGTAAAAAAAGTCCTGCTAGCTGCATCTTTGGAGCCGTGTGTATACCGGCTTTACTGCTGTCAATTGCAGCGGTTTTAAACCCTTTCTCAGACGCTAGCGGGGGGTAAAACCGCCCCCGCTAGCGGCCGAATAGCACCGCAAAATTGCCGCTTTACCACCGACACAACTCCTGCCTCAGTGTGAAAGGGGCCTTACAGGTAAAGTTGATCCAGGGAATATCCAATTGCCTCTCAGGGGATCAGGAAATATTTTTTTCCCCTGCTGGAGCAAATTGAATTATGCTTTGCTGGGGTTTTTTGCCTTACTCTGGATCAACTGTGGGTATAGGATTGTGTATATGGGATTGTATGATTTTTTTTTTCTTTTTTTACTTTTATTGGTTGAACTAAACGTTATTTTTTTACTTTCTGCTATAAAACATATCCAATCAATAAATTTGAAAAAAATAGAATTTAGATCAAGTGTGTCTACAAATGAAGGGATTTATTTTAATTGTTTTACTAGTAATGGCGGCGATCAGTGACTTTTAGTGGGACTGCGATATTGCGGTGGACAGTCAGGACACTTTTGACACTTTTTGGGGACCAGTTACACCAATACAGTTATCAGTGCTAAACAATATGCACTGTCACAGTACTAATGACACTAGCAGCGAAGGGGTTAACATCAGGGGTGATCAAAGGTTTAAATGTGTGCCTGACCAGTGCTTTACTACTGTGGGGAGGTGTTTGTATTAGGGGAAGGCATGAATCGGTGTACGGAAGCATCTGCGTGTGTAGGCGGACATAGTCAGCTGTACCCGCCAATCAGCTACCACTGTGTCTGATCACCACGGGAGCGCTTGCCCCAGACCCCAAAGTGCAGGATCGCGTACTAAATACGTGATCCTGCGCAGGAGAGCCGCCTTGCCGCCGTATATATATATACAGTATATGGTCAGTAAGCAGTTAATGAAAGGAAGTGGGGACAGGCTTAGGGCAGACAGTCTACCCTTGTTAATCAAGATCTTTGGTCAAAAAATGTAATTAAAATTCAGTAGCTACAAATATTGTAGCTGCTGATTATTAATAAACATACACCAGTCCAGGGATCCAACACTGTCCTTTCCTAGGCTGGCTCTTTGCCTGTTGTGGGGTCCCCAGGGCCACCATCTTGGCTGTGGGAAGCTCTTAAGTTGAATGGTGCTTTGTAAATGGACCCACAGCCTTCATGGACCTGTCATGTGTCCCAGGAGCCTGCAGGCGGGGGCAGACATCCACCCAGATCGCTTAGGCAATAAAAACCTAAGCATAGGTTTTTATTAAAGCTAAACATACCTCCTAAGTGGGAACAAGACTAGGTGACTCGGCTATGCACGAAAACATAGGAACTGGGGTGCAGAAAAACACCAGCAGGTACTCTGGACCGATGAGTCGAAATCTGAAATGTTTTGCTGTAAGCAGGATGCAGTTTGTTCACGAAGGGCTGGAAGGCGGTACAATAATGAGTGTCTACAGGCAACAGTGAAGCATGGTGGAGGTTCCTTGCAAGTTTGGGGCTGCATTTCTGCAAATAGAGATTTGCTCAGGTTCAATGGTGTCCTCCATGCAATGTATTTATAGGCAGATACAGTACTTATCCATCATGCCATACCATCAGGGAGGTGTGCGATTGGCCCCAAATTTGTTCGCCAGCAGGGCAACCTGAAACATGCCAGTGTCATTAAGAACTATCTTCAGCGTAAAGAACAACAAGTCCTAGGAGTGATGGTTTGCCCCCCCCCCCCCCCCCACATAGCCCTGATCTTAACATCATCGAGTCTGTCTGGGATTACATGAAGAGACCAGAAGGATTTGAGACAGCCCACATTCACAGATGATCTTCAAGAAGTTTGGAACAACCTACCCTCCGAGTTCCCTCAAAAACTGTATGTAAGTGTATCTGGCAGAATTGATGCTGTTTTGAAGGCAAAGGGTACTTACACCAAATGTTTTTTTATTTGGATTTCTTGTCTGTTTATTTACTTTCCATTTTGTTAATTGATAAAAATGAACTATTAAAACTTCTGTTTCTGAAAGCATTCTTAATTTACAGCATTTCATTTTTACAGCATTTTTTCATACCTGTCTGAAACTTTTGCAGTGTGTATGTATGTATGTATGTATGTATGTATACAGTGGGGAAAATAATTATTTGATCCCCTGCAGATTTTGTGAGCTTGCCCACTTACAAACAAATGAAGGGTCTATAATTATTATCTTGGGTGTATTTTAAATGATAGAGATACAATATCAAATAAAAATCCAGAAAAAAATACATGATACAAATGTTTTATAAATCGAGTTCAGTGAGTGAGATAAATATTTGATCTCCTAACAAACGTCAATAATTCTGGCTCCCACAGACTAGCTACAGTATGTGCTCATGTGGTACATAGATTGGTTCTGTCAATTTAAGAAGGTGCTCCTAACAACAACTTGTTATGTGTATAAAAGATAAAAAAAAAAAGATACCTGTCCACAGAATCTCTTCCTTCCATTCAAACCTCGCCATCATGGGCAAGACCTAAGAGCTGAAATGGGCTACAAGACCATTAGTGCGAAGCTTGGTGAGAAGATGACAACTGTTGGAGCGATTATTTGCAAATGGAGGAAACACAAAATCGCCATCAATCACCCTCAGTCGGGAGCTCCTATGCAAGATTTCACCTTATGGGGTAAAGATGATCATGTGAAAAGTGAGGGATCGGCCCGGAACTACACAGGAGGAGCTTGTAAATGATCTCAAGGCAGTTGGGACCACAGTCATTGGACAAACCATTGGTAGCACAATATGCTGCCATGGATTCAAATTCTGCAGCGCCCGCAAGGTCTCCTTCCTCAAGAAGGCACATGTACAGACCCGTCTTCAGTTTTCCCATGAACATCTAAATGATTCAGAGAAGGATTGGAAGAAAGTGCTTTGGTCAGATGAGACCAAAATTAAGCCCTGACATTAACGTGACTCGCTGTGTTTTGGAGAAAGAAAAATACTGACTTTGACCTAGAGCTGCACAAATAATCGTTAAAAAAATTGTGATCTTGATTCAACCCCCCTGACGAAATACTCGGGGACAGCTTGGCTGATCTCGGGAACAGAGTATTTCCGAACAGCTCCGTACAGTTCCGAGTGTCACCAGTGCCCCCACACCTCTGGCCAAATGCGGAACTGCACACCCCATTAGCTTGAATTCTGCTCGTGTTGCAAAACCAAAACTCGCAAACCGAGTCAGGATTAAAAAACAAAAAGTTGCTTGTCTTTCAAAACGCTCGTTAACTGCGTTTACTCGTAAACCAAGGTTCCACTGTATTTGATTATATTGGCAAAGGCATTTTAAATCAGCTCAGAGTTTAATAAGTTAGATGCTTTTATTTGTAAAAGGATAGTCCTGTAATGTATCAAAAAACACATATGTAATAGATTTTCTCTATCGTACATCACGGGACACAGAGCACCATAGTAATTACTATATGGATTATACGCCCACCTTCGCATTCCTTCTCTAAGGTTTCCAAACATACCCCAGGTCTTTTTACAATCATAGTTACACCCTGGGCACAATGAAAACCATGCCCAGTCTTTGGAACATAGCACTAAGCACTTTTTAAAAAAAATCAAGCAATGGGGTCCATGTTATGATCTTGCACACAGGCCCACTATTTTCCTAAAACGCCCTGGTGAGGAGAACAAAGTCCCCGCTGATGTCCTACCGAGTGCGGGATGAGGACGAGGAATGAGTGCCCCCCCCAACCATGGACGGTATACACTGTGTCCGAGCAGAGGCCTGCAGTGGTCTGCAGTGCCAGCTTCCTAGCAGGATAGCTTGGGTGAGTTTGGACTAGTGTATGAAATATTTCGGGACCAATCTGTTTCTTATGTATATACACAGAAAATATTCACAACTGTCTTTGATGTCTTCTACTTCATGTCCTGCTTTATGCATCAATATTGTACATTCGCTATTATAAGACTGAAGCATTTATCACTGTTTAAGGCAATAAACAAATGAACAGGAGTTTTTCAACAATAAAGCTGTCATTTATATGCTGGAATCTACTATTCAGTATTCCTGCAGCTTACCTTGACACACATTTTTCTTTATTACATTTCTCCACACTATTTAATGGTTACCTTATCCTTTTTTCAGTATAATAAACATCCATTTAGAGGCGTTTGTGAAAACCTAAAGGCTGCAGACACAGAAAATCAGCAGTGTGTACATAAAAGATTCAGTCTTAATTGTAGCCAATATTTATTTAAAAAAGTGCAGATGGATGTCCTGTTCTAGCCCTGCAAAACAGGCAAATCGCAATAAAAAAAAAGCAATGCCTTTCACCCGCGGCATTCATTCTGAATGTAGAGTTATCTAGAAGAAGTTATCTTTTTACTTTTGTTTCCTTGTTTTATGTATACCATCGATTTTTAACAGTCAGTATTTTCTGAGATGCAAATTGAGATTTAGAAATGTTCTCCTGAGCAGTGCAGTGAGATAGAAATGGGGAAGCTTCAAAGTGAAGGAGATAAAGGATTGGATTCTCTTAGTATCAAAAGGCATGGAAGTAGTTTGAGAGGTACAGTATAACACAGAAGACATGCATAAGGCTGGGAATTCAAGTAAAAAAACAACTGGTGACGTCAACTATGGTACATATATAGAAATGCACAAACGGAGAACAGGCTCTTCTGGAGGCAGCCCTTTCCACCCTTCCTCAAGTAATTGCTTTTACAAGGCAGCTGAAGACTTCCAATGTGTCTGCAGCAAACCAACAAAAAAATTGCCGCCTCACTGGTCGGTTTGAAACTGGCACAATAAAGGAAAGGTACACTTGGGCAGGGCAGAACTGTATACAAATTAAAGTGGATGTAAACCCACTATTTGGACTTTTACCTACAGGTAAGCCTACAACAAGGCTTACCTGTAGGTAAGGAGAATATCTCCTAAACCTGCACGGTTTAGGAGATATTACCCCCGCAATGCGGGCGGCGCATGCGCAGGGGGGACTCCACGGCTGAAGGACCGGCATCGCCGGACCCTGCCGATTTTAAATCTCCCGCGCGCACGCGCGGGAGTGACGTCATCGCCGCTCCAGCCAATCACAGCGCTGGAGCGGCGATACCCGGAAGACACGCCGGAGCAAGATGACATCCTGCTCGGCGTGGACCAGGTAAGTGGTACACACCTCGTTCCGAGGTAAGTATTTCATAATAGGCTAGTATGCGATGCATACTAGCCTATTATGCCTTTTGCATTGCAGGTTTGGGGGAAAAAAAAAAAAGTTTATGCGGTTTACAACCGCTTTAATAAAAAGGAAGCTTTTATAGTTGGGGAGCACACTTATCAGAGGTTCCTTGAAGTTGCAGTGTGATTATCACTTGCATTTTGTAAATGTATGCAACCACAATCTGTTTTTAATCTGAAAGTTGAAACCGTTTTGTGTTTTTTTTTTTTTTTTTTTTTTTTTTTGCTGGCTAGTTTGAAAATGAATAAAGACACATGCTAACCTTTGACATCAGAAGGTGTCCAGCAGTGCTATCAGCATAGAACTGGCGGAAACCAGTGGGACCCAGTAACCATCTACTGTCTGGAGATGTCTGCTTAAAAGTGGTCTTCATCAAAGAATTGTGGCCAAAAAGCCATACCTCCTAAGTGGGAACAAGGCTAGGTGACTCGGCTATGCACGAAAACATAGGAACTGGGGTGCAGAAAAACAGCAGCAGGTACTCTGGACCAATGAATCAACATTTTAAATGAGTGTCTGCAGGCAACAGTGAAACATGGTGGAGGTTCCTTGCAAGATTGGGGCTGCATTTCTGCACATGGAGTTGAAGCTCTGAATCGTCTTCATTTAACCACTTCATTACTGGGCACTTAAACCCCCTTCGTGCCCAGACCAATTTTCAGCTTTCAGCCCTGACTCATTTTGAATGACAATTGCGCGGTCATACAACACTGTACCCAAATTATATTTTAATCGTTTTTTTCCCCACAAATAGAGCTTTCTTTTGGTGGCATTTGATCACCTCCTGCGGTTTTTATTTTTTGCGCTATATACAAAAAAAGACAGAAAATTTTGAAAAAAAAACTAAATTTTATACTTGTTATAATAATATCCCAATTTTTTTTTCCTCGGTTTAGGCCAAAACGTATTCTACATATTTTTGTTAAAAAAAATTGCAATAAGCGTATATTGATTGGTTTGCGCAAAAGTTATAGCACCTACAAAATAGGGGATAGATTTATGATTTTTTTTTTTTTTTACTAGTAATGGCGGCGATCTGTGTTTTTTTTTTTATATATATATATATATATATATATATTTTTTGTCAGGCCTGCGATATTGCGGCGGACATATCGGACACGTTTGGGACCATTCACATTTATACAGCGATCAGTGCTATAAAAATGCACTAATTACTGTATAAATGTGACTGGCAGGGAAGGGGTTAACACTAGGGGGTGAGGAAGAGGTTCAATGTATTCCCTGGGTGTGTTCCAACTGTGTGTGGATGGGGGACTGACTGGGGGAGGTGACCGATGCTGTGTCCCTATGGACAAGGGACACAGATCGGTCTCTCTCCCTGACAGGACGTGGAGCTCTGCGTTTACACACAGAGCTCCACGTCCCTGCTGTCACCGCCGATCGCGGGTACCTGGCGGACATCGTGGCCACCAGGCACTTGCATCGGCTTCCCAGCGATGCGCCGGGCACAGTGTTTCCCCGCTGTGCACCCCCAGCGGCGCGCACGGGGAATGTAAACAACAGGACGTCCAGGGACGTCCACCCGGCACTTGAGAGCCGCGCTGTGGACGTCTTTTGTCTACAGTGCGGGTCTCAAGTGGTTAAAAAAGCGCAGATGACCTGTTTTCCTAGCCGTGCCAATGGCCAAATCGCAATAGAAAAAAAAAAGCAATGCCTTTTCACCCTGACATTCATTCTGAATGTAGATTTATCTGGAAGAAGTTATCTTTTTACTTTTATTTCCTTGTGTTATGTATACCCTTTGGTCATCAATTTTAACAGTCAGTATTTTTGAATACACAAATTTAGATTTAGAAATGTTCTGAGCAGTGCAGTGAGAGAGAATTGGGGGAAGCTTAAAAACGATTCTCTTAATATCAAAAGGCATGGAAGTAGTTTGAGAGGTAAATTTTAACACAGAAGACATGCATAAGGCTGGGAATTCAAGTAAAAAAAAAACTGGATGTTTTCCAAGTAGCTTATTAGTAGGGCATTGTGAGAATTTATCTTGGCCAAACTTAATACCTTTCCTGGATATGAAGTTATCCATTTCATTGATATATCTGCATGATCCCCATAGACATCAGTATATGGCGTCCCTTAATATCTGCCTTTTGTATTGATACCTTCTTTACTGCAGTACTCGGCTTCCAGAGTGCTATTATAGGCAGAATATAGAGCAGCTGCACTTGTGTCAGGTATACCACAGGGAGCAAGTGGTGTGACATGGCTGTGGTCAACTTATATGAAGCAGGCCTTTATATATATATATATATATATATATATATATATATATATATAAAATCTTTTTTTAAACCTTGAGCCCAGGTTCACACTGGGTACGATTTGGTACGATTTGAGATGCGATTTCACATGTCAAATCGCATCTCAAATCGGCGGCATTTGCCAGCAATTGTCGGCAATGGCACTGTCCTAATCAGTGCGACGAAGCATCTGCGGCGCTGCACCGATTTCAGAAAGTAGTTCCTGTACTACTTTTTGCGATTTCGGGCCGCGATTTACATTGAACCCTGCACAGATGTCTCTTAAATCGCGGCAAAATCGCAGCCGCGAAATCACAGCCGTAAAATCGTGATTTTACCGCGATTTTGAATTCGCAGCAGTGTGAACCTAGCCTTAATCTTTTTTTGGAGAATAGTTGTGCAGTCCTGTATTGCATTGTATTTTCTATGTTCTTTTGTATACACTATATTTCGACAAACTGCTGACAGGTCCACAGAAAGAATTCAGTCATTTGGTGGATCACAGCATGTGTGATCTGTGATTGAAACTTTGTTTTTTGAGCTGGTAACAGCAAAATAGAAGCCTGAACTCAGGATAACCTTCAACCCAATTTTGTAGGTCTTCAGAATTGTCCCTGCAGAGCAGTGCAGCATCTCAGGAGGTCCATTAAATGTGGAGCTGCTTCCCTGCAGAGATTTAATAAATTCGCGCATTTTGGGTAAAACATAATAGATGACACTGAATACACAATCATATTTGTAGATTTATGGCAGACAGTACAATCCAATGATCAGTACAATTAATAAAATAAAACAAAATCTCAAGGTGCATGTTTGATAAATTCTTAAACGCTTGATTATATTTTTTATCTAAGTAATAAACTACAAGCCAGTGTGGGGATATATATAGATATATAATTATAAATTATACACAGTTGTGCTCATAAGTTTACATACCCTGGCAGAATTTATGATTTCTTGGCCATTTTTCAGAGGATATAAAAAAACACAAAAACTTTTTTCTTTCACTCATGGTTAGTGTTTGACTGAAGCCATTTATTATCAATCAACTGTGTTTTACTCTTTTAAAATCATAATGGCAACAGAAACTACCCAAATGATCCGGATCAAAAGTTTACATAACCCTGTTCCTAATACCGTGTATTGCCCCCTTTAACATCAATGACAGCTTGTAGGCTTTTGTGGTACTTGTGGATGAGGCTCTTTATCTTCTCTAAATTCTTGGGCTGTCTTGTATGAACTGCACATTGGAGATTTCCCCAGAGTGGCTCAATGGTATTGAGGTCAGGAGACTGAGATGGCAACTCCAGAACCTTCTATTCTGCTGTAGCCAATGACAGGTTGACTTGGCCTTGTGTTTTGGAGCATTGTCACGCTGGAATGTCCAAGTACGTCCCATGCGCAGCTTCCTGGCTGATAAATTCATTCTACTGCATTCATCTTGCCACCAATTTTGACCAAAATTTCTGTGCCTTTTGTAGCTCACACATCCCCAAAACATCAGCGATCCACCTCCGTACCTTTCATCATAGGCCTTGTTGACTCCTCTCCAAATGTAGCGTTTATGGTTGTGACCAAAAAGCAAAATTTTGGTCTCATCGCTCCATATGACTTTGTGTCAGAAGGTTTGAGGCTCGCCTCTGTGCTGTTTGGCGTATTGTTTTTTTTTTTAAATTTCATTCTTTATTTTATTTTTTCTTATACACATTCAATCATTTAAAAAAAGTTCCAGGAATCGACATCATTCCTTATATGTGACTTACTCTCAATATAAAACACAGGTGATATAAAAGTTAAGTACACACATTAAATATCTTATTTATGTAGAAGGCAGGAAAAGGGAGAGGAAAAGAAAAAAAAACAAAACAAAAAGAAAAAAAAGGAAAACAGAAAAAAGAAAGAGATAGAATGCTCAGATCACCTCATTCAATCAGGTGGACTATTCTTATTCCTGTTCGCGGTGTTAATACCTAATATCTTTGCCCTTAAATTTATATGTCTGGACCTTCCCTCTCTTTTCCTCTCACCCCCATTGAGGTTTCAAGGCCAGCCCCGGTTTTCCTAGCTTGCCGCCTATATGCCTTTATTTTTTTTTGGGTGTTATTTTTATTTCTGCCTCATCCCAGTTGTATTTCTTTCCCACTAGAGGGGCAAGTCCTTCTCTTCCAGCCAAGGTCTCCACATCTCCTCAAACTCCCTAAGATTACCTCTTTTTGTATAAACTGCTCTCTCTTTACTTATCGTATCATTTACTGCTCCAATCCATTCTCTTGTTGTAGGAGGTGTTATCGCCTGCCATCTTGACATTATTAATTTCCTGGCTTGGAACAGGCATCTCAGTAATACAGCTGTGGTGGTTTTCTTCTCCCTCCGTTCCCTTCTATATCCTAGTACACATAGTGTGGCTTCCGCCTCCAAAGGTACACCAAATGTCTCCCCTATGACATTTATCACCCCTTCCCAATAGCGAAACAACTTTGGGCATCGCCACACCATGTGTACCAGGTCTCCAGTCCCCTGGCATCTAGGGCATTTGTCGTCTGTTCTTCTTCCGAAGTTAAACAGGCGTTTAGGTGTATAATAAGCCCGATTCACCAGCATCAAATGGGAGACCCTTTGTGGGGGTGAGACCGAAACTTTCGGCCCCATCTCCAATATCCTCCGCCATTGATCCTGTGTCACTTCCCCCAAATCCTCCTCCCATTTCTCTTTTGTTTTTAGGAGATGCAGGCCCGTATTAGCCTTTTTACCTATCTGTTTATATAGTTCAGAGATAAGTCCCTTGGTTGGTCCTTCCTTACCTAGATTTTGGAAAAGGGGCATTTCACACCACATTAGGGTTTGTGTCCTAAATTGGGCTTCAAGGGCATGTCCCATCTGTATATACGTAAAAAATGAATATTGAGGTATCTTAAATTCCTCTCTTAAATCCTGAAATTTTCTATATTTATCCTCTTTATACAGTTGTTTCAACCTTTTAATACCATTTATTTCCCATGCTCTGACCTTACCTATCTGAAGGATTTCCTTCAATTTATTATTATTCCACAATGGGGAGAATTCAGAGAACCCGCTATAGCCCATCAGCTTTTTAACCGATTTCCATATTTTGGTTATCATCTTTATTGTGGGGTTTCTATGGTTAAAGGAATCAGCCTCTAGTGCTTCAAAAATAGTGTCATGAGAGACCCCATTCATCATTATCATCCCGTTGGGGGTACCTCCTCCTGGAATATTACCTCCCCCCAATTGTTGCAGTTGTGCAGAAAAATAATAAATCTCGGGTTGGGGTACTGCCAGTCCTCCCTCTCCCACCGGGAGTTGCAGTGTGCGAAGACGTATCCTGGCCTGTCTCCCTTTCCAGATTAGCTCCCTAAAGAGGGATTCGATTTTATTGAACCATTTTTTACAAATCCATACTGGGGAATTGTGCATTACATATAAGAGTTGTGGTTGCCAAATCATTTTGATTAAACTGCATCTACCCGCCACTGACAAATGAAGACGTTTCCAAATGTAGATTTTTTGTTTGAACTTAGCGAGTAAGGGGATGAGATTCTTATTGATGTATTGATTGGGATTTTTCGTCACCGATACCCCCAGATATCTCATTGTATCTACCACTGTTAACTGTGGTAATCCTCGTATTGCCGTTTCTCCAAGTGGGTCTACCGGCAGTAACTCGGATTTCCCCCAGTTTATTTCTAGTCCCGAAAAGCTCCCGAACTCCTCCACCAGGCTCATTGCTTTTGACAGAGATTTTTCCGTGTCTCCCAGGAAGAGCAGGATGTCATCTGCATAAAGCGTGATTTTTTCTTCTCCCGTCCTTCTCTGGAATCCGGATATCTCGATGTTTGACCGGATAGCAATTGCCAAGGGTTCCATCGCTAGGGCGAAGAGCAGGGGTGACAAGGGACACCCCTGTCTCGTCCCCCTCTCGAGAAAATTTTTTTTTTTGAGAATTCATTATTTATCTTTAACTTAGCACTAGGGTTGTTATAAAGCATTTTTATCCACCCCGAAAATGTCGGGCCAAACCCAAATTTATCCAGCACCCTCCATATATACCCCCATTCTACGCTGTCAAAGGCTTTGGTCACATCCAGTGACAGTATGGCCCTTGCTCCCTCATTCTCTGTTGGGGTTTGTAGGTTTAGAAATGTCCTCCTGATGTTCATGCTAGTGGATCTATTGGCTATAAATCCCGTCTGGTCTGGGTGGATTATTTTTGAAATAACCCTATTAAGCCTTGTTGCCAGGATCTTTGCTATAATTTTAGCGTCAGAGCACAAAAGGGATATAGGTCTGTATGCCCCAGGGTCCAAGGGATCCTTCCCATCTTTTGGTATAATTATAACAGTTGCTTCCAACATTGAGACAGGAAGTTTACCTTCTATAGCTGCTCCATTTAATGTTTTTAAGAGCTCCGGTAACAATATATCTCCATAATATTTGTATATTTCCACTGGGAGCCCATCTGGTCCTGGCGACTTCTGATTCGCCATACCTGCTACTGCCAATTGTATCTCCCCAAGTGTTATTGGGGTTTCTAGTTCTTCCCTTTCTAGTTGTGTTATAAGCGGGATTTCTAGTCTCTCCAGGAAGTCCTCCATTTCTTTCTCCATTCCCCCCTTTTGTGTAGAGTATAGTTTTTGATAGAATGTCCAGAAAGTCTGCACTATCTCTGAGGTGTCCGAGGTTATTGCGCCCGTTATTAGTCTGATGGACCGAACGTCGGAGGGAGAGGAGTTGGACTTTACTACCTGTGCTAGCATCCTTCCAACCCCCTCCCCGTCTGCAAATGACGATTGTCGCAGAAAAAGTCGTCTAATCTCTACTTCCCCTGTAATTACCGACTTATATGCTTGTTGTTTTTCAAGCCATATTTTCCTCCCCTTCGGCGTTGGGTCCCTCACGTAGTCACTTTCTGCCCCTAAAACCTCTCTACGGGATTTCTCCTCCACCTCTCTTGATTTTTTATTAAATTTTGCTATCTGCTGGATCAGGACACCTCGAAGGTACGCCTTCAGGGTGTCCCATAGTATCCCAGTGCCCGTGGTACCTTCATTAATCTCTACAAATTCCTTCAGTTTAGGCAGAACTTCTTCCGACTTCTTTATTAACTCGAACCAGTGTGCATTAATTTTCCATTCCCTCTGAGTTTTTTGTCTGTCTCGATTTAAGGTTAAAACCATAGGAGAGTGGTCGGACACTCCTCTTGGCAGATATATCACTTTTCCCACAGTCTGAAATGCTAACTGATTACCCAGGGCCATATCAATCCTGGAGAGTGTAGAATGCGTACTTGAGTAACAAGAATATTGTTGAATCCCCGGATTCCTCACTCTCCATAAATCTATCAACCCCACTTCTTCCATAAATTGACCCAGGTGGCTAATCTTCAAGAGGTCTGGGGCAAATGGTGCAGGAAATCTATCGACCCCTAGGTCCAGGACCTCATTAAAGTCTCCTAACACCAACACCGGTATCTCTTCCTTACCCAATATAAATTCGTTTAATCTGAGCATAATATCAATCTTAAAGGGTGGGGGGACATACATATTCGCTATTATATACATTTTGTTATCTATTATACAGTGCAAAAAAATAAATCGACCATACTCATCTATGCTGATCTGTCTGCAGGAAAATCCAACCCCAGCTCTCACTAAAATACTCACTCCTCTAGAATATGTGGAGTGCACTGAGTGGTACTGGGTAGGGTATTTTTTACTCTGTAATAAATAACTTGTATGTTTCATTAAATGGGTTTCCTGCAGACAGATCAGCCCTATCCCGTGCTTTTCCAACGTGGTAAAGACTGCCGCCCTTTTAGCTGCAGTTCCCAGGCCCCTAACGTTCCATGAGCTCAATTTTAACATTTTACTTTACATACAGTAGCCTAGGATATACCATAAAGGGTCGGGAATGCCCCTCCCAAATCATAATTTATATAACTATTCTTTACCAAAAAAAAAAATTTTTTGTGTGAGTAGTATCTACTAATTTACTGTATCTATTAGAACTTGTGATCCAACATCCCCCAAAAATATATGTGTTATTTAGTATTATTCCCGTATATTTACAAACTTTACTTTCCCATATAGGATTTGTACCCCTAGTGCATTACTTTGCCATTTTCCCCCTTTCACATTCCTTTGTGCATTATCGCTAGTTTCTATACTCTTCTTTAATTCATGTTTTACATACATTTTACTTATTACAGTGAGCATTCTTTCCCTGTGTATTGTGTACTTATCTTCCTTTCCCCTCCCGCCCTCCCTCCCACCCCCACCCCTCCCTCCCTCCGCCCTCCCTCTGCACCTACCCAGGTGTTCCCCTAGGGGGCTTCCTTTTTTTTTTTTTTTTTTTTTCTTTCCGCCTCAGAGAACTATCAGGATACTCAATCACTTTAGCGTTCAATTTGCAGTCTCCTTTGTTCGCATCATGGTTGGAAATTTCTTTCTTTTTTTTTTTTTTTTCCCTTTGAATATATGTCAATAAATATACAAAAAGAGATAAAGGAAAAAAATTCTTAAGTACATAAATAGATACATTAGTGTCTCCTAGCCGAACAAACCCTCATCCCACCCTCAAGCCACCCCCAACCCTTGAACCCGCCCTCCCACCCTCCCCTATCTCCAGAGTTCTGTCTCCTATTGAATCACTCTTTGCCCCTAGGGGGCTTCCTATGGCCGTTACCCACATCATCCTAACCTCTCTTGACACACCCTCATTCATCCCCCCCCCCGCCCCACTCCCCATCCCTCCCTCCCAACACCCTTCACATCTCTCCCTTCTCTGTACGACTCTTGACCGATTCCTCTCATTCATTTAAATGTGCACCCTTCCCCCCACCCCCTCCCCCCCCATCTTTACAAGTTACAGATTAATCCCCTTACTCCTGACTCCCCTCTCCTTCCTTTAATTGCGATTCCATCCATAATGCTGCATCTTCAGGTTTATCAAAGAATAATGTCTTTCCCAGCGCAACCACCCGTAGCCGCGCCGGGTATAATAAAGCGTATGAAAATTTAGCTTTCTGCATTTTCCGTTTGATCTCCAGAAAGCCCGCCCTCCTTTTCTGTAATTGGGGGGAAAAATCAGGAAAAAATGAGACTTTAGAGCCTTCAAAAAAAACCTCTCCCATTTCTCTACTCTTTCTCAATAGGGCCTCTTTATCACGGTAGTTTAAAAATTTTAATAGCATTGATCTTGGGCGCCCTCCGGCGGGGGGGGGCTTAAAGGGGACTCTATGCGCTCTTTCTATTGTAAATATTTGTGAGAAGCTTTCTTTACCAAATAATTTTACAAACCAGTTTTCCAAAAATTCTATTGGTCTAGCCCCCTCACACCTCTCCGGTAGCCCCACTAGCCTGACATTATCCCTCCGGAGTCTATTTTCCATTTCGTCCATTTTGTCTTTATAACAGTGGCAATAGAATACATGATGCCTTGAACTGAGCTGGGCTATGGTATACTGTTTGGACTGATCATAGGCCAAATGAATTAATAGTGCTGTAATGTGCTGGGCTGCGCTGTGCATTGAGAACATGGACTGATTATATGCCTAATGCATCTAATTATCCAGTGAAGTAAAGTGAAGTAGGAGTATGGTACATTGCACATTGCATCGAGGACAACTGAGACTTCTGTACTTTACATCTGTGAAGTAGGGACTATTGATTGCTACCATCATTTACTACCCATGGTCCCTGATGTACATCTGGGGTGATATCCTGCCTCCAGATTTGTTGTCCAAACAATTGCTAGCACCTAAATACGGCACTATTGACTTGTCCCCTGCTAATTATGGGCTCCACATGAGCTGGGGAGCTTTTGATTCTGATCCTGAGATAGAGCCTCAGTAGAGCCTTAACAGAGGACAGAAAAGAAAAAGAAGACCTCCTTTTTTTTTTTTTGCTTTGCTCGCTCCAGGCAGTTTTGGCCTGCTCTGTTTATAAAGGATAAAAGGATAAAGAGGACACACTGGTTTCAAACGAATCGATGGTGACTATACTGCGCTGTGCTGTGCATTGATGTATGGACTGACTATAGGCCTAAATGAACAAATTGAGCATTAGTGGTTAACTCATTATCTTCCTCTAAACAGAAGTTTTTTTTTTTTTTTTTTTTTTTTGTCCATACAATGTCAGGACCGCAAGCATTGAGGTCAGCAAAAGACAAGGTTGGGGTAGCTGCTGCAGCAGCAGCCAAATCAGAAAAAGGTGTTCCTTCAACAGAGCAAACCCCAAATAAAAATGGCTCAATTCCCCAGGCCTTTGCCAAAATAAACGCAGATAGACGAAGCCAAGGCCAAACAGCGGCAGTGGAAGCAAGTAAAACCTCTACTAAAAAGAATACAGCTACCGCAGTTATGGACCCAAAAGTAATTCCCAGGCCAGAAGATGTCCCCACAATAAAAGACGTATTCTTAGTGGTGAATGAATGCAAAAAGGCGCTAGGTGAACTGTGCGATCAAATGAAAGGCGTTAAGGAGGAATTGGTCTCAGTAAGACAGGAACTGCGGAAAACTAACGAAAGGATATCAGAGGCGGAGGGGAGGATTTCACAAATGGAGGACGAAATGCACCCCCTCAAACAAGATGTTAAACACATGAGGTCCCAAGTGGATATATTAGAAGGCTGTTTGGCGTATTGTAAGTGGGATACTTTTTGGCATTTGCGTAGTAATGGCATTCTTCTGGCAACTCGACCATGCAGCCCATCTTTCTTCAAGTGCCTCCTTATTGTGCTTCTTGAAACAGCCACACCACATGTTTTCAGAGAGTCCTGTATTTCACCTGAAGCATCCCAAACAATTTTCCTGGCATTTGCGGCTGAAATTTTAGTTGGTCTACCTGACCGTGGTGTGGTTCTAACATAACCCCTCATTTTCCACTTCTTGATTAGAGTTTGAACACTGTTGATTGGTATTCTCAATTCCTGGGATATCTTTTTATATCCCTTCTCTGTTTTTTTTATACAGTTCAACTACCTTTTCCCGCAGATCCTTTGACAATTTTCTTTGCTTTCCCCATGACTCCAGAAATGTCAGTGCAGCACTGGATGAAAGATGCAAGGGTCCAGAAACTCATTGACCTTTTATACACACACACACACACACACACACTAATTGCAAGCAAACGGATTACAGGTGAGGATGGTTACCTTTTTAATAGCCATTTAAACCCCTTTGGGTCAACTTGTGTGCATGTTATCAGGCCAAAATCACCAGGCCATGTAATTTTTTGATCAGGGTCATTTGGGTAGTTTCTGTTGCCATTATGATTTAAAAAGGGTAAACACAGTCGATCCATAATAATTGGCTTCAGCCAAACACTAATGCCACGTACAGACGATTAAGCATTCCGACAACAAAACCGTCATTCCCACGGATGTTGGCTCAAACTTGTCTTGCATATACACAGTCACACAAATGTTGTTGGAAATTCCGAACGTCAAGAACGCAGTGACGTACAACACATACGACGGTACTAGAAAAGGGAAGTTCAATACCAGTCGTGTTAGTAGAAGTCTGGTGAGAGACGATCCGTGCTTTCCAGCCTCATGCTTTTCAGTCCATTACAGCGTGACGAATGTGCTATCTCCATTACGAATGCTAGTTTTACCAGACCTAGCGTTTCCATCTCGTACTTTATTCAAAGCATGCATGGAATTTTGTGTGTCAGAATTGTCCACACACGATCGGAATTTACAAGAACGGATTTTTTTGTTGGAAAATTTGAGAACCAACTTAAATTTTTGTTGTTGGAAATTCCGACAACAAATGTCCGAATTTCCAACCAAAAGCTCAAATCGAACATTTGTTGTCGGAAATTCAGAATGTGGGTACACGGTATAACCATGAGTGAAAGAAATGTTTTTGTGTTATCATTCATATTCTCTGAAAAATGGCCAAGAAATCATAGATTCTGCCAGGGTATGTATAAATGTATGAGAAAATCAGATCGATGCTACATCCACCTAGTTGAGTATAATGTTTTTTTTTTTTTTTTTTTTTTTATATATCACCCTCCAAATACATTATGAAACACTGCTGTCCCTTTCTTCATACAGAAAAAAACAGTAAGTTTAATCCAGTGCAGTAGATCGCTTAATCATTCATGTGTTTTTTAGTGTTTTTGATTAATCTGACCATGTAAGGACAGAAACTGATTTGATTTTCTAAACACTGATCACACTGTATAGATGGACTGGTTCATCATAGTAGAGATTGTTGAATGGTGTATAAAGTGACATTATATTTTTTTGTCTGGTATTTTTCTTTCTTCCTCATACATATGTGATCTCTGCTTTTACAGGTCATATTCCATGATGTCAGCGCCCTGACGGAAAAGTTATTTCCAATAGTAGAAGCAATGCAGAAACTCTTCAGTGCTGGCACTGGAACCTACTACAGTGACTCCATCTTTTTCCTATCTGTTGCCCTACACCACATAATGGCAAAAGGTAACTTGATGGCTTGTACCATACACAGAATCATCTTGCTGCTGCTTGGCATCAAACAACAAAGTAGTACAGTTTAGCCAACAGCACACACAAAGCTACATAAACTATTCTGATCAGCCCCTAGGGTGAATAATGGGTTTGACTGTGAGACCAAAAAAGTCTGCTTGTGAAATTGAAACATAAATACGTAAAGCAGACATTTATCACAATGCGACATAAAATACACATTGAGTTGGTATTGGTTTTATTGACATAATTATTTTGTATTTTTTTTTATTTTTTTTGAGTCTATGCATGCTATTATGTAGCATAATAGCCCCAGTAATATCTTACATGAGTGTTGCATATATTGCCTGGGTATATGCATGTGTGACATGCTTGTGTTTGCA
Organism: Rana temporaria; assembly: GCF_905171775.1. Lineage (NCBI taxonomy): Eukaryota > Metazoa > Chordata > Amphibia > Anura > Ranidae > Rana > Rana temporaria. The sequence goes on from NC_053492.1 coordinate 184,997,688, forward strand.
ATGTAGAATATAGCAATTATTATTAGCTGAAACATTAATGCCTGACTAATTGCTTTTCTCCCTAGTGGTGACCCAAGTATGTCTTTACTGGGATGCCATGGATTGGTGGGTTCTAAACCCCAGGTAGCCCACAACCATTACCTGCAATACACAAATACATTGATGTTAGTAGGCAAAGTGGGGAAAACATTTTGGTGCTATGGTTTCACACGATTACTCCATGACTAGGTATGGCAGCTCCCCTGGTGTTGATGATGTTAGGAGCAGGGTGGCTGTTGGTCACTAGATGTATCCCCCTTTTGTCAGTGTCCCCTGCAGTGGTCTCCAGACTTCCTCCTGGCACCATCCCTGGGGCAGACTCCAGAAAGGTGTGGAAATTAGTGGCATTTAGAGAATTTTAAGCAATAGGGAAGTGCACAGGGGTCCACAGTGGGGAAAGGGGTATAGCAGAAGCCGGATACCCTGGGTGACCAAGAGGAAGGTGGATGGGAGCAGTGTGGCTGTCCAGAATCGCCAGAGGTTGGAGAAAACAACATTGCTGTTTATTGAAAAAGTTATAATTGCAAGGCAAAGGGCAGTATTCAAAGTGCTAATTGTAAATATTTTATTTATGTGAGCAGACTGAAAAGTACTAAAGACAGTGTCCTTCTTAAAGGAAGAACTACAGTGCCATGAAAAAGTTTTCTCACCCCCTGAAATTTTTCACATTTTGTCATGTTACAACCAAAAAGGTGAATGTATTAATTTACTGGGATTGTATGTGATAGAGCTACACAAAGTAGCACATAATTGTGAAGTGGAAGGAAAATGATAAATGGTTTGCAAAATGTTTACAAGTAAATATCTGAAAAGTGTGGCGTGCATTGGTATTCAGCCCCCCAAGTCAATACTTTGTAGAACCACCTTTCCCTGAAATTACAGCTGCAAGTCTTTTTGGCTTTGTCTCTACCAGCTTTGCACATCTAGGGAGTGACATTTTTGCCCATTATTCTTTGAAAAATAGCTAAAGCTCTGTCAGATTGGATGAACAGCAATTTTCAAGTCTTGCCAAAGATTCATAATTGGATTTAGGTCTGCAATTTGAATGGGCCCTTCTAACACATTGATTTGCTTTGATCTAAAGCAGGGGTCTCCAAACTATGGCCCTCCAGTTGTTCAGGAACTACAATTCCCATTATGCCTAGTCATGTCTGTGAATATTAGAGTTCTACAATGCCTTACGGGACTTGTATTTCCGCAACAGCTGGAGGGCCGTAGTTTGGAGATCCCTGATCTAAAACTTTGCATTGTAGCTCTAGCTGTATGTTTAGGGATATAGTCCTGCTGGAAGTCGAACCTCCTTTCAAGTCTTTTGCAGACTTTTAATAGGTTTTCTTCTAAGATTGCCCTGTATTTGGCTCCATTCATCTTCCCATCAACTCTGAACAGCTTCCCTGTTGAAGAAAAGCATCCCCACAACATGATGCTGCCACCATCATGTTTCACGGTGGGGATGGTGTGTTCAGGGTGATATGCAGTGTTATTTTTCCGCCACAGATAGCATTTTGCTTTTGGACCAAAAAGTACAATTTTGGTCTCATCTGACCAGAGCACCTTCTTCCACATGTTTGCTGTGTCCCCCCAACATTGCTTCTCGCAAACTACAAACGGGACTTCTTATGGCTTTTTTTCAACATTGGCTTTCTTCTTGTCACTCTTCCATAAAGGCCAGATTTATAGAGTGACCGACTAATAGTTGTCCTGTGGACAGAGTCTCCCAACTGACCTGTGGATCTCTGCAGCTCTTCGAGTTACTATGGGCCTCATGGCTGCTTCTCTGGTGAATTCTCTCCTTGCCCGGCCCGGTCAGTTTAGGTGAACGGCCATGTCTTGGTAGGTTTACAGTTGTGCCATACTCTCCATTTTTGGATGATGGCGTGAACAGTGCTCTGTGAGATGTTCAAAGCATGGGATAATTTTTTTTATAACCTGCTTTAAACATGACCTGTCTGGTGTGTTCCTTGGCCTTCATGTAGCTGTTTGTTCACTAAGCTTCTCTAACAAACCTCTGAGGGCTGTATTTATACTGAGATTAAATTACACACAGGTGTACTCCATTTACTAATTAGGTGACTTTTGAAGGCAATTGGTTCCACTAGAGTTTAATTAGGGGTATCAGAGTAAAGATGGCTGAATTCAAATGCACAGTACACTTTTTAGATATTTATTTGTAATAAAGTTTAAAAAACATTTTATCATTTTAATTCTACTCTACAATTATGTGCCACGTTGTGTTTGTCTGTCTATTACATAAAATCCTAATAAAATACATTTACGTTTTTGGTTGTAACATGACAAAATGTGGAAAATGTCAAGGGTATGAATACGTTTCCAGTAGAAGAAATTGGAGCTTGTTAAACCCCTTAAAACATCCTGTGCACTAGCTCCTGTCCCCATGTAAATTTGTGCAGGGGTTGCTGATCAGTGGTGTCAGAAGGCTAGCCCTGCCCACCCGCCTAGCTGTCCGACAACACTGATCTAAGAAGGCAGATTTCTCTGTGACCGCTCAAGAGGATAAAGCGGCATGACAGGCAGTGCTCACAAAACCTCACTCCCCCTCTTTTTAGATTCTGGATGGAACATTGCTCTGCTGTGCAGTGTGATCCACTTATCTCTCCTGTTTAGACCACACTGCCACAAACTATTAAGGACACAGAGAAAATGGAAACTGTCAGATTGTGACTGGAGAAGAGTTCTTTCAATCCACAAATACACAAACCGACAACAGCTCACACTGGCTACTACACTTATCTGAGACAGCCTAGTGTAGTAGGCAGTGTGTGTTACTGTCTGCTTGTATTTTTGTGTATGAATGCCTTTTTTTCCAAATACATTTCACAACACAATATGACAGTTTCCACTCTTGGTACCTGAATAGCTGCCAGCAGGTTAGGTGTACTAAACAGGAGATAATGAGACACAGGGCTGCAGAATGGAGAGGTGCTGGCTGCAACTTCCTCACAGGAACACCCATATGATAGAAAAGGATATTTAACATCCACTGCTCAGTTAATGGAAACAGTGACCCATGGGGGCCAACAAGCTTTTTATTCTTCTGATAATTCTTTAATTGATAGTTATGTTTAATAGTAACGCCTTTCACAGCACAAGACAACAGGCATCCTCCAGAGTCCTTGAAATCTGTAACTCTAAACTACTGCTGCCATTGGTGACTGTTATAGGATTCTAAACCACAAGCAGCAGACTTCTGATGTTTTTGGACACTTTTTTTAAAGAAGATCATATCTCATTAGCAGTGTAATCCTAGTATTCACAAGTTCCTTTAATGATGTTAAAAGGCTTAAATACCCTTGCCAGATAGTGTCTTTGTATACATGTATTTTAATCCTTGAAATTCCCTAAGGTCTGTGTTGGAAATCACAGATGTGACCCTGCTGTCTCTGAGACTCGTAATAGTTTAATTGGCGAAAGCCTGTTCTTCAATATATCTTTCTAAGCTTAGAAGTCACTGGTATTTTTAGCGCATAATTATACAGCTTTTTATCACGCCATTTAAAGCATGTTATTTTACATCAACTTTAGAGCAAGAAAATTAACCTTATAGGCAAGCTAAACCCGAAACGCACAATTTGCCAGTTAACCCTTGTTGCCAATAGTTAGCCAGTTTACCTTTAGTGATTTATGTATGCTCAGATATCCAAAATGTGATTTAAAACAAGAATTCCTGCATTGGTTGCATCTGTCCATGTAATTAGCCTGCTTTTGCCTTATGTGCCTGTACCCTATGCCCTCCACCCCAGACCTGGTTCTTTTGGAGCAGTCTGAGTGTGAAGCATCAGGTTAGACTTCAGATTATTAAATATGGGGGACATTTTACAAATGTTAGACTTAAATTGGTTTTAAAGCCTAAACATTTTTTACCTTAATGCATTCCCTGCATTAAAGGTAAAAATTGCTCCATTACCTGTATTGCCTCCTCACCCCCCATTATACTTACCTGAGTTCTCACTCGATCCAGCACTATACCTGCCTGTAATGGGTCTCCCCACTCTTAGTTAATGGCTCCCACTGCTGTCAGTCAAATTCTGTGACAAGGGGAAGGGCTCAGCCGTCTGTGTCTATGAACGTGGGTAGCGTGGGTCGAGGTAAAGTCCTCAGGTGTGCCACCATAGGTGGCAGCTTTCAATGGTTAGACACCGAGAAAAGGAGTGCCAGCGGGGGACCCCAGAAGAGGAGAATTGGGTCTGCTCTGTGCAATTCTATTGCAAAGAGCAGGTAAATATAACTTGTTTTTTATTTTAGGAATTAAAAGGGATTTCTCTCTGTCCCAATATATTTATTTGTATGTGTATACTGTGTGTGTATAGTATACTGTGTATACAGTATCTCACAAAAGTGAGTACACCTCTTACATTTATGTAAATATTTTGTTATACCTTTTCATGTGACAACACTGAAGAAATTACACTTCGCTACATTGTGAGTGTACAGCTTGTATAACAGTGTCATTTTGCTGTCCCCTTAAAATAACTCAACACACAGCCATTAATGTCTAAACCACTGGCAACAAAAGTGAGTACACCCCTAAGTGAAAATGTCCAAATTGGGCCCAAAGTGTCCATATTTTGTGTGGCCACCATTATTTGTCCAGCACTGCCTTAACCCTCTTGGGCATGGAGTTCATCAGAGCTTCACAGGTTGCCACTGGAGTCCTCTTCCACTCCTCCATGATGACATCACGGAGCTGGTGGATGTTTGAGATTTTGCGCTCTTCCACCTTTTGAAATCACATTGGGACTGTGTGTGTGTGTGTGTGTGTGTGTGTGTGTGTTCTGTGAATATGCTGCTCCTCCTTGGAGACTAGGTTTCCTCAGGGGAGTTGACACTGAATAAAAAGATGCCAAGATTTGAAGTCATGGAGGGAAGCTATGCAAATTTGAAAAGCACACTTTCTAACAAAAATATCATATGAAATTGCTGTTCAAATGTAAAACTATAGCATGCGAGGTAAAGACTGATTTCTCCTATCACCTTCCAGGACGGCACACCTGAGAGATGAGGGCTCCACCCCACAGGAAACACAATCAATTCACAGCTTGTTATAAGTCCCCACCCTTCCCCTTGATCCCCAGTATTGATTGTGTTTCTCCCGAACACAGCGACATGTTTGTTTTGTTTTAAAGACCTAAAAGACCGGGGAGGGTCTAATGGTACCCCTGTTGAGATAGGTTTTAGGGAGGCCGTGGAGGGCTGAACTTGTCCTTCTCATAGGTCGCCCCAAGTGTGCACCAGCGCTCTGGCTGCAGGCAGTGCGCGCCATCGCTGTATTTCAAAAGCCGCCATTAGCCGCTCTCTGCACTTCCGGGTTTTCCTATACAGGAAGCACTGGTCTCCAAGCCTCGTTCTGAACAGCCGCATCACAGGAAGTGGACGGCGCCGAATCAGTGCAACCCGGAAGTGCTAGAAAATGCCGGGAGACAGCGTGGAGAGTGGTGTGGAGAGCAATGTGGTGAGAAGTGGTCGGCTTGCTGTACCAGCCCCTCTAGCGGTACCAGCAGCCCAGGACCCAGCCAACCTCCTCATGGAACAAGAGGATGGGAAGGCAAATGCGACTGCAGGCAGATCCAGGTCGGGGACAGGTGAGTACAAACCCCCCTTGGAAAGGGAGGAGAGAAGGGAGTGAGAGGTCCTGGCTTTTAGGGGTCTGAGATCCCGGGGGCCAGCCAGAACAGGAACTGGATTTCACTTCTCACCTTACCCTTTCCCTTCCCTAGTACAAACCTGCAGTTTTAGGGGAAGACAGAGTAATGTTAGGCATGTATGTTGTATCTCTTGTCTTACAGAATCCCCCCAGCCAGAACCCAGGAGGCCCAGATTAACAACCTCCTTCTGCTACAGTGCATAGCTCCTCTAAAAAATAAAAATGTGGGTAATGTAAGGATAAACTCGCACTCAAAGCCCTTTTGCTATAAATGCCTTAATAATTTAGCAGGGAGGGGGGCTGCTGCAATGATGAGAAGATGTCTCTCATCTTTGCAAACGGAAATGCCGGCAACAGTCAAAGCTTTCTGTGAAGCCGCCAGGCAGTCAGTAACCCAAGGTCCTGACATAGAGGAGCTTATCCCTAGAGAAGGCACATCCTCCCAGGAAAGCCTCTTCTGAATGGGTCCTAGTGCCCTTCCCCCACCCTCACAATCACTCCCTCTAGCCCAGGTAGAGGGAGAAAAGGAGGACGGGGAGGATATGGAAAGCCAGGCCAGAACACAGCTCAGAGGGGGAGTTGGATCTAGACCCTGTTAAACCACATTCAGGAGACGCCTCTTCACCCTAGAGGAACTGGATGGACTCCTGCAGGCAATATAGGCCACTGAGGAGATTACAGAAACCCCTAGAATAACTTCAGCAAGCTATATAGGGGGCTGAGCAAGGCTCAATCCAGGGTGTTTTCCACTCCATCAATCCCTAAAGTGTCAAGGAAAGCTGCTATGAATCTGGCAGGTAACTTACGATGGTGGATTTGGAGGTTTTTAGCCCCTCAAAGCCTGCCTCCTAAATTTTTACCCAGGGATTACGCTTCCCTTAATCTATTATCCTTAAAGCGGGAGTTCACCCATAAAACAATTTTTCCCCTTAGATGGATGCTCGTTTTGTCTAGGTGAATCAGCTAGTTGTTTTAAAATATGAGCTGTACTTAACGTTTACGAGATGCATCTTCTCCGTCGCTTCCGGGTATGGGTCTTCGGGAGCGGGCGTTCCTTCTTGATTGACAGTCTTCCGAGAGGCTTCCGACGGTCGCATCCATCGCGTCACGAGTAGCCGAAAGAAGCCGAACGTCGGTGCGGCTCTATACTGCGCCTGCGCACCGACGTTCGGCTTCTTTCGGAAAATCGTGACGCGATGGATGCGACCGTCGGAAGCCTCTCGGAAGACTGTCAATCAAAATAGGAACGCCCAGTCCCGCAGCCCATACCCGGAAACGGCGGAGAAGATGCATCTCGTAAACGGTAAGTACAGCTCATATTTTAAAACAACTAGCCGATTCCCCTAGACAAAACGAGCAGGAATCTAAGGGGAAAAATTGTTATGTGCGGGTGAACCCCCGCTTTAAGTGGGTTTTTCCTTTTCACCATGGCTATGGCAAACAAATAAAAAGGGGACCCACAAGGATTGTCTGTCAGGAGGCCTTTTTCTAAATCCTTCTCCTGAACAGACTAGTGGTTTAAAACCAGATGTTCTTTGTTGACCAAAGTATTTCCTTGTTTCACAGAACAAATCTCTGATTAGTCTTTTTGGTGGTCCTATGCAGCAGTTACAGACATTATAGACCACGATTGCTATAATGTTGACACAGTCAATCTTTCTATCTTAAAACATTCACAGGCTCTCAGATTTTATCTTTTAAGAGCCCCTTGCCACCTAGATCCTGCATCCGAAGCGAAGGCAGGGGCATAGGTGGAGCAGACCTGCAGGTCAGTTACATGATCCAGCGAGGATACCTTCATCACACACTAGGGAGTGAAGGTAAAAAAATGTAAATCAAAATCTGACATTTAGCAGAAAGGCCTTGCAGGCAGGGGGTCCCACCCTAAAGTAGGCCTGTTGGTTCCTTTATTATCCTCTCAGGTGTGCCGTCCTGGAAGGTGATAGGAGAAAACCTACGTTAGACTTACTGGTAACGGTATTTCTATGAACCTTCCAGGATGGCAAGCCTACGTCCCGCCCTATGTGGAGGAAAAGATAAACTAAACGCTAGGTGGTAAGTACCTATGTGGAACGATGTCCTTTGTGAACCAGTTCAGGATTACTTTATTACATACTGGGGTTTAAGGGGAAGGGTGGGGACTTATAACAAGCTGTCAATTGATTGTGTTTCCTGTGGGGAGGAGCCCTCATCTTTCGCGTGTGCCGTCCTGGAAGGTTCATAGAAATACCGTTACCGGTAAGTCTAATGTAGGTTTTCCTAAACACGACACAAACAGAAAGTTAAAAAGGGTGTGATGCTGCTTGTGTACGCCAGACTGATGTACAGTGCAGTGTTCATTGTTGAAGTAGAACTTAACTCGGAAAGTGAAGGTCTGATATGGCATAAGAAACATCTTAGAAATGTTAAAGCGGAACTTTACCTACAAGGCTGGGTTTACACATATGCGGGAACGGTATTAGTGCGGCAGTCTGGTGTGGTTTTGTTCACCGGTTTGGGTGCTAATTTTCACCGGAAATTGAACATAACCCTTTTTAAAACCTCACCGTGGCCGCCCTGCACATGTGTAAACTGGCTCTATTTAAAGCCAGTCCGATTCACATGTTATGCAGATTGGATGCGGTTAAAAACTCATCCAATTTGCATATATGTGAACCGAGTTTACTAGTTTGAAAAGAATAATGTTCTTTACCAAAAGAACATACATTTCACATTAATAGTTATGGTACCAGATTAGTGTGTGCAGTAAATTGCCTCCAGCATTGCTCCTGTTTCTTCTTATTGGAGGCCATCATTTTGTTAAACCCCAGAGCAGTCACTTCCTCAATGGAAACTCCCTCCCTCCTTGGTCTCAATTTAAAATATGTACATTTCCAGCTTTGATTGTATGTCTTGGCTCAGATCGAAAGGAAGACTGACAGAAGCTTTACAGTGCTAAAAGGTCACAGGCTGCCTATGAGCGATAGGAGAGAATATCAGGGAGATCAGATAAGACACTATCCTTGTAAGTTTAACTTTTTTGTGTCTCCTGACCGCAGCGCTTGTCCTTTCACCTCTCCTGCTTTTCTTTTCTCCCTCCCTAATCTTTGTTCCCTTAGCACAATCTGTGTCATTACTGTTGCTTTCTTCCCCCTTGTATCTCCAGCCTTAGCCTATTCAAGTTATTGTGATGCATTGTACAGGCATACCCAGCGCTGAACAAGATTTCAGCGCCAAACATGTAAACACTGGACAGGTAGGTGTGTGTATACAGGATGGGGGCAGGATGGTGTTAGTGCAGTGCACCTTTAGAAGGAGTGGGTGGGGTATCATTGGGCTTAAATCAAGAATGTGCTTATCTCTTTTACATAATTAAAATTTCATATGCGTGAATGCAGAACCAATTCATATAAGTGAAGTAGTAAAATTAGTGTACAGATCCTTTTAACAAATCTAAAAAAGCTGATGCATAAACTAAAGATTAATACATATATGTGCAAACTGATGTTCAATAATAAATGTGCCACGGCATTGTTTAATCAAAAGTTCACGTGTAAACCAAAATAAAAATAAAATTAATAGTGTCAGATCAATACCAATAAATATAACCCCATCCAAATGTGAAAAAAAAAATTCCAACTTGTGTCCCAACCTAATTGGCCCAAACTCCAACAACTGTGAAAATGCTTGCTGTGCATAAACTGCATTCAAAGTGCTTCAGTGCTAGATGTGCAACTCTCATGCATAGCAGCTTACCAGCAGAAAAGATCTCATCACACACAGGAGCTCAAATATGCGCTTGTATTTACAAATAAAAAGTATCTCTACCGACTAGCTCAGGGAGCCATCCTACTCTTACTGATTACAGACCCAAGATTTACAATTCAATAGACCGGTTGAGAAAAGAAAAGAAGGAGCCTTATAATGCAGTAAAACTCAAATACCATTTAATAGTGGATAATTGCATTTACAAATCAAGCAGTATGTCACACAGCGTTCCGATCCAAGCACTGCATGATGACATCACAACATCAGCTCTGCTAATATGTCCAGTGTCTTGGGTAAGATGAGGCAGGGTTTCCCTGTGTATTTACACTGGTTTCTGTTTACTAACACAATCTGCAGTGCATTGCATATTATGCGGTTCATTATGGGTGTTGCTCACTTTATTGTCGTATCCCCAGCCATATTGTCCTTAACATTTTTAGCCGTGAGCAAATTGAATTAGGCGTTTTTTCTTCTCTTATCTAAACTTAGTTTCAAGAGGATGAGGTAACTGTATCACTCGTCCCGGATGAAGCAAGGGGGCACACAGCACGTTGCAGTCAGCGACTGGGTTAAAGTGACTCCTATGTCCAGATGCACATAACTCTATCCTTTCTGCACTCCATCCTGTGTGTACCCCACTGGGAATCCCCACTTAACAAAGGCAGATCACAGCTGCAAGGAATCAGGGACAAGAAAGCAAAAGAGCATGTATTTTGAAGACGGCTTACAGAAAACAGAAACCACCTTGGGATAATAGCTGTCCTGAAGCAATGTCATAATAAGTTGCATTCAACACAGTATAAATTCCTTGTTTTCCTATAAGACCCCATATCACCAAGGCTGTTGGTTTCTATTGGGCTTTCCAGTATCAAGCTTCTGCTTCCCAGGTTTGCAAGGCCACTACCTGGTCCTCTGGTTACATGTTTTTAAAGTTCTACCAGGTGATTGTCAAGGCCAATTTTCATGAGGTCTGCTAACTTTTTCACATGTCTGTATATGAATTTGTGCGTAAGAAAGGTAGGACTATTGACTACAGCTGTTCAATTTTGACTATTGGGCTCCATGCACACTGGCATAAAAAAACGTTGCTTCTACAGGAGTTTTGTGTTCTGCCTGTAAAAGCAACTCAATGTTATCCTATGTGTTCATGCACATTATGATGTTTACAGGCATATTTTGAGAACAACGTTAAGAGGCAGAAAAACAAACCCTTCTCATTCGCGTTTCTGATTGGAGCTCACTGGCAGATAAAATTAAACCTCTCCTAAACTCGTCTAAACTTTGTACAAAAATTTTTCTATTTGAATGTTTTTTTCTCCAAAGAGAACAGACATTTTTTTTTTTAAGCCCAGTGTGCATGGAGCCTGATGCCCCGTACACACGATCACTTTTTGTCATGAAATAAAATTACATTTTCAACCACTTAAGCCCCGGACCAAAATGCAGCTAAAGGCCCAGGCCAGGTTTTGCGATTCGGCACTGCGTCGCTTTAACAGACAATTGCGCAGTTGTGCGACGTGGCTCACAAACAAAATTGACGTCCTTTTTTTCCCACAAAGAGAGCTTTCTTTTGGTGGTATTTGATCACCTCTGCGGTTTTTATTTTTCGCGCTATAAACAAAAATAGAGCGACAGTTTTGAAAAAAATTCAATATTTTTTACTTTTTTCTATAATAAATATCCCCCAAAAATATATAAAAAAACATTTTTTTCCCTCAGTTTAGGCCGATACGTATTCTTCTACCTATTTTTGGTAAAAAAAAAATCACAATAAGCGTTTATCGGTTGGTTTGCGCAAAATTTATAGCGTTTACAAAATAGGGGATAGTTTTATTGCATTTTTATTAATTTTTTTTTTTTTACTACTAATGGCGGTGATCAGCGTTTTTTTTTTTTTTTTTTTTTTTTTTGTGACTGCGACATTATGGCGGACACTTCGGACAATTTTGACACATTTTTGGGACCATTGTCATTTTCACAGCAAAAAATGCATTTAAATTGCATTGTTTATTGTGAAAATGACAGTTGCAGTTTGGGAGTTAACCACAGGGGGCGCTGTTGGGGTTATGTGTTCCCTGAAGTGTGTTTACAACTGTAGGGGGGTGTGGCTGTAGGTCTGATGTCATCGATTGTGTCATCCCTTTTTATAGGGAGACACAATCGATGCAGCCTCCACGGGGAAGCCGTGTTTACATACGACTCTCCCCGTTCTTCAGCTTCAGGAGCGATCGCGAGGGGGTGGCTAGAAACAAATAGCCGCCCCCTCATCCCAGATCACTCCCAGACGATTTCCGAGACCGCCGCATGTACCCGGGTGGGGGGGGTCTCGATCGGACCCCCGACCCACGTCTAGGCAGGGACGTACGGGTACGCCCATCTGCCTGTACGTGCCATTCTGTGGACGTATATGTTCATGCGGCGGTCGTTAAGTGGTTAAAAACGTCATTTAAAATGATCGTGTGTGGGCTTCACATCGTTTTCTGTCTTCTGAAAAACGTCAAAAAATAAATTCGAACATGCTTCAATTTTTTATGTCATTTTTGAAAATGTAATTTTTCATGTTGTAAAAAATGATCGTGTGTGGGCAAAAACAACGTTTTAAACCTGCACATACCCAGAAGCAAGTTATGAGACGGGAGGTAAAACTACCATTCATAATGAAGTAAGCACATTCATCACGCTGTAACAGAGAAAAAGGCACGAATCGTCTTTTACTAACAAGTAACCAGCTAAAAGCAGCCTCAAGGCGAATAGAACTTCACCTTTCGAGTGCCGTCGCTTTGTTCATCATTTTTCAAAAACGATGGTGTGTGGGCAACATCATTTTAAATGATGAAGTTGGAAAAACGTCGTTTTTTTTCATGATAAAAAATTACCTTTTTTTTCATGCCAAAAAGTGATCAGGGCATTGGGATTAGGTCTTTGCTAGAAAATGTATTCTGTAACCATGCTTCTATTCAAAACATTTAATTGCTACATGGAAAACTCAGGGAATACTTGTTGAAAGGCAGATTGAAAAAGTATTCAATAGAATCTTGCGAATTGTTTACAGAATTCATTATTTAAGCCGTACCTAGTTTCTGAGCTATGTGCTACTGCTGGGAAGGGTATGATGACAAGAAATGACTGCAGAAGAGTCAAGAATATCATTTTGATTTTTTTGAGTATTTTCCTCATTTCCAGATATGCCTGTATGGATAGGAATGATTATTGGGGAAGAATAATCATTGTAATGAGAGATGTCTGACCTAATTGTCTTTAACTGTGTTGGCAGAGAAGTAGAAGGTCACAGAGTCTGTCTGGGTTATGCTGAGTGGAGAATGATCAAAGAATGTAATTAACAGTCTGCTTGTGCTGTTTATAGATCATGCTTGTTTCTTTATTGGTAGAACACCACCTCTGCCTGAACTGACAGAGCAGTAACTTGTTAGCGGTAATTGGTAAAAGTTCTTTGAATGTTCAGTGATGGATAAACGGACACTTAGATCGTTACTGCACTTTTCATTCATGTCCATTGAGGGACACTGGAAGCCTTAAACCTACTGCCAGCTACAGGATGATTAGACACTGGTAAACAAACTAAAGGGCAGCATAGGGTATAACCCCTCACACTTCCAGCATACCCACATTTTTTGCTAGTGCCCTAGCAGAATGGATGGCCACAACATGTCATGTTATTCCAAATGGGGTGGAATTGGGAACAAAGTCCCACTGTACCGGGTGCCCTAGCTCACATACAAATAAAGGGTGCTGCTTGCAGTTTGGTGCCGAGTTCTGCAGCTTGGTGTCTTGTACTATTGAAATTTCTCCTCCCGTCTTTGGAGTCCTCCTTGGCTCCTTCAGGCATAGCTGGGTAGCAGTTATGCTCCTGTGCCTTCGCCGACATATTGGATATTTGATTTGCTTGCAGCGGCCTTAGCAGCTTCTGTGCCAATGGGCTGCAGAGATTGATTCTGAATCGCTCAGGTCCTTGTTGGATTCATTTTATCTCTGAAGGGTTAGTCTACTGCTATATCTGTTGCTTCTACCAGTGCTGTTTCTAGCCTTAGATTGTAAATTCCCCCTAAGACAGCATAGTTTTCCCCCCTTGAACCAGCTTTGCCAACAGTTTCTGTACGTAGACTGGAAGCACTCTGAAAAAGTTGTTTGCGGCACCTCTGGGTGCTTGCTGCCCTTGTACGTTTGTTTTTTTTTCTCAATTTTTTTCATTTGTAGAAGTGTTCTATTTAGTCTGTGGATCACGCCATATCTCTTCTTAAAGCGTAACTCCATATTTTTTTTTTTTTACATTAAATAGTTTAGACCAAGCTGATCCATATGACCTTTTGCTTAATTAACAGATGCGCCCACTTGGAGCACTGTATAAACTGTACTGTATGTAGTAGTGGTGCAACGGATTGTCACCGATCCATGATCCGAAAGGGTCACCCTGTTCGGATCAGCACACGACGCGATCCGCGGAGCGCTCCGCCACCTCGGCAATAGGAAAGTCCGGAGCAGCGGCCATCTTGGTACACCCGGCTGTCTCGTCAGGAAGTGACGTTTCTTCGCCGCCATCTTGCTCCAACCCACACTCCTGCACAGTCATGATAGTGAGAAGGGGGCAAGCGGACATCTTGTTACACTCGGAGGTTTCGATTTCACAGTTTTTTTCAACACAAAACAAAGCTTATATGCTTAAATACAGTATTTGGAAATTCAACAGACTGTTTACATGTTACATTTTAAAAGCAGCAGCAAACCTTACATGCTTGCTAATGTGACAGAACACCTCTGATTTTCACATTTAGTTGAATGTGAAATTCAGAGGTGTTCTTTCACATTAACAAGCATGTAAGGTCAGCAGGTTTGCTGCGGCTTTTAAAATTTAACATGTAAACAGTCTGTCAGATTTACATATACTGTATTTAAACACACAGACCCGGATTCACAAAGCACTTGTGCCGACGTATCTTCAGATACGACGGCGCATATTTGCACTTACGCGGCGTATCTGTGCGCCATACCCACAAACTAAGATACGCCTAAAAACAGGCTTAATCCCGCCGACGTAACTTGCCGGCGTAGGGTGGGCACACATTTACGCTGGCCGCATGGTGGCACTGCCATTGATTAATCATTTAAATGTGCAAATGAGGAAAATACGGCGATTCACGAACCTGCGCCCTCCCGACGCAGGCAACGAGGGGTGCGCGTTAAGCCCCATAAAGGAGGTGTAACTCAGCAGCAGACATGTAAAGGTCTGCATCAGGGAACATAAGCTAGCGTTTTTTTTTTATGTAGTTTACATTGGACGTGTGTCTGGATGGGCGTAGATTACGTTCATGGCGCAGGCAGTGATCAGGCGTATCTTAGGTAGTTGTTCTGACGTGGTTATGCGCATGCGTACAGGGATGCATCCACGACACGACGCATGCGCAGTTCGTTCAACGTACTTGTCTGGCTCTCAAACCATCATTTGCATGGGGTCACGCCTCATTTGCATGGCTTTGCATGGGGCAAGCCCACTTCCACCTACGCCGGCCTGCGCCTTCGAAATCTACGCCACGCCGACGCAGCTTTGGGAGCACTGGCTTCCTGAATTCCATGCTTGCCTCTCTGCGCTGCGTCGGCGTAGCGTACATTGAGATGCGCTACAGCGGCATAAATGTGCGCCGCTGTCTGTGAATCCGGGCCATAAGCTCCGTTTTGTGTTGAAAATAACTGTGAAATCTAAAACTCTGGTGGGTGTAACAAGATTTGTCTTGTCTTTTATTTTTTTGCTGATCCGAAAAATGATCCGATCCGTGACTCTGATCCGAGGATCGATCTGATCCGTGAGTTTTTTGATCAGTTGCACCCCTAGTATGTAGCATCAGTTGCATACAATATAGAGCACTGTGCTTCGGCAGCGGTGTGGGGACTTGTCAGCTGTGTACATTCCAGGCATAAACAGTTGTCTTTTAGATTCTCCTGGTTTACAGGTCCAACAACAAACTGGACAGGTTTGTATCTAGGTTCGAGGACCCACTGGCAAAAGCAGTGGGTTCTCTGGTGGCTTCGCAGGATCACTGCCGCTTCCTACCCTGAAATTCTTTTCTTAAGAGACAGTACACCATCATTCCTTGATATTGTTGTTAATGGATTGAAAGGCTCATTCCACGGGGTGTACTGTAATACAAAGTTTTGTACCTGTATCAACCATGGTTTCTGTCCTGAGCTGTGGGTTGCCATAGTTGAACGTGTGACCGGTACTCCTGCACAGTTATTTTCCTGTGACAGAGCTCCTGTACATATGATGATGGCCTTGGATCACACTTGTAAGAACAATCTGGAAAGTTACTTTTAAGATGTAACATTGTAGTTTCTAATGAGCACAACCCTCATACCTTTTATTCTGTTCTCTACTATAACACAGTACAAAATATGATGGTGCTATTTGAACAAATTATAATACAGATTAAATAAATATCTTTGTCTGCAGAATGAATATTGGTTTAAAAAATTTAGACCATGAGCATAGGCGTTTTATATCGAACGTCGGTGCGCAGGTGCCGTATAGAGCCGACTCACAGTCTGGCTTCTTTCGGCAACTCCTGACGCACTGTATGCGCCGGTCGGAAGGATGTCAATCAATTAGGAAGGCCCAGTCCCGCAAATTACATACCCAGAAGCGGCAGGGAAAATACGGTATGGACGGCAATAAAATAAAAAAAAAACAGCTGATTGTCATTCTGACAACTCGGCTGAATGTAATGTTAAAAATTGTTTTTTGGGTCAACCCCTGTTTTAATATACTTGCAACTACGCATTGGTCTAAACGCAAACATTATTAATACGCTATGAATAAATCAGCTTGTCCAGTCTATTCCCTGTTCAAGATTGGATTGCCAGAAGGTGTCTATGGGGGTTTCAGAGGCCCCACTAATATGATGATCTTCTATTCTTATGTCTTTCCAGATCTATTAATTGTCTGTGGGACTGACGTGCATAGCCTTTGTACTGTGAGGACAGGGCCTAGATCTTGTATCGTAAATACCAATGCCATCTGTTTATCATGGATAAACTTTTATCATCTTTAAATGTAATGTAAGGTGACATTTTGTAAGCCCAATGGTAAAAGCAGCTTATTTCGTATTTACTCTTATTGTGGTAGTGACTTGTTACACCATAGCTAAATAACAGATACACAATGTATAATCTGACTAGGATTTACTGTTTTCTAATTGAGTTCACTTGCATGCAGCTCATTCTTAAGACGGTGAGAAGGATATTTTGCATGTATACTATACATCGAATGTAATGAAGTGAGAAAATATTGTTTTGGCTTTTAGCTGACATTTCAATTTAGATTTTTGACCATGGAAATAATTATCTAAGTTGGAAATTTCTTCTATTTTGTCTTGTCTTTTGATTTACCCGCATGTTTTGTTGGATAGCTGGTGCTAATTTGGACCTAATGCTTGGAGATCACTAAGGTTCTGAATCCTGTACTGAAGCAAATATGTAGGCTGTTATTCTTGACCTCCTGATAATGCTAGTTGTCTGGGTAAAATGTAACAACTAAGTTGGCACATGTAGTAGCCAGTGAGGTTAAAACTTCAATTTACATAATTGTTGTGGGTCAGTGACACAGAAGTTATTGAATGCAATGAATGAACATGGCAGCTAGGCAACTACCAATTTCAGGAGAGGTCAGCAATGACAGCTTACATATGTGTGCGTACACCCACACACATATAGGTAGCTGTTAACAAAGGATCTGAGAACGGTCTCTTCTTGGTGTGCTGGCTTAGCACTTGGAGTAGATATGTCCTCTGCTCTCAACATAAGCAACAGCTTCTCTTTTCCAAACATATTTTCCACCACAGTTCAACAGTTTAATTTTTCAGGATGATTTCTGTTACTGGCAGTAGTTTTCCAGTGGCCGCAATCACTCTTTCATTCGTCCATACACTGCCAATTTCTTGCAAGGGAGGTTTGAATCTGCTGTATCTCACGCTGCGCGGCTGACATTTTCTGGCCAATGTGTATAGCTTCTTATTTGTAAAGGATCTGTATATGACTTGTGCTCAGCTCCCCTCACCTTTCTGTAATCGCATGTGAATAGACAGATTAAAGAGAGCATAGGACTGAGAATACCATATAATATTTCTTTCTGTTAGTCTGCCATTATAATAGAACACAATTCAGAGTTTTGCAAGTAGACCAGGAATTTGTTAAAGGGTTTGTAGAGCAAGCTACAGTGGAATCTACAAAGTTCACACCAATATATGGGTATTATACCAACCCTGCTAAATTCCAGTGTTGCCAAACTGCCAGCGCAGGCTTGAGGGGTAATACAGGTTGACGTGTGCTGCTGATGAGAGCTGTTCTATAGTTTTATAAAAGAGTGGGCATACTGAATTTGTGTTTCTGACTTGCACAGTTTTAGGTGTTTAATAATGAGCAAATCATTTTGCATTCAGCGTTTTGTCTGCAGTGCTGGCATGTTGATGCTGCTTTGCTTGGGTGCACAGAGGAATCAGTGCGTGTGTGTATGGAGGGGTCGCTTAATTACCTTGTTTCCTGCATCGGAAACCCCTCACTGTGCAACAACTGGCGCCCTGATTCCAGTGCCGACTATAGTTGGTGTGTTGTGTTTTGAGCATGCTTTTTATTGAAATACAGAGCTATTTTCCCTACGCATGCTAGTTTTAACCCACTTTCAAATTAGATATTTTAAGTGCTATTTCTTAAGCAATGCTGAGTCACATTAATGATAATTATGTGCCTTAGGAAGCCAGTTACTGTGTCTTCTGGGAAGAAACCAGTCACGGTACAGTCATTGTTTGATAGAAGTGTCCTATTTCTGTTTTGATATATATATTGTTTCTGTGGGGATTCCGAAGTTGTCTGCCTTGATGGGGCTGTTCTTGTAATTATTGCAAGGTCACTGGGAGAGATTAGAGATTTATTGTTGGGGTAGTGTATAACTGAACCTTTCCTGGCAGTAGCTCAGTCGGCTGATCCTGCAGTAACCGGTAATCCTGTGGTTTATTTTAGGGCATTGCTTTGCATATTGTGTCAGATTCACAATACTGTACAAAGGAAAGTTGACCAGTTTGTAACTGATTATGGATATGGTAATGATAATTAGATTATCTAAAAATTACACAGATGGTTGTGGGGATTTAGAGTATTCACAAATCATTGCAGTATTGTGCCACCCTTGTGGCAGGTTAACATGCCCTTTATCAGTCGCAGCACTTCTCCATTGTGGAAATGGAAAATCAAGAAATCACCCTTGGTCCTTTTTTAAAGATCAATCACTGTCATTCAAACCATATAGCCAGATTCAGATAGACTGGCTTACTTTTGAGGCGGCGTAGCGTATCGCATATACGCTACGCCGCCGTAAGTGAGAGAGGCACGTGCTGTATTCACAAAGCACTTGCCTCCTAAGTTACAGCGGCGTAGCGTGAATGGGCCGGCGTAAGCACGCCTAATTCAAATGAGGATGAGGGGGGCGTGTTTTATGTAAATGACCCGTGACCCCACGTGATTGACGTTTTTTACGAACGGCGCATGCTCCGTCCGTGGACATTTCCCAGTGTGCATTGCTCCAAAGTATGCCGCAAGGACGTATTGGTTTCGATGTGAACGTAAATAATGTCCAGCCCCATTCACGGACGACTTACGCAAACGACGTAAATTTTTCAAATTTTGATGCGGGAACGACGGCCATACTTAACATTGACTAGGCCAACTATTTGTTCGACTAACTTTACGCCGGAAATCACCTTACTTAAACGGCGTATCTTTACTGCAAAGGGCAAGCGTACGTTCGTGAATCGGCGTATCTAGTCATTTGCATATTCTACGCCAAACTCAACGGAAGCGCCACCCAGCGGAAATATTGCACCCTAAGATACGACGGCGCAGGCCACAAACACAGGAAAATGCAGCTATGAAATATAAATCTGCAAAACCTATAGCATTAATAAAAAATGTCATGCACACTAGAGTAAAACATTGGATTGAGAGTAATTTGGTTTGAGTGTGTTTGGCAAGACGAGCAATTTTTTATTTATTTTTTTTAATACATTTTAACTTGATCAAAAAGCGATATCTTGATCGATATAAGAGTAGCGTCATGTCGCAACTGAGTATAAAAGAGAAGAGAGGAGCCTCTAAGTGTAGCAATATGGTTACATTTAATGAAGGTACAACATTTAGCAACTCACATGGTTGATGATTATAAGGCCGGGTACACACGGGCAAACATGTACGATGAAACCGGTCCGTCGGACCTTTTCACCGTACATGTCTGCCCGGGGACTTCTGTACGATAGCTGTACTAACCATCGTACAGAAGTCCGCGCGTAAACAATACGCGGGGCGTGTCCGCGCCGTCGCCGCGACGATGACGCGGCGATGTGGGCGGGCCTGTCTTTTAAATGCTTTCACGCATGCGTCAAAGTCATTCGACGCATGCGAGGGACGGCGGGCGCTCGGACATGTACGGTAGGTCTGTACTGACGACCATACATGTCCGAGCGGGCAGGATTCCAGCGGACGGTTTTAAAACAAGTCCAGGAATATTTGCCCGCTGGGAAAAGGCCCGGCGGGCAAATGTTTGCTGGAATTCTGCCCGCTCGCGCCTACACACGACCAAACATGTATGCTGAAACGTCATCCCTTCAAGCCTCACTTTCAGATTGCTGTACAGCAGGGTAGTCTTCCTGGTCACGATTGCAGATTGACAGTGGTGAGAGCAGGAGATGTGAAGGACGGTCTATGTGCACAGCTTTACCCCGGATGCCTGCATACTTAATGTACCTGTTTTAATCATCAAACATGTGAGTTGCTAAATGTTGTAACTTCATTAAATGTAACCAAATAGCTACACTTAGGCCCCTTTCACACTTAACCATCAATTTTGTGGCGCTATTCGGCTGCTAGCGGGGCAGTTTTACCCCCGCTAGCGGCCGAGAAAGGGTTAAAAACCACCGCAGAGGTGCTTTGCCGGTGGTACAGCCGCGGTGCCCCATTGATTTCAATGTGGAGGAGTGGTATGGTATACACACCGCTCCTTCATCGCTCCAAAGATGCTGCTAGCAGGACTTTTTTTAACGTCCTGCTAGTGTACCGCTCCAGTGTGAAAGCTCTCGGGGCTTTCACACAGGAGAGACAGCAGCGGCTGTTTCAGGTCGCTTTGCAGGAGCTATTTTTAGCGTGATAGCGCCTGCAAAGCGACCCCTGTGGGTAAGGGGTCTTAGAGCCGCCTATCTTCTCTCTTATACTCTGGAGCTCCTGCTGGATTTTGCTTCTAATTCCCTTTGTAGTGGCTGCCATTTGTGGATGGACATTTTTATGGTTGCATCACATTGCTATAATCTTTTTATATGGACTATAAACTGAATTACTTAAGAATAAATGGTTGTGGAACAAATCATCTGAGTTTCCATTATTTCTTATGGGAAGATTTGGTTGATATAAGAGTGCTTTGGATTACAAGCATGTTTCCGGAACTAATTATGCTCGCAATCCAAGGTATTACTGTATATGATAAAAGGAGAATACTTTATGTATGACTATATTTTTGTTAAAGTGGAACATTACATAGGAATTAAAGTGGTTGTAAAGGTAAAAAATGTTTTCCCTAAATAGCTTCCTTTACCTTAGTGCAGTCCTCCTTCACTTACCTCATTCTTCAATTTTGCTTTTGAATGTCCTTATTACTTTTGAGAAATCCTCACTTCCTGTTCTTCTGTCTGTAACTCCACACAGTAATGCAAAGCTTTCTCCCTCGTGTGGAGTGTCGTGCTCGCCCCCTCCCTTGAGGGGGCGAGCAGGAGAGTCAGGCCCCGTACACACGGTCGGACCGAACCGATGAGAATGAACCGAAGTTCAATTTCATCGGCCCAAACCGACTGTGTGTATAGGCCATCGGTCTGTTTGTTTTCCTTCGGTCCAAAATTTTAAAACATGCTTCAAAACCGAACCAATCGACCGCTCCCCGATCGGACCAAACCGATGGTTAGTACAGAAAAGCATCGGTTCAAAACCCGCGCATGCTCAGAATCAAGTCGAAGCATGCTTGGAAGCATTGAACTTCGTTTTTTTCAGCACGTTGTGTGTTTTACGTCACCGCGTTCTGACCCGATCGGATTTTGAACTGATGGTGTGTACACACATCAGACCATCAGGCCACTTCTGCAGTGAACCGATGAAAACGGTCCGTCGGACCATTCTCATTGGTTCGGTCCGACCGTGTGTACGGGGCCTCAGGACGCCCACTAACACACAGCTCCCTTTCTCTATCTGCAAAGTAGAGAACGTCCTGACTCAAGGGAGGGGGCGAGCATGACACTCCACACCAGGGAGAAAGCCTTGCATTACTGTGTGTAGTTAGACAGAAGAACAGGAAGTGAGGATTTCTCAGAAGAAATAAGGACATTTAAAAGCAAAATCGATAGATGAGGTAAGTGAAGGAGGACTGCACTAAGGTAAAGGAAGCGATTTAGGGAAAACATTTTTTACCTTTTAAAAGGGTGCTATGTTTAGGAAATAATACCAGACAGCAAATGAAATTAAGCTTTTCAAATTTCTTTCCTGCAACTATACAGGCAGGTGGGGGAAGCCATCCCTATCGGGAGAAGACAGTGATTATCGCTACAGAAGCCACTAGCGATAATTCCAAGAAAATCCTGCAGGCCGATTGTACCCAAGTTGATCGATTGATCAACTTGGTACATTATGACTGCACATTAAAGCGGGGGTTCACCCTATTAATAACATTTTTTTTTTTTCCTCTAGCATAAAATGAGGCATAGTAGCGCGAGCTACAGTATGCCTGTATTTATTTTTTTAGTCCGGTACTCACTGTGCAATCCTAGCGAGACGATTCCGACTCCTGGGCGTTCCTATCCAGAGGCAGCATGATTGACGGCCGACTATGGCGCGTCACGCTTCTCCGGAAATAGCCGAAATAGGACTTGGCGCTTAACGGCGCCTGCGCATAGTCTGTGCGCAGGCGCCGTGAAGAGCCGAGACCTACTCCGGCTATCTTCGGGGAGCGTGACGTGCCATAGCCGGCCGTCAATCATGCTCCCTCTGGATAGGAACGGCCATTCCCCGCGGGGAGTCGGAATCGTCTCGCTAGGATTGCACAGTGAGTACCGGACTAAAAAAATAAATACAGGCATACTGTAGCTCGCGCTACTATGCCTCATTTAATGATGGAAAGTTGTCAGTAAGGGTGAACCACCGCTTTAAGACGGGGTGTCTTGTGCATAAGGCCATCCATGGTTTTGGACCGGGCTATCTCAGAGAAAAATTCATCAGACATGTGCCTACTAGATCGCTGCGGTCTGAGAATTTGACTCTGTTGAACATCCCCAAATTTGCTAAAAACAAATGTGGTGGGAGGACCCTGGAAGTTCAAGGAGCTCAGTTATGTTAAAAACATGGCTATATATCCAGGCTTTCAGGGGGGCCTTAAATATTAAGTATTCTAATAGCTCAAAAATTTTATATATTTAACTTTGTATGTTTTATATTTTTTATTCGCTGATTGTTATTGTTTTATTGTCACTTGTTTGGTCGATGTAGTTTTTGCCCCTTTTCTGTTCTGTTTTTATCCCGCCAGCGCATCGAGGCACGTGTGTAAGACTGCGCTGTTGTTTTATAAGCATTTTAATAAATAAATAAATAAATTAACTGCTTCAACAGGAATTTCAAACCATATATTGGCCATCCTTAGTACTACACTGTGATCCTTTTTTTTTTTTTTTTATAGGAAACTAGATTACTGACCACTGATCACTAGATTATTGATAACCTTAATGAAAATTTGACACCCTGAGCAGAAAGGCTGTTTGTGTTTTTGGTCAAAAGAGGTATTGCCAACAGGGCCACCCACAGAAGGGATGTTTCAACATGGCTTATTGAGACTTCTGCTGGTCATACGAGCATCCAATTTTGCCAATTCTTGTTGAATCTTCCAAAATTTGGTCAGCTTACGGCTCCATAAGTGTGCCCCCCCCAAGAGGCAATCAGATATGCTTGTGGTGTTTGGTGCTATAACCAACTAGAGAGTAGTTATTACATGTAGGATACATATTCACATTTGTAGCTGTTTGCACACCAATTGACATTGTTGTAATGTTTTGCATTTTCATTTTTCTTACATATAGGTATGACATTTTCAAACAGTATTTTTTGGTAAGCTTAATAATTTTGCTTAATGTATTTCTAATTGTTATCCTGTGCATAATGATGATTATATTTACAAAACATTTTCAACCAGGAGGTTCAACAGAATGTAGTGGATATTTGCATTCTCCTCTTGAAGTAAGACCTTTGACCTTTTCTACGCACCCTGTAATTTTACAGTACAGTTTTATTCAGCTGTATGTGCGTTAGATGGTTGAAATCAACATCTGTTGTATTTGGCACTGAGCTGTATCTTTTGACAGCTGTATGTGTACTACATATGTCTGACCTGCTGCTCATCCACAGATGCATTGCTTGTTATGCATTCCATAGTGTGGTGTAAGCGCCTTTTTAAATAAAAATAAAATGTGCAACCTTTGGTTATATACAGATTGGTGGAGACAGTTATGTACAATACTGTGCAAAAGTTTGAGGTGTGAAGAAATGCTGTAAAGTAAGAATGCTTTCAAAAATATCAATTTTAATTGCTTATTTTTATCAATTTCCAAAATTCAAAGTGAGCGAATATAAGAAAAATCTTAAATCAATATTTGGTATGGCAACCTTTTGGCTTCAAACCAGCATCAATCCTTATGGCCTATACACACGATCCGAAAATCATACGAAAACTGTCGTCCAACGAAGAATCTTGCGATAATTGGATCGTTGGTACAAAGCTTTTGAATGTTGATCACGACAATTCATCCGATTTATTATTAGACTGGACAAGCATGAACATTTTCCTTGTACGATACCAGATCGTATGATTTACGTTTAGTCAATATGGTTGTCGTCCGAAAATACAATACAAATACATTACAATCACCTCCAAATACAGAAAGGTTTCTTCACAGTAAGAGCTGAAAATGTGGAATAGACTTCCTCCAGAGGTGGTTCTGGCCAGCTCAGTAAAGTGCTTTAAGAAAGGTCTGGATACTTTCCTAAATATACATAATATAACTGGGTACTAACATTTAAAGGTAAAGTTGATCTGGGGAATATCAGATTGCCTCATGGGGAATCGGAAAGGAATTTTTTCCTCTGCTGTAGCAAATTGGGTATATGTGATTGTACGATATTAATATTATTTTATTTCTTGTGGTTGAACTTTATGGACTTGTTTTTTTTTTTCAACCTGACTAACTATGTAACAATACATGACATCACTTCCGTTTTTTTTTTTTTTTTTTCTGTCGTACTTGAATTTTCGTGACCTATAAATAACCTATAAAGTTTCTACTTGCGACTGTTAAGCGAAAACAGTCAGACGATCTGTCCGATTTTCGGATTGTGTGTACGGGCCATTATACTTGCACACAGTCATGGATTTTGTAGTATTAGAGTCAGGTGTATGATTAATCAATTATACCAAGCAGGTGTTATTGATCACCATTTTCATATGTAGGTTGCAACACAGTCATTAACTGAAACAGAAACTGCTCTGTAGAAGGCATACAACTGAGTGAGGAACAGCCAAACTCTGCTACTAAGGTGAGATTGTGGAAGACCATTTCATGTGGTAGGTCATACATCATGGCAAGACTGAGCATAGCAACAAGACACAAGGTAGTTATACCGCATCAAAATTCTCTCCCAGGAAAAGATTTCAAAGCAGATTGGGGTTTCAAACACAGAAACATAGAAAATTGATGGTAGAAAGAACAAGTGTGCTGTTCAAGTTCTTTGAAGAAGCACAAAGAAATACTGTAGGCAACGTTGAGGACTGTAGATGTATTGTTCAGCCAAAAAAAACCTAATGCAGCAGATAAGACACATCATGCATACTTCCCTTTGACATCTTTAGCAGTGCCATCAGCACAGAACTGCCAAACACCAGGAACACCAAGGACACCCATCTACTGTCTGGAGAAGTCTGGCCAGAAGTGGTCTTCAAGGAAGAGCTGCAGCCAAAAAGCCATACCTGCTACATGGAAACAAAGCAAAGTGAGTCAACTATGCACAAAAACATAGGAACTGGGGTGCAGATAAATGACATCAAGTGCTCTGAACTGATGATTCAAAATGTAAAATATTTTGCTGCAGCAGGAGGCACTTTGTTTGCCGAACGATTGGCGAGCGGTACAATTTGTGTCTGCAGGAAACAGCGAAGCATGGTGGAGGTTCCTTGCAAGTTTGGGGCTACTTTACTGCAAATGGAGTTGGAGCAACTCAGGATCAATGGTGTCCTCAATGCTGAAATATGCAGGCAGATGTAAATCCACCATGCCATACCATCAGGGAGGCAAGTGATTGGCCCCAAATTTTTTGGCAGCAGGACAACAACCCCAAACATGCAGCCGATGTCATTAAAAACTATCTTCAGCATAAATATGAACAAGGAGTCCTGGAGGTTATGGTTTGGCCCCCACAGAGTCCTGATCTCAACATCGAGTCTGTCTGGGATTACATGAAGAGAGAAGGATTTGAGGCAGCCTACATCCACAAAAGATCTGAGGTTAGTTCTACAAGATGTTTGGAACAACCTACCTGCTGAGTTCCTTAAAAAACGATGTGCAAGTGTACCCAGAAGAATTCATACTGTTTTAAAGGCAAAGGGTGGTCACAGCAATTGATTTGATTTGGATTTCTCTTCTGTTCATTTTCTTTCCATTGTATTAATTGAAAAAATAAACATATTAACGCTTCTATTTCTGAAAGCATTCTTAATTGACAGCATTTTTTTAACACCTGCCTAAAACTTTTGCACAGTAGTGTAAGTGTGTAATACATAGATGTAAATAAAAATATGCATCTCCTCTGTATTTAGTTTTACTTTAACCACGTAAGCCTCAGACCATTTGGCTGGCCAAAGACCAAAGCACTTTTTGCGATTCGGCACTGCGTTGATTTAACTGACAATTCTGCGGTCGTGCAACGTGGCTCCCAAACAAAATTTACATCCTTTTTTCCACAAATAGCTTTCTTTTGGTGGTTATTGATCACCTCTGCATTTTTTTTTTTTTTTTGGGCTATAAACAAAAATAGAGTGACAATTTATAAAAAAAGTCAATATTTTTTACTTTTTGCTATAATAAATATCCCCCAATCTATAAAAAAAAAAATTTCCACAGTTCAGGCTGATATGTATTCTATATGTTTATGTTAAAAAATTGCAATAAGCGTATATTGATTGGTTTGTGCAAAAGTTATAGCGTTTATATTCCTACAGAGCGTATGCGCCGGTGACGTCACCAGCTGCATCTAAAGTAAATATCTTGGTTTAGGAGATATTTACAGTACCTATAGGTAAAAATCATACATGGGATACTAACTCCTACTTTAAAGGAGAAAGAAGTATAGCGAAAGCTCTTTTGGCCAGACTTCTTCTCCTGTGGGTCACAGGAATGAACTTAATTCAGCACTCCTGTGACCCAGATTCAGCCGACAGTGGGCTAAAGTCTGTTGTCGACTGACGTCATCCAGCCATTCCAGGTTCTGCAGGGATCCTGACAATAATGTTGGTATCCATTCAGGTGCCTGACTGGCAGCTGGCCCAGCCTCTCAACGCACCACTAAAAGAGCCTGAGCAAGTAGACCCACCCCCATTCACAGCCCGGTTCTCCAGTGAGCACTAAAGGGGCAGAGTACAGAGCAGTAACTGAGAGATCAGCGATCTTTGATTGTTCAGTTCTCAGTCTTAGAGGTGGCAGGGGATAGGTGCAGCATAAGACCAATGCTTCATCCACCGTGAGTATGATTGTCTGTCTTTTTTGAAAACCTGCATTTTTCTTTTATGCAAGGTAAACATTATCCTGGACATTTGTAGCCTGGGACTTTATACAGTAGGTAAAGTATTGTTTAATAAAGTACCAATAACTTCAGCACTCCAGGGTTTATAAAATTACTGGGCTAAAGTATATAGAAAGGCAAGTCCGATCACCACATTGTAACATTACTAATAAGTAAATGTGGCCTCATTGTTTGTTTATTTTTTACTTATAATAAAAATAGAGGGCCAGATCCACAAAAACCTGACGTAACTTAAAAAATCCAATTTAAGTTACACTGCCTTAAAGTTTCTACCTAAGTGCCTGATCCACAAAGCACTTATCTAGAAATTTCAGGCTGTGTAACTAAAATTCCGCCGGCGCAAGGCGTTCCTATTCAAATGGGGCGAGTCCCATTTAAATGAGGCGCGCTCCCGCGCCGGCCGTACTGCGCATGCGCGCCGGCCGTACTGCGCATGCGCGAAGTTACGTTACGCCGAGTTTTGAGGATCGCGACGGCTTAAAGTTGCGTCGGGGATAAAAAAAATGACAGCGGCATGCATTCCTGAGGGAGAACTCCATGCCCATTTTCAAAGAAAAAAACGGCATGGGTTCCCCCCCAGGAGCATACCAGGCCCTTAGGTCTGGCATGGGTTGTAAGGAGACCCCCCCACGCCGAAAAATTGACGTAGGGGGTCCCCCTACAATCCATACCAGACCCGTATCCAAAGCACGCTACCCGGCCGGCCAGGAAGGGAGTGGGGACGAGCGAGCGCCCCCCCCCTCCTGAGCCGTGCCAGGCCGCGTTCCCTCAACATGGGGGGGTTGGGTGCTCTGGGGCAGGGGGGCGCACTGCGGGCCCCCCCACCCCAGAGCACCCTGTCCCCATGTTGATGAGGACAGGACCTCTTCCCGACAACCCTTGCCATTGGTTGTCGGGGTCTGCGGGCGGAGGCTTATCGGAATCTGGGAGTCCCCTTTAATAAGGGGGCCCCCAGATACCGGCCCCCCACCCTAAGTGAATGGATATGGGGTACATCGTACCCCTATCCATTCACCTGTAGGCAAAAAGTAAAATGTAGTAAACACACAACACAAGGCTTTTTAAAATAGTTTATTATTCTGCTCCGGAGGCCCCCCCTGTCTTCGTTATTAGCTCAATTACCAGGGGGGGCTTCTTCTTCCACTCTCCGGGGGTCTTCTCCGCTCTCCGGGGGTCTTCTCCGGACTCCGGGGGGCTTCTTCCATCTTCTCCCCTCTTCCGCTCTTGACTCGGCGAACCCCGGTTCTTCTTCAGCTCTCCGGTGCCTTCTTCTTCAGCGCTGGCTGCCTGCTATGTTTGTGTGTTAGCTCGATTTCAAACAGGCAGCCGGCGCGGTCTTCTGTGGCGTCAGGGTCTTCTCTTCCTTTCTTCCGATGTTGCCTCGTCGCCTGTTGTCGCTGTAATGATGGAAGCGCGCCTTGCATCACATTTATATAGGCATCACCGTCCCATCATGCTCCGGTAGGTACCCACGTGGTGGGTGCACGTGGGTAGGCACCCACCACGTGGGTACCTGCCGGAGCATGATGGGACGGTGATGCCTATATAAATGTGATGCAAGGCGCGCTTCCATCATTACAGCGACAACAGGCGACGAGGCAACATCGGAAGAACAGAAGACCAGAAGAGAAGATGACGCCACAGAAGACCGCGCCGGCTGCCTGTTTGAAATCGAGCTAACACACAAACATAGCAGGCAGCCAGCGCTGAAGAAGAAGGCACCGGAGAGCTGAAGAAGAACCGGGGTTCGCCGAGTCAAGAGCGGAAGAGGGGAGAAGATGGAAGAAGCCCCCCGGAGTCCGGAGAAGACCCCCGGAGAGCGGAGAAGACCCCCGGAGAGTGGAAGAAGAAGCCCCCCCTGGTAATTGAGCTAATAACGAAGACAGGGGGGGCCTCCGGAGCAGAATAATAAACTATTTTAAAAAGCCTTGTGTTGTGTGTTTACTACATTTTACTTTTTGCCTACAGGTGAATGGATAGGGGTACGATGTACCCCATATCCATTCACTTAGGGTGGGGGGCCGGTATCTGGGGGCCCCCTTATTAAAGGGGACTCCCAGATTCCGATAAGCCTCCGCCCGCAGACCCCGACAACCAATGGCAAGGGTTGTCGGGAAGAGGTCCTGTCCTCATCAACATGGGGACAGGGTGCTCTGAGGTGGGGGGGCCCGCAGTGCGCCCCCCTGCCCCAGAGCACCCAACCCCCCCATGTTGAGGGCACGCGGCCTGGCACGGCTCAGGAGGGGGGGGGCGCTCGCTCGTCCCCACTCCCTTCCTGGCCGGCCGGGTAGCGTGCTTTGGATACGGGTCTGGTATGGATTGTAGGGGGACCCCCTACGTCAATTTTTCGGCGTGGGGGGGTCTCCTTACAACCCATAACAGACCTAAGGGCCTGGTATGCTCCTGGGGGGGAACCCATGCCGGTTTTGTTGTTTACAAATTGACGTGGAGTTCTCCCTCGGGAAAGCATACCAAATGCCGTCGCTGGAATGGGCCTTTACAAGGTGTTACTAACTTTACACTTTGTAAAACGAGCCCTAATTTTACACTTGCAAAATAACACTTACGGCGCAAAAAGGAAGCTAGAAAGCTTTGTGGATCGCCTTAAGTGCTAATTTGCATACTAGCAACGGCATTTTCGACTCGAAATGCCCCCAGCGGCGGATGCGGTACTGCATCCTAAAATTAGGCAGTGTAATTCAATTACACATGCCGGATCTTCTGTGTAACTTTGGAAAAAGCCTTTTGAGGATCGTTTCCAAAGTTACACACAGACTGAACAGCAGTTAAGTCGGAGTATCTCTTTTGAGGATAACCCCCAAAGATCTTTGCTACTAATGCTGGCCCAACACCTATAAATGTCTGCAGGCTGATTAGAAAATCTCCCAGATTCTTCCATTCATACTACGGGGCACGACAAACTACAGACACATCTTCGCCTTGAGGCGATTAAGTTCGCATTTGCTGCGCTATACAAGTTACTCACTCACTCACTCTTACTGTGGCTACTGTATTTGACAGCCATAAAAAACCTGAACAGTGTCTGTATTCTAATTGGATGCAGGCACTATTCTGCTCACAATTTTCCATCGGACTTCTTCAAACTAGAGTCATTCGAAAAGTGTAGGGACAGCTTTAAGAGTAAGTTAACGTTTTATGACAACAAAATAATATACACATGTTTTTGCAGGTAAAAAAGGTGACTTGTTTAAATATAACTTGTTGGGAAATTGAAAGAAACATTATGCACATATGTTTGTTCCAGAGGTTTAGAGCAGTGCTTCTCCACCTTTTACGGGGAAGTACCCCTGCAAGTCTAAAACAAGTTCCCAAGTACCCCGTCTCGTGAAAATAATTTCTATTGTTTGGGTGTTATGGTTTCTGTGTGTGTGTGTGTGTGTGTAATGTCAGGATGTGTTTGTGATGGTTTTTATTCGTTTGCAATATCATTGTATGTGTGCATGTTGCAATGACACACACACACACGCCAGTGTCCATCAGCTCAGCCTCACCAATGCAGCCTCACCAGTGCTCATTAATGCAGCCTTACCTGTGCCCATCAATGCAGCCTCAGCAGTGCTTATCAATCCAGCCTCACCAATGCCTGTCAGTGCAGCCTCAGCAGTGCCCATTAATGCAGACTGATCAGTGCTCATCAAACATCCTCAGCAGTGCCCATCAATGCAGACTGATCAATGCCCATCAGCTCCACCTCACCATTGCCCATCATTGCAGCCTTACCTGTGCCCATCAGCGCAGCCTTACCTGTGCCCATCAGCTCAGTCTCACCAATGCCCATCGATGCAGCCTGATCAGTGCCCATCAGATCAGCCTCACCAGTGCCCATCAATGCAGCCTGATCAGTGCAGCTTTACCTGTGCCCATCAATGCAGCCTGCTCAGTGCCCAGCAGTTCAGCCTTACCTGTGCCCATCAGATCAGCCTCAACACTGCCCATCAATGCAGCCTGATCAGTGCCCTTCAGTGCAGCTTTACCTTTGCCCATCAGTGCAGCCTCACCAGTGCCATTCTGCGCCGCCTTGCCAGTCGCTAGTTCCCATCAGTGCCACCTTACCATTTGCCCATCAGTGCCAGCTTGCCGGTCTCCTGTGCCCATCAGCGCCGCTTTGCCAGTCACTAGTTCCCATCAGCGCCACCTTACCATTTGCCCATCAGTGCCAGCTTGCCAGTCTCCTGTGCCCATCAGCGCCGCTTTGCCAGTCGCCAGTGTCTATCAGCACTGCCATGGGGAGAGGAGAGCTGTCGCCTGCCAGTTTACACAGAGCAGGGATCTTCCTCTGCAGTGTCCGCTAAGTCCAGCCTCCTGGACCGGTCGCTCCTATGATGGATGTACAGAGACGGGACTTCTATGTTACTGGGCCGCGCCGGGGTTAGAACACCTGTTATGTCAGCAGAACACCCGGGTAGTCAGCCCCCCCGCCATGCCACTGGTGGTGCCGGCTCTGGGCGGTTTACCCCCTGCCCTTAAAGAGCGTACCCCCAGGGGATTTGAACTTTTTATTATTTAAGCTGGAGTTGGGCTTTACAGTAAAATGGAAATCTTAGTATAAACTGGAGAAATTGGGGTTTTCTAAAGATTCCTTACTGCAGGATACCCACATTGGGGGTCAGCTTCATAGAGCTAACAAAAGCAAATTACAGCTTCCTAGCTTTTAAGCAGGCCTCCTAGGGATACGCTGGCTCTACACCTAA
Source organism: Rana temporaria (assembly GCF_905171775.1). NCBI lineage: Eukaryota > Metazoa > Chordata > Amphibia > Anura > Ranidae > Rana > Rana temporaria. The sequence goes on from NC_053492.1 coordinate 185,029,776, forward strand.
TAGAACACAGTCTCTCAGTCTGGAATATGACAATGTTCACACACTACTCCTTTAGAAATTGTAACTCCAGGTGTCAGCCTGCTTAGTGCAGAAAGACGATTGTCCCTATTGTGTCCATGCACCTGCTGGTCGATGGCAGAGTGGGAGCTCAATAATTATTAACTTTACACATCCATCTTTAACTCTTACTTCCCCAGTATCTAACACATTGTATATCAGCAAGTCTCTCCCCACATATTTGACATGTCTCTCAACTGAAGTCATTCCAGTTCACTGCAAACAGTCTCACAACCAGTCAATTTAATCTCTGCATTTACCAACCCAATACTAATTTCATTAAAGATAACTTTACCCACCACTGCAGTAGTCATTGCTACTTTTATTTGAGCGGGCTGATTCTGGGCGAACGAGGTTGCATCCTTAGATTCTCACTGTGTCTTGTCATTCCACCCATGCAGCCACAAAGTGAAACTACAGTAGGCATCTTAGGTTATTTGGCACCCACTGCAGGCACGATTTTACTCACTATTACCAGGGATGACAGTAGACACTTCTCCGCAGAAGACTGGGTGGGTATCCACCAATGTCTACCTGACCAGGTTACCTTGTGCATTTACAGGGGACAGCATGCCCCTACTCACTGCACCGCAAAGGCCTTGCCAGGGCTTTCAATGCAGCACCTACTAGCAGGCTGAAGCTCAGATCTTTTGCTGGCAGTGCTGAGGCTGGACTTCACTGAGGCTTTTTCTCGGGGACACACACTCACCTTTTTCTATGGGAGATGGCTCCTTCTCTGCTGAAGCTTTCTGGCTTTCCCAGTCTTACTGAATCTTCTCTCCCTGAAAAATCTCCACTTTCCATTTTTTGTAATCATCATAGCCTTGGTTCATCAAACAATAGGTTACACAGAACTTCACCAGTAGAAAGGAATTCTGACTAGAAATTCCTTGGGCCATGCTTCCAGCTCAGCATCCTGCTCAAAGGAAGACAAAATGTTCTTAACATCCTCCATAGCGGATCTAGGATGTAAAAGGTCCTGAACTGATCTCACCAGTGTTACTCCAAACAACACACCTTGTTAACTTCTGGTCACCTTGCATGGTGTCACAAACTATGGTGAATGAAAGTGAACCACAACTGCGGAGAATTGAATTACTTTAAAGGAAACGGTGCATTTCTCTGTGCAGTATGACATTCAGCATTGGACCCCAGACATCACTCTTAAGCGAAGAGTTTGGGGTTCATTACATCATCTGTCACTGCAGAGAGGAATTGTTTTAGAAAGTAGGCCAGGAGGTATAATTGCATACCTACAGGCACTAGATTAAAATGCATATGCAAACATGTTTCATATACAGGCCAATATGAACTATTAAAGGGTTAACAAATGTCATGCACATAGCTTAAAGGGGTGTTCCAGCCTTTTTTTAAGTTTATTAAAAGTCAGCAGCTACAAGAAGTGTAGATGCTGGCTTTTAATAAACAGACACTTACCTGCTCCACGGTTCCAGCGACGCGCCGGCCGGGGCTCCGCTCCTCGCCCCCCCATCTTCATTCCTAGTGTGGGCACCCGGCAGTGACAGCTTTCGGCTTCACGGCCGGGCACCCACTGCGCGAGCGGCGCGGCGCCGTCCGATTGAACAGGCGCCCGCCTACAGGGAGGGGCTGCAATAAGGCGATTAAGCTATTCGCCTTACCAGACCCTCGGCGGAAGGAGGAAGTGGGACAGGAAGTCCCACTTCTCCTGAAGCCCCCACTCCCCCCCAAAAAAATTACATGCCAAATGTGGCATGTAAGGGGGCAAGGAGTGGGTTAAGCGGAAGTTCCATTTTTAGGTGGAACTCCGCTTTAAGGAGATGGAGTGTTTATGATAATACTTTTAGAGAAAGACACTTGGTAGTTGTATGAATCCTTTAAGAATTTATGTCCAGTTTAAGCCGTCTGGTATACATATATGCTTCAAGAGTACTCATGCAACATTAAGTATGGCAGGTCCTATGATAGTAATATGAATCCACAATGGCTATCTCCAAGTATGAAGATAATTTAAACATGCATGATTTTAAAATGTATATGGTAAATAGTTATATGCAATTTGAAAGCAAGCGAAGTCACTTGCATGGAACTTATAGTTTCAGGGGGTACTTATCACTTCCCAGAGGATAGTGCTTCTACTAGTAGAGTTGTTTTGTGGTCTGGAATGGCTTTAGAGAGTGTTGAGTCCGCTTCGGGTAAATAAGGCAGAATGTCCCCACAGCAAGTAATGTATTGATGGTAGTGTGGAATCCCGGTATTCAATGCAATGATGGTAGCGTGGACCCAGCATCCAGTAGTTTGATGGTAGCGTGGAACTGGGATTCACTAGGCTACGGCCGACAATAAAGGAACGCTCTGTTATGTGGCAGAAGTGAATTCATAGTGCCAGGAAGTGTGGATGAGAAGAAGCGCACGTTGCGCTCGGCACTTCCACGTTCCAGCGTGGAATGAAGGGGCGCCGAGCAATGACGTCTTTGCGCGGTCGCCGAATGCGTTCCAACGTGGAACGCAATCGGCGTAAAGCAACAGACGTCGCTTACAAATGGTGCTCTGAGCAGGTTTCCAAGTTGCTGTAGCTGGGGTCACCACTGCCAATAGACCTTTATTCTTGTCAGACTCCAAAACTGTCACTGTTTCTGTGGCATCTGTGGCGCTTTCACAGGTACTATTGCCCTCTTTTAAACACCCCATATTCCAAGCACACCACTTACAAACTCCACAGCTGTTTGCATTGTTTCAACAAACTGAGACATGTCACTTTAAAAAAAGATCTATCATTATATTTTTTGTCACAGTTCTCTCCCTTATAGGATAAAGTACATGTACATTGTCCAATGTTGCTAAGTGCTTTTTAACCAAAGTTATGAGGTCTGACAACACCCTTGAACAGCTGATTCACTGGCTGTGAATGCTTTCCAATAACAAGCGGCGGCAAGAGGAAAGGAGAGTCTGACACATTCCTCCTTTTCTTCTGCATTCCTCTTGCCATTGCAATAGGACATGGTAAGAGGACATTTTGTCTTCCTTTGAGAAGGTGCTGAGAGGGAAGCCTAGCCCAAGGAATACTGCTCAGAATTATTGTAGCCATTTCTACTGGTGACGTTCTGTGCAGCCACACACACAATGTGTTTTCCAATGGCCCCTTATAGCATAGAATCAACAGTTCATTACAGCACAACTCACATGTTTCAGCAAGTAGCAGAAAAGATTTTTGTTGCCTGTATCCTCCACCAATTATGGGGGCTCATCTCAATGTTAGAACTTCACTTGACCTTCAGTCCAGCTACCGAAATACATTTTATGGCTTTGTTTGCCCACTTTTATATAAAAGTAAAGATTCCTTACTAAAGGATTCCAACACAGGGGGTCAGCTTTATAAAGCAAAAAACAAATCATAATACAGCCTCCTGGCTATTGGACAGCCTACCTTGGGCTGTCTAATAGCCTAATAGAATGCCGTTTTTCAGACCAGAACATGGTCTCCCCAGGAGGGTGGGGTCCTGCACCATAGTCAACCCCTCTACTAAATGGACTGTATAGCCCTGCACAATCAGAATGTTGGTTGCCATTAAAATGTGAATATGGGGTGGCAAATGTTATCCTAACAAATACTCTGCAAAGTCCAGAATGAGCCAAAGAGAGAGATGCCGCTCAGGTGTAGAAATCTTCAAAATAATTGCTTCTCCCAGAACCACGGTTGCAGGTAATGCAGGTGAGATTGCAAAACAAAAGAACGGATTCTTCTGGACAGCCGCACTCCGAATAAAAATTGCCTTTATTGTAAATCCAAATAGAAATACAGCACTACATGTCACAGCACACAAGCAGAGCTGACGCGTTTCACTCTATACTTAGTGTTTAATAATAGCACTAAGTATAAAGTGAAACGCGTCAGCTCTGCTTGTGTGCTGTGACATGTAGTGCTGTTTTTCTATTTGGATTTACAATAAAGGCAAATTTTATTCGGAGTGCGGCTGTCCAGAAGAATCGGTTCTTTTGTTTTGCAAATACTCTGCAAAGCTTTGGGCTCCCAAACCCATACCAGGATTTACTGAAAGGCCAGTGTTCTCCTAATGAGATGCACATCCTGGAGCCCCTTAACCTGCCTGAGTGATCACCATGGGGACACCAAATGCTTATAACACAGTGACAAGGAGCAGCACTGTCAATTTAAGTTTGTGTGTGTTATACATTTAAGAGTTTGTTTTAGGTTGGCTTGGTAAATGAGTATGCTTAGTCACAAGAGAACTTTCCGCAGAACACTGTACCTTTCTTTCTAGTAACCATTAAATAGACTGTCGTCAGACCATTAGCTTATGAAGCCTCCCTTGTGTAGAGATGCAAAATTCCTGAGACTGTTGCCAGGCACAGCCATCAAAGACCTATATATGATTTTAGCAGTAGTAGCAGATTTAGCATTGTCATTTAAGACACTGTATAATATTCACCTTACTGCTTGCTCCCTTAGCTGCTACATAAACTATATAGGAATGTGAGAGGAGGGGCAGAGGAGTTGGTCCAGTACAGACAGTAATTGGGCATTTCCAGAAAAGGGGGAGGGCTTTGACATGTCAGGAAGAAGGGGGATGTGCAAGGGAATTGGCTAGACAAATTTGCTAGCAAGATCACAGGCACATTGCCAAATAGAGCAGTAGTAAACTCTTATTCACAATTTGTACCTGCAGGTAAGCTTATAGCAAATGTTTACCTGTAGATAGTGAATATCTCCTAAACTTGTGCCATTCAAGAGACATTCACTTCGCCTTAGCAAATGACGAAACACTGAGTGTCCCTGAATGTAAAGCTCCATGCGACTATTATGACTCCCATGCACATGCGTGGGAGTGATGTCATCATGGCTTAGGTCATTCAAACGGCCGAAGAGTGCAAAGCTGAAAGGAAGACCAGGTGAAGATGGGAGCGTCGACAGCAGTGACAGCGCAGTGTTGGAGTGCTCTGTTTTAAATATATATCTGCCATGATGTGCTAGCACATTATAAAATAACACTGCAGGGAGCTACTAAAAAAAAGTGTATTTCGTTTACTATGGCTTTGATTAAAATATTTTACAGAAATAAAAAAAATAAGCTTCAAGCAACTAAAATACCTAAAGCTGAACTCCGGGCATTTTTTTTCCCTTTCAGTGGGGCTGTGCCTGCATTGCAAGGGTTAACTGCTCGTTTTTGTCTAGGGGATTGGAGAGTCGAGATACTCTCCTAATCCTCTGCTCCTCCCAGTGCAAGACCAGACCATGAGGCACTTGACCCCTCCCTGCCATGTGCGGTCTTGGGCAGTTGAATGTTTCTGACGTCATCATGCCCATAGCTCCACTCTGGACTTGGAGACGTCAGGAACAGTGAAGGATCGGTGAGTATAGGCTCTAGACAAAATAATCAATTGGGCTTTCATTTTTCAGTGCTTTTACCTGCAATTTTGAGAAGTTTGAGAAATGGTCTGTTTAATGGCATACATTAAAGAGGTAATTATTGAAGGCACTTTCTTTGTGCACATCCACTTTAAATCACCGGATACTTTTCCTGTTTTGTTTGTTTTTTACTGTAATCTTATCTGATGCACATTGCAACAGATGTCAATGCTTCTAATAACATCATGAATTTTTATTAATTTTTCTAAATTGGCTCCCTTGCCAGGAATCAAGCTAGACAGGTAATTCTCATTCTGACATGTGTTGGATACCCATACACAAAATAAGTGCAGTAGAGCAATGTGACTATGGATACCTAAGGGTTTGTGTCAAATCCAATTACTTTTATTATACACCCCCCTGTGTGCTATTGATTATCTTGTGCTCTAGATCTGTCAGGCAGAGGCAGGCATGCAAATGTACATTGAAACGGCAGGGTGCAAATACTGACCTACAGGAACCCCACTGACACAGTTTCTTATTTAACTCCCTATTCTTCTTTAGAAATAATCAACTGTGATAGTACAACCTTGCTGTGCTTCATAATCATCCTAATATGTACCTTACCTTATGTCCATTAGGTAGATTAGGCATTTTAAGGCTTGATCTGACAATTTCTTCCTGTATGAGACGACATATATCCCTGCTATGGATCAGTAGTTCATTAACACAAGCTAAGTTTCCAGCATAATCAGTATATTTAAACAAAAAAAAAGTGACAATTTTGAAAAAAAAACAACAATATTTTTTACTTGTTGCTATAATAAATAGCCCATTTTTTGTTTAAAATTTTTTTTTTTTCTTAGTCTAGGCCGATACGTATTCTTTTACATATTTTTGGTATAAAAAAAAAAAATCGCAATAAGCGACTGGTTTGTGCAAAAGTTATAGCGCCTACATAATAGGGGCACATAATTATTATTATTTTTTATTTTATTTTTTTACTGGTAATGGCGGCGATCTGCGATTTTTATTGGGACTGCGACATTATGGCAGACATATCGGACACTTTTGACACATTTTTGGCACCATTCACATTTATACTGCGATCAGTGCTATAAATATGCACTAATTACTGTATAAATGTGACTGGCAGGGAATGGGTTAACACTAGGGGGTGAGGAAGGGGTTAAATGTGTACACTGCATAGTGTTTCTAACTCTGGGGGAAGGGGACTGACTGGGGGAGGTGACCGATCTGTGTCCCTATGTACAAGGGACACAGATCGGTCTCTTCTCTCCCTGACAGGACGTGGATCTGTGTGTTTACACACACAGATCCACGTCCTTGTCTGTGTAACCGCCGATCGCGGGTGCCAGGCACACGCATCGGCATCTCAGTGATGCGGCGGGCACGCGCACCCCAGTGGCTGGAGGCCAATTGGCATGCACACTGCGGCCGTACAAAGTCGTACGGCCGGCAAGAACTGGTTAAAGTCCTGTTAAAGCTTGCCTATTTATTTCTGTTGGACCAACAGACACATACACACATACATCTATAAAGGTCCAATACTTCTCCTGCACACTGCTCCATTCAACAATGACTTTTGGAACTCCTCTCAGAATCTCTGCCAAGGATTCTAATGGCACAGGCAGTCCCCTACCTTCAAACGCCTGACTTACAAACGACTCCTACTTACAAACGGAGGGAGACAACAGGAAGTGAGAGGAAATCTACCCTTAGGAAGGGAAATTCTCTCCTGTTAATTGGGGAAAAAGGTGTCACCAATTCTTGTTTCCCTAATAACTCAACATTTTCAAAACCCAATTGTCATTGGGACAGAAAGTGAGGTGAAATCTTCTGAGTAGGGGCACAGACAGCAAAACAAATGCTATGCCTCTGACATTTTCCCGATGAGAAAACTGCCATTTTTTAGATTGGTCGGGAAAACCAGCCGTGTGTATGCTCCATAGCAGTTTTTCCGACGAGAAAACTGCCTGCAAAAAAATTCGAACCTGCTTGTACTTGTTGGACGTCACCGCGCTTTGGTCGAGCGTTTTTTTGACTGAACACGTGTATGCAACGCAGGCTTGAGAGGAATCGCGACGGGGGAAAAACGGCGGGTTTTGGCATTTGTACAGGGCATTACAAGGGGTGATATCCCTTCCCTATGTTATCCAAAAAGCTTTAAAATAGTTTTTTTTGGCTGGAGCTACACTTAAAAAATGTACCTGTTCCAACTTACAAACAGATTCAACTTAAAGCGGGGTTCCACCCGCAATTTTTTTATTTTTTTTTAAGTCAGCAGCTACAAACACTGTAGCTGCTGACTTTTAATAAGGACACTTACCTGTCCTAGGCGCCTGTGAAGTCAGTCCCCGCGCCGCAATCCTCACTAAGGGAAACAGGCAGTGGCCGTTTCCTACTGCGCGAGTCACGCAGCGCTTTGTGAATGGGCTGGCTTCTCTCTGGGATACACACCGTTCCCAGAAGGCAGCGCGCCCCATTGACCAGAAGACAACGTGAGGAGGACGAGGAAGAAGATCTGCCACGGACTAGGAAGTGGCAGATTAGGAACATCCGCATAGCAACCGCTATTTCTGGTAAGTAAAAAAATAATGTTTTTCTATTTTTTAGTAGATTTTTTTTAGGGTGGAACTCCACTATAAGAACAAGCCAACAGGCCCTATCTTGTTTGTAACCCGGGGACTGCCAGGACTTCCAGAATTCCCTGAAACACTGGGTGTGTCCTCTGACCAAAAGGGTCTTTATCCTTGGAAGTGGCAGGTTGCTGTGTTGTGTCGCCACTTATTATTTGTGCAAAAAAAAGCTTTTAAACTTCTGGATCGCCTTTCTTGTTGCTGACCCGGATCAATCTGACTACTCTTTCCTGCACCTGCCCACAAACTGCCTGGACCTGACTTTCCTGCACCTGCCCTGCTGACCCCTGCCTGGATTTGATACTCTTTGATACTCTCCCTGCCTAGTGTTTTGACTACCCCCTTGATTGGACAATCCTGAGGGGTGCGACTAGTGACATCTTGCGGAAAAGAGAACTGGAACCACTAGGGTTTCAGACCCACCTCCACCCTGATTAAGCTCTGGCGATTTAATTTAAAAATAATAACTTGCTGATAGAATTATTTACATCCCCACTCTCTCAAAACATTACAGGGCTCAATACCTAGCTAGGAAATTGTAAACAACCCAGGGACCTGTAACCCCAAACTGATAACTGCGTATATTTTTAGTGATTGTAAACTCAGAGGGCCAGATTCACAGAAAAAGTACGCCGGAGTATCTGCTGATACTCCGGCGTACTTTCATATTTGCAGCGTCGTATCTTTATTTGTCAGATACAACGGCTTTTGGCTAAGATCCGACAGGCGTACGGCTTCGTACGCCTTCGGATCTTAGGTGTAATTCTCCGGGGGCCGCTGGGTGGAGTTTGCGTCGTTTTCCAGCGTCGGGTATGCAAATTGGCTGATTACGGCGATCCACGAAGGTACGCGCGTTCGTCGCATTCTCTTTCGTCGGTTTTTCGCGTCGTAAAGTTAAGAGTGCTATTTACATGGGGTAAAATTACTCCTCCATGTTAAAGTATGGCCGTCGTTCCCGTGTCGAATTTTTTTTTTTTTTTGCGCAAGACGTCCGGGAATACGAAATTATGTTACACACGTCGCCGTTCAAAAAACATGTCGGGGCGCTGTAATTTCGCGCAATGCACAGCGGGAAAATTCCGAACGGAGCATGCGCAGAACGTTCGGCGCGGGAGCACGCCTAATTTAAATGGTACATGCCCCATTTGAATTAGGCGGGCTTGCGCCAGAAGGCTTTACGTTACACCGCCGTAAGTTTACACGCAAGTGCTTGGTGAATCAGGCACTTGCGCTGAAAACTTGCGGCGGTGTAACTTAAAGACGATACGTTACGCCGCCGCAGTTCTCTATGAATCTGGCCCAAAGTTTTGGTTTAAAAAAAAAAAAAAGCAGGTTTTTACGTACCTGCTCTGTGCAGTGGACATTTTACTGAGCAGCCCCGATCCTACTCTTCTCGGTGTGCCTATCATCGCACGCTTGCGGGCACGATTCTGAGCTGCACTGCGCTGCCTGTGTCCATCCACACACATAATGCATTCCTTGGAATATATTAGGATTGTTAAGGTAAAAAATTTCTAGGCTTTAGAACCACTTTAAGGCTCCCTGCTGGCTTCCCCATCAACACTGACTGTTGATAGGGGAATCAAACTATTGTCTTTCCACATTGAATAGTTTATGACCTGTCTTAATGTGTAAAAATATACAAAGAAAAGCATGTACTGTATATGCAGCCTGACTGCATTATTTTAATATACAGTGGGGAGCGAAAGTTTGGACACCCCAGGTAAAAATTTGTCTTAATGTGCATAACGAAGCCAAGGAAAGATGGAAAAATCTCCAAAAGGCATCAAATTACAGATTAGACATTCTTATAATATGTCAAAAAAAGTTGGATTTTATTTCCATCATTTACACTTTCAAAATTACAGAAAACAAAAAAATGGCGTCTGCAAAAGTTTGGGCACCATGCAGAGTTAACATCTTGTACTGCCCCCTTTGGCAAGTATCACAGCTTGTAAACGCTTTTTGTAGCCAGCCAAGAGTCTTTCAATTCTTGTTTGAGGTATCTTTGCCCATTCTTCCTTACAAAAGTCTTCCAGTTCTTTGAGATTTCTGGGCGGTTCCCCAATCCTACTTTTAAGGTCTATCCATAGATTTTCAATTATGTTGAGGTCAGGAGATTGTGAAGGCCATGGCAAAACCTTCAGTTTACGCCTCTTGATGTAATCCCCCGTAAAATTTTGAGGTGTGTTTAGGATCATTATCCATTTGTAGAAGCCATCCTCTTTTTAACTTCAGCTTTTTCACAGATGGCATCAAGTTACCATCCAAAATATGTGCAGGGTGTGAGATTTAAAGCCCACCCTTTTGCCGCCACACATGTTTGGTGGTCGGAAAGGGGTTAATGGATAATTGTTTAAATAATTTTTGTAGGGAGAATCTAGGCAGGGTTATCTGACTCCCCTGTGCCCAAATTTAAGAAATCCATGCCATTTTATTGCCCTATTTCAAGCATTAATTCCCATGCTGCTAATTGTTTGCACATGAGATGAGAATGAGATGCCCCATATTTCCAATTGAAAGCGGTAATAAATCCAAAAGCAAACATTTATTATATTGCAGCTTACCATTTCTTAGATGTGGTGCCTGCATTAATTTTCTTTTAGGCTTTCTTTATTAACCACAAAGTCTGTTGTGTTTTTTTTAACTGAACAATATATCCTGCAAATGTAGCAGTTCCAGGGTTGAGACAAACCATTTACCACTGACAGGGGTGTTTGCAATGATGCACTTTTATTTAAGTAAAAGTTTTATCCCAAAGAGAACAAAACTAATCATGTGACTGCTTATAAAGTATTAGCTGCTGTTTGGCTTCAGTTTGTTTAGTGTATCTAAATCTGCTAGTACATCTAACACTCCCCTCCCCCAGGCTGGCAATGCTGCTGTTCATAGGTGACTCTGTGCTCCTTCACCCAGAGTGGGTTCACTCTAATACAGAAGGTGGCCAGTGGTTACTGGCCAGATCACCAGATGAAAACAGGGGGGTAAAAAAGGAAAGTAATGCAGCCACCACAATGATTGGTAAGTTGCAATGTATTACATTTTAGTTTTTTTAGTTTAAAGGGGTTGTAAAGGTTAATTTTTTATTTTCTAAATAGGTTTCAATAAGCTAGTGCATTGTTGGTTCACTTACCTTTTCCTTCGATTTCCCTTCTATATGTTTTTTTTTCTTTGTCTGAATTTCTCACTTCCTGTTTCTCCTCAGTAAGCTTGCCCCCATCATCCGAGTCGTTCTAGCTGGGGGTTAGTCAGCGTGCTCGCCCCCTCCCTTGGGACTAAATCTCTGCGGGGGGACGCTGTGCCCCTTTAATACTGCTTGAAGCCTGTGTGGAATTTGCCATACTGCTTGGAGAACTGAGGACGGAGCTGCTTGTTGTGGGACACTCTAGTCCTAGTATAATGTTCAGGATGCAGGTTGGAGAGCTAAAGATTTACATTCCTGATTCTCCCCAATGTATGGAGTGCCATTGCTGACCGAGCTTGCTAGTTTCCTGGCCATAATGCTGACTTTCTGGCTTGAATGCTTTGCACATCTGCATGCGTGTTCAGAGTAAGAAGTCCTTATCTGCATGTTTGTTCTGAATTAGTGATTCATTAAAATGAAGTGAGTGGGTTGCCATGAAAGCCAGGCCATTTCAGAATGAGACGTCAACAGTGAGAACCTCCATGTTTCTCTCAGGAAGGATTTATTTATAGGGGGTCATTAGGTACAAAGTTAAGAGAGAGAAGTAAATAGATTATAAGAAGTATGGAGGTTTTTATTTTCCCCAATCCTACTTACCTCTGACCCCAGCAACCCCCCCCCCCCGCTCCAACACTTAGAACCAAGCGTACAAACACAACCGATCGCTCGGTTCTCAGGGCTCCCTGAGCAGAGAGCTGGTTACTGTCAGTCACCGCTTTCTGCTCTGTCGTCCCATCCCCCCCCCTCGCTCACTGGAGCACCTGATCTGTTAAGGGAGCAGGAACTCAGGCTCTCAGCGGCTCGGGAAAACAGACACCTGTAGATAATGAATTATACATCATTGCACACAACACTGTATGTATGGTGCTGTATCCACCCAAAAAAAGTATACTACACTTTACAATCTTACAGCAAGCTTGCGTGAAGCTAGAGGTCGTATGGACACCTTGACATGAGTATGCACAGCGGGATACTCCCCCACAGTGTTGCCACAATGAGAACATTTCCTAGAAAATTACCAGTGAGCACTACAACAGTAACTGTTGTAAGGCCAGCTGTTGATATACAGAATGGACATGTGGTTTTCATTTTTAAAAGATAACATTGTGAAAAGTATGTGTTTTGTATTTCTGTGAGCAAAGATGTATTGATCGTATTGGCAATAATGGCCCAGGGCTTAGGGCAACAGGCTAAAAGGGGGCAAAATCAAGTATCGGAATATACTAAAAAAAGCTTCTTAATTTTGTTTCCCTCCTATGATCACCTCTGGACATTTCTTGCTAAATAAGGTTAAAAAAAATGCAGGGGGTGCAGGGTATATAGAGATGTCTGCAGGCTCACTGCTGTTGAGAAACTATCTAATTTCTCTTGTTTGGTGGTTCAAAAAGCTGTTAGTTTTTGCCCAAAATAGTGAGAATGCTCCAGAATTTGTTGAAAAAGGCTGAACAAAGGTTTATTCAGTTATAAGTGTGAGAAAAATCCACCTATTCTCCTCCCCCAAACTAGTACCACCCACTGGTTTCTGTCCTTGTGCGGAAGCCAGTTGCCCACACTGAAAGCCATTAACCTGCAACCTCCACAAACAGGCATAGTGACCTGCAAGTATCCCACCCAATAATGGAAAGTGGATTCTAACAGTGGGATGTGTGTCCCACCCTGATCCATGCACTTCCCCCTTAGTTACCAGCAGGGCTGTGGAGTCGGAGTCGAGGAGTCGGAGTCGGGGGAAATTTTGGGTACCTGGAGTCGGAATCGGAGTCGGAAAACAATGCACCGACTCCGACTCCTACTAAATTTAGATTGGAATTAAAAAAAAAAAAAAGCAAGTTTAAATGTCCCAATTCCCAAAAAGTTATAATTAATGATTTCTCTACTGTAAGAATAAAGACCAATGCATGCAGTGCCTCACGTAACCGCAAAACGAACACGTTAAGTGACCGTGAAGAAGCATGCTTTTCATGTGCTTCACTATATGGCACGCAACGCACAATTAGGAGCGGCAATACTTATACTTTCCATAGTGTTGTGTTCTGCTTTTACAGGGAACGCAGCGTCCATGTGTAACCTAGCCTCTCACTGATAAGGGATTAAATAAATATGTTTTTTGCAGGACTAGAGAGTGAGACACTTGTATAAGTGAAGGGAATGGAGGGCCAATAGTTCAAGACCGAAGCTGTAAACCATTGGAAAAACTGCTGTCATTTAGCTAAGGCTATAAAAACTTGTAAACTCCGATTGTTAGCTTAAACTTTAAACATGACTATGGGATTCTCCTAGGAAAATCATGTTTTAGAATAAAAAAACTTTGTTTTCATTGTGTTTGTCTTTTGCTTAAACTGTGCAATACAGTAGACTGTTGGCTTCCCAGCCAGTAGTCCTGTGGTAGGTTGCGTTTCTTTCCCTCAAGGAATGTATAAAATACATTCGCATATTAATACAGAGGAGTCGGAGTCGGAAGTACATAAAACTGAGGAGTCGGAACATTTATCTACCGACTCCACAGCCCTGGTTACCAGACACCAGAGTACATCACAATTTTCAATCCCCCCAGGGTCTTGAACAGGCAATTTTTTTGTTGGTATAACCAGTTCAGCTCCAGAGCATTTTTTTTCTTTGTCGCATACAAGTAAAAAATTTTGGCACTAAAATTACATAAACCCCCAGAACCGTATATGTTTTCTGAAAGCAGAGGTCCTGTAGAATAAAAAGGTGATAGTTATACATTTTTGTTTCACGTGATATTTGCACAACTGTTTATTAAAAAGCATATTTTCCAGAAAAAATATAATAAAATTCATTTTAGTGCAAAACCATGCCATATAATACCCCGGGACAGCCTGGGAATCAAGGGAGGGGCACTGTGTGGCCGGCTGTGTGAGAGTGGTCGGCAGCTATAACTTTGATCCGGTCGCTGGCTCTACAAAACCCACACAGGCTGATGGCTACTGCTGCAGTCATCAGCTTGTGTTCAAAGGTTCATTCTTTGGATGTACAGTGCCTTGCAAAAGTATTCACCCCCTTGGTATTTTTCGTGTTTTGTTGCCTCACAACCTGGAATTAACATGGATTGTTTGAGGATTTGCATCATTTAATTTACAGAATATGCCCACAACTTTGAAGATGTTTTTTTCTATTGTGAAGCAAGCAACAAATAGGACAAGATAACAGAAAAAGTCAATGTGCTTAACTATTCACCCCCCCCCCCCTAAAGTTAATACTTTGTAGAGCCACCTTATGCTCCAAGTCGCTTTGGATAAGCCTCTATGAGCTTACCACATCTTACCATTGGGATGTTTCCCCATTCCTTCTTGCAAAACTGCTCCAGCTCCTTCAAGTTGGATGGTTTGCGCTTGTGAACAGCAATCTTTAAGTCTGACCACAGATTTTCTATTGGATTGAGGTCTGGGCTTTGACTAGGCCATTCCAACACATTTACATGTTTCCCCTTAAACCATTTAAGTGTTGCTTTAGCAGTGTGTTTGGGGTCATTGTCCTAGCCTCAAATCACACAGAGTGGTACAGGTTTTGCTCAAGAATATCCCTGTATTTAGCACCATTCATCTTTCCCTCAACTCAGTTTCCCAGTCCCGACTGCTGAAAAATATCCCCACAGCATGATGCTGCCACCACCATAGTGTTCTTTGGGTAATGTGATGTGTTGGGTTTGTGCCAGACATAGTGTTTTCTTTGGCCAAAAAGTAAAATTTTAGTCTCATCGGACCAGAGCACCTTCCTCCATACATTTTGGGAGTCTCCCACATGCCCTTTTGCAAACTCAAAACGTGGAATTTTGTTTTTTGCTAAAAGTAATGGTTTCTTCTGGCCACTCTGCCATAAAGCCCAACTCTATGGAGCATACGGCTTATTGTCGTCCTATGTACAGATACTCCGGTCTCTGCTGTGGAACTCTGCAGCTCCTCCAGGGTTTCCTTAGGTCTGATTAATGCCCTCCTTGCCCGGTCCATGAGTTTTGGCGTGCAGCCGTCTCTTGGCAGGTTTGCTGTTGTGCCATGTTCTTTCCATTTGGTTATGATAGATTTGATGGTGCTCCTAGGGATCATCAAAGATTTGGATATTTTTTTTATAACCGAACCCTGACTTGTACTTCTCAACAACATTGTCCCTTACTTGTTTGGAGAGTTCCTTGGTCTTCATGGCAGTTAGTGGTGCCTCTTGCTTAGGTGTTGCAGCCTCTTGGGTCTTTCAAAAAGGTGTGTATATGTAATGACAGATCATGTGACACTTTGATTGCACACAGGTGGACATCATTTCACTAATTATGTGACTTGTGAAGGTAATTGGTTTCACCAGAGCTTTTTATGGGTGTCATAACAAAGGGGGTGAATACATACGCACATGCCAATTATCAATTTTTTATTTCTGAAAAATAGTTTTATGTATATATTTTTCAAATTTTATTCTGATCCATCACATGATTTGTTCTGATCCATCACATATAATTCAGATTAAAAAACATTGAACTAAAGGCTGTAATGTAACAAAATAGGTAAAAAGCCAAGGGGGGTGAATAATTTTTCAAGGCACTGTACATAGTACGCCCAAAGAGCTGAACTGGTTATAAAGGATGTTATCCTGATTTAATTTTTTTGCTTGAGAAAAAAAGTAACCCGAGGAATTAAGAGATTATATAGAGCATTGATGATTGGATGTTAGGCATGTATATGGCCTTTTCTTTCAAATTTCTTGCTTAGCTTTGTATACTTACTGGATATGGAAAATTGTCTTCCTTTCAGTTTTTTTTTTTTAATGCTTTCTAAATACAATTGATATAAAAAGTCTACACACCCCTGTTTCTGTGATGTAAAAAAAATGACAAAGATAAATAATTTCAGAACTTTTTTCACCTTTTTTAAAGTGACCTATAAACTGTGCAACCTGGTTGAACAACAAACTGAAATCTTTTTTTTTTGGGGGGGTAAAAATAAAAAAATAAAATAAAATGGTTGCATAAGTGTGCACACCCTTAAACTAATACTTTGTTGAAGCACCTTTTGATTTTAATACAACACTCAGTCTTTTTGGGTATGAGTCTATCATCATGGCACATCTTGTCTTGACAATATATCCCCACTGTTCTTTGCAATAACACTCCAAATTTGTCAGATTGCAAGGGCATCTCCTGTGCACAGCCATCTTCAGATCACCCCACAGATTTTCAATTGGATTCAGGTCAGGGCTCTGGCTGGGCCATTTCAAAACTTGAATCTTCTTCTGGTGAAGCCATTGATTTGGATGTATGCTTTGGGTTGCTGTCATGCTAAAAGATGAAGCCTGAAGGTTTTGTGCCAATATTGATTGGTTTTTGATACTGTTCATAATTCCCCCTACCTTGACTAAGGCCCTTGTTCCAGCTGAAGAAAAACAGCCCCAAAGCATGATGCTGCCACCACCGTGCTTTACTGTGGGTATGGTGTTCTTTTGGTGATGTGCAGTGTTTTTGCACCAAACATCTTTTGAATTATGGCCAAAAAGTTCAACCTTGGTTTCATCAGACCATAACACATTTTCCCGCATGCTTTTGGGAGACTTCAGATGTGTTTTTGCTCAATTTTGCAGCCTCCCTGACCAGTTTTTGTCTCGTCTTTTCATAATTGTGATGATTATGGCTTACAGCCCATGAAAACCCCAAATCCACAGTCTCAGAAAATTGTAATATTACATGTAATCAATAAAACAAGGATTGTACATAGAACAATATCAGACCTCTGAACCAGGGTCAATATCGGTCATTGAAGGAGGTTTTGGTGCTTTTGGCAGTGTGGGCAGGTGCCAAGTCCTGCTGAAAAATGAAGTCCGCATCCCCATAGAGATCGTTTGCAGAAAATCTCCTGGTAGACGGCTGCGTTGACCCTGGACTTAATGAAGCACAGTGGACCAACACCAGCAGATGACATGACTCCCCAAATCAACACAGACTGTGGAAACTTCACACTGGACTTCAAGCATCTTGCAGTGTGTGCTTCTCCATTCTTCCTCCATACTCTGGATCCTTGGTTTCCAAATAAGATGCAAAATTTGCTTTCATCAGAAAAGAGGACTTTGGACCACTGATCAACAGACCAGGTCTGTTTTTCTTTAGCCCAGGGAAACTTCTGACGTTGCTTGTTGTTCAGAAGTGGCTTGACAAGAGGAATACGACATTTGAAGCCCATGTCCAGGATCCGTCTGTGTGTGGTGGCTCTTGATGCACTGACTCCAGCCTCAGTTTACTCCTTGTGAAAGTCCCCAACACTTTTGAATGGCCTTTTCCTGACAATCCTCTCCAGGCTGTGGTCATCCCTGCTGCTTGTGCACCTTTTTCTTCCACATTTTTCCCTTCCACATAACTTTCTATTAATGTGCTTTGATACAGCACTTTGGGAACATCAACTTCTTTTGCAATTACCTTTTTAAAGGCTTTCTCTCCTTATGGAGGGTGTCAATGATGGTTTTCTGCACAACTGTCGGGTCAGCAGTCTTTCCCATGATTGTGATTCCTACTGAACCAGACTGAGAGACAATTTAAAGGACCAGGAAAAAAAATATAGATTTGTGCCTGGATCAACCGAAAAACCTTGCATGAAGGTAATATTAATAAATCTGCAAATAATTTAGAGTACCTATCCAAACTTCATTCACATATGACTATGAAGGATGTTGTTATATGGCCAGGATGCTGGTGACAGTATGCAAAAAGAGTTCTCGCAAAGAAGACCAAAACAGAACACTGGATGGTACAATGAACTTTAATTGTAGAAAAAACACACAGCAATAATTAGAATAAGGGGGGAGTGGCAGATGGATAGGGTGGTTACACAATTAAAAAAGAAGACAACGTTGTCTAATTAAAAACAAGGGGATTCACAGCTGCGCATGTCACATTCATAATCAAATCAATTAACATATTCAGACTCAAATGGTGATAGAGCACAGGGTAGAAAAATTGCACTGTAAAGCCAAAAAATGGAAATGTGCTGAAAAATGTAACACTACGAATGATCCGTATAGTCCTCTTAGGTAGGGATGCCATTAGGCTATATGTGCTATTATTCAAGGAAATATGTTTCTGAACATGGATTTTAGCTGGGTGAATGTGTGAGGGTGAGATGGTCCATGAGGGGTCACATGTATGGTTAGAACAAATCTGTGCGATGTACATCAACAAGTTAGCTAGGTGCGATTTGGCTATACACGTATCGGCGAATTGGAATGGTGGTACCTATGTATAGAAGACACACTTGTGGGGGAGATTACAAGAGGAGCAGAATGTAAAGGCTCAGGAACCCTTTGCATGTGTTTATGGCTTAATTAGCTGATTAGAGTGGGACACTTTGAGCCTGGAATATTGCACCTTTTCACAATATTCTAATTTCCTGAGATTGTGGGTTTCGGGTTTTCATGAGCTGTAAGCCATAATTATCACAATTATGACAAATCACAGATTGAACGATCTCATATATTGGTTTCACCTTTTAAGTTTCATTAGTGAAATAAATGAACTTTTGCACGATATTCAAATTTTTCGAGTCTCCCCTGTATCTAATACGTTGGAAATTCTTTTGTACCCTTCTCCCGACTGATACCTTTTAACAATGAGATCCCTCTGATGCTTTGGAAGCTCTCTGCGGACCATGGCTTTTTGCTGTAGGATACGACTAAGAAAATGTCAGGAATGACCTACTGAGCTTTATTTGGGGTTAATGTGAGGCACTTTAAACGATGGCAGGTGTTCACTGACTCCTATTTAACATGAGTTTGAATGTGATTGCCCAATTCCGAACACGGCTACATCCCCCAGTTCTAAGAGGGTGTGCACACTTATGCATCCACATTTATTTTATTTAAATTATTTTTACTTCCCCCCTAAAAGATTTCAGTTGCAGTTTATTGGTCACATAAAAGGTAGAAAAAGTTCTGAAATGTATTTATCTTTGTCTCACTTTTTACATCACAGAAACCTGACATTTTAACATGGGTGTGTAGACTTTTTATATCCACTGTATTGTCATGATTTCTCTGCATGTGATATGAAGGGCTTTAGTTTGTAGCAGAGATTTGAAAAAAATGATGCTGTGTCAGTTGTTGGCAGGTCCATTTTGAAATGGGGACTTTGTTCCATCAGATGCTGACAGCGAGAATTGATGGAAGCATTCTGAAACGTGGTAATAATTACACATCACTGTGTTCTCCAGCAGTTTTCTGTTTTTCTTTTCTCAAATATGTGTGAAGTCTATCAATCTAGGGACAGTTTGTGAAATCATCTTGTCTTTTTGAATGTCTGTTGCAGTAATTGAACTTTATTATTTGAATTCAGTTTGTTTTTTACAAAATTCTCTGCAAACTTCTTGCGTACAGATTAATCATACATTGTGCTTGTCTAATTCATTAGTAGCGCTAGACATAATACAATGATTCTTTTCTAAAAATAAGTACTCATTTGTCAAAGTTTTTTTTCAACTGCAGATAAATCTGCATAAACTACTCCTAACAGGAAGGCTACTGTAGTCACGGACAAAACTATTCTAGACAGATGCTATCTCTGAAGCCGGGGCATTTCCCTGTGAGAGGTTTCACTTGTGGGATAAGCGGCATAGCAGAAGCTGAAACCAGGTCTGCTATAGGAGCAAAGCAAAAAAACTGGTAAAGACATATGTGCTGGATTGTTCAATGTTAAATGTTAATGAAATTTAAACAAAACAACTATAACAATAAAAATCGCTTTTAAGAAGTTTTCAGTTTGACACCACCCTCTGTCCTAAATACATGTAAGACATGTGTCCTGCTTATGAGGTGGGAAAAGAACACATTAAAATTCGGAAGGTTGACACCTTAGAGGGGATGCTTGTCAGGCATTTTTGACAACTGTGGATATATATTTATTAGCCCCTGATTTATGTTTACCTGAATGTTGCATACAACGTTACTGTAGCATTTATTTGTATTGCTTTTTTTTTTTTCGTATAAAGGGTCCTGTGTGAAATTCTGCAGCTACTCCAGGTATACAGTGCCTTGAAAAAGTATTCATATCCCTTAAAATTTTCCACATTTTGTCATGTTACAACCAAAAACGTAAATGTATTTTATTGTGATTTTATGTGATAGCCCAACACAAAGTGGCACATAATTGTGAATTGGAAGGAAAATGATAAATGGTTTTCAAAATGTTTTACAAATACATATCTGAAAAGTATGGCATGCATTTTTATTCAGCCCCCTTTACTCAGATACCCCTAACTAAAATCTAGTGGAACCAATTGCCCTCAGAAGTCACTTAATTAGTAAATAGAGTCCACTTGTGTGTAATTTAATCTCAGTATAAATATTGCTGTTCTGTGAAGCCCTCATAGGTTTGTTAATAACCTTGGTGAACAAACTACATGAAGGCCAAGGAACACACCGGACAGGTCAGGGATAAAGTTGTGGAGAAGTGTAAAGCAGGGTTAGGTTATAAAAAAATATCCTAAGCTTTGAACATCTCATGGAGCACTGTTCAATCCATCATTCGAAATTGGAAAGAGTATGGCACAATTGCAAACTTATCTCGGGTGGAAGAATCTGTCCACAGGACAACTATAGTCATCCACTCCACAAATCTGGCCTTAATGGAAGAGTGACAAGAAGAAAGCGAAAGTGATACAAAAAAGGCTCCACTGCCCCCATCTTAAACTGGCCATCGCAGTAAGCAGCATTGGAGGGCGACATAAGATATTAACAAGGCCAAGGATAAATCCAAGGAAAAAACCAATCTTACCGATTAGCTCGCAGATAACCAAATAAACCTGTCTTGCGTTAAAAGCAGGGGTTTAGTCTACATGCATTTGCATTTTGCAGATACCAGGGTGCAGTGGCGAGGCTCTGTGGCTTACGCATGCATTTGCAAATGCGTGCAGACTAAACCCCTGCTTTTAACGCATACTGTTAAACAGGTTTATTTGGTTGTCTGCGAGCTGGTTGGTAAGTAAGCTTGGTTTTTTCCAATCTTGGAAGAAAACCTGTTGGAGTCTGCAAAAGACTTGAGACTGGGGCGGAGGTTCACCTTCCAGCAGGACAACGACCCTAAACATACAGCCTGAGCTACAATAGAATGGTATAGATCAAAGCATATTCATGTGTTAGAATGGCCCAGCCCAGACCTAAATCTATTTGAGAATCTGTTGCAGAAAATGAAAATTGCTGTTCTCAGGCGCTCTACATCCAATCTGACAGAGCTTGAGCTATTTTGCAAAGAAGAATGGGCACAAATTTCACTCACTAGATGTTCAAAGATGGTAGAGACCAAAAAGACTTGCAGCTGTAATTGCAAGGAAAGGTGGTTCTACAAAGTATTGACTCAGGGGGGCTGAATACAAATGCACGTCACACTTTTCACATATTTGTAAAATATTTTGAAAATGATTTATCATTTTCCTTCCATTTCACAATTACAGTTGCAATAAAAAAGTATGTGAACCCTTTTGGAATGATATGGATTTCTGCACAAATTGGTCATAGAATGCGGTCTGATCTTTATCCAAGTCACAACAATAGACAATCACAGTCTGCTTAAAATATTAACACACAAAAAATGTAATATTACCATGTTTTTATTGAACACACCATGTAAACATTCACAGGACAGGTGAACCCCCTAGACTAATGACATCTCCAAGAGCTAATTGGACTCCTGTTGGCTGACACCTCACTCCAATCAATGAGATGAGATGGGAGGTGTTGGTTACAGCTGCTCTGCCCTATAAAAAGCACACACCAGTAATGGGTTTGCTTTTCACAAGAAGCATTGCCTGATGTGAATGATGCCTTGCACAAAAGAGCTCTCAGAAGACCTACTATTAAGAATTGTTGACTTGCATAAAGCTGGAAAGGGTTATAAAAGTATCTCCAAAAGCCTTGCTGTTCATCAGTCCACGGTAAGACAAATTGTCTATAAATGGAGAAAGTTCAGCACTGCTGCTACTCTCCCTAGGAGTGGCCGTCCTGTAAAGGTGACTGCAAGAGCACAGTGCAGACTGCTCAATGAGGTGAAGAAGAATCCTAGAGTGTGAGTTAAAGACTTACAAATGTCTCTGGCATATGCCAACATCCCTGTTACTAGTGAATCTACTATACGTAAAACTCTAAAGAAGAATGGATTTCACGGGAGGATACCACAGAGGAAGCCACTGCTGTCCAAACAAAACATTGCTGCATGTTTACAGTTTGCACAAGAGCACCTGGATGTTCCACAGCAGTACTGGCAAAATATTCTGTGGACAGATGAAACCAAAGTTGAGTTGTTTGGAAGAAACACACAACACTATGTGTGGAGAAAAAGAGGCACAGCACACTAACCTCAAAACCTCATCCCTACTGTAAAGTATGGTGGTGGGGGCATCATGGTTTGGGGCTGCTTTGCTGCATCAGGGCCTGGATGGATCGCTATCATCGAAGGATAAATTAATTCATACGTTTATCAAGACAATTATGCAGGAGAACTTAAGGCCATCTGTCCACCAGCTGAAGCTCAACAGAAGATGGGTGTTACAACAGGACAACGACCCAAAGCATAGACGTAAATCAACAATAGAATGGCTTAAACAGAAGAAAATATGCCTTCTGGAGTGGCCCAGTCAGAGTCCTGACCTCACCCCGGTTGAGATGCTGTGGCATGACCTCAAGAAAGCGATTCACACCAGACCTCCCAAGGATATTGCTGAACTGAAACAGTTCTGTAAAGAGGAATGGTCAAGGTTACTCCTGACCATTGTGCACGTCCAATCTGCAACTACAGAAAACGTTTGGTTGAAGTTATGCTACCAAATGAGGTTCAACCAGTTATTAAATCCAAGGGTTCACATACTTTTTACACTTGCGCTGTGAATGTTTACAATGGTGTGTTCAATAAAAACATGGTAACATTTTAATTATTTGTGTGTTATTAGTTTAAGCAGACTGTGATTGTCTATTGTTGTGGCTTAGATGAAGATCAGATCATATTTTATGACCATTTGTGCAGAAATCAATATCATTCCAAAAGGGTTCACATCTTTTTTATTGCAACTGTATGTGCCACTTTGTGTTGGTCTATCACATAAAATCCCAATAAAATACATTTACGTTTTTGGTTGTAATATGATAAAAAGTGGAACATTTCAAGGGGTATGAATACTTTTTCAAGACACTGTAGCTTTCCTTTGTTTGTGTATAACCAATATGCACAAGACCATTGCTATTTATTTATATTTCTTTATTGTTTCGCTTGTCATAAGCTGAGAGGTTGGCAGGGTCTAAGCACAAGCTTTGGTGTCCACCTAACTTTGTTTTGTGGCTGTATGGTAACCTATAGTAATTAGGACAATTACTAGAGAATTGGCACAAATTCAAGTGGATTATTATAGAAACCTGGAGATTTGTTTAGGGGTGCCTAAAACACAGATACTAATTTAATCTCATTGTATCAAAATAGGTTTTGTTTAATTTTTTTCCTGGAAAAAGATAGTGTTGGGCTTTAAAGTGTGTTACTAAACCCACAACAGTAAAATCAGTCTGCACATGCAGTAAAGTATGCTTGTTACACTTACCGTGGAACCTAAGGGGGTAATCCTGCGCATTGTGTAAACAGACTGATCCTGTCTTCTCTGATCCTCCCCTTCTTCCACAGTCCACAAGCCATCTCCTTATAGTACAGAGCATTGGGGGCACTCTGCACATGCTGAGTTTGGTGTGTGTTCCTATTTTTTTTTTTGTGGGAGGGTGCATGTGAGGGCAGATCTGCACTGTCCTCCAGCTTTAACCAGACACCAATAGAAATCACAAGACTGCTCTAACTGCTGAGAGGAAAAGGTATTTAGCAGTTTATATTTACTAAAATAATTGCATTTCTATGTTCGGTGTGTTGTGGAAGACCAGATATAGTGAATGAGGCTCTCATTCTGGGTGAACGTCATATGATGTCTTTGCCTTCCCGAGCCACTAGGGGGCGTGCACGTGCCGTGTCACTGGGGCCGCGATGACCGCTGGGCCCCCTGCGATTGCCCAGTAAATGTGAATGCTCCCAAAATAGCGTCAAGTGTCTGAGGTGTCCGCCATAATGTCTCAGTCACAATAAAAATTGCAGATCGCCCCCCATAACTAGTAAAAGTAAATGTAATAATAAAAATGCCATAAAACAACCCCCTATTTTGTAGATGCTATAACTTTTGCTCAAACCTATCAATATACGCTTATTGCAATTTTTTTTGTAACCAAAAATATGTAGAAGAATAATACGTATGGGCCTAAACTGAGGAAAGAATTCGTTTTTTTTATATATTTTGGGGGGATATTTATTATATCAAAAAGTAAAAAATATTGCTTTTTTTTTCAAAATTGTCGCTCTATTTTTGTTTATAGCACAAAAAAAAACGCAGAGGTGATCAAATACCACCAAAAGAAAGCTCTATTTGTGGGAAAAAAGGAAGTTAATTTTGTTTTGCGAGTCACGTCGCATGACCACGCAATTGTCAGTTAAAGTGACGCAGTACCGTATCGCAAAAAGTGCTCTGGTCAGTAAGGGGGTAAATTCTTACGGGGCTGAAGTGGTTAAGGTTAAACCTCTTTTCTACTAATTTTAATGAGTGGCCACGTGTCTTGTTAGAACTTTTTTGTGGAAGGGAGTTTATCCCTTTTGTGGGGTCACCAGTACGGTGTTTTTTTTTTAAATTTAAATCATATCCCCTCTCAAGCGTCTCAGAGAGAATAAGTTCAGTTCTCGTAACCTTTCCTCATAACTAATATCCTCCAGACCTTTTATTAGCTTTGTTGCCCTTCTTTGTACTCGCTGCATTTCGAGTACATCCTTCCTGAGGACTGGTGCCCAGAACTGTTGGTATAGGAGGTGGGAGCCATTTTAAGCTTGGTTAGTTCTAGACTTGAATTCCACTTTAAATGTAGAAAGAGATTTAGGTCACATTTATTCAACACAAATACAAAACAGGAAGGAATAAATGTTTGGGAACTAATGAGAAAAAAACAACTGAACTGAAAAAACAATAGGAACAAGGGGGTATCTCTTTATAACATACAACAGGCTATTTTTTATGCATGGCACCAGACTGCTCAGTTGCCATTTTAAAGGAAAGTGTTGATTGAGAAATTGAATATATTTGTAGAACTATAGGGTTTCACAATAGAGTCAAAAGAAGAAAGGGATTGCCAACGTGCTTTGTAGTGGTTGGCTAGATATGAGCTCATTAGTACTGACACAGTGCACATTGTTAATGCCATGTGTGCAGTGAGTATGTCACACAGAGAATGTTATGAAAGGATTGTATACTATATGGTGTCCATCACACATGTCTGTTGATTTACAGAATCCTCTTTTTCTCCCAGTGACAGTTAAGCAGGTCAGATGCACCCCAGCTTTTTTCAGTTTCAAAAGCATGCGAGTACTAGAATACAGTAGACATGTGATGGGTACTCATTATTTGATTCCATCTACTGAAAGCCATTGGGGAGTCGTCAGCCGTGAGGTTAACATGACTGTGCTCATGGAGAATGACGCAGCACAAAGGGCTCAAGCCCATTTAAGCTTGTTCTGTGACTACATGATTCTTCAGCTTTATCCTTTCACTCATCTGAAAGAAAAGAACCTGCTGATCTCTCCCTGATGTTATTCACTTAACTGTGATAGCACACAGTAAACCTTTGCTACAACAGTAATGAAGTGGACAGTAATGATCCATCCGTCATGCTTCTCACACGTTAATAAAGCTTTTCATCTCATCTTGTTAAATGCTGAGCATTACCTTCATTGTATTTGTATGAACCTAACTGTTTCACTGCTGTCATTTAGTGGCTGACTTTATACTGTTTTGACTTATGTTATGCAGAAGAATCTTGTAACAATATAACAAAATTCCTAAGGTGAAATCTTCATACTGCAGTTTCTGAGATTATAGCTATATTGATTAACGGTATGCAGTTGTGAAAAATAGCTACGGTATTTGCAGTATATCCCAATATGTACTGTAAAGTATATGTATGCAAAGCATGTGGGAAAGAAAAGTATTTCTTTGAGTTGTAGCACTGGGGTATTAGCAGAATGGGTACCTTGTGCCTGCATTGTGGAAGAGTAACTGGTACAGTTTACAGAATTACAATGCATTAAAGTAACAAATGGCCAGAGTAACGCTAT
Source organism: Rana temporaria (assembly GCF_905171775.1). Classification (NCBI taxonomy): domain Eukaryota; kingdom Metazoa; phylum Chordata; class Amphibia; order Anura; family Ranidae; genus Rana; species Rana temporaria. The sequence continues at coordinate 185,056,172 of NC_053492.1, forward strand.
GATGATCCTTGTTGAGGAATCTCCTTTAAGAACCCTCTTGACAGAAAAAATACTTTTTTTTCCTGTGCTTTAGTCCCCTTTTCATCCTTTGAGCATCATGGACAAAGGCTATTAGTCCTTCAAGGCTTCCTACCATCGCATGAAGATTTGCTCTTACCTGCTTATATTAACAAATAGGGGTTTGCGGACCCCTAGACTTCTCATTTCCTTGACAACTGGGTCTTAAAACTAATTTTGTCGGGTTATAAACTAGACCGGTGATGGCGAACCTTGGCACCCCAAATGTTTTGGAACTACATTTCCCATGATGCTCCACTACACTGCAGAATGCATGAGCATCATGGGAAATGTAGTTCCAAAACATTTGGGGTGCTAAGGTTCGCCATCACTGAACTAGACCGTCTTATTCATCAACCAGACAAGTTCTTTCCTTTCAAACTGTCCTTGTCTTTTCCTCTGCTTCCTCCATGGGGTGATCAAGAAGTTACTCGAACAAGGAGTGATTGCACCAGTTTCCTCCTCAAAGGCTGACCCTGAAGTCCTGCTTGCCATGTCACTGGAATGTTGTCATGATGAATGTCAGCCTGCTCAAGTGGAGAGAGGTGTCAGGACAGGTGTAGAGCTGCATGATTTTGGCTAAAATGAAAATCATAATTTTTTTTGTTCAGAATAAAGATCACGATTCTCACGGTGTAACATCTTTCACACTGTATAAAAAAAATTGGGCTAACTTTACTGTTACTTTTTTATTTTATTTATTAAAGTGTATTTAAAAAAAAAATGTGTTTGAAAGAGCACTGCGCAAATACAGTGTGACATCCACTTCCTATAGTGGAAAACGTGCAGGCTCAATCGTGAGCTGTGCTGTGTCTATCGACATAGTGCTGCTCGGCCCTGCCCCCTGCTCTCTCCTTACTGGATTTGATTAATTGACAGCAGCAAAAACAAAAAAGGGCCCCTGCTGCTCTCACTGAGCCCTGTGAGGAGGGATGGAGAGAGAGAGCAGCTCTTGGGCACAGCGCCAAATTGAGATCAGACTCAAGTAAGTATTTACTGGGGGCTAGGGGAGAGCTGCATATTAAAGTTATTTTTTTTGTACACACCATAAACTTTCTCTGCATCTATTGAACGATACAGCTCCCACACTTCCGGTTGCTTTTTTTTGCTGCTTATACTGCATCATGATTAATTGAGCTGCATATAGCAGATAGGGTGTTTGGCTACAAGCAGGGATCGTCCCTAGGCAGTACTTTTGTTTTTGTTAATTTTATCTGAACGATTCCAGATCACTCGCTATTAATATTGTGCGGGTCACTGGCACATTTGTCTTTTTTATCATCATTTATCCACTCTTACTACTCTCCACATTACTCAGTTAATGTTGTGTGGGTATATGATTTTATTCAGAGTGGAACACATTTTACACAGGAACCAGTGGAGCACATTTTCCTGACAACTTATTTACATTATGGAAATCGTTATTGATATTTAGTTTTAATTAGATCCTGTTGCAAGCGCCATTACACCCCCCCTTGTCATTATCTACTCCCCACAGGCTGTCCATTATCTACCCAGGGACGGGGACACATGTCCAAAGTGCAGGCAGTCGGTAGGGACCTTTTATTTACATGGTGTGGTTGTGCTCTCTCTTTTCAGACCTATTGGTGAGCAGTCGTAGCTGACATTAACAAGGTGGCTGGGCGTCACTTGGACATGGATCCGCTAATATTCCTTCTGGGTATCACTGATAATCTGCCTATTGCTAAACATACTAAGTTGTTTGCATTTAAAGCTGCTTACTATGCCAGGAAGGTAATTTTATCCAAGTGAAAGCTCCCTTCGGCTTGGAAGGCCCTGATAAACAATGTGCTACCTTTTTAATATAAGCTTACTTATATGGGGCGTAACTGTCCACAAAAGTTTGATCAAATCTGAGCATCATGAACAGAGGCTAGGCACATTACTGTATCAATGATTATTGGATTTTTGTGTGTTGACCTAGGAGCCTGTGCTACTTTGTTATATTTGGGCCCCCTCTCCCCAGGGTTTTGGCTGCCCCTTGTGGTATCCGTTGCGCCTTATGGGTCGTGGCCTCCAGTTCCTTCCTCTTTCCCTCCCTCCTGGGTTTCCTGTGCAATCATATTCCTGCTGGGTTGCTATTCCCCCCACCCCCTGCTTTTTTTTTACCTATAGGAGGTCTTGGTTGATAGGGTGGTTTGAGTTATCCATATTCTCTGTTATATGCCATATAGGCTGCCTGATATTTGTTGAAGAACCATGATACAGAATGAGTTTACAGATACCCTGTCACCTGCGTGGTGTACCTTATCTTTCTCCAATGCTAACCTAAGTTGTAATGATGTCTAATCAAGTGTTATGTATTCTACCTATGCTATTACTTACAAGTGTATTGTGCTATTATCTCAATTAACATTCCTTCTGTTAAAAAAAAAAAGAAAAAAGAATGACATATATATAAATTTAAACTTGAATCCTTAAAGTATAACTAATGGCCAAACGTTTTGTGTCATTTTGGATAGATTGGAGAGGGATTAGAACACCGTTTTTTATTGCTGTCTGTGTCCCTGTTGGGAAGATCCACCCTTTCTATGTGTCCTGTTTACTGTTCTCACTGAAAGTGAAAGCAAATCCCACATTTTGGAATAGAGGGGAAATCTTTTTTTTATAATTGATCATTTTTATTGACGGTTCATATTTTTCCAATAGAAAAGAAGAATAAACACTAAAGGTAAAAAATTCCAAGAGCTACAGTGGGGATCGAAAGTTTGGGCACCCCAGGTAAAAATGTGTATTAATGTGCATAACGAAGCCAAGGAAAGATGGAAAAATCTCCAAAAGGCATCAAATTACAGATTAGACATTTTTATAATATGTCAAAAAAAGTTAGATTTTATTTCCATCATTTACACTTTCAAAATTACAGAAAACAAAAAAATGGCGTCTGCAAAAGTTTGGGCACCCTGCAGAGTTAATATCTTGTACTGCCCCCTTTGGCAAGTATCACAGCTTGTAAACGCTTTTTGTAGCCAGCCAAGAGTCTTTCAATTCTTGTTTGAGGTATCTTTGCCCATTCTTCCTTACAAAAGTCTTCCAGTTCTTTGAGATGTCTGGGTTGTCTGTCACGCACTGCTCTTTTAAGGTCTATCCATAGATTTTCAATTATGTTGAGGTCAGGAGATTGTGAAGGCCATGGCAAAACCTTCAGTTTACGCCTCTTGATGTAATCCCCCGTGGATTTTGAGGTGTGTTTAGGATCATTATCCTTTTGTAGAAGCCATCCTCTCTTTAATTTCAGCTTTTTCACAGATGGCATCAAGTTACCATCCAAAATGTGCTGAAATTTTATTGAATCAATTTTTCCTTCTACTCGTGAAATGTTCCCTGTGCCACTGGCTGCAATACAACCCCAAAGCATGATTGATCCACCCCCATGCTTAACAGTTGGACAGAGGTTATTTTCATTAAATTCTGTGCCCTTTCTTCTCCAAACGTACCTTTGCTCATTCCGGCCAAAAAGTTCTATTTTAACCTCATCAGTCCACAGAACTTGTTTCCAAAATGCATCAGGCTTGTCTATATGTTCATTTGCAAAGTTCAAATGCTGATTTTTTTGTGGTGAGGACGTAGAAGAGGTTTTCTTCTGATGACTCTTCCATGAAGACCATATTTGTACAAGTATCTCTTTATAGTGGAATAGTGTACCACAACTCCAGTGTCTGCCACATCTTTCTGGAGGGATCATGCAGTCAAACGTGGGTTTTGAATTGCTTTTCTCACAATCCTGCGAGCTGTTCTGTCTGATATTTTCTTGGTCTTCCAGATCTTGCTTTAACTTCCACTGTTCCTGATGACTGCCATTTCTTAATTACATTCCGAACAGAGGATATTGACATCTGAAAATGCTTTGCTATCTTCTTATAGCCTTCTCCAGATTTGTGAGCGTGTACTATTTTCAGTTTCAGTTTTCTAGACAACTGCTTAGAAGAACCCATGGTGCTGATTGTTGGGGCAAGGTCAGATGAGTCTGGGCATTTAAAACCTTTGAGATTGACATCACCTGGTCTTCCCAGACGATGTTTGAGAACAATCCATGACACTGGCAGGTCTCAGCTTTGCAAAGGGGGCAGTGCATGCTATAAATTCTGCAGGGTGCCTAAACTTTTGCAGACGCCATTTTTTTGTTTTCTGTAATTTTGAAAGTGTAAATGATGGAAATCTAACTTTTTTTTTGACATATTATAAGAATGTCTAATCTGTAATTTGATGCCTTTTGGAGATTTTTCCATCTTTCCTTGGCTTCGTTATGCACATTAATACAAATTTTTACCTGGGGTGCCCAAACTTTTAATCCCCACTGTATCTGTCTCAGCATACATACGTTAATACTTTGAAATGTTGTATAGAGGCCCCAGATCTGGAGCCAGATACAGCGTACATATAATACATGGTTTACTGGAAAATCAGGATGATCGGGCATGAAAAAACATTTTGATAGAATCCTAAGGAGAAGTTAACAATGCCTGCAGACCCTATGAAGTAAAAAAGATGCTCACTGGATTCGAAAAATAATATAAACCAACATACAACAAAAGGAAATATAGTGGGGGGGGGGGTTGTCTCTTCCATTAAAAGGCTATCAAACATCTGGCCGCTGTTAGGATATGGCTGGTCAGTTTTTTGGCTAGGCCGGATAGTTTAGGGGGAATTAACCCGAAGGCTGCGTACACACGGTCGTTCCAAACCGATGAGAATGGTCCGACGGGCCATTTCCATCGGTTCACCGCTGAAGTGGCCTGATGGTCTGATGTGCGTACACACCATCGTTCCAAAAACCGATCGGGTCAGAACGCGGTGGCGTCAAACACACGATGTGCTGAATAAAACGAAGTTCAATGCTTCCAAGCATGCGTCGACTTGATTCTGAGCATGCGTGGGTTTTGAACCGATGCTTTCTGTACTAACCATCGGTTTGGACCGATCGGGCAGCGGGCCATCGGTTCGATTTTAAAGCATGTTTTAAAATTTTGGACCGAAGGACAACAGAACGATGGGCTATACACACGGTCGGTTTGGACCGATGAAACTGAACCTCGGTCCATTCTCATCGGTTTTGTCCGACCGTGTGTACGCGGCCTAAGAGATACATTTTTAAGGAGAAGGGGGTATCGACATCAAAGAGCCGTTGGAGGAGTTCCTGGACACAGCGCCAATAAGCTGGGCACTGGATGGGGACATCTATTGGCACTGCCAGTAGATGTGGAGTAAGGTACCCCAGTCCCTGCAAAACCTCCAGCAGCGATCCAAGGATGATGGGTGTATGGCATGTAGGCGGGTAGGGGTCATGTACCAAAAGAATAACACTTTTGTAAGTGTTTTCTTTATACAGAGTGCAAATAGAACTTTTGGCTGCCCGAGACCAAAGGATCTGCTACTGTGAATGGGAAAGTTCTTCCCCAATAGCTTTCTCCCCTTCTGATCATTTAGATATGTTTGCCCTGTATTTATATCATACAAGTTTAATATTATATATATATATATATATATATATATATATATATATATATATATATATATATATATATATATATATATATATATATTGTACAGGACACCGGGGGTGGGTCCTGGACGGGTGCTATACGGCACCACTGTTTGGACTATGGTCCATTTAAATAGAGGTAGAAGGTTCAGGGGGTCACCCAAAAGTGGGTGAAAAGTTCCAGGCAGGCGCTAATTCAGAGAGGACTGGCTCGCAGTCTTCTCTATCTTAATAAAGTAGTTTGGGGCCTGGAATTTTGGAGGCTCCAAAGTGTTATTTGGGTGGGATGGAGCCTCCACTCCTAAACCCTGGAAGCCAGCGCACAAGGGGTTGAAATCTCACAGACAACCACCCATTAAAGCAGGAAGTGATGCTGGAGGGAGTGAGTGAGTGAGTTGGGAGAGTGCACCTGTGAGGACAAGATGGAAGTCTGCTAGCTGCTCAGAGAGGACCTTTGAGTAGTTTGGAAGTGAAGCTGTGTCTGCAGGGAAGGTCTGGAGGACTTCTTACTAAAAACGTATGTGCCTTTCTTTTGGTTGTTTTTCTGAAGAAAGACTTTTTCCTAATTTATGCTGGAAACAAGCAGGACTTTTGTTGTGACGTTTTGGATGCTGAAGAAAAGCTTTATTTTGTTTTGTTTGGTCACCAATAAAGACCCTTTGCTTTACTGACACGGTTTTACGCACTTGTCTCGCGGAGCTTAAAGACCCCCAAAGTTTACAATATATATATATATATATATATATATATATATATATATATATATATATATATATATATATATATATATATCTATCTATATCTCCGAGGTCAAGTCTTTTTGCGAGGGACCTGAAAGGATTAGTTGTTCAAATTGGAACAATTTAGAGAACCAGAGATTGGGTGTAAAAGATATTGCATAGTGGCATATTTGGAGATAACCGAAAAAAAACTGCGGTGAAGATCATGTTTCTCCCTAAGTTCCTCCGAGAGCAGTGTTCTTGACACAGGATTAACTAAATGACCGTAGTGGAAAAGATTCCTCTGCAGCCATGCGGAGATCATCAGGTGGGTTAAACTGTCTGGCAGCTTATTGTTGTAGAGGAAAGCTGTCAGTAATGAAGCTTCAGATTGGAGGGAGTGTGTTCGCTTTAGCTGTCGCCAAATATTGCGTAGTAAAGCCATGGTGTGCAGAAGAGAGGCTGAAGGAATATTGGCATCAGTATTGCATAGTAAGTTATTCGGGCGGATCAGGGCTACCCAGAGTTTATCTATTTGAGTCCAATGGTTATAAGCCAATAAATTGTTGTCCAGGAAACCACAGCCTACAATTGGTCAGTATTATAGCAGCGTATGAGGTTAGGGAAAGCCAGGCCCCCCTCATTCCGAGAGGCAAAAAGTACAGAACAAGTCACCCTATGTTGCTTGTGATTCCATACAAAGCTTAGACAGTCTATCTGTAGCTTCCTAAGGTGAGCCAAAAGGATTGGCACAAGTAGAGTCAGGGAAGAGTACAAATCTGGTAGTGTCCACGTGGTTAGAAGAGATCTGATAGATGCAAAGAGAGGTTTAAAATTAGTGTTGTATAGAGAGTCATATTGGGGCGTGATATTAATCCCAAGGTACATTATTTCATGGCAGAGGTTGAGGGGAAATCTTCTAATGGGGCTACTAGTTCTGGTGACAACCAGGGATTTACTAAAATGTCTTTAAACAATGCAGTATGTAATCTGTGTGGATTGCTTCAGCAATTGTATGGCTTTTCATAAGTCCGCACAAAGCATCATTTATTATATACTGATATACTGTATAACAACACCGAAAAAGCTGAAAGGAGTCTGCAATGCAGTCTTCCCTGAGTAGCATCATTTTTTTGCATCTCCATAAACCTTGTTGGAGAGCAGAGATGCTTAAAATATATACACAATAAAGGTTCACTTATGCCTCATTTCCACTGAACCAAACGGTTTGGGTCGGTACAGTTTGGAACAGTTAGAATGGACCGGTCTATTCTGGTGAGCGTTTCCACTGCAAGTCGGACCGTCAGGGGCCATACAGGGTTTAGAAAAATTGTCTAGGGTGTCCACCAATCGGTGGAATGTATTGTAGGTCCGCCCTAACCGAACCATTTTCTATGGCCCCACATTTGAGGCAGGACCCAGAATGGTACGGTTCGGTTTTATGGCACACTTTCATAATGCGAACACCCAAAATAGCGTACCGTACCGAACCGATCCGCTCAGTGGAAACGAGGCATTAGCTGAGCTTAGCTGCAAGGCTTTAATTTTGATGCATGTTGTTGTAGATAATGAACTTTGATCATCAGAATGCAAAGGTTTACTCTTCTTGAACAAAACGGGGCCTTGTGGGGATTCAATAAGAGCAGTCATTGTGAGAACATGGGCCAGTCTTTCCATATTTTATAGTTCTATGCATTGTCTTTATTTTTATAGCTGAAGTAAAAACCATTTGCTTTTAATTAAACTTGCACCCCTCATAACAAACAAATATGAGATGCAGTCCTGGAATTTTTTTATTGTTGAATATTGGAGCTTTGTAGTGTTTTCACTACAAAGCTACTAATTCTGATATACAACCTTATTATACAGTATTTGATGTATCCAGGTAAAATTACATCTGCAAGATCTTTTTTTTCTTTTGTCTACTCAGCTGTCTAACACTTAGGCATTGTCAGTCTGGGGAAAGGGTAGTATTTGGCTGGGTTTACATTAGTCTGGTGCGAATTCCAGCTCCAGTTCTTCTGCAAAAAGAAAAAACAGCTGTTCAACGGTTCCTCTCTGTTGTAGCTGCGAATCAGCTGACCTGGGAAAGGGGTAAGGTGTAGTGAGAAAGGGGAGAGAATTCATGTTCAGAATGGAATGCATCTGCGAATCCCATAGAAGATTGTGTGCCTGCAATGCCTTGAAAACGCACAAGTTATTTAGACAATGCAGATTGCGAATGCGACGCACATATGTGAACCAGATTCATTCAAACTAGTAGTCGCATATCGAAAATGTAGAGGTTAATAAAGTTACAAAAATTCTCGTACAACAAAATAAAAAATTGGAAGTGATGTCATGTATTGTGTATTTCTATTGTATTTTCGAATGACAACTGTACTGATTAAGCGAAAATCATACGATCGGTATCACACAAGAACATTTTTTGTTTTTCCGATCGTATAATATCGGATGAATTGTCATGATCGGCTCTCAAAAGCTCTACACTATCGATCCGATTATGGTACGATCGCTTCAAAAACTGTATTTTTTTGTTGGATTTTCGGATTTTCAGAAATAGCTCCAGCTAACACTCTTTTTTTTTTTTTTTTTTTTTTTTACAAGAAAACAGCTAACGCTCTTTAACTTTTTCCATACCGCCCGCCATCAATTGACAGTGGAATGTGCTAAAAAGTGATTCCCTCCTGAGAAGATATACCACATAGCGAGTGTCACAAGTAACAAAATCTTTCATCCTATAGACAGTAGATGTTACCGTAGAAGAGAAACTTTCCATTTTCCTACTTGTAAGCGTATTGAGAAGACATACGTTACACCTTCTACAGGCGTGGAATCCCTTCAATTCAGGGAAAAAGGAAGGTTTCGTGGGAGGATCTGATACATTGGGGGCAAGTTTATTTCTAAGTGACATAGCCCCCCTGAGGACAACACCAGCCCTATCGGGAAGCACCGGGCCCAGGAGGGAATCACTTTTTAGCACATTCCAATGTCGATTGAATATATTTTTGATTTGTTTATGTTGTACTGAATATTGAGTAGTGAATGCCCATTTAAACTTAGTGTCGGGAGGGCGTTTAGGTTTTTCCGAGATGATAGAATCCCTGTCGAGTTTGGAGACTCGATCTATGTCATCATCAACCGTAGCTGGTGTATAACCCTTTCCCACAAATCTAACTTTGAGGATCTCTGCTTGTATATGGAAATCGGATACATTTGTGCAGTTCCTCCTAATTCGGAGCAACTGACTATAGGGTATCAACTTAAGCCATGAGCTGTAGTGACAGCTGTCATTAGGAATGTATCCGTTTCTATCGGTCGACTTAAAGAAAGTCTTTGTCACCAACCGACGATCTTCCACCGATATTTCGAGATCCAGAAAGTGAATCAGAGTGTGGCTCAGCTCATAGGTTAGAGTGATGCCCATCACATTATCGTTAAGAGTGACCATGAAGTCGTGTAACGATTCCTCATCGCCATGCCATAGGAGGAGGATGTCGTCTATGTAACGGGCCCACAGCAAGATTTCTGGACGCTGAAGGGCATGGACGACATCCTCCTCCCACTGGGCCATGTAAAGATTTGCCAAACTGGGGGCAAATTTGGCCCCCATTGCGACACCTCGTGTTTGAAGAAAAAAACGCTCATTGTACCAAAAATAATTGCCTTGGGTGGCAAATTTAAGTAGATCCATTATAAATCTTTGTTGTACAACTGGGAGTGAGTTATTGATGGAAAGAAAATGTTCCACGGCTTTGAAACCCAATTTGTGTGGAATGCACGTATACAAAGATGTTACATCAGCCGTTACCAATAGGCAACCCTCCTGGTAATCAACAGATTGTAATTTGCGTATAGTGTCACCTGTATCCTTTAAAAAAGAAGGGACAGTACGCACCAAAGGTTGGAGGTAGAAGTCAATGTACCTACCAATACGGGAGGTCACTGAATTAATCCCACTCACAATGGGTCTGCCTGGGGAATTTGTGATACTTTTGTGGATCTTGTGAAGATAATACATGACCGGAATGCGGGGAACAGTCGGTACTAGATAATCCTTCTCTTTTTTGTCCAAAATCCCATACGTAAAGCCTTTATTAATCAATCCCGACAGTGCTTTCTGAAGTGTTTTTGTTGGATCCATGGCCAAAGGAGAACAGGTACTTGTATCATCTAGAATACGGCACATTTCCAGATGGTAATCACTTTTATCCAAGATTACTAACCCACCCCCTTTGTCGGCAGGTTGAATAATTAGATCCTTCCTTTCACACAAGGACTTAAGGCCAACCTTAATATCAGGGGTGATCGTAAGTTCGCTTCTTGGATAATGACTCCAAATCCTTGAGAACAAGGTCTCTAAAAACCTTGATTTAGGATGCTTTAGTACTTGGTGGATTAAAAAGGGACGGGTTGGACATGCCTGAATGAACAATGTCCCCAGGTAAGGTGTAGGTAATTTTAGACTGATATGGATTAGACAAAAAATGTCTTTGAATGTTTAATTTACGAGTGAACTTATGAATGTCAACAAAAGTCTCGAATTTGTTCAACTGTTTAGATGGAACGAACTTTAACCCCTTGTCAAGAGTCGCAAGTTCAGCTTCTGAAAATACCACCTTGCTAAGATTAAAGATGCCATTGCCTTTTATGGTTTGCTTCTTTTTCCTGGCCCGCCTCCCCCCTCGGATGCCTTGTTTGGTTCTGCGCCCCTTTTGGAACCCGTGCGGACCCTGGGAAAATCCCCCCCATGGGAGGGTTCAGGATGGGGGCGGTTATAGGAGTAGGGCGATCTGTTGTAGGAGTCGTGATCCCTTTCCATATAGGGATAGTATCCACTATATCCCCCACGTGGGTGTGTGTCCCTCAATGGTGAGAACCTATTTTGGGTATGAGCTGGAGTATAGTTAGTATATGGTTGATAATAGTGATGTCCCCCACGATTATCGTATGAATCTCGAGGAGATCTATCCCTGACGTGTGAGTCACGAGGAGACCTATCGCGAGTGTGGTAATCGGTGGATCTATAACCATCGTTGGGAACTTGATAAGTACCCCTTCCTCTACTTCTCCCACCTCTACCCCTAGAATTGCCCCTGGAGGGGTTACCCAGGATAGAAACCTTTTTTAGAAGTGTGTGGCAGCTCTAATTTTTTGGGCGGAGGGGCCAGAGGAGTGGGACCAATGATTCTCGATGTATCCACCATAGGAACCGTTGTATCCATATGATTAGAAATTACATCATTAGATGAAACTGACGGCTCGTTTTTTTGCCACTTGAAGACCAAACCTGTCTTGTAATCATTGGTATCCCTGGCATACTTTTTTTGTTTCTTGGAACGTTGATCTCTCTCCTCCGTCAAGTATAACCTGGAGATTGGAGGAGAGTGATGTATATTCCGGAGATGATTTATGTGGGAGGAGTTGTTCACGGAGTGATTTAATCTCCAGATCAATAGCAAGTAATTTGGCTTTTTTTTCTCCCTGTGAGAAAACTTAGGAGATTCAGACCCGCCTCATTAAAGAAATGGAACCAGGTCTGTGTTTCCATATCACCCTGTTGTGGGTGAATATCCCACCTTAACCCTCTAGGGACTAGTTTTTTCTTTTTGGTATTGATCCAAAAAGGCTATGTCCCATTCTAGATGGATTTCGGTGGTCATACGATTTTTGAGTCTCATGAAAACACCACTGATTTCCACATTAGTGCTTGTAGCAGTAAACACACCCTCTGTATTTAGAGAACGAGTGGTCCTATAATCAGACATCCATTGTGAACTGTGTTAAAAAAACACTAAAAGGACCGTGAATATAAGAGGCTAATGATAGCCGCAACAATAGTGTCACAAAGATACAAATGAAAAAAATAAAGAAAAAGTTGCGCTAATCATGTGAAAAAATTAGTATAAATTGTAGCAGCCAGCACCAACAATGGAACAATGTTGTATGCAAAAATAAAAAGTGCAGCGCTAAATGATATCTGGTGTGAAACCATATATATACAGTGTTTGTACTATAGCAAGATGCTCCCAATCAGGTGAGGATGATTGGGTCTGCTAAGGTAAACTAATGTAAATACCCGGAGGTATGTGACAAAAAATAAAATGTGTGTGATGCCAATAGATACCACCGGGGTGCTCACAATCAAGTGAGAATGGATAGAACCCACAAGTGAATAAATCCCAATACCCGGAAGGTATGTGACAAAACTACTAATAAAGACAATGTCAATAAATGTCACAAAGGAAATACAAATAAAGAGTCCAGAAATAATGCAAAAAGGAACTACTCTTGTTGCAGAAAATTCCAATACAAAACGAGAGGACCAGCATTGAGGTAGACTAAGTTACAAAAACGTGTGAGGAGAGTCTTCTCAAGGCAGGAATCAAATGTATGATCCGTAGTATACTCCAATATTCAGGCAGATGATAAAAGCCACATCAAGAGATCAATCTCACAGGATCAGCCAAAACATCCAAATGGTAAATGTAGAAGATGGATACTCTTACCGGATAAGGTGGACACACTCGTCAGCGACGGTGTGTCAATCAGGCATGTACGAGCTCCTTGAAACGATAATGGCAGTGGAACAGCCGTTGGAACAGCAGGCAATCAACCGTCAGAAGCCGAATGTATCCAGTATGGGATAAATCCCTAAAGGAATCCTCATAGATGGTGGCAAGTATGCATGTTCAATCATGGAGTCATGGAAAGGAAAGGAAAACAGCTCCACATGGTGTGGTTACTCCCAATAAAAAAAAGCCTTTATTAGGCATATATAGATACAATAAAAACGACCAAAAAAGCAAAATTCAATAAAAAGGTACAAGTCTATGGAAAGACCAATACAGGTGATCACATAGGAAAAATGCAGCGTGGTTGGCAGGTAGCGTATAGGCTATGTACCCGACATGTTTTGAGCTAGTAGCTCTTCAACTGGGGCATAAACCCATACATCTGCACCACGCCATATATTTATACTGCATATGGTTGATGGAGGAATGATGTCAATGAGCCGAATCAGCTGTGAAAACACGGCTCTGGGTGTTAGGCCAATCACAGTGGTGTCCTGCTGACAACACCCACTGCTGTCAGCAGGGAACAGCCACTGAACACAGCGCCCATCACATGGTGCCTTCACGGGCACAGTCATTGGTCAGAGAGCAACCTAATATGAGTATGGCACTCCCCCCTAATTACCAAGTTGGTGTCGTTTCTCCCCATTAGTTAGCCAGTTTCTGGCATTGCCCAGTGGGGTTACATGGAACGCATCGTGTGTGGCGCGGCGTGATGACATCACGACGCCAACTTGCTGACACAGCGCGCTGTCCACCTGCCTTTTCACGATGGGCTGATCATAGTCCAGCTTGGAGCGCAATGGCGCCGCGTTGGAGATGTGATTGCGTCACCGCGGGTGTGCGTGGTGACGCGCACGCACCTTGTGGCTTGCTCTCTGACCAATAACTGTGCCTGTGAAGGCACCATATGATCACAGTCCAGCTTGGAGCGCAATGGCGTCGGTGATGTGATTGCGTCATCGCGGATGAGTGTGGTGACGCGCACACACATCGTGGCTTGCTCTCTGACCAATGACTGTGCCCGTGAAGGCACCATGTGATGGGCGCTGTGTTCAGTGGCTGTTCCCTGCTGACAGCAGTGGGTGTTGTCAGCAGGACACCACTGTGATTGGCCTAACACCCAGAGCCGTGTTTTCACAGCTGATTCGGCTCATTGACATCATTCCTCCATCAACCATATGCAGTATAAATATATGGCGTGGTGCAGATGTATGGGTTTATGCCCCAGTTGAAGAGCTACTAGCTCAAAACATGTCGGGTACATAGCCTATACGCTACCTGCCAACCACGCTGCATTTTTCCTATGTGATCACCTGTATTGGTCTTTCCATAGACTTGTACCTTTTTATTGAATTTTGCTTTTTTGGTTGTTTTTATTGTATCTATCTATGCCTAATAAAGGCTTTTTTTATTGGGAGTAACCACACCATGTGGAGCTGTTTTCCTTTCCTTTCCATGACTCCATGATTGAACATGCGTACTTGCCACCATCTATGAGGATTCCTTTAGGGATTTATCCCATACTGGATACATTCGGCTTCTGACGGTTGATTGCTTGCTGTTCCAACGGCTGTTCCACTGCCATTATCGTTTCAAGGAGCTCGTACATGCCTGATTGACACACCGTCGCTGACGAGTGTGTCCACCTTATCCGGTAAGAGTATCCATCTTCTACATTTACCATTTGGATGTTTTGGCTGACCCTGTGAGATTGATCTCTTGATGTGGCTTTTATCATCTGCCTGAATATTGGAGTATACTATGGATCATACATTTGATTTCTGCCTTGAGAAGACTCTCCTCACACGTTTTTGTAACTTAGTCTACCTCAATGCTGGTCCTCTCGTTTTGTATTGGGATTTTCTGCAACAAGAGTAGTTCGTTTTTGCATTATTTCTGGACTCTTTTTTATTTGTATTTCCTTTGTGACATTTATTGACATTGTCTTTATTAGTAGTTTTGTCACATACCTTCCGGGTATTGGGATTTATTCACGTATGGGTTCTATCCATTCTCACTTGATTGTGAGCACCCCGGTGGTATCTATTGGTGTCACATACCTCCGGGTATTTACATTAGTTTACCTTAGCAGACCCAATCATCCTCACCTGATTGGGAGCATCTTGCTATAGTACAAACACTGTATATATATGGTTTCACACCAGATATCATTTAGCGCTGCACGTTTTCTTTTTTATTACTAGTATAACAATAAATAAATAAAAATTCCATAAAAATATCCCATTGTTTGTAGATGCTATAACTCTGGTGCAAACTAATCAATATATACTTATTGGCATCTTTTTTTTACCAAAAATATGTAGCAGAATACATATTGGCCTAAATTGATAAATAAATTAGATTTTGTTTATTGGATAAGTATTATAGCAGAAAGTAAAAAATATTATTTAATTTTTTTCAAAATTGTCGGTCATTTTTTGGTTTATAGTGCAAAAAATAAAATCCGCAGAGGTGATCAAATGACACCAAAAGAAAGCTCTATTTGTGGAAAAAGAAAGGACATCAATTTTATTTGGGTACAGTTTTCACTTGGAGCAATGCAGTGCCATATCACAAATAATGGCCTGGTCATGAAGGGGGTAAGAACTGGTTAATGGAAGTTGAAAAAAAAACAAAAAACACTGCCTGCATCACCAGGAGAAGATAAAAGATTCTAAAACAGAAACTTAATGCAGCTGGATTAGTAAACTGCAGGATTGTTTTTGTGTTTAATAGCACTTGAACTGGTTTAGCAGAGACCACAGGAGAAGATAATAGCAACGAAGATACACCTAGTGAGCTATAGGTGGTTCAGCTGCACATGATATCTCCTTGTTTTCTGCTACTGGAAGTGCAACCCACATTAGACTGTGAACTGTAAGGGCATAGGAAATAAAAACACAGTGAGTCAAAGTGTTCAGCAGAGATCATTGCTTAAAGTCTAAGTAACAGAAGAACAGTGTGTGACTAGGTTGTTTATGTAAGTTCAGACTTACTTTGTAGTCTCCACACAGTTTCCTGTTATGTTACCATTGTGGAAAAACAGACTCGCCACCATCAAAATGTTTTTGAATGTGTCATGTTTTCATTCCCTTACTTTTTCAAAAAGAAAAGTAAAAAAAAACATGACAAACAAACCCTACTCTGTGGTAGACAAGTTCCGAAATGTTACTGCTGCTAATATTGGACTGAAAAATTCACAGGTAGCCCACTGACCTCTAAATTATGATTAATGTAAGTACATATTTCCTGGTGGCTTAATAGCAACCTGGTATCTATATTGAAATAAAAAATCTCGCGCCAAAAAATATATAACTAAAACAAGATATGTGAATATAAAATAGCTGCTCCCCAAACCAATTCAAATAAGAATAAATTCAAATAAGAATGAACATATGGGAAAGAAATATTAAATAGGGGGCGCTGATATTAAAAATAAATAAAATAAGAAGTGGCAGTAAAGTGCCTGTGCTAACGATATAAGAGGTTTTTTTGAAAAACCAGTGTAAACATAAATTGGGTATAGATATCTACCACATATGTGCCAAAAAACAAGTGAATAAAGTGCATGTGCAATTTATAAACAGGTAAAAAATGTATGAACCTTCAATGAAAAACACACAGAAAAAGACTTTAACATATGTGCACTAGACGATGTATATGTTAAATAATCATATATGTGCACTGAGTCCCCCAAAAAAAGAGAAAAGGGAGAAAACTCAGCCTGGGGTTTAAGAGCAAAAGAACGAAAACAAAAGCTCAAAAGTCCAAACACTAATAGTGATTTGTGAAAAATACACAAAAAATTAAATAAAACCAGTGAAAAGTCTCAAGAAAAAAAGTCCAAAATCATAAGTGATATGAGTCCATAAATTTCTTATTCTTTACTACTTTGTGTGGTAAGTTGCAGAGAAGTAGGGGTTACACCTTCACCAATCCTATCACCCAAATGTGCATAAAGGATGGTCCCTTACCGCATGAAGTTGATCTTTTTAACTAAAAAAAGATCAAATAAGCTTTGCTGTCACCCTGGACAGATGGTGGATAATCTGAATTTCCTACGGGTCAGCTTAGTAGAACGTCATAAAAGATACAAAACAGAGAGATGCCGCCATAGCATATTATCATTTATTAAAAAACCTTTAAAACAAAGCAGGTGACGAGTGGAGGCTTACTTGGCAAGTGCCCACATCCCGGCACTGAGGCTTTGGGCTAAAATCAGAAGGTACCGATCCTGAAGACCTGTTCCGAGGAGAGGAATGTCCGCGCTGGGGTGTTCTGCGGCGTGCGTTCCACCAAGCAGAAGCCGAGAACCAGCTGGACAGGAAGCTGTGCGTGGTCTGCGTGTCGCCTCGACGTACGTTTCAGTAATCCGTCATCAGGAAGCGCCTGATGACGGATTACTGAAACGTACGTCGAGGCGACACGCAGACCACGCACAGCTTCCTGTCCAGCTGGTTCTCGGCTTCTGCTTGGTGGAACGCACGCCGCAGAACACCCCAGCGCGGACATTCCTCTCCTCGGAACAGGTCTTCAGGATCGGTACCTTCTGATTTTAGCCCAAAGCCTCAGTGCCGGGATGTGGGCACTTGCCAAGTAAGCCTCCACTCGTCACCTGCTTTGTTTTAAAGGTTTTTTAATAAATGATAATATGCTATGGCGGCATCTCTCTGTTTTGTATCTTTTATGACGTTCTACTAAGCTGACCCGTAGGAAATTCAGATTATCCACCATCTGTCCAGGGTGACAGCAAAGCTTATTTGATCTTTTTTTAGTTAAAAAGATCAACTTCATGCGGTAAGGGACCATCCTTTATGCACATTTGGGTGATAGGATTGGTGAAGGTGTAACCCCTACTTCTCTGCAACTTACCACACAAAGTAGTAAAGAATAAGAAATTTATGGACTCATATCACTTATGATTTTGGACTTTTTTTCTTGAGACTTTTCACTGGTTTTATTTAATTTTTTGTGTATTTTTCACAAATCACTATTAGTGTTTGGACTTTTGAGCTTTTGTTTTCGTTCTTTTGCTCTTAAACCCCAGGCTGAGTTTTCTCCCTTTTCTCTTTTTTTGGGGGACTCAGTGCACATATATGATTATTTAACATATACATCGTCTAGTGCACATATGTTAAAGTCTTTTTCTGTGTGTTTTTCATTGAAGGTTCATACATTTTTTACCTGTTTATAAATTGCACATGCACTTTATTCACTTGTTTTTTGGCACATATGTGGTAGATATCTATACCCAATTTATGTTTACACTGGTTTTTCAAAAAAACCTCTTATATCGTTAGCACAGGCACTTTACTGCCACTTCTTATTTTATTTATTTTTAATATCAGCGCCCCCTATTTAATATTTCTTTCCCATATGGTATCTATATTGGATAGGGTTTCCTACCCCCCCCCCTTTCCTTTAGAAGAACACGTTTGGCAATGTGCTGTGTGCACTTTGGCAATAGTGGTCCTGGTCAGGTTGTGCCTAAGACTGGCCATATATTATACAATTTTCTTATTAAATTTCCTTTAGATTTACCTTCAGCTATGTAGTGCAAGAGCCTGCCTGGTTGCATACAAATTTAAAGTGTTTAGGTTTGACTTCATACCGTATTTCACAAAAGTGAGTACATCTTTCCCATGTTTTTAAATATTTTATTATCTTTTCATGTGACAACACTGAAGAAATGACACTGTGCTACAATGTAAAGTAGTGAGTCTACAGCATGTATAACAGTATAAATTTGCTGTCCCCTCAAAATAACTCCACTGCCATTAATGTCTAAACCGCTGGCAACAAAAGTGAGTACACCCCTAAGTGAAAATGTCCAAATTGGTCCCAATTAGCCAATTTCCCTCCCCGATGTGACTCGTTAGTGTTACAAGGTCTCAGGTGTAAATGGGAAGCAGGTGTGTTAAATTTGGTGTTATAGCTCTCACTCTCATACTGGTCACTGGAAATTCAACATGGCACCTCATGGCAAAGAACTCTCTGAGGATCTGAAAAAAATTATTGTTGCTCTACATAAAGATGGCCTAGGCTATAAGAAGATTCTTTAAGACTCTGAAACTGAGCTGCAGCACAGTAGCCAAGACCATACAGCGGTTTAACAGGACAGATTCCTCTCCCAACAGGCCTCACAATGGTCGAGCGCACATGCTCAGCGTCATATCCAGAGATTGTCTTTGGGAAATAGACGTATGAGTGCTGCCAGCATTGCTTCAGAGTTTGAAGGGGTGGGGGATCAGCCTGTTGGTGCTCAGACCATATGCCGCACACTGCATAAACTTGGTCTGCTAGCTGTCCTCCCAGAATGAAGACTCTTCTAAAGATGATGCACAAGAAACCCCTGCAAACAGTTTGCTGAAGACAAGCAGACTAAGGACATGGATTACTGGAACCATGTCCTATTTGGTTCAGATGGTGTAAAGCAGGGGTGCATGTGCGGAGCCACTCGAGGCAGTCATGATTGACTAGAACTCCACATCTACAGGGACCTATACAGCCGAATAAAAGCGATTCCCGACACCCATGATCAGACTGGCAGCCTCCTCACACTCCTTACACCCGGTGGACATTACCGTGATTGTTTTCAGCGGGACCAAACCAAAAACAAAGCCAAGATTGATCAAAGAAATGCTGGCGTGTGCCTCTCCTGGAGTAGCGCGGCCACACTCCTCCAGGTCAGTCACACAGCACATGCTGTACTCGCAGAAAGGGACAAAGCTCCCAGCACCTGCAGTAAGCTGCGAGTCAGACAACGAGTATGACATGACTCCCTTAGACTTCCAACATGACAGGACACAGCCTGACTTACTGACCCAGAACGAAAAAATGCTCACCAGAGCCCTCAAAAATACCTCAGACACCATTACTGAGAAGCTGACCCGTGAAATCAGGGAGGTAGGCAGGCGCACCACAGTCTTGGGGAAGCCATGGAGACCCTTTGTGAAGAAAACATCACCATCCAGACTCACCTGGAGGACTTTGAAAACAGAGCAAGGAGATCTAATGTGCACATTAGGGGGATCCCTTTAGACCAACCCTCAAAATTTTCACTCGCCTGCTCGCATTTGGCGAGTGAAAAAATGAGGGTTGCGAGTGTGGACAGGGCTGTGGTGTCCCGGGAATGTATAGTCGGTGCCCCCCGCCGCACAAGGGTTTGCAGCGTGGCCATTTCAATAGATGTAAAACAGCCACCTGGGACCACCCCCTCCACCTCCGTCCAACTGCATATCCCCACCCTGCTCAGGCTCACATTGTGGACTTTCAGTGGGAGTCAAACAGCCACCTGGGACCGCCCCCTCCACCTCCCTCCTGCCGCACATCCCGCCCACATTAGGCTCACATCACAGGCTTTCAATGGGAGTGAAACAGCTGCCTAGGACCGCCCCCTCCACCTCCCTCCTGCCACACAGCCAAGGAGTGGGGCCGCGGCGGTGGTGCATATCTCTGCAGGGCAGTCCTGAGTGGGCGTTTAAACACACTCAGTGAGTACCATGCTTGACCCCCGTGGCAAAAGCAGGAGAATGGTAAATAATAAATATGACACTGTGCTGTGATTTGAAAGCAGCACATGTGCTGGAGGCATTAATATAATTGTAGTTTAAACAAGATGTGCTGGGAAGAAGGGGGGGATTGAGAGCCTAGATGTGCTGGATTGGGGGGGGGGGAGTTAATAGGAGGCATATGTATAATAATTTTGCGGTGGGTGGAATTGAAGGCATAGGTCTGCATCATACCAAGCCTCCAATTCCACCCCCCACACTATCATACATGTGCCTCCAATTCCACCCCATCCCCCAATCTATCATACTGTATGATAGATTGGGGCGAGGGGGGGTGCAATTGGAGGCATAGGTATAACATAATGGGGAGTAATTGGAGGCTTAGGTATGATGTGGAGGGGGTGGATCTGGAGGCAATGGTATGATGGATTGGGGGGAAAATTGAAAGTATAGATGTGCTGGATTGAGGGGGGATTAGAGGCATAGGTGTGCTAGAGAGGGGTGGTTGTAGGACAAGGTGTGCTTGGGGGTCGTTAAAAGCACAGGTGTGGGAGGGGGGCGTAAGGAGGCAAATATATGCTGGAAAGAGGAATTAAAGGTAGAGGTGGGCTAGGGGAGGGCGGATGCTTTGGAAGACTGGGGGAGGCATTGGAGGTAGAGGTGTACTGGGGGATGCATTTGAGGTAGAAGTGTACCGGGGAGGTGTTGGAGGTAGAGGAGAAATTCCTTTCTCAATTTACTAACCAGCCTGCTAACCAACTACATTTTCCTGTCTGATAAGGCTTAGGCGCTGGTGAGGCTGCATTGATGGACACTGATCAGGCTGCATTGATGAGCACTTTTGAGGAGGCACTGATGGGGCCACACTGATAGGCTGCATTCCTGGGCACTGATAAGCACTGATAAAGTTATTGTTAATATTTTATTTTTGTAACTTAATTTTGCATAAAACATTTAACAGTGTAATTTCATGCGATATTTGAGGGCGTGTTTTGGGGCGGAATCGGGGGCAGGGCAGGGTAGGCGTTGGGTGGGGCAACTGGTGGCGAGTAACCCATAAGGCCTGGCTAGTAGCTCAGGACTTGAAATTTTGAGCCCTGCCTTAGACCGTAGTTGATCTTCAATCCACCACCACTGCACTCTTTCAAGAACTAGCTCTAGCCATCCCGATCAAACAATTGGAAATTGACAGAATCCACAGATCCCTAGCCTCGCGATTGGAAGAGGGCCCTTCTTGGGACATTGTAGTAAAGCTCCACTATTTCTGCACCAAAGAACAGCTAATGGTGGCGCCATGCAATAAAGATACCCTAACCTTCCAAGGTAACTGCTACCGAATTTTTCAAGACCTTTCCCAACTCGCACTCTTCAAACGTAAGGAGATGAAACCCCTCCTGCTCGTCCTGCAACACCATCGCATCACCTACAGATGGAGCTTTCCCTTTACGGTTCACTTTTCCTACAGAGGTTCACCACATCTCTGCAAAATGATGGCTGACCTCCAAGCCACACTACTGGACCTCCAACTTGCCCCCATCAAAGCCACTTCCGAGGATACTAAATGCCATGCAGCTTCTGCTTCCCTAAGAAGGATTGAGACACCCAGGACCGCCAAGATTCCATGGACTGATAAACCCAGGAACACAAGACCCATTCTGGTTCTTCATCACCACCATAATTAACTCTCCTACTCTCCACGGGGTTAAAAACCCCTTGCCCTGTAAGTTGGCTCTGCCTTTTCTCACATGTCCCGTTGACAGTATCCTTCTCTGCAGCCTATTCTTGGTAAATTCATGCGCCCCTTACGCTCCGATCTCCAACCTCTGGACGACCCACTCTTGCAGTGCACCCTAAAAGTCTAACCCAATCCGGAGCACCAGGAATCCATGATTATCTACTGCAATAGGGGACCCTATCTCCCTCGGCCTGTCACGAGGCCAGACAGATCTGTACCCTACGCAAATATTGACATTTATGTTCTGCGTTGGACTTCCACTATTGTACTGTTAATCGTTATTTTAAGTTCCATACTGCTAACTTCTAAATACTGCATTGGTTCCAGACACTAACTTTCCAATCTACTTAATTACCCCTATTCCCATTGGATTCCCCCCTGAACTGCATCTTCCTTCACCACTCATTGTACTATTGTTTTAAGTTTATAGCCATCAGCTGTCGCAGTCCCGGAGACTGCTCACTGTTGCCCTGGTAACCCCAACCACTTTTTTTGGGGCACACCTAGGACCCATGTTTAAGTCCCTTGGTGAGACGGAATTTTACCCTGCACCAATCAGACTGCACTACCTCTAACACCACATCCAGCTAAACCCACACCTTCTCTTCATGCCTCAGCTACCCCCTACCATTCCTCCCCCAACTCCTGGTCTCCCCCCCCCAATGCTCCCCAGTGAGGTATCTCACACTCATAACAGTTACCCCCACTACCCTCCAACTGCCTTTCAAATTTTACCATGGCAGCCTTGAACATTCTAACCTTCAATGTACAGGGCCTCAACTCCCCAACCAAACGCACCAAAGCCTTTCGTTCAATCTCCCCACTCTCAGCCCAAGTGGTTTGCCTTCAGGAGACACATTTTTCTACCCATTCCACACCTAAATTCTTTGGCAAACAATAACCGCAAGTGGGGAGTACTGGTGACATTCCACTGTACAACTCCATTCACACTCCAGGCGGAGACCAGAGACCTGGAAGGTCGCTATCTTATCCTCACAGGACTCCTAGACAGCACGGTCACCATAGTCTTGTACTATGCCCCCAACAAGAAGCCCCTGTCATTCCTCTGCCACCTACTGTCTGTAGTAGCCTCCCATACAAACAGGACTTTAATACTATGTGGTGACTCCAATCGGGTCATTTACCCGACCCTCAATAAATCCCACAACAGCAGCTCATCGCCTCTCCTATCAACAGCTCTTAAACCAACACTCCCTTCTTGACACTTGGCGTGAACAAAATTCGGCCAAGCGTCAATACACTTACTACTCACTCACAAACAAATCTCTCGCATTGATCCCATCCTGGTCAGTGTGAGCACTTCTCTGATCCTGACCTTGGATATTGTTCCCTGTGCTTGGTCAGACCACAACGAAATCCTTATCTCATTCTCTTCCCTAGTCTCTAGACTAAATGAGCGTTCTTGAACCCTACCCACCATCTAGAAAGAGCTACTGTAATTACAGACTATCTGACAAACAACATATCAGGTCTCTCCTCTGACTATTTGGGAAGCTCGTAAACCAGTCATCAGAGGTGTGTGTATTAGTCAGGCTTCCCACCAACGTAATGAAAGATGCCTTTTGTCATAAAATTTTAGAAGAAACGTGTTACACTACCTCTGAAGCCACACTACCTCTGAAGCCTTCCAAACTTTCCCATCTCCGTCAACCAAACGCGACTTTGAGAAAGCCTGCTTAGAACTAGACCTTTTCCTCTCTGACTCATCGGAAAAAGTGCTCCGCCGGTCGCGCCATAAAGTTTAATGAAAGCCAATAAACCGGATACTTTTCTTGCACTAGCACTTCGCAAAGCTGACTTCACCCTAGACTGGTGAGACTGAAACTGACCAAAGACACATACACCATTAATCCACTAAAGATAATAAAAGTATTCCGCAAACAACTATCCGACCTATACAAAAACACCCACACCTCTAGCCAATCCCACATAAACAATCTTCTTTAAACTATCTGCTTGCCTACTCTCTCTTCCGTTCATAAAGAATCGCTGGAAAAACCCCATCATGGCCGAGGAAATCCAACAAGCCATAAAATCACCAAAACCACACAAACGCCCGGGCACTGACTGCTTTTCAACTACTTAGTATAAAAGGTTTGCAGACTTTTTCATCCCTCCACTAGTGGAGGCACTTAACTCCTTACTCCTAGGCCATTCCTTTCGCACAGAATCCATCACAGCATCAATCTCGATGATACCCAAACCTAACACAGATAACACTGCCTGGTCCAACTATAGGCCAATCTCAATACTCAACTTAGATATCAAACATTTAGCTAAAGTCTTATCCTCACACCTCAATCCCATCATCAGTTCGCTAGTTCACAATGATCAAGCGGGATTCATTCAACCAGGGGACAATATCAAAAGAGCCATACTCCTGGCCCATGGGCCCGCACTCACCATATACCAGGGGTGACCAACCTTTTGAAGAGCGAGGGCCACTTAAGCAACTTGGTAATCAGTCGTGGGCCACAATGAGCGGAGCGGGCAGATGACAGGTCACGGCTACTCTCTATAGGCCCTCTGATCCACCCTGATGGAAGGGAACGAATTCCCTTCTGTTTTTCAGATTGGTGGTAGGCGGGCGTAAACGGACACCTGTCGCTTTATAGAGATGAATTGAGGGTCCCATTTGGTCGGGGGTAATCGTTTGAAAAGGGCCTAAGACTGCTTTCACACTGATGTGCTGTGGTTTACCCACACCGCGGGCGCAGCGTAGTGCACCTGTGTCTATCCTGCGGGTTAACTGAAATCTGCCATAGACTCCGCCTGTGGCCAAAGCCAGTGCTGTAGAGGAAGCACCGGCTTATGGGGCTGTGCTCCGCAACCACTTTCTTCCTCTATGACCAGCTTCATTCACAACACTGATGCTCTGGGATGGTGGGTCTGCAACCCGCCATTCCAGATCAGGAGGTCGCAGGCCACATCAGAGGGCTCCGCGGGCCACATGTGGCCCCTGGGCCGCTGGTTGGCCACCCCTGCCATATACCATCCTGCTTCATCACTCTAGACATTCCAAAGGCTTTCGACACCCTGTCCTGGTCATACCTCACTTCTGTCCTTCAATTATGGGGATTTGGCTCTCACTTTCTACAATGGGTTTCGCCCCTTTATCAAAACCTGAAAGCTTTTGTCAACTACTCGGGTTTCCAATCTGAGCTCTTCCCCATAGAAAGAGGTGCTCAACAGGGCTGCCTTCTCTCCCCGATCCTCTTTGCACTAGCCATTGAACTGCTGGCAATTCTGATTTGATCCAACCCTAATATTCAAGGACTAGAACTAGGGAGACTCCACCACAAATTATGCCTATTTGCGGATGACGTCCTCATATTTTTAACCTCACCCTTGATCTCCACCCCTAACCTACTGTAGACCCTGTTCCGATTTGGTAAGACATCCCGACTAATCACCAATCCCCAAAAATCATCTGCGTTAAATATATCCTTACCACCTAGCCATTGACCCAACTGAGGGCAATTCTCCAATTCCCACGGGCAACAACCAGATGTATGAATGGTTATAGGGACGCGGATAATGAGATCCTCACTAGGGAACCTTACTCCACCCTCCTTTATTCCCTCCTGTGACCCCTTTAACTCCCCCTCCTTTTTCTTTCTTCCCCCCCTGTATTGCTGTCTTTCTGCTAATCCTGCTCCTCCAATACGACCTGAGCCAGAAGGTCCATGAGACCTATAACCCTGAGACCTAAACGCCACAAAGTGCAAAATTCCTTTCTAATATCTTTTCCCCCCTCGTCTTCCAAATCTTGGAATATTTCTCTCTCATAACCATAGGGGCAAGACTATACCGCACCTCGCCTACCCTAATCGGAAGGCCTTTTTGGAACAATATACCGAAGATGCCCTCAGGACCAATTTACTCAATGTTGATTACCAGTTGACCCATTTCCATGGTCCTATACTCATTTACTATGTCAACGACCTGTTTACTGCTAGTATTAAGTACCCTAACTATGTCGTTTCCCTTCCTTGCAGATCATATATAATCCTGTATTTATGTACTGACTACTATTGTTTATTATCTATTTACCACAAAATGTACTACTTTCACAATGTACTGTACTGAACTGTTCCATTAATTAAATATTTGAACAGATGGTGTCAAGCGTGTGTGGCAGCAACCAGGCGAGGAGTACAAATACAAGTGTGTCTTGCCTACAGTCAATCATGGTGGTGGAAGTGTCATGGTCTGGGGCTGCAAGAGTGCTGCCTGCACTGGAGAGCTACAGTTCATTGAGGAAATCATGAATGCCAACATGTACTGTGACAGTCAGTTTCTTTTAATCAGGGCCAAACACAGATCGAAATTCATCTGGTTCCTGCTGAATTTTTATTTGTGTGTACCCAGCTTTGGAAGCTTGCCCTTTTCATTGTATGTTAATGGAGGGAGCTCATCTTTCCTAAGGTAGCTAATACATTAATCATGTTTATTTATTTTGGTTCAACCAGCTGAACAAAAAAAAAAAGATCCGACTCCCCCATCCACACATTCAAGGTGGATTGGGGAATGATGCCCGCTGTGGTATTGTGCTCTGATGATGGGGAGACTTCCTTGACACCAGAATACACTGATCATTGCTGCCAGCGGTACTGATCAATTGGGAAAAACCAAACAGTCTGACTTCTGTCCAACCAGGGTGCCAATAGATAGATCCAAATTTGAACGATCCCTGCTGAATCGGTCAAATGTCTGTGTGTAGCCAGCTTAAGCCTTTCTGTTGAGACAGAAATTTTGCTGTCAGCCATGACACCTTCTCTTAACCTCTAAACCAGGGATATGCAATTAGCGGACCTCCAGATGTTGCAAAACTACAAATCCCATCATGCCTCTGCCTCTGGGTGTCATGCTCGTGACTGTCAGACTCTTGCTATGCCTCATGGGATTTGTAGTTCTGCAACAGCTGGAGGCCCGCTAATTGCATATCCCCGCTCTAAACGGTAGGAGGAAAAGGGAAAAAATATATATAATAAGGTGTGTGTGTGTGTATATATATATATATATATATATATATATATATATATATATATATATATATATATATATATATATATATATATATATATATATATATATTTGTTATGCTGTTTGAATGAGAAAACATAAACATATAGTGACATTGTAAATTTGACTGCAAAATTTGGAAATACTCTTGAATGAATCAAGCACAGTTTCATGTCACCTAATTCTTTTACAGCACTGTCTTCTGGGGCTTCTCTGTTGTGTAAAGTTCTTTTAATAGAAGACATTTTACTATGAATTATGTTTGTGTACTTTTCCCCAAATAAACTCTAGCAAAAACGCCAGTGTGATGGATTACCTTTACTTTTACAGGACTGTCCTTCACTTTCCTGAAGCTATATTTATTTACATCCTATTCCGCTGGGAATTAATTACTTTGTGAGACTGGCTTAATATTCAGCCCAGTGCAGGAGAGGTCTCCTGTTTCCAAACAGCACCTTCTAGTGGTGGCCTAGGTGTAGCTTATTTTTACAGCAGCATAATGTTAACACCAAGCCAGTAGACTGCAGGTTTTGGTGCTGTTTGGAAACAAAATTAATGTATTGTTCTTTTCAAGGTCTCAGCAGTTTTTTGTTTTCCTTTTCCATGTTTTATTTTCAATAGTCATCATGTTGCATATTGTGGCTTGTCTGTGGAGGCTTTTTTCTCTTTATTTTTAAATAATTATTAACCCTCAACCCAAGCCTCAGTTCCCTCATGGTATATCCTGACAAATGAGCATTCATGCCAAAGTGTGAAGGTATAGGTAATTGTTACTATACATCATTTTAGCTTTTACTTAAATTTAAGGTACTACTTTTTTTTTACATTTTAACTTGTATATTTTCCCAAAGGTTCAAATTCGATATGTCTGTTTTTCATTCTGTTTTTCTTTAAATGTATCCCTTTCTTTTTTGCTTTCTATATTTACCAGTTCTCCTTTGTATTCTATTCCAAGCACAGAAGCATATCTATGCTGGCATTGTCATTTTGTGTGTCTGCTCCTACACATTGGAGATACAGGATGCTGAGCAGACACACAGCTTACCTGGATCTCCATAGTTGGTTTATTAACCACTTTTCTTGTCCAAGCCCCACTGATTGACAGCAGCTCCCAGCAGGTGCCCCACTTTCAATCTTCTTGCAGCCAATACACAGACAGGAAAATAAATTCATCATTGTGTGTGACGCCAGCCCACTTATTTTTAGACCTACTCCACAGCCAGAAAAAAATCAAAATGTCATTACAAAAGTAATAGATTATATTTGAAAATGCTTGTTGCTAATAATTTAATTAGGATGTCTAGCATTGTGTTTACAAATACTTTATGGGTAGAACTGGCACATCTCTCACAGGGCATTCTAGTAGCAGTAATAGTATTCTTTCTGGTTACTCTGTGGCCTTCCCTTTCCACCACACCTTATTGGCCTTTTCACACTCTGTAGCCAATATGGAAGAAGAAATAAGTAGAAAAGGGCAGAAGGAAGGAAGAAACCTTTGTGTGTGTGTGTTTTTTTTTTTTTACTCTGCTTACTGCATCTGATTCTTGAGGTAAACCCAGTGCTTGGCAAAAAAAAAAAAAAAAAACAGTAACTGCATAAGGTATAAGTCTTCATGCCAGTCATTTTCACTTCATTATGTGAGAAATGTGGGGGCACTTGCGTTCCCCCCCCCCCTTTTCAAGTTTGTAACAATAATATAAATTCCTCCTGTCGATCTTGTGACTGTTAGTACGCATTCCCACAGTTTACTATTGTTTTGATCTCCAAGTTAACACTTTATGCCGCTTGCATTGCAGTTTCTGCACTTTATTCCTGTTGGGTTGATTCAAGCAAGGCAGATTGTAGGTCTTATTTTTGTATGTTTATGCCTACCTTTGTAAAATACTTTCAATAAATACTTTTGAAACAGAGAAATGTGGGCTGTCAATGCAGAATACCTCCTAAAAATATCTGGCCATGTCAAATAGTTGTCACAGTCCCAAAACAAGCATGCTGTAAATTTGTGTCTGAATAGTGGCATAGCTACTTATATCTATTTTTGTTTGAATGGAGAGTTCAGCAATGGCTGTATGTGTTTCTGATACAAATTGCTAATCATGTAGAAATCAGGGCTCGAGTCCTGCGGGAACGTGTGGGAACGGCGTCCCTGCACTTTGATCACAGCAGGAACGCCGTTCCCTTTGCAGGACTCGAGCAGCCGAGCCCAGGGCCCATCCTACACGGGGTGCAGTTCACCCAGGCGCCACAGTGGTGGGGGCGCTCAAGCGCCAGAGTGCTCTCCTTCCTCCTCCTCTCCATGTCGGTTCCAGAGGAGCTCACTCCACCGGTCTCTTTCGCCGCTGTTTCCTGCCCAAGTCCTTCCCCCCTCCATCCTCCTGTCGTGCAGTGATGTCGTTGCGGGGTGGGAGGTCCGGTCCTTTTTTTTTTTCTCCTCTCTGAGACTGTCGCAATCTTCTCCACCCGGGCGGATGCACACTGTCCTCTCCAGCTGCCGCCCGGGTGGGGTTTGTCCTGAGTCAAGGGGGAAGTTCTTTACTAATGGAGGGGGGGGGTTTGTGGAGGGTATGTACTACGTGGGGGGGTGGTTTTTGGGGGTTGATCTGTACTAATGGAGGGGGGGTGGTTTGTGGGGGGGTCTGTACTAATGGCATTAGTACAGACCCCCCCACAAACCACCCCCTCCATTAGTACAGATCAACCCCCAAAAACCACCCCCCTCCATTAGTACAGACCACCCCCACAAACTCCCCCTCCATTAGTACAGGTCTGTCCTAATGCAGAGGGGGTGGCTGGTCCTGGGGGGTCTGTATCAATGGTGGGGGGGGGTCTGTACTAATGGAGGGGGGGTGGTTTGTGGGGGGGTCTTTCCTAATGCAGGGGGGGTGGCTTGTCCTGGGGGGTTCTCTACTATTTGTGGGGGGGTCTATCCTAATGGAGGGGGGGTGTTTATCCTGTGGGTGTTTGTCCTGTGGGTGTCTGTACTAATGGAGGGGGGAGGTTTGTGGGGGGTGGTCTGTACTAATGGAGGGGGTGGTTTGTGGGGGTTCTGTACTAATGGTGGGGGGGGTTTGTCCTGGGGGTGTCTGTACTAATGGAGGGGGGAAGGTTTGTGGGGGGGTCTGTACTAATGGAGGGGGGTGGTTTGTGGACGGGGTCTGTCCTAATGGAGGGGGGAGTGGCTTGTCCTGGGGGGTCTGTACTAATGGAGGGGGGTGGTTTGTGGGGGGGTCTGTCCTAATGGAGGGGGGGGGCTTGTCCTGGGGGGTCTGTACTAATGGAGGGGTGGTCTGTACTGAGGAAGGTCTGTACTGAGGGAGGGGTTTATACTTGGTGGACGGATGGAGGGGGGTATATACTTAGTGGCGGGGGGTTTATACTGAGGGGCGACTATAGATGGTGGAGGGGGGTGACACCAACCCTAGTAACGCCATTGCAGCCACGGGCTCTTCCCCCTCCCTCTCCCTCTCCTTGCGATGCTGTACTAGTGAGCAGCGCTTGCCAGCACAGCTGCCCACTATGTTTCTTCCCCCGCCTTCATATCGGATCTTGGGTGGTTGTTCCCACACTTTTTTTCCCCAGGACGTGACCCCTGGTAATTTTAAGCAATAATTGTATGTGTGGTAGAACCTGTAAAAGGAATAATGTAATTTAATAACAGTCTTGTAGAGTCTCTAGAATGATGTGTTTTAAAAATTATGAGATGCATTTTAAATAAGGATAATAAAAAATGACTAAGCTTTTATTATATATGTTACTGTTCTTATAAGCCACATCAACATTTTTGGTAACATTCTTTATTCGTGCGGCTCCAGCACTGTTGGTAATCATTTGCCACCTATATTTTTGGCTAATTTCCCTTCTTTATATCCTAGTAACAAGTGGAAACTGTACAAGAAGACACAGGCAGCAATAGTAGCAATTAAAGTAGAACCATTACTTTTCCAATCATTTTTATGCTTTTGTGAAAGTATGTAATTCAAATGCAAACCCTTATTAAAACAAGACAGTGGATATTACCAAAACATTACAAAGGAGTTTTTGCAAAAAAAGAATGATGTAAAATGTTACAGGTTATGGATTAGGGGTAGCCACAAAATAGTACAAGTAACAAATCGGATAGATATCTCTCAGGATATATCCTCTTTTTGGGCTGCCAGCCAAACTGCCATATAGGCTTCAATAAAGTCAAAGTTATCACTTTCCAAGAGTGAGAACAAAAAGAGAAAAAAAGAAAAGAAAACGACTATGCAACCACAACGCTCTATCAAAGCCATTGGGAGGTCAAAGGGGCGCTTGGCATTAAGTAGAACCGTTTCATTGATGGCTGTCAAAGGAAGCTGTTTCTCTTCACTTGCAGTCATGTCTTTCTCTCAAATAGAAACATAAATAGCAAGAAATCGGGCTTCTGACCCTTCCCTGCTCTGTCTGAAACCAAATAAAATATTTAATAGTTCCACTTTAAAGAAAACCTGTTCTAATAATCCTAAGCAACCTACATTGCTGATGTCCTGAAAATGCTGGTTACAAGGCTGCCATGTTTAATCTATGATTTTATTTATTAAGTATTTGCTTTGGAGAAGAGATTTATAAAGATATAAACTCAGAACTCCTGATCTGAATACTTTCTCTGGGTCAGTAAGGCATTGAAGCTTTTGGCTCAGGATGACAACTGGCATTTTTAGGGTAAGGGTCACATTGGCACCCTGCAAACAATATTTTTCTAATGTGGTGATTTTTGACATTAGTACAATTGCCATACAATTGTAGATACATTTGCTGCTGTATCATGGAATGTCATGTGCATTGAAATATTGGGCATCTTTCTAACCATAACAATAGGGCAGTGCATATTATATACTTAACAAATGTTTATAACAGAACATTGACTGTAAGAATAAATCTGTAAACACCTATTATAATGTTAGATGCACTGGCACGATCCAGCATTTTAATCTATTTGGCCTGAGGTTTGGGTCCTAAACCCAGTCTGTACAGAGGTGAAGTTGGGGGAGGCAGCAAGATGCCACCCTGACCTGAAATTGTTGGGGGTAAATTAGTAATACAATTTCAAAATTTTTCCAATCTGTCTAACCTCTGTTTTTTTTGGATAAGCCTTTGGCTGGCAGTGTCTTTGGGAACCATGCAAACATAAGGCTAAATCAAGGTTTCTCAAAGGCAATGCAGAAAACACTGGTTTTATGTCAAATGTAATATATTTGTATAAGACAGGGCTTTATTTTCTTTATGAAAATGATCTGTTGAAGTGTATGTCAGAACAAAAAAAGGTCTGCAGACCGGCTCCTGATCAGCTCTCTCAGGCAATGGCTGAGAACGCTGATCGGAGTGTTCTGGCAGGTGGACAGTCCCCCTGCCAGAACACAATAGAATAGCAGAGGAAATTGCTGTACTGACATCGGGTTGTTGGTACAGTGGTCCAGACCTGAGCTGTCAGTTTTTTTCCGTTCAGCCCGCTGGGTTGAACGAAACAAAACTAGCAGTGTGTACAGTACTATGCTTTAGAGTCGGTTCACACTGCAGCGGCACGACTTCGGGGGCGACTCTGTATAGAAGTCAATGCAGGTCGCCCCGAGCCGCCCCCGAAGTCGTACAGGAACCTTTTTCTAAGTCGGAGCGTCGCTCCTATTAAAACGGTTCCATTGCATTCAATGGGACGCGACTCGTCAGACGGCTGAGCTGCCTGACGTTTCGTAAGGCTAAACATTCTGTAGTTACAATATCACAACTGGGGTGACTGATTCGTCTCCTGAAGATAACACAGGATTTGTGCAAAAGACATGGGACAGCCGAAAATTTCTGACATACTCAACAGGTATTTTTTGAACTTCTCAAACATATATAACAAAACAATTTCTATGGCATATTTAACAGACCCAAAGGGAGCAAATAATAGTTGATTGTTTAGTGTTTGCCTACATTTCGCTTCTGTATGAGGCCTGACTATGTAGAAAGTTAGTGGCCAATACTGCAGTCTATAAATATTACTACTGATTATTATTCTATGGGGGTTATTTTCAAAAGGCAAATCCACTTTGCACTACAAGTGCAAACTACAAGTGCAAATTGCACTTGGAAGTGCAGTCGCTGTAACTCTGAGGGGTAGATCTGAAATGAGGGGAAGCTCTGCTGATTTTTATCATCTAATCATATGCAATCTAAAATGCTGTTTTTTATTTTCCTTGCATGTCACCCTCGCATCTACAGCGACTGCACTTCAAAGTGCACTTTGAAGTGCAATTTGCACTTGTAGTGCAATGTGGATTTGCCTTTCGTAAATAACCCCCTATGTGTTTCACTATGATATATGGACATCTTGGCACTTATGCCGCGTACACACGATAATTTTTCGGGTTGTAAAAAACGTTATTTTTTATTTTTTTTTGTAAATTACTCTTTATTGAGTTTTATGGTAAATTACATACAACATTAAGCTGCATATTGCGGAAACCAACAACCAGTCACAGTAAAAATGTAACCAGTTTACAACAACAAAATACACAAAAAAAAAAAGAAATAAAAGTAAAAACAATACAACACTTGCTCAGACAGATATGTACATTCTTTGAACCTCCAGTCGGAGGTAGGTGTAAAGTCAACTAGCTCGATGACACATTGGTCAACCATACAGGATAATGCCTGCACCCCCCCCCCCCCCCTCCAAATCAAGAGAATTTAAGAGCCACCAAAAAAAATCAAATCTTTTCTTTAACATGAGTTCAGTCAGTAACCACTCATAAACCCCAAAACACCCTCCTCCTCTCTTTATATCCCATACCAAGGACCATTAACTATATCTATTTTTAATGTATTCTGAAACCGGTTCCACAGATGTCATCCAACCCCCACAAACCTTGTCGAATTTGGCCAAAGCCCCCATGACCAGAGATTGCCAGGATGACTTTGACAGCACATGGAGCCAATTGTGCCGCTGCTGTATCTTTGCCAATCGGGAAGGAGAATCTCGGATGGATGAGACAGTCGTGGATATCGCTTGACAGAGAGGGACCTCAGGTAAGTGTTAGGAGGCTGAGGGGGGCTGCTACACACAGAAGTATTTTTATCTTAATGCATAAAATGCATTAAGATTAAAAAAAATTCTGCCTTTACAACCCCTTTAATGTGGGGACAGTCCCAAAATACGTGCATGAAGTTTGCAAGGGGTACAGAGCAGTCAGCTGTTAGTTTGACGCTACCAAATAAAATACGCGACTTGAAGTTGCCTCCAGGACAGGCGACTTTTTGGCTGTGGCCAATCACAGAATAATCAGCTCTGTGGAAGGGAGGGGTTTGCCTAGGTAAACCATTTTCTTTTCCTGTAAAGTTGCTGGAGATCCGACTTGGAGGCGATTTCTATTGAAATCTATGGATACAAGTTGCCTAAAAGTCGCCTTGAAGTAGTACAGGAACCTTTTCTGAAGTCTGAGCTACTTCAGAAGTGTACATTAAGACAGCCCTCATTCACTTCAATGGAATTTCTTATGTCCAACGACTTGGGGCAACTTGAGGTCTGAAAGTCGGATTCCAAGTCGCTGTAGTGTGAATCGGCACTTATTGTTTTGTTTACAAGTGAATACATCTACTGTAATTGTTTGTGGGTCTAAAGTTGCTACACCGTGTAATGGCCAAAAAAATGTCACAGTTGAGATCCAGTTTCTAATTGGACTGTCTGAAATGTTTTGTTAGTCTTGCACACATGGGAAGGTTTAGCTTTGTTCGGTCCTAGAATGTTCAAATGTTATGACTGATTGTGCCCTTAGCAGTTGATGCACAGTTTTGTTGAATTGATTTCTCAGGAGTGGACTATGACTGTCAGTAGATATTTACACCTTAGCTGAAATCTCTGGAGCAAAGTCTGTTGACTAATTTTGGATATCTCTTCTTTTACCTCAAGATAACACGAGCACAAACTGGAGACCTTGGATAGACAAAGTAACATTTTTTGGGTTCCCATAAATGCAAATAATAAGACTCTTTTGAGCATAATCTACAATAATTGTGCCATATAGGGACAGCAGACCCAATAACTAACGCACCAAAGGCCAGACACAATTTTTTATAGCAAAGATTCTCTTTGAGTATTCCATAAGAGTTTGTCTACTTAAGAAGAGAGATTGCTGCAGGTCCTGGTGGCATGCATGCCCGGGATGAACTTAAATTTTTCACTTTTTTTGATGAGAGGTCCAGCTGTTTGAGAAAGTATGAAGGTTTGTTAATAGCAGTCATAAAAAGGATCTTCTGCAGTCACACCCATCTGTCTATTGTCTAATGTCCCTGGCCAACCTAAAGTGATATTAAAAGCTCCTCCCCCATAGCAGACAGCTTGCTATGGAGACACCCAAGCAGGCTCACTCTCAAGCCCCTGCTCTGTGTCTATTTGTGGCTCGGCCCCACCCCTGCTCTCTCTCTTCATTGGCTGTAATTGACAGTAGTGGGAGTCAATGGCTACAGCTGATGTCTCAGCCAACAAGGAGGGAGAAACCTGGGAGAGCCGAGGCTCTCGCACATCGCTGGATCTAGATGTGGCTCAGGTAAATTTGGGGGGGGGGGGGCTGGGAACTGCTGCTGCATACAGAAGGTTTTTTACCTTCATGCATGAAGATAAAAAACCTAAGTCTTTAGAACTACTTTAAATATAGCAAATTTGTTTATTTCAGTCTACCTTACAAAAAAATTCAAGGTTGGTACTTCTTGTTTTGACAGATATAACTCGCATTATTCAACTAGACCTGGATCTGAAATTTAAGACCAACATTCGTGAACTATTTGAGGAGTTTGACAACTTTCTCCAGTCTTCGGTCATTGGGATTGCCCAAGAAATGCAACCAGTATACAGGTAAAGGAACTTGTATACCATGTCATAGGCTAACCCACTTTTCTAGTTGTTTGTGTAAACAAGAAAGAAATCTTATATTATAATGGGTCTCATTACCACCCCCCAAAAAACACAGTTAAAGTGTATGTAATGGCAATTGTTTTTTTGTTTTGGATAGAATTTGGCAGGGTTAGACTCTCTGTTAAGATTTGTATTGATGCCTGTGTCTTTGTTATTGAGATTAGTCCCTATATTTTTATTGGTGACCATTGTTTGTACAGAATGTGATGGGAAATCCAAACAGTTGTAAGCAGAATAAGTGAGGAGGATAAATCTTTCAGAATTCCCTTAATTTTGGGAGATTCTTTTGAATCTCCTGTTGCATCTCTGGGACAGGAAGTAAAGAGAAATCTTCCTAGTTGCACACAGACTGAAACAAATAACATGATAGGGGTTTTAACCTAAAGGTTCCCCCATCGTCTTCCAGGACAGCTGCATAAATGATTGGTTCCGCTTTCAAGAAAACCCACCACCCTTGTCCTCAATTCTGTTTGGATTTTCTACGACAAGGAACAACAAGGTGTTTGTTTTGACTGACTGGATGGGCTCTGGGATGGGTCGTAGTGAAACAGGTCGTCGTTTGCATTGTCTGTGGAAGAGTTTAAGTACTTCCTTTAAGTAGTCACAAGGTCTTGTCTTATTTAACAGACATTAGTTAAGTCAGTCAAAGCCTCCACTAGGTTCACAGCCCTACTCAAATCTTTTGAAAGGGCAATATGGCTAAAGTCATGGAGCAGAGATGTTACTGTATATACTCGAGTATAAGCCGACTTTTTCAGCACATTTTTTTATGCTGAAAAAGCCTCCTTCGCCTTATACTCCAGTGAGGGTCTCCTCTACAGTCGTATCAGTCTTGATGAGAGGGGAAGGAATTTGCACCTGATTACGCTGTACATTGCCCCCTCTCAGATGATTCACAGCAGGGCTGTATGTATAGGAAGTCTGCGCCGTCCACTGTAACAAAGCCCCGCCGCCTCCTCGTCTGGGTATTTTACTGTTCTGTTTGGAACTTGATACTGTCTTATCTAGATCAGCAGAAAAAGGTAAGACGTTTTCTAAACCAAAAACTAAATTCAGGAATAGACTTTTTTTCTTTTTTCAAGGTTCACAGGAATAATCTCAGCTGAACCCTAAAAACGAAGACACCGCGAAGAAGTGGTGTCCATATATATACAAGCCTTTTTAATCCTACAGACATAATTATGCCGAGCCCCTTTTGTTTTTTTTGCTCCAACAATAATATAATATTTCTGACTCGCCCACCGAGAGCTCAGGTAAAAATGCTCTTCAATTGCATTCAGGTTTTCATGAGTAGAACGCAATACAACTATAATTCATTATAGTTGGGAAAATATACATAAAAACAGAATGCAATGATTTTCAATTTTCAAATCTCACAAACCCATGTTTTATTCACAATAGAAAACATATAAAATATTTAAACTGCAAAAATGCACCATTAAAACCAAAAAAGGTCATTTTGAAATTGATGGCAGCAATCTTAAAAAAGTTGGGACAGGGCAACAAAAAGCTAGCAAATAAGTGGTAGTAACAAAGCACCGCAACACTCCCGCTAATGTTTAGAAAACCGCTATTTTCACAAAAAATATACAAAAATTGTTATTAGTGGACAAACAACACAAATTACAAAATTCCTGTTAAATTCCTACTAAGGCCTTGTGCCCATGGGGATTCCCAGCTGTTCGGTGCACTCCAATGCAAGCAGTCACGTTCATGTCAATTGGGATGCACAGACGCTGCTCCCAATTGTCATGGAGATATGGCTGTTCACTGTGCGCACACCATATCTCCTATGCTAATAAGCACAAATTTCATCTAATGATAGAATGCATCTTACCTATAGCTCTATTTCCCATATACAGTAAACAGACATCACCATAGCTTACATTCTCAGCTCCATCAGCATGACTGCCCCAGCAACCAGTGTGCTTGGCTTTTTATTCGTAACCTCACAAAAGCATTGACAAACAGGAAGTGATGGCTCCAGCAGCCAAAAACGCTTCCTCCATGGGAAATTACATCACAGGAAATCCTTCCAACAGGATAAGTTAATACAAACAACCAATGAATAATAGCTAAAGGAGTCTTATGGGTGTGTCTGAGCAGAGACAGGGTGCAATCATGTTTTTCCTGTACCTGGAAGCTAAACAAAAGAAGCTGCATGGCTTTCAA
Organism: Rana temporaria; assembly: GCF_905171775.1. Taxonomy (NCBI): domain Eukaryota; kingdom Metazoa; phylum Chordata; class Amphibia; order Anura; family Ranidae; genus Rana; species Rana temporaria. The sequence continues at coordinate 185,094,404 of NC_053492.1, forward strand.
ACATGGACTCCGTCTCTGACCATACCAACCCAAAGACTCCCGTATTTCCGCTGATAGGAATGCTTTTTTGGAGTTGTTCCAGGGAACAACACATACCCAGATTATACAACCGTTCCTTGTGGATGGGAGGCTATCTGCAGGTGTACGCTACAAATCTCGACATGTGCTGATCAGACACAGTAGAGACAAGAGCGTACATCCGCCTTTAACCGATAATGTCCTTGCAGTGCGAACATATCCCCTCAGACGATCGTCTGTGCAATGTACAGGGACCCTTTCGCTGGCAGACATATCCCCACTCTGAAAACACCTCTCTCCAACCTCAAGAAGTTTTCCACTACCAGACAGGACTCGGCCAGCGTCAGTCTGCCCCAGTCAGCTCTTTAGAGCGGGCTGTGGGAGTACTAACACTGGGCGACACTATGACAGTACATATTAAATACATGTTCATAAAATTTCCACAACACAATCTGACAACCTTGTTGGGCATGTGAGTGCTTGGCCCCAAACGCAAACAGTGTGACCTCAGGGACTTGCATCCGGACCCACACAGAGGTGAAATTAGGATCAGCAGCTGTACACATGGCCTCTCTGGTGTACGCTGTGGTATGCCCTGTATAAACCAAGCATTACTATGTTTTGTGATTTTTTTTTATTTTTATAACACACCTTTAATATTTTGTACCTTTTTTTTGGGTGGGGGTGCTTTGGTGAGATGTCAGAGATCTAAACAGACAAAGGAACTGAGGCAGCCCTTCTCTGTAGCCTCAGCTGCCATGCATATGAATAAAGTCTCTCACAAACCTGAATCATTGCTTATTGTGCTCTAGTGATGAATGGACACAGAAGTGATCAGTACTGATCACTAGGGATGCACCGAAATTTTCGTCCGCCGACAAATATAGGCCAAAAATTGCCTTCGGCAATTTACAGAAAGAGAAATCACGCCAATAACAGCGCCGAAAATGGGGCTGGGCCTCACCACTGGTGCCGCCCAGTACGACGGTGTCGTTCAGTCCAGGCCTCTCCTCCGTTCCCTCCCTCCCTCCTCGATGAGGCGGCTGAAACCAAAACAGTGCTCTATGGAGGAAAGCTGTCAGCTACCGAGCGGGCTCACTGTTTCTAACAGCATGTCAAACAAGTAGTCCTGCGCTCTTAACCCCCGCGGCGCTGCACACTGATAATGCTCCTCCCGCTGATCATACAAACAAAGCTGCTCCTTAACGTGGTGTGCTGACCGCTTTCCTCCATAGATAGAGCACTGTTCTTGGCTTTGTTTTGCCAACACTGCCCTGTCCTGATCCTGTCTGACATACTAAGGCAGGCTGCAAATGATGGACACTGGTAGACTGCTGGGCACTGGCAGGCTGCATTTAAAGGAACCTGGTGAGGCTGCATTGATCTCCTGTACCACGTCTGAAGTCTCTGACCATCTCCTGTACCACGTCTGCAGTCTGATCATCTCCTGTATCATGTCTGCAGTCTCTGACCATCTCCTGCATTGTGTCTGCTGTCTCTGACCATCTCCTGCATTGTGTCTGCTGTCTCTGACCATCTCCTGCATTGTGTCTGCTGTCTCTGACCATCTACTGTACTATGTCTTCAGTCTCTGACCATCTCCTGTTGTATGCCTGCAGTCTCTGATCATCTCCTGTATCATGTCCTCTTGGTACGTAGTGCACCCCTGCACTCTGTATGTAGCGCACCCCTGAACGCTGCACTCTGTAGGTAGCGCACCCCCTAAACCCTGCATTTTGTACATAGCGCACCCTTGAAATCTGCACTCTGTATGTAGCCCATCCCTAAACCCCTGCACTCTGTACATAACACACTTCTGAACTATGCACCCTGTGCCTAGCATAATTCTGAACTCTGCACTCTGTATGTAGCTTAATTCTGAACCCTGCACTGTTTTTGTTTGTTTTTTTTTTATTCAGCTGTATTTACAATTTATTTCATGCAATTTATGTCATGTCTTCTGCACACACTCCTTCAGTGAGGATCACTGTCAGCATTAAGGAGACACACAAACTTTAAACTAAAAATAGTGTTGCACCACTCTCTCACACTGATGGTCTTTAGATCTTGTTATTACACTCTCGTCTCTGAGATGTTTGGATCATGATTCAGTCAGACAACACCATGGCGGTGGCTTATATCAACCATTAGGAAGAAAACAGAAGTCTTGCTGCTTATAGAAAAATGGCTTTGATTCTTGCTTGGCCAGAAAGTAATTTTCCTTCCCTGGCTGCCATGCACATCCCAGGTGTGGAAAACTGTCAGGGGAACTTCTTCAGGCATCGGCATCTGTACTCTGGAGAGTGAACTCTTAATCCCCAGGTGTTTCTAGACTTGTCTCCATTTTCAGGAATTCTCTGGACTTTTTGGTAAATGCCCATGTGATTATTTCAACCTGATATATAATTTTCCCTTCCTCAACTGTCTCCTTGCCTGCTTCGCAGGTTCATGATTGAAGGAATGCTGGTGATTTTCATTGCACCAAACTATTCGACCTCGTGCACACGACCGAGGAACTCGTCGTAAATGAAACATCGTTTTCCTCGACGAGTTCCTTGTTAGGCTTGTCGAGAAACCTGACAAGCTTTCTTTGCGTACACACTGTCCAAGACCAAATCTCGTCGTTCTCAAACGCGGTGACGTACAACACGTACGACATCAGGGGAAGTTCGATTCCACTGGCACAACCCTTGGGGCTGCTTTTGCTAATCTCATGTTACTGCGTGTTAAGAAAAAGTTTGGTAGGAGACGATTTGCACTTTTCAGTCTGTTACAGGGTGACAAATGTGCTATCTCCATTACAAACGCTGCTTTTACCGAAGGTGCGCTCCCGTCTCATACTTTATTCTGAGCATGCGCGGGTTTCTAAGCATACACACGAACGTGTTTCTCGTCGAAAACCAGCCCGACGAGGAAATTGAGACTCCCGTCGAAAAAGAGAACTTGTTCTCTTTTTTTCTCGTCGAGTTCCTCGACAGTTTTCTCGATGAAAAACATACACACGACCGTTTTCCTTGGCAAAAAAGCTCTGCCACCAAGTTTCTTGATGGATTCTGTCGAGGAAAACGCTTGTGTGTACGAGGCCTTCCAGGTGACCATAGTACTTGGACCTTATCAGGCTTCTGGAAAACTCTGTGGGCTCTCTGGTTGTCTGGACTGTCTCAAGGACATGTTTCTCCAGTACGCTCCCCAGTTACTTCATGAGCTCTATACCTATTTCTGTTAGCTCTTCTGAAATTGCTTTTTGAACCTGTTAGGAAGATTTATCTAACTATTCTTACTTCCAAGATTGCCTTTCCCGCCATTATCACTTTTTCAAGGCAAGCTTCTGAGTTGGCAACTTTAAACTGTAAAGAACCCTTTGGAGCACAGTACAGGACATAGGACTAATGCCGATTAGCCATAGCAAGACCACCCACCATACCATTAGGTCTCCCTTTGCCACCAAAACCACCCTGACCCAATGAGGCATGAACTCCACTAGACCTTTGGAGGAATGCTGTGGTATCTTGCACCAAGCTGTCAGTAGCAGATCATTTAAACCTCTGCTAGCCTGCCTTCTTCCCATAGTACATCCTGGTTCCATCTCTTCCATAGGTAATCTACACATACGCACCAGGCCAACCACATAGCATATAGGACAATGTGATTCAACAGACCAGGCCACCCTCTTCCATTGCTCCATGGTCTGGTTCTAATGATCACATGCTAATTGTAGGTGCTTTTTTGGCTGAGGACATGGGTCAGCATGGGCTCCTTACTGTGACTATGCAGACCCATATGCAACAAATTTTAATGCACTTTGTTCTGATACCTTTTTATTGGAACCAACATAAACTTTTTCAGCAATTTAAGCTACTGTGGCTCTTCCATTGGATTGGATTACATGGGCCAGTGTTTGCTCCCTATGTGCATCAGTGAGCTTTTGACCCTGTCATGGTCGCTGTTTTTTCTTCCTTGGACCACTTTGGAATGTCCTGAATACTTGACCATTTATAAAACTGTGAACAGAAGACCAGGTGGTAATCTTGCACATCTGGGATACACATGCTTGATGCTGAAAATCCCAAAAGGCACCAACAGTCCTGATGGAATGAACTGTGATGAGGAAGGTGGAAACCTTTCTTTATAGGTGTAGAACTTCGAAATAAGATGTATGTACAATCAACCTGGCAATGGTAGAATGGGAAGAAGGATATCCTTTAAAAGAACCTCCAGGCAAGAGTCAATTTGGAAACAAAGGCTAGGGCTGATAGACCCCCACAGCTCTGACCACATCCAGAGAGTTTAAGGCTATTTGCTTGTCATGTTTTGAAGCAGGAAAAAGGGAATTAAGGACAATGTCCTCATTGAAATGAAAGAGAGACCACCTTATATGAAAATTAAGGTGTTGGTCTTAAAACCACTTTGTTCCTGTGGAAAACGAGAGACATGCCAATTCAGGAACACACATAACACACATAACAGATATAATAGCGAACAGGAAAGCAATTTTACATATAAGGTCTTCCAATGGAAGATCTTCCAAGGGTGTCTAATCAATTTTGTATGAAAGAGAGCAGCAGTTTGAATATCTTTACAGTGCTCTGTAAAGGGGGGTTGTAATGTTAAGGGGACTGCACTGTAATACATTTGGCAGGGCAGAGGCTGTGCCCATTCCATGTGTCCTCTCCCGCCCGAATAACAATGTCATCCTATCAGCAGAGCAAGAGTGGGAGGAGCTCTCCATTCTCATCTGCAGCTCCTCTCACCACCTACCCTGCTGATGGGAGGACATTGTTGTCTGGACAGGCAGAGAAGCCAATAGAGGACACGCTGCATAGGTGCACGGCAGGTGGTTAGCATCATCCGGAGTCTGTGATAGCCTAGTGCAGACTGCGGTCGCCGCTCAAACACTGCTAAGCAGCCCGGTCCTCAACAGTCTGGGGCCCCTGCTTTAGAGCGTCATTGCAAAACAATAAGGCTGGCCCTCAGCATCATAAATTGCACAATCAATCTGTGCGAGTTCCCAAAATGGGCTTATTTTGATTGTGGAGAGTCATTTGCTGTTAAAGACTACTGTGCACTGCTTCCATTAATTTGTCCACAGTAGAAAGTATTTGGCGCAAAGTAGCAGCTTCTTAAAATACAGGAGCTTTCATCTCTGCTACAGAATCAGGGTCCTTAATGTTTTTGTGTGGCTCAACACAATTCCTCTTCTTCCAATGTGGCCCAGGAAAGTCAAAAGGTTGGACACCCTTGCCTTTATGCAAAATATGTTAACATTGCCACAACACGCATTAATGTGTGTGCATTTGTAATATGTATTTGTATATAGTATTTATATACTACTGCGCTGATATAATATAAATTTGAATAATATAACTTTTATCCTTATATGTGTACAACACCAATATTACATAAAAAATGTGAAAATAATAATATAACAAATGTTAAATAATTATACAACTTATTCCATAACACCACCGTGCTCAATAAATGTCCCTTATTTGTGCACTGCCCAGTGCCAAAAAATATGCACAAAAAGTGCTCAGCAATCCAAAAGAATCTCAAAACATTCCAAAGTTCCAAGAATGTAAGTACATATATATGTGCGGTGCCCCAAAAACTTGACTGCAGGTCTGTGACTTAATCACCCTTTATGTGTTTCCTCCACCGCTAATATGCTAAATGCTCACCAGATGGCGGTGTATAAATAGCCTGTAGTCAATACCCAGGATATGTATCCTCAATTCTGTATCAAAAGTTGCCGTCCCTCCTTTGCTAGGCTCCCATATGGTAATCACTTACTACTGGCAGCATACACAGGCAAGAATGGAAGTGTTTTCCTTCTTGGCAAATAGGAGATTGGACTTGGGTGATTTATTTGAAAATTTCGACAACACAACCACAGTTCATTTAGAACAGGGTTTTAAGCAATTAAAAAACACTATGGATAAGCAGGTGAGGGTATGGTGGGATATAGTAACGCTTGAAAAATACCGGGAAGCCAAAATAACACCACTGAGACTCAGGTGGGATGTGGGACCTAATAAAGGATTAAATGATGCGGGCCTAAACAGAGAATGGTATGATTTCTTCAATGGCTGTGAGAATAAGTTGTTGGAGATTATCATACACAGAAGAAAGATCAAATTAAATAGAATTGAAAGCAATATTAACCTCCTTAAAGTTAACATGGAGGCACATGTGGAGTCTAATGATTACAAAACTCGAGCAAAAAAAATTGCAAGATGTTTTAGCAAAATTGAATAATGAAGTAAAAAATAAAAAGGTGAAGAAATATCAGAGAGATAAGAAAGATTATACGGCAGGAAAAATCTATAACTGGCAGGAGGTAGAACGGTTGATAAATTCCAATAATACCTCACTGAATGATGAGGCAGAAGAACATGAGGAGGAAATAACAGTAACAGTGAAGGAAAAAACTGTGAAAACCCCCGCAACGAAAAAGAAAGCACCAGAACCCGCCAAGGAGGGTACATCTAACAGATCCACCCCAACAAATGAGAACAAGCCACAGCCCCACCTACTCAACTATACCAACATAACCAACCCCCCATGGGCCAATACTACAGACCATGGAGAGGGGAAAGAGGGTACTACGGACAAAATTACGGACCCCCCCAATGGCAGGGGGAATGGAGGGATTGGAGGGAACCATACAGACCCCCAATGCCGGTTTTTCAGACGGGCAGAGGAGGATGGAACCACAACCCCCAAGAAGGAGAGGGTGCAGAGTGGGAAGCAAAACGAAAAAGAATGGGTTAGGGAAGGGAATTTTTAACCTAACCAACATCACCTTTACGCAGGAAGAACTTATAGCATTGGACAAAGGAATAAAATTTGCACCTAAAAGGTCGTTCAATAAATTTGAAACATTCATAGACCTGCAAATGTTTATTAGAAAATTAAATCTGAAGAAACACTTTGGCAAGAAAAATAAAACCAGCGAACAACCAACTACCTCGGAAAACGTACATAGCACACTAAAAAATCAATCTACCTTCAACCCAAAATCTAATTCATACCACTACATAGAGGTTTTTAAAAAAATTATAGAAAAAGAACTAAAGACTATAAAACCACAGAAAAATAACAAACAGGACAAAGTCTGGCAGGGTATAAAAAAAACTAGAAAAAAGGAACAACGTAGTGGTTAGACCGGCGGACAAATGGGGGGGGTTTGGTCATTTTAACCAAACAGGACTACATGGAAGAACTTAACAGACTGGTTAATGATATTTCAACATATAAACCTCTAAAGAGAAACCCCAACAATGAACTAAAGAAGGAACTGAAAGAATTTCTAAACCATGGAATAGCGAATCACGTTATCAACAAGAAGGAAGGAAGATACATGCTGCCTAAAGCTCCTAGAATACCCGTTATATACCAAGTCCCTAAGGTACACAAAAATAAGACTAAACCACCAGGTAGGCCAATAATAAGTGGCATAAATTCCATACACTCTAGGTTGGGAGAATATTTAGATGTGTTTCTCCAACCCTAAGCCACAAAAGGAGAAGCATTCCTTAAAGATAGTAAGGACGTGATAAATTTACTCACTAAGATAGAAATAGATGACTCCACACTATTAGTGACTATAGATGTGGAGTCCCTCTATACTAATATTAAACAAGTGGATGCACTCGCAGCCGTTGCATGGGCGCTGAAGCAACAATCAGAACTAAAACTCAAACAGAGAAAATTCATCATAGAAGGACTAAAACTGGCCATGGGTAACAACTTCTTTTGGCATAACCATGGCTACTATAGCCAAATTAAAGGAGTGGGAATGGGGAACAAATATGCCCCTAGTGTGGCCAACATTTTTCTTAATAAATGGGAGAAGGAGGAAATTTTTGGAAAATGCTGGCCACACCTCCTAATATATAAAAGATTTATTGATGACATTCTCATTGTTTTGAAGGGAGATGAAGCGGAACTCAGTGAATTTGTTAAACATATCAATAACAACGTATATGGCATCAGATTCACTGTGAACATACAAAGAGAAAGTACCCAATTCCTGGACTTGGAGATATTCAAGGTGGAAGGCTGCACACCAAAATGCATTTTAAAGAAACCGACAGAAACGGGTACATCCCATACAGTAGCTGCCACCACCCACAGTGGAAACAGGCGATACCAAAGGGACAGTTCATACGCATAAGAAGGAATTGCAGCTCCATGAAGGATTATATCACACAAACTAACATCCTAATAGAAAGGTTCGAAGATAAAAGATATGAGAAAACAAAACTGAAATGTACTAGGGACAAAGTTGGATTGATGAATAGGGACAAGATACTAGAAGTCAAAGAAAGGAAAGGAAACAGAAACAGTGACCTGACCTTAGTAACAGGATTTAATACGGAGTACAAAAAGTTTGAAAGCATTATAAAGAAGTACTGGCCGATCATTTTGGAACATCCACAATTGAGAGATATTGTACCACGAAAACCTATGTTCTTGTACAGGAGGGCAAAAAGAATCCGGGACACTATTGTAAAAAATGTCCCGGACCCACCTAAGAAGATAACGTCTTTTCTAGACCAAAAGGGGTTCCACAGGTGTGGAAGGTGTAAACCTTGCCACACAGTCAAAGGTTCTAGGAGAATTCAAAAATTCCAATCTAATGCAAACAAGGAGGAATTTGAAATAAGTAAATTAATAACCTGTAACAGCACTCATGTAACTTACGTATTAGAATGTAAGTGTGGGCTACAATATGTGGGTAGGACCACCAGGAAGCTCTCCACGAGAGTAGGGGAGCATATTAGAAGCATAAAAAGAGGTTTTAAATATCATAGTGTCTCAATGCATTTTAGGAAAGTACATAACCGGGACCCCACAAAATTGAAAATATACGCCATAGATAAGGTAGAAAAAAATTGGAGAAATATTTACATGACAAGGAAAATATCGAAAAATTAGACATATTGGATTTTTAAACTAGATACCCTCAAACCCGACGGTATGAACATTGAGCTGGATATAAATTGTTTCTTGGAAAATTATTGAAGGATCAAAGTATTTTCATTTTCATTTTTATTTTTATTTTCATTTTTATTTCTATTTTTATTATTTTTATTTTCACATTAAATTTTTTTCATTTATTTTAATTATTTTTATTTCTATTTTTATCTCCTTTTTCTTTCTATTTATATTTTTATTTTTATTTGTATTTTTATTTTTCAAGTAAGGTGAAGGTTTTAAATAAAGAAACGGTCCATTGATATATTTTAAATAGTTTTTAATATTTTAACGATACAAAATATATCACATTGATAAAACATGTTTAAATGTCTAATCTTAGGTTAAAGATAGGGATCGCATATATATTTAAAATGTTTTCCATTTTTTGCATATAAAGTATGATTAAGATTGTGATAGTCCATTCAGGGTGAACACTCTGGTACCCTAATAATAACCCACAACACATATATGGCGGTCAGCGCACATCCCAATACAAACTGCCCACAAGTAATATGGCGAATAGCGCACATCCAATACTACAACAAAAAAGGCGACACACCAACTTCCGGTAACCCGCAATTGGCTGGAGTCTATTATAAATAACATCAGGATATGAACACCCATAGCTTCCTGACGACGCATGCGTACATGCTAAACGCGTAGAGGCTTATGGGTATTTTTCCTTGAAACCGGAAACACGTCACGTTCCACCTCGACGGCGCATTGAACAGCGGATCGAATAGCGCACAGCTGAGACACATAGCAGTGCACGCTGAACAGACTAGTGCCGGTTAGGGCACTGGAAAATGTAAGTGAGCATTTTAAGCTTTTTAAAAAAAATTCAAATAAACCTGCATAACCTGTGCATATTACACTATGTGCTCGAGGAAGAAAAATGTTACTGCGCTGATCTAATTATCCAGAGGTATTTAATCTCTGGGAATATGGACATAAGTGAAATATCAGGGCCACAATGTACCCAATCTGAAGTGTGAATAACCTGAATACAAACAATAAAAAATATAAGAAATATATGAGTCATACAAATGTGACACAGTGATTTCAAACTTAAATCATATATCTAGATCAGTGTGTCAGTATACAATCCATATGCCACAGTGCTTCTATGAGAAAAATGGCTGTTGTTGCTGCTACTGACCAACCAAATAGTGAAAACAATACGAAAGATATTACAAAAAAAATATTATATATATGTGTGTGTAAAAACACAATATGCAGTATGCCAACTGCACCGTGAGTTGTCCAATAACCGATATTGGAACAAAATAAAATAAATATCAATAAAAGTGAAATAATTATCAAACAACCATACAAATGTGCAATGTGCTGGCTGCACTTAAAAATAGTCCAAATGACAGGCAATCTTGCTCTTATACAATAGGTTCCAGCAAACACAAGGTTCAATGTTGGTAATGCTGTGTACAGGAAAGTGCCGCTATCTCTTCCACCCGACAAAGATGTGCCACCATCACCAATGGTTAAAATCAACACTCACCAGACCCCAGATATTATTAGGCTCCAAAGTGGTGTCTTTTCTTTGTCGGTCAGTGGGTGTTGCCTCCTTTTCCCTTTTACAAGGTGTCATCAATTCCTCAAAAACAAGGGGCTCATCATGGTGTAGTATATTAAAATATGTATTTATTTAAAAAAGGTAAAAAAATATAACACTTACAATATAAAGTGCCTCTGACCGGCACTGAGTGTCTTTGGCAGTGTCAACCGTTAAAAGCCGCTGACCAGCATTTAAGTGGCGTCCTAAGAGGTGTGCTTGCCCCGCTGTGCTCCGCATGTATTGCTACAAGGGATCCGTGCGCGCTGGTGTGCTGCACCCTCAATGTGTGTGTCCAAACAGCCTCTACGCGTTTCGCTAGTTGCGTCGTCAGGAGAGCTCCTGACGCAACTAGCGAAACGCGTAGAAACTTGGCTCCTGGCCCCTCCCACCTGTTAATTACCCCCACAGCAAACCGCTTGCTATGGGGCACCTGAGCCAAGCCGCAGCTCCTTGTGTCCATTCATACACGGAGCCGTGGCCCGTCCCCACCCCCTCTCTCCTTATTGGCTCATTGACTTTGAGTGTGTCTCATCAACCATGAGGAGAGAGAGTCTCGGACAGCCGAGTCTCTTGTGCAACATCGCTGGATCAAGATGGGGCTCAGGGAATTATTTGGGGGGGGGGGCTGAGGGGAGCTGCTGCACACAGGAGGCTTTTTATCTTAATGCATTAAGATAAAAAAACTTTTGCTTTTACAATCACTAAGTGTGAATTGGTTCTGAATGATGTTTTATAGAAAAGATGAATGCATTATTGTAGTATCTGCCTGCAGATTAGCTTTAAAATCCAAGAGCAATAGCAGACAAGGGATGCTATCAATCAAGAAAAAACTCTGGCTGTCAGCATGTCTGAAATGCAGAGTTATGTAATGCTGCCGGTTTCCAGATTTCATATTCTATGGCAGATTCAAATGTCTGTAATTAATCTGCCAAAAAGGGGGCTTGCCAGTCCTGAAAATAGAACTAAACATTACAAATTGATGCTTTGTCCAGTGACAGAGGCCATAGTCAAGCTCGGTAATTCAGTTCTCCCTTTCAGTATGTTTTTCACAAGCTAAAATAAACAAAAAGAGAAACACAAAAAGGTAAAACAATGTAAGCCATTAAATTGAAATTTTAAATAAAAAAAAAATCTGAGAGATCTGTGTGATAGAGTGCATGTAATGACATCCTGAAAACTGATGTATATTTTAACATACTGCAACAGGCTCTTCCAAGTCTTCTGTATAATCATGTTTACAGCTTGGCATTTTTAAAAGCCGTGGCAGTGAGCAAAGGTTCTAAAGCACATACAACATGCAGAAAAATGTATGAAAAGTAAGAGAAATTACAGTGCACAATTCCCTAATGACTACTATTGTGGGAAATATTGCATGCAGTTAATTTATCTGCTGTATGTTAATTTTTCTTTTTTTTTTTTTTTTTTTTTTTTTTTTTTTTACATGCAGACCAAGTTGTCCAGCAAAGGTAATAGTAATTAGAATTGGGACAAACTCTAACACTGCTAGGGGTGTTGTTTCATGTACCACCTGAGATGTAACAACAATCATATGAATGACTGTATGTAGCTGTACACGGGTTTATATTGCTACTTGTATAAACCCATGCATGCATACAGGCACACAGCTCTAGACATACAGTTTGTATCTGGGATTGTACAGGTCTGGGCCAGTGAAGATGTTTGCCAACATATTATATTATGGTGAGCTGTATGTGGCAGCTGTGTATCCTGGACACAGAAATATGCCTGCAGATTATATTATTCAGCCTCCTGTGCCGGTTTGTATGAGGCATTAAAGTGGTGGTAAACTCTTACATAAAATTTTTACCTACAGGTAAGCTTTGAATAAAGCTTACCTGTAGGCAAAATGAATATCTCCTAAACATGCACTGTTTAGGAGATATTCTTGCAAGCAGCAGCTGGTGCCGTTCCTTCAGAGCTGTGTTCCTTGAGCCAAGACTCCCGCGCATGCGTGACGTCATTGCAGCTCGGCCAATCCAATGCCAGAAGTCCCTGAACCTGAAAGGAAGACCGGGTGAAGATAGAAGCCTCTGCAGTGGTGACAGTGGGCCAGATTCACGTAGCTGCGGCGCAGCGTAACGTAACCCGTTTACGTTACACCGCCGCAAGTTTTCAGATTTAGTGCCTGATCCACAAAGCACTTACCTAGAAATTTGCGGCGGTGTATCGTAAACACGTCCGGCGCAAGGCGGTCCAATTCAAATGGGGCGGGTACCATTTAAATTAGGCGCGCTCCCGCGCTGGACATACTGCGCATGCTCCCGTCGCAAATTTCCCGACGTGCTTTGCGCGAAATTACGGCGCGACGACGTTTTGTGAATCGCGACGTGATCAAAGTACTTACGCCTGGAAAAAATATTTTTTTTAAAAAAAATTCAAAAGCGACGCGTGAAAGACGGGCATACTTTAACATGGTGGAGTACTTTTACACCATATTAAAGGTGCCCTATCTTTGCGACGGAAATCTAACATTTGCGACAACGGGAAAAACCTTTGTGGATCGGCGTAACTCCTAATTTGCATACCCGACGCTGGTTTACGACGCGAACTCCCCCCAGCGGCGGCCGCGGTATTGCATCCTAAGATCCGACAGTGTAAGTCCATTACACCTGTCGGATCTAAGGGATATCTATGCGTAACTGATTCTATGAATCAGCCGCATAGATACTCTGAGAGATACGACGGAGTATCTGAGATACTCCGTCGTATCTGAGATACTCCGTCGTATCTGAGATACTCCGTCGTATCTGAGATACTCCGTCGTATCTGAGATACTCCGTCGTATCTGAGATACTCCGTCGTATCTCTTTTGTGAATCTGGCCCCTTGTGCTGTTGGAGGGCTTCATTTTAAGGTAAGTCTTTTGCCTTGCTTGTGCAAACTTTTTTCTTAGAGTGGTGGTGGGGTTCTGCATGTGGGGGGGGGCTTATCAGTATCTTGAAGCCTCCTTTGACAAGGGGACCTCCATATCCCCCCTCCCCATGTTAATAAGTATGGGGTACTAATACTCATTCACCCAAAAAAAAAAGTGTAAGTAAAGACAGGAGGCAGTTTTTGACAAGTCCCCTTTTACACCAGGGAAAAAAAATTCCCTGGTGTAGAGCCAATGTCAATCATGATGAACTCCGACCCTCACAAAACAATAACAAAAAGTTTACACCAGACACTGGCTCCTGCCGAATGAAAGCCTTGTGCATGGAGTCATGAAATTTTGATCAGATGATGGAGGTTACAGCTTTGTCTAGGCCAAAAAAGTTGGGTCTCTGCTGTCTTGATCAGACAACCACCAGAAAGAAGTTTCCATCTACTCTATGGGGTAGGAATCATCTGCAGTGGAGCAATTGTCTGTCTGCCATGATTACAAATTCAGTGTAAAGTTTAGAAAAGGATGTTATCGGTAATCCTGAAGGATTCCATTCTACATAGCACAACTAATTTTCATGATTGGTAATGTTGCCCTACTTAGAAACTTACATGACCGGCAGCTGCAGACTAATGTGATTTTCTGCATTCCTTTTAGCATTAATTATAGTTAATAGCTAGGAAGAACAAAGTCTCCAACTTTTTTAGTCAGTTTGTGTTAATCCATGAAATGAACACACACATAAACTTGTTCTGAAGACACTAATAATAGCCCATATATTGGAGGTTGCTGCAGTTGCAAGGAAGCCAGGCAATGTGATGTGGCATTAATCTGTTTAAATATAAAGATTCTAAGTATACCGCGTGCTGTTGGCTTATTTTAACTTTGTGGGTGGGCAGCATGGCACAGTATGTTCTTTTCATATGTCTTGTAGATTTAGCTTTTCTCTTTCACCAGATTGCTTTTCAGATTATACTTGGAACTTTCTTCTGCCCAGTATTCAATTTTCTGCTGAGGACATTTTGTAAAAACTAGATGTTTTTAAAATAAATGGTGAAGAGCAGCTATAGAAAGTGTTTGTTTTGCCAAATGATTGCTCATCACGGAAAGAGTAGCACAAATACAGTATATAAATGCATACCTCATTCAGCATGTATTTACTTAAAGCTATAGTGTAAAAAAAAAAGTCCAGCCCAGCTCTCCTTTAGAATAGAAGATTAATACTCATATATTCTATCAGTGGTTTAGCTCTGAGCGCTGCTGCTGTCATCACTTTTGGGAGTGCAGAATAGCATGTCTTCTGTTGGGCACCATGGTTCCTCCTGCTGGCCGCTATGTTAGTACGATGTCCTGTAGCAATGTAGTGGCCAGCGGTCGAACCCACAGCATTCAGCAGGGACAAAGTATTTAATGCACCCAGGAGGGCTGAAAATCAGCGGTGAGAGCTCATTAAAGCGGAGTTCCGGCCACAATTTCACTTTTTAAATATAAATACCCCTGTAATACACAAGCTTAATGTATTCTAGTAAAGTTAGTCTGTAAACTAAGGTCCGTTTTGTTAGGTTGTTACAGCATTTAGACACTTTATAAAATAGAAATTGACTGGGGCCATCTTAAGTGTGGGCATCATGAAGCCAGACTGTATGACTTCCTGGATTTCAGCCTTACAGATCTCGCACATGTTCAGTGCTGCACAAGCAGTGTCAGATCAGGTTTCAGCACCTGTGCTGTCCAAGTCACATGATTCTTTGAGACTGGGGAGTGCACAGACTCCTGGAAAGTTACACCCACTACATTCCCAGGAGTCTGTGCGGTGTAGGTTAGGAAGCATTAAGCACCTAGGTGCAGGAAGTGGGAAGATTAACTATTCTGCCTAGCAACAACACTTTGAAGGCATCTAAAAAAAATAATGTTTTCGTAAAGGACTAATGACATTTTTTTAAAACTACTAATGTAATGTTATATTTATGGGTGGAACTCCACTTTAAGACAGTGAAGTTTTACTAGCTTCTTTTACAGGGGATTGCCGTCTGGATTTTTTTCAAGGAAGTGACAAGGCCACTTTAAAGCTACACTTGAAAAATGTGAACTGTCTGACCTGCCAAAAGACTTTATTTTGTTTGGTCAGGCACTCCTGCAACACAGCTCGGCTTGATCCAAGCCTGCCATCTAGAAAGTAGGGGTGCACCGAATGTTTTTTTTTTTTTGTGCCAAAACCAATACCGAAAATGAAAAATACACTAGGCCGAAAAACCGATACCGAAAATTACTGTTTTTTTTTATTTTATATTTTTATACAGGAGGTGGTCAGACTGGGGACATGGTACAGGAGATGATCAGAGACTGCAGACATGATACAGGAGATAGTCAGAGACTGCAGTTCCTATGGACGTTAGTAGATAATGGCCGATCGGCCCTCTCACCTGACCCAGCAACAACCGTTCCTCTTATCAGGAGTCAGCTCACTCTGAATTGCCTGTGGCAACTCTGCTGGGTAGAGCCCAGATCTATATTCAGGCATTGCCTCCATTCCTTTCTCCGCCAGGAACGGCGCTAGGCTGTGTGGCTTTCCCTCTGGTGGTGCAGGGCAGCGGGGTTCTCTCTGATGGTGTTCTCTCAGCACTGTCCTCTCCCTCTGGAGTCCTGCACTTCCCTGAAAGCTTTCCCAGGCTCCTGGCTCCCTCTCTCTCCCATTCAGCTGAGCATTCTGTGTGGGCTGCAGTTTCTGTGTTACAGTGGGGCTGCTAGTCCTCGGACTACATGTCCCACAATCCTCTTCTCTGCTTTTGTTCTATTCTATTTCTTCCCTGGCCTATATGAAGGCGGGGGAAGAAACATAGTGGACGGCTGTGCTGGCAAGCGCCCCTCACTAGTACAGCATTGCACGCGCGAGGAGCGGAGAAAGGAGAGCCCGCATCTACAGTGGCGTCGCTAGGGTTGGTGTCACCCCCCCGGTAAAACAGGGTGCGATAAAACAGGGTATCGCCAAGAGAGCTGCGGTGGCTCAACGCGATTGGCACTGCGCTGATAAGCCATTCACCTCTGCAGCTAGGGGTTCGGATACCGGTCTCGGCTACATGTGAATTGAGTTTGGTGGTCTCAGCCCGGCTCCCGGTGGGTGTGCTATGCAAGGTAAGCCTGCGCTTAGTACGCCCACCCCCCTCCCACAAAAAAAAACCCACCACACTTACACACGCACTCGAAATTGGGTTAACATGCACGCACTTTGACCACGCGGTCTCTAAAAAAGAGAGGCGAAGGACTAACGGGGCTGGTTGAGCGGGAAAGTCCTCTCACTCCCTTATAGGGAGTCCCTCTGCCCCGTTGGGCTTCAAAGCGGAGCAGGTAGGGTGGGCTGTGTGGGAGGATCCCCTCACACACCCGCCATTGCCACCCGGGGCATGGAGAAAGGTGGCAGATTGCCTCTGGGGGAGGCCTGCCTACTCCCAACTCCTGCAGTCCGGCTCCTCTCTCGAGTACACGCACAAAATACACTTACAAAAAAAAAACAGGGTATCGCCCCCCCCCCTTTCACCACCTAAAGTTGCCCCTCAGTACAGACCCCCCCCATCAGTGCAGACCCCCACTAAGTATAAACCCCTCCCTCAGTACAGACCTTTCTCAGTACAGACCCCCCTCCATCAGTACAGACCCCCAGGACAAACCACACCCCTTCTATTAGTACAGACCCCCAGGACAAACCACCCCCCCTCCATTAGTACAGACCCCCCAGGACAAACAACCCCCCTCCATTAATACAACCGCTTCAGGACAAACCACCCCCCTCCATTAGTACAGACCCCCCCTCAGGACAAACCACCCCTTTCCATTAGTACAGAGCTCCCAAGACAAACCAGTATCCCTCCATTAGTACAGACCCCCCCAAGACATACTAATCCCCCTCCATTAGTACAACCCCCCCCCCAGGACAAACCAATCCCCCTCCATTAGTACAAACCCCCCTCCATTAGTACAGACCCCCCTGGGTAAACCAATCTCCTTCCATTAGTTCAGACAACCCCCCCAGCCCCCTCCATTAGTACAGACCCCCTAGGACAACCCCTCCCCTCCATTACAGTACATAAAAACACCTGGGGCAACTGGAGAGGACAGTGTGCAGCCATGCCGCCCGGGTGGAGAACAGATCGCAGCAAGCAGGAGGTAAGACACAGAGAGGAGAACACATGTCACTGCAGGCATGGACCGCTCCCTCAGCGACGTCTCTGCGCGGCTAGTCTCTCTCCACACAGAGACGGTCGCTCCGATCTCCGGCTGCTTCGCTCTCCTCCTCTGATAGGAGGAGGGAGGGGGACGGGCTTTGGCTTGGGAAACACAGTGGTGGCGGCGACCACGGGGAGAGCCGCCTCTTGACATGGACATGGACAAGGAGGGGAGGAGGATGGAGGGGAGCACTCTGGTGCTTCAGCGCCCCATCCTCTGTGGCGCCCGGCTGAACTGCACCCGCCTAGGATCGACCCTGACGAGTCATCACGCCAATTAAGGCATAGAAAATGGAGCAGGGTCCTGCTCCATTTTCTATGCCTTAATTGGCGTGATTTATCTTTTGGCAAAGTGCCGAAACTGCCATTTTCGGCCGATATGTTTCGGTGCATCCCTACTGGAAAGTGAAGGCAGTGAAAAGAAGCATCAATATGCTAACATTAAGGCAGACACAGTGCTCACACTAGTTCTATTTAAAAATATTTTATTTAACTACTTCAATACCAGACACTTTCCCCCCTTCCTGCCCAAGCCAATTTTCAGCTTTCAGCACTGTCGCTGTTTAAATGACAGTTGCTCGGTCATGCTACACTGTACCCAAACAACATTTTTATAATTTTGTTCCCACAAATAGAGCTTTTTTTTGGTGGTATTTGATTACCTATGAGGTTTTTATTTTTTGCTAATCAAATAAAAAAATACAGAAAAATTAAGTTTTTTTTTCCCGTTTCTTTTATAACATTTTGTAAATACGTACATTTTGACAGGCACTTATAAGGCGGTACTGATGGGCATTTATATGTGACACTGATGGGCACTGATAGGTGGCACTGTTATGCAGCATTGATGGGCACTAATGGGCGACACTGGGCACTGAAAGGCTGCACTGATGGGTACTTATGGGTGGCAATTATGGGCATGGGTGGGTACTGATAGGTGGCACTGATGGACACTGATGAGTGGCACTGAGGGACACTGATACATGGCACTGATGGGCATCACTGCTATGGAGGCACTGGCAGGTATTGCTGATGCGCATAGGTTTACATCATACGTGGGCACACATTGACAACCCTGGTGGCCATGGGTGGCATACCTGGTGGTCATCAGTGGTGGCCATCCCAGGTGGTCCTGGATGGGCATCCTGGGGGAGGGGGGTGGGCTGCGCTAAAAATCAACACAGACCCCCCTGTCAGGAGAGCAGCCGATCAGAAAAGCAGATACACGACTCTTCCTGTTTACATCATGATCAGCTGTGATTGGACACAGCTGATCACGTGGTAAAGAGTCTCCATCAGAGATCAGAGTTGCGGTTTGTCAAACTGACACACCGCGGCAACTGCGGGCACGCAGCGGCTTCTTATCCTGATCATGTCATATGACGTCTGGTCAGGTTAACAGAACCACTTTGCCAATGTCATATTGCTATATGGCGGGCAGCAAGTGGTTAATTTTTTTTATGTAATTTTTTAACCACTTAAGACCCGCACCAAAATGCAGCTAAAGGACCAGGCCAGGTTTTGCGATTCGCCACTGCGTCGCTTTAACAGACAATTGCGCGGTCGTGCGACGTGGCTCCCAAACAAAATTGGCGTCCTTTTTTTCCCCCACAAATAGAGCTTTCTTTTGGTGGTATTTGATCACCTCTGCGGTTTTTATTTTTTGCGCTATAAACAAAAATAGAGCGACAATTTTGAAATAAATTCAATATTTTTTACTTTTTGCTATAATAAATATCCCCCAAAAATATATAAAAAACATCTTTTTTTTCTCAGTTTAGGCCGATACGTATTCTTCTACCTATTTTTGGTAAAACAAAATTGCAAGAAGCGTTTATTGGTTGGTTTGCGCAAAATTTATAGCGTTTTGCCAAAATAGGGGATAGTTTTATTGCATTTTTATATATATATTTTTTTTTTTACTACTAATGGCGGTGATCAGCGAATTTTTCGTGACTGCGACATTATGGCGGACACTTCGGACAATTTTGACACATTTTTGGGACCATTGTCATTTTCACAGCAAAAATGTGTGTTTACAACTGTAGGGGGGTGTGGCTGTAGGTGTGACGTCATCGATTGTGGAACCCTATAAAAGAGATCACACGATCGATGACACCGCCACAGTGAAGAACGGGGAAGCCGTGTTTACACACGGCTCTCCCCGTTCTTCAGCTCCGGAGACCTATTGTGGGACTTCTGCGGTCCCGGTCATGGAGCTTCCGACCAGGTCACGGGAGCGCGACCGCGGGCGTGCGCCCGCGACCAGGGCCGGATTTGCTCTCTTTGCCGCCCCAAGGCCAGGTTCCGCAATGCACCCCCTCCCCGCCAACCGAACCCCCCCCAAATCAACAGAGAATGGGCGGCGCGGTCAGTTAAAAAAAAAAAAATTGTAGCTTGTCGCTTACTTTTTTTATTTTTTGTATAATTTTCTTATTATTTTCCTTATTATTTTTCTTATTCTTTACATTTTTATTTTATTAATTTAATTATTATTTCTTATTATATATTTATTCTTTATCAATTTTTTTTCACTTAACTTTTTTTGCTATCGCACAGGAGAAAACAATTCCCTGTGCGATAGCAATTGGAGGTGACATGTTCTCTTTATTGACCCTGTCACCTCCAAAACAGGAGTCCTAGCACTGTGCTATAACTCCTGTCACAGCTGAGATGGGAAGAGCACAGCTCTCCCCTCTCACTGTGTACATCGGCAGCAGGGACAGGGGACAGACTCGGTGGCCGGGGGGAGGACGGAGTCCCGAAGACAGAGCCAGCAAAGAGAGGTATGCGGGGTGGGGGAGAGGGGAGGACGGACGGGAGCACACATTTTACAAGTGTTTTCGGCGACATCGCCGCAATCACTTGTTAACGAGCGAGCGGATTCCCCCATAACTTACCGCCCTTAACTGTATGTTCCGGGGGACTCCATGCCACTGCCGCCCCATGGCGCCCTGCCGCCTTGTGGGAAATCCGGGCCTGCCCGCGACCCACGGCTGGGCTTAAAGATCAACGTACATATACGTTGATGTGCCCAGCCGTGCCATTCTGCCGACGTATATCGGCGTTAGGCGAGTTAAATGGCGGCCTTTAAACTCTTAAGGACCAAGCCTCTTTCTGAGATTTGTTGTTTACAAGTTAAAAACATTTTTTTTGCTAGAATTTTTTTTTTCTAATACCCTAGAATAAAATGGCAGCCGTTGCAATACTTTGTCACATCGTATTAGCGCAGCAATCTTACAAGCGCACATTTTTTGGAAAAAATACACTTTTTTAAATTAAAAAAATAAGACAACGGTAAATTTTTTTATATTGTGAAAGATAATTGTTACGCTGAGTAAATTGATACCCAACATGTCACGCTTTCAAATTGCGCCCGCTCGTGGAATGGCGACAAATTTTACCCTTCAAAATCTCCATAGGCGACGTTTAAATAAATTCTACAGGTTGCATGTTTTAAGTTGCAGAGAAGGTCTAGAGCTAGAATTAATGCTCTCGCTTTACCGATCACAATGATGCCTCACATGTGGGGTTTGAACACTGTTTTCATATGCGGGCGCTACTCACATATGTGTTCGCTTCTGCACGCCAACTCGGCAGGACGGGGCACGTTTAATTTTTTTTTTATTATTTATTTTACCTTTTATTTGTTATACTGTTCTTTCAAAAAAAATTGTCACTTTTATTCCTATTACAAGTAATGTAAACATCCCTTGTAATAGAAAAGAAGCATGACAGGACTCTTAAATCTGATACCTGGGGTCAAAAAGACCTCAGATCTCATATTTACACTAAAATGCAATAAAAAAATTGTCATTTAAAAAAAAAATAGCCGAGCTATGGGTGGAAGTGACGTTTTGACACCACTTCCTCTCTGCTATGGTATGGAGACAGGTGGGGGGCAATCTTCACCTCACTCGTCTCCATACCCAGCCAGCTGAAGGACCCGATCGCCTCCGCTGCTGCCGACAGCTCTGGTAAGCGTCGGGAGGGGGGCCCCTCTTCTGCCGTCAATAAAAGTGATCTTGCGGCGAATCCGCCGCAGAAACCACTATTATCGGAAACCGGACTGCCTGCTGAAGAGGAGGATACCTGGGTTATGACAGCTAGCTGCTGCCATAACAAAGATATCCCCCTTCAAACAGCCATGTATATCGGCGGTCCAGAAGTGGTTAATATCTATAAAGATGATCCGCCAAAAGTCGTTTGAGAAAGGTAATCCATAAAAATCCATAAAAATAATCGTGATATATTTATTTAGAAACCACAGTGTACAAACGCAGATAAGATCAGTTGGCGTGTTTCAGCGTACAAGACATTAGTCATAATTTACTAAGTTATGACTTAGGCCCCTTTCACATGTCCGCTCCGTCCGTCCGTTCATTACAAGTCCGTTAACGGACTTGTAATGAATCCCTATGGGAAGGCGTCCGTTAGCGGATGGAGCATCCGCTAGCGTCCGCGTCAGTCGGGATCCGCTTTTCCGAACGGAAGAAACCCTATTTTTCTTCCGTTCGGCGGAACGGACCGGATGCAGACGGACCGTCTGCATCCGGTCCCCCATAGAGGAGAGCGGAGCAGAGACAGGGCGGTCCCTGCACTGTGTGCGGGGACCGCCCTATCCCCCGACAGCTCAGCGGGGATCCCCGCTGAGCTTTGGCGGACACACGGAGCGGACCCAGAAACGGTCCGCTCCGTGTGAAAGAGCCCTAAGACCTTGTAGGCTGAAACGTGTCAACTGATCTTATCTGCGTTTGTACACTGTGGTTTCTGAATAAATATGAAGATTTTTGAAGAGCAACAATTGGTTGTGCAGATCATCTTTATGGATTACCTTTCTCAAACGACTTTGGATCAAGCACCTGTGAGTTCTGCTAGCATTATGTTGTATGGGTAGAAACATGGAATTTTTTGGCTTTCAATGCTTGGCCTTTAATATCTGCCTGGAATTTGGATTGAAAGCATAACTGTACATTCATTGTTTCATATTAAAGTGGTTGTTGAGCCACTAATCTAAAGACCTCCCATCCCCTCTGTAATATAACAATATGTGTCCCTGTGCCTGTGTTATATAAAAAATTTGCTGTTATCAGAGCGGCTCCCGGTGATCATGTGACCTCTCGGCTCTCTCCTCTGCCCGGCTGACCGCTCCAGTGGGCGGAGCCAAGCACTCCCGATGACGTTGGGCAGGGAAGAGAGGAGAGGAGAGAGAGAGCCAAGGAGTCACGTGAGCACTGGGAGCCGCTCTGATATAGGTACAGATCTGCATATTTTTTATATAACGGGGGCACATATTGTTATGTTACAGAGGGGATGGGAGGATTTTATAGTAGTTATGAGAGCAACAGGAAGGGGGGGGGTTGGGGCAGACAGGGAGTGGGGGAGGATAGAGCAGGGCTGCAGATGGCAGAAGCACGTAAACTGACCATGGTGTCAGGGCTCCCAAAGTGACCAAACTTACTTGTTTGGGTTATCTCTGTGGTTAGTAAATACAGGTGAAAGGAAGTAGAGGAATCGGGCTGTTAAATACTTACAGCAAATGAGCAGCAGCATGTCTTTATGTGATGCAAGAGTGGGATATGCAGTACAGGACTCCTATTTCTCTAGGTCCAGTCTCTGCTGTGCCTATTGCAACCCGTTTTGTTTCCATTTGCAGACACATGCCAGAATTGGTGTCACTTGTCACACATTGATTCGGTAGCATCCTACTGTGTGCAATGTTTGTGTGAGTCACTTTAACAATTGAGTGTGATTGATAATGCAAGTAAGGTTGGGGTGAAGCACAGGAGTTACCTCTTTTGCACCATTTAAAATTACTTGCTTCTTCAGGTTTACTGCGATGAGGATTGAGACGATGATGTGATTTGTTGGGTGGAAAGATGCACGCTCCATATTTTTTCCTACCATTTATCCCACTGCCATTGCCTCTCCTGCTCTCAAAGCACCACACGGATCTCCTGTCGGTTTTCCCTGCCCTCTTACAGTACTTGGTCACCTCTATCTGCCTGAAACTCTCATCAGCACCAACTTTCAGAGTATTTAAGGCCTTTCCTTACATTGTGTATAGTAACATTACATCTCTGTAAATATGAGATATCTTTTCTAAGACACAGAGGGAATATTCCCGCTACCAGTGAGGGCCTCAGACCATTCTCCCCTAGTGATTTGGGAAGGAAACCGGAATACTGGAGGAAGCCCATGCAGTCACAAAGAGACATGCAAACTCCAGCCAGGTAGCACCATGGTTGGGATTCGTACCAATGACCCTAGTGCTGCTAGGCAGAAGTGCTAACCACTTAGCCACTGTGCTTCCCCATAGTCTATAACTGGTCTTATTGGTTATGTAAATGACATGTTCATAGAGAGTGCTATGCCATGAAACAATTGCATTCAAATATATGGAAATTGATATCAACAATGAGTAGCATTTGTGCATTCACACAGCTTTCATAGCCCTTCCAGCCAGCATTTGTCCAGCCTAAGCGTGCGCAAGCTGTACCAGTTCCACAAATGTTATGCAATATGCCTTGAGTGCATCCCTAGATACACATGAGCTACAGAGAGCATTTTATGACACGGGCAAAAATTAGGAAAATATACAGTATATCAGGAAACAATTGCAAAAAACATAATATTTTTGTTTTGCTAATTCAATTATTTTGATCGGATTATAAATTGGGAGCATGTATGGTCACAATTAATCAGATGCTTGTCTGTTTTCTTCGCTGTCCTTTATCTGTGACACGTGGATATTGACAATACATGTCCTTGCGATATCCTCATAGAAACAATTTGATTTCTTCTAAGAACATATGAAATGTTCAGTGACTGAATAAGTGGTCAAGTGCTCCTTGAAGTTTCTCTTGATAAAGACTTTTTGTTCTACTTGACTGTACTTTTTATGTCATGATATAAAACACATACATTTTTCTTTAGTTGGTAAACATACATAAAAATTGGTGTTAAAATTGTAATTTTATGTAATTTTGTACGTGGCGTAAGATGCTCAGTTTACAGTCATGTCGTTTTGTCGGCATTGTTGTTTTCAATGTGTACAGAGGTCACCACCCATATAGTATTGATCTTCTGTTCAATTCACAGAAGATTCTGCAAGCAGTGACCTACTTTACATTTATGGATCTATGCTACTAGGTTATCTGGGCAGACGATCATATAACCTATATTCCAGGAAGTTCATTTCAGATTTACATTATCTTGTGATAGAAAGAAATTTTCACTGTCTGAGGTTTAAAGCAGAAGTAGGTAATTTGTGCCTCTCCAATCATGGCCTGTCTGCAACACCCATTTAACTTCTAATCGCTTGTTTTGAAAAGGCACTTGGTACTTGCAATTGTTGGTTGTATACTATATCTGTTCCTGAAAGGTTGGGTTCAGTGGTATCGTAGGTTCAACCAGTTTGCTACAAGTTGACAGTAAAACCAAGTGACTCCATTCCATGCATTAATATGGGAAAATCACCCCCATGCCATCACCTTCATATGGGAAAACTCATCAGACAGCCCTGGTCGTCTTTTTATGGTTCATGGAATGCTTAAGGGAAGGTATATTCCCCCCCCCCCCAGAATCACTGCTGCTGTCTCACCTTTCAGTATACTGCACACATAGGGATGGATACCACCATATAAAACAGAAGAAGTTAATATAGTATAAAACCTTTTATTTGTTAAAATATACCCACTAAAACACTTTAACCAGTCACATTGTATTGTGCATGACTTTGCACCAAGATTAAATAGCTTAGAATTTTTTTTTTTTTCAAATAACAAACATATTATACTTACCTCCACTGTGCAGCTTGTTTTGCACAGAGTGGCCCCAAACCTGGTCTTCTGGGGTCCCTCGGCGGCTGTCTCGGCCCTTTCCACCTTCATGCAAGCGCATGGTGGAAAGTTCCTGCAGGCGCGCCCCCGTAATACAGCCGGTGGCTATAGCCGCTCACTGTATCACTCGCATAGGATAGGATGCATTAAGATGATAGGATGCATTAAGGTGAACAAAAAAAACGAACCTACAACCCCTTTAACCATCATATGACGTCCTCCCAGATCGTGCCTCACTGTGGCACAATCTGTCACCGGCTGTGTTGCGGTATTAAACCCAAAAGCAAACATTTATTATATTGCATCTTACCAATCCTTAGATATGTTGTCTACGTTTGTTTTCTTTTCTATTTTCCTTTATTAAAAAAAAAAGGAGAACAAGGGAAGAGCATAATCTAGTGCAATAAGACTCTTTTTTTTGGAATGCAATAAATAAAATAAAAGTGATCCACTCTCCTGCTCCAAGTAAACAATGTTTTAAAAATGGTCCATAGATAGCCTGGCCAAAGCTGTGGCTTAAAGTGACAAGTGCTTTAGCGCTAATAAGGACCCTCAATGGGATAACTCAAACAAAATCAATAAAATACAGTGCAGCAAAACCTAGTCGTGTATACAACACACAAAAACAGAGATCAAAATAAAATGGGATTCTGCGCAACGTATCACGCAAACATGATCAGTGTGCACATAAACAAAGAAAAAGTGAATAATACAGATGTATCTCCAAGTGGTAAGTGAATGATGACTCCGTGTGGATGAAGAAAATAATAATAATAATAATGATAAGAGAGCTCACAGGCTCAATAGCTGTGGAGTGCTAAAAGTAGATCAAGTAAGCACAAAAAAATATTGCAAAAAAGTCCCAAAGATAAATAATGACGAACTTGACAAATGGGAAAAATAAAGTGCAAAAAGTCCTAAAAATCTGTAAATGAGCTGCCAGATGAAAAAAACTGATTTTGCTGGTAATCCACTCAATCAGATTAAAATAGACAGATAAATACTCGTGTCCCTCACTGGGCTCACAGGACTCTTACCTCCAAGCCGATAGTATAGGGCATCAAATAGAATCCTCACTGGCAGTCCTCTTATGGATGATCCCAGCTGATCCTCCCTTGGAGCTGCTGGAAAAACACCTTGGCCAATCCAAACGTTGCTCAGACCAGGGTGGAGAGAGAGAGAACAGAAGAAAGAGGCTCCAATGGTGAAGTACAGTATGACACAGGGATAATTTATTGAGAAAAACCTGCGCTTACATAAGCAAACTAAAAACATGCAGCCGTGTAAATAAACGAGCGGCGTCCTCAGCGCCAGCTTACGTCACTCCAGGTGTTCGTCCGTCCAATCCCCCCAATCAAAGCTGTGGCTTGTTTTGCAATCCATTCTTCCCTCACTCACTCTGCTGTGTCGATAGACTAGATGAAAGGAGCTGCATGCGCCCACAGCATTTGTCGGCTGGATACCATAGTGGTACCATAGCAGCCATAGTGACTCAGAGCGCTTCCTGGATGAGTGCGACGGGTTTCCATAGTAACGATGCATTTTAGGGGCATTTCCACCCTTTCTTCCTGCCTTACCTAATCCTTTCATGGGAATGCAGTGCATGGTGGTCTGTTATGCATTGTTGCATGCTGCAGTGTAGGTTTGTTGTTTTATATTATTGGGGTGTTTTTTAAAATGGACAGCACCCCAGCGCTCCAATGTGAAGCATGTCACTGCACCTTGGAGATGTGAACACATTGTTTGCATTCTGAGTGGTTATCAATCAAATCCTGGGCTTGGTCAACATTTTCACTGCCCTCTATAGGATAGTAAAGGGACAAAAACAAATCTTTAGTTGCAAAACCGACCGAGTGTCATGGTCTGGGGCTGCATGAGTGCTGCCGGCACTGGGGAGCTACAGTTCATTGAGGGAACCATGAGTGCCATCATGTACTGTGACATACTGAAGCAAAGAGTAATACTGCAGGGCAGGATTCCAACATAATGACCCCAAACACACCTCTAAGACAACCACCGCCTTGCTAAAGAAGCTGAGGGTAAAGGTGATGGACTGACCAAGCATGTCTGGTGAACTCCATGCCCAATTGGGTTAAAGTGACACTAAAGGTTCATTTTTTTTGTTTTTTAAATAACAAACATGTCATACTTGCCTCCACTGCAGCTTGTTTTGCACAGAGTGGCCCTGATCCTCCTGTTATGGGGTCCTACAGTGTATCTCACGGGTCCTACCTGCAATAGATAACCCCCTCTGGGAATCTCTCTCCCGAGGGGGTTACCTTGTGGGCGCGCTCCTGTGTCATACACTCGGCGTCCATAAAATATATTTCCTATTTGTAATTACGAAGAAAGAAATGATTCATTATTACTACTTCATTCCTTGCTTCAAGGGAATGCTTGGTTCTTTTCACATTTGCAAGCTCTGCTACTTCTCAATATTCACTGCAAATGATGCATTGATGCACGTGCTTATTTCCTAGCAGTTGTTGCAAGAGCAATAATAACTGCAATGAGCCACAGGAACTCCCCCTCTTTTGGCTAATATACACATCTTTACATTTAAAGAACAGTACCACAACATTTCATATTCATGATATGTATCTGTTGTACCATGTACAAATGTATAAAAACACATCCAGTTCTCTTGCTTCCGTTATGTGAAATACCTGGTGATCCTTTCAACGCTCTTTCCTCCTATTTCGGACTAACAACACTAGGCATAAAAGCACATCCATTCCAGCATGGTCAGTTTTCTGGCTGTGCTGGGAGTTCAGCCTCCCTGTTCTCTAGTGGCCATGACTTGTGCGGACATACCCATCTGTACAGTTCTACTCTGGGAAGATCAGTGTATTTCTCTTACTCTGCGTCCTGCTAACACGCCAAGAGATAATCCAGAGATGAAACCAATAACCAATTCATGCCCAGCAGGCCTACCATGTCAGGATAGAAGGCCTGTGTTTTTACAACAACAACACTTATATTCTTACCCTGAAGTGACTGTAGTCTTTTTTTTTTTTTCCCCCATAAAAATACCAAACATTTACATAACTGCTCTGTTGCAGTGGATTTGCACAGGGAAGCCCAGATCCTCCTATTCTCAGGTCCCTCTTCTGTGATCCTGGTCTCTCCCTCCTGTTAAATGCCCCTACAGCAAGACGCTTGCTATGGAGCACCCAAGCTGAGTCACAGCTCCCTGTGTCCATTTCGACGCAGAGCCTCCATCTGGCCCTTCCCCGCTCTCTCCCCTTATTGGCTAGCTGACTTTAATTGACAGCAGCGACAGCCAATGGCGTCACTGCTGTGTCTTAGGCAATCAGGAGGTAGAATCTCAGACGGTTGAGACACTCGTGAACAGAGAGGGGCCTCAGGTAGGTGTGAGGGAGGCTGCTGCACACAGAAGGCTTTTTATCCTAATGCATAGAATGCATTACTATAAAAAACCTTCTGCCTTTATAACACCTTTAATACTCTAGAACAGCTATCCAGGCATTTGAAGCCATTTGGGAACTTTTGAATAGCAAAGACCACACACACATCCACACACACATGATTTCTCGATGAAACTATGTTTTACCAGCTCATGCATTCCCAAAACAACCTTTTTACACACAAGGGTGGGAAAAGGAATTGGGTCACCCAATTTCCGATGCAGACTTGGAGTAATTTTCCTTTCTGATCTTTAAAACAAGCATAGCAAGTCAGTCGGGAAATTTACAAAATAAACCAAGGGGCAGACTGATAAACAACATTTTATATCATACAGGAACAATTGATCGTTTCTGGTAAGTAGTCCAGTGAAATCGGACAGATCAATCTTGTTTTTGTCTAACAGTTATTTGCAAGAAAATTAATCTATGATAGTGATTTTAAGCCTGCTGGGATGTGGATTGGCCTCCTGTCTTCTCTGACAATTACTAGACTGGTCATCTTGAGGATACTGTGGTAATTCATTTTTATACTGAATGTTGTATAAGGGCTTATAAAATAGCTGTTTGTGATATAATAGCACTAGTATTGACACTACTTACAGAACTGACTAAATAAAGCGTGTTATGTGTGCTTGTGAATAAAGGTCTAGGCCTAGGTTCAGACCAGTGTGATCTCAGACATTACATGTGATTCGCACCCGCACCAGAGGTGCCGATCATATGCGATGTCTGAGGCATGTTCGTCCAGCCATACAGTTGCATTGGATTCGCACAGAGTATGAAAAAATGTAAAAATGTAATAATATATACCACAAATGTATATCCTGAAAACCCACTACATTCCATAGAGTAATCTTTGTTGGAGTTTGGATATAGGCATTGTTATGTTGGATATGATGTAAGTGTTCTACCTTTTAAATAAAATCTATAAATACAGTATTACTGTACACTATGTAGAGGCTCTTTCTGTTTCTATGGTCCAACGCAATGCATGATCCAACACTGAATTGTCCTGTCGTGCGGCTATATCCGAGATCCCTAGAGCTGCCTTCTGAACCTCCTACCCCGGTTTTACCCCAAAGCGTTGTCAACTTAATGCTCCGGTATCTGATTCCACGTGCTCCGGTAAGCACATTATCCCCTTTGGTGGTGGATTGTCACATTTTGGTGATTGATGCACAGATGATAATGCTGCTACTTCTGATCACTGTGATTACACAAGAAGCTCTATTTCTCTTTTGGACTCTCTTCAGTTGATGGACTTTCTAAATATGTGTGTTTTATCTTTATGTTTTGCACTGTTGCACTATATATGATATATATTTGTGGTATATATAACATTTTTCATTTTTTTTCATACTCTTCAGCGCTGCACTTTTATTTTACATATGTTTAATATTATACTCTTATCTACCAAATATTATGTGTATTCAGCAGGGGAATTTCTATGGAAAATGGCACCTATGGTAAGCACTGAAATCATGCCCCTTCCAAACAGTTCACATATTTTAGATAACTCCTTCATGATATCAACTCAAAAATGCAAGTCAAGCGCCGTAATATTTTAAATAAAGTGATTCTAAAGGTTAAAGTTAAAAAAAAATTGATTTGTTAGGATTGTAAAAGCCTATCCAGTCATTCCATGATAGCTTAAATTTACTAATTATTATGAGGCAGCTAATCTATTGCATGGAAGGAATAGAGCCAACCCAAGATAAAAAACCCCAAGGGTAAAACTTCAGATTTAAGACTTATTACAGGCGGTCCCCTAGTTACAAACAACCAACTTACAAACGACTCCTACTTACAAACGGAGAGAGACAACAGGAAGTGAGAGGAAATCTACCCCTAGAAAGAAAAATTCACACCTGTAAGAATTATTATGGGAAAAACGTGTCTCCACTGATGCTTTATCACCAAGGCTTGGTTCCACAACAAGCCAAAATTGTCAAAATCCAATTGTCATTCGGACAGACCGTGAGGTGAAATCTTCTGAACATGGGACACAGACAGCAAAGCAAACGTTACAGGGGTTATAACCCTTCCTTATGCTATCCAAAAAGCTTAAAAATAGATTTTTGGGCTGGAGCTACACTTAAAAAATGTACCTGTTCTGACTTACAAACAAATTCAACTTAAGAACAAACCTATAGATCTTGTTTGTAACCCGGGGACCGCCTGTATGGACAGGGGGTGATAGGAAGTAAATAACCAGGCAATGGACGAGAGATGCCTGTAGATAAGATGGTGGAAAGCGGACTTCTGGTTTGCATTAAAAGCTGATTGGATAGATACAATTAAGTAAGGTCATAAATACCATAAGCAAAATGGCAGAACTAGCTTCCTGATGGTGCATAATATATGTGAAACGCATTAAGGCTAGTTGTGCGACGCTGATGCCATATCTGGCTCCTGACCCCAATCCGAATCGAGGCTTGTATGGCACGCCGTCTTCCTGGAACGAAACGGCGGGCACAGGTGGTTTTGTTGGAACACTGGATAGACTTAGTGTCGGTCTAAAGGCACAATTAAATGTGAGTGAACAATCTGATATTTAAAAAAATAATAAATATGTGGATTATTGCGCAATGATGGACATTTATTTTACATTAGTATTTAGGAAGGGTATCTGGTGGAGGCATATGAAGGAACACCGCTGTATCTGCTGGGCAATATTCTGATCTAAATATTTAAAGGATCAACAGAACCAAGCATTACTCAGGCTTTTTTATTATAGCTTTCTGGTGAGTTAAAACTTTGGAAGGTGGTGCTGAATCACGGGTGTCTTGGAACATTAACCCCACTAAACCTGTATTTGGCACTGGGGATCAATTCATGAAGGACTAACACTGGGACTTTCTATATTTAAATCACTTTGTACACATCTAATTGGTATTGGAGATTGAGTACTGATGAATTTATTGGTGATTATTAAGCATGTGGATGAGAACACTATATAATTTTTTTTAAAGTTGAAGCAGCTACTTATTAGCACATATTGATCGAATATAAATGGATATATTGGTTATCTATTAAGCAAGTTGAAGTGAGCACTGTTTTTGTATTAGGGTTGTCGCAGTTATCTATTCGTATATACATTTTCAAGGTTGGAGTCTGTCTTGACCCATGGAGGTTCTCAAATATGAAAGTATTAGTTTTAATTTGCTGAATGTATGATACAGGTTACTGGACTTTACAGACACTCTTATTACATATTGTACTGATTTAATGAAGGCCTTCTTACCCTTCCATGAGTGTGGCAAAAGCCAGGACCCAGCAGAGGTTAGGGTGCTTTGCCCACACTTTAATTTGTACTGATTTAAAGCAGTATCAAACCCAAAACCAAAAATGTAATATATTGCAGCTTACCAATTATTTGATGTATTAGCTGCCTTAGGGTTATTTTAGCCTTTTCCCCACTGTTTTCTCCTAGTGATCTGGCCAGTAGCACACCTTCTGTATTAGAGTGCCCCACTCTGGGTGAAGGAGCACAGGGGGAACAATTGGACCGCAGCATTGTTACTATGGGGGGAGGAGCATGTTAGATGGCCTAGCGGGTTTAGATACTTTAACAAATTGAAACCAAACTCCCGCTTACACTGCAGTTACAGCAACAGTTTTTTTTTCTTCTTTGGGGAAATAAAGGTTTAATGAAAGCCTCCTCCTCCCTCCATAAGCATGCCAGCAGATAGGAGCCAGTAAAGGTTTCTGTACTTTGAGCACACTTTCATTTGTACTAATTTAATGAAGGTCACCTTGCTCTTTTTTTTTTTCAGCACGGCAACAGCCAGAAGCCAGCAGAGGTTACTGTACTTTATACACACTCTCATTTGTACTGCTTTAAGGTTCCCCTTACTATACCTTTCCTTCAGTTCAGCAGCAGCCTGGAGCCATTTCATCCTGCTGACATGAATGCTGGCTGGTGCAAGCTTGTGATTTGTTAGTAGGCTGCATGGGGGTGCTAGCAACCAGAGGATGACAGGGATGGTGGTGGCCCAGGAGATGAATCTGGCTGCACTGGAGACTACTGGTTGGAGGGGGAGGGAGAAGTGGAGAGATAGAGGGACACCCATCCAGGCGGCAGTTGGCATGTGTGATGGCTACCATATCCTGGATATGCTGCTTTTTAAAGTAAACCTGTGCAAGTAATAATGAGAATATAAAAAGTGGAGAAACCCCTAACCACCAGTAACATTGTGAAGCAGATTAGTATCTGTAGGTTTCTCCAGTTTGTACATTATTATTTGCCTTATTCAGTAAAATTATGTTCCATATTGCAGCAGATGAGTGATATGCTTTTATTTTAAACTTGCAATTGTTTGCTTATAGGGGTTTACTTTCCCTGGTTTGGCTTTTGATCTGTGTCATCTGGTATGCTTGTAAAATATCTGGCAACTGTGCAGTTAAAGGTATATTATTTAGGATGGGAATTGCAATCAATAATACACCATTAGCAAATCTCAGTGATAAAACACATTCCAAGGCAGTATGTATGTGCGTGAAAGCACAGTGTAGGTTGTTTGAAGGATCTTTAGAGGTTTTTACCGTTTTAACATGGGTTTAAGTCCTTTTATTTCATAGAAAGATATGGGCAGATCCACATACATCTGCGCCGGGCGCATCGTATGTAAGATACGCTACGCCGCTGTAACTTACTTTGGTTTGAATCCTGAAAGAATTTGCGCCGTAAGTTACTGCGGCGTAGTGTATCTCTCGCGGCGTAAGGGCACGGAATTCAAATTCGGCGGGTAGGGGGCGTGTTTCATTTAAATTAAGCGCGTCCCCGCACCGAACGAACTGCGCATGCGCTGTCCCTAAAATATCTCAGGGTGCATTGCTCCAAATGACGTCGCAAGGACGTCATTGTTTTCGACGTGAACGTAAATGGCGTCCAGCCCCATTCACGGACGACTTGCGCAAACGACGTAAAAAATTCAAAATGCGAGGCGGGAACAACGGCCATACTTAACATTGAGTACGCCACCATATAGCAGCTTTAACTATATGCCGGAAAAAGCCAAACGGAAACAACGTAAAAAAATTCGACGGCCGGTCGTACGTTCGTGGATCGTGGGAAATAGCTAATTTGCATACTCGACGCGGATTTCGAAGGAAACGCAGACGTACGCCTGTCGGATCTAGCCGAGATGCCGTCGTATCTTGTTTTGAGGATTCAAAACAAAGATACGATACAGGAATTTTGAAATTACGCCAGCGTATCAATAGATACGCCGGCGTAATTTCTTTGTGGATCTGCCACATAGTCTTTAAACTTGGAAG
Organism: Rana temporaria; assembly: GCF_905171775.1. NCBI lineage: Eukaryota > Metazoa > Chordata > Amphibia > Anura > Ranidae > Rana > Rana temporaria. The sequence goes on from NC_053492.1 coordinate 185,128,629, forward strand.
TGTTTTTTGTTCAAATATTTTTTACAAGTCTGGTAAGAGTAATTGAGCTTGTGTGTTAAGTATTTAACATAAACCAAAACTTGAATAGGGAAGGTTTAGCATTTTGGTCAGATTTTTATTGCTTTCACTTGTTTAGAAAGTTCCACGCTTTCCTTGTCCTGTAGACCTCTGGAGCAGGAATAAGGGGGAGTTTCCCAAAAGGACACGGACAACAGTAAAAGCCTGACAGAGGTTGTAAGCCTTCCCTATTGTATTAGAAATATGTGTAACCATCGGAGGGTGACCATCTTTGCTGGTATAGGCAATGAGGAATGTGCTCCCTAGTGGGGCAGTACAATTCAATAAACATCAAACATCTGTTTTCACCTTTCCTCACACTGTCCAAAAACCTGTTGTTGGCTGTTGCTTTAATGGTGTCCCATCTGTCACTGTGCCTTTACACTAGATTTCAGTGCATAAAGATCAGTGCTAGTTTTGAAGTAGAGCTCAATGCACAGAGAACATTGTCCTACCTTGAAATGAAGGGTTGAATGATTGAATAAATGAGGCATAGGGAAACAAATCAGAAGACACCACATCCCATAGAAAATGAAACAATTTAGGATAGGGGGATCGGGTAACAAACCCGGGGACTTTAAACGGTGTCAATTAAAGAATATATCAGAGAATAACGATGTAGATAAAAATATGATTTATTCGATGATACAAAATTTTACAGAATTAAGACATGACATTGTTGATCCTTGTGATCATGTGGCGGCTCGAATGAACCAAGCAACGCCCAGACCTGTTACAGATTGCTCGACATGTTTCGCTACAAGCTTCATCAGGAGCATATATACAGGGAAGGCTACAAGGAATAAGCAGAGAACAACATCATCAATGTTTGTATGGATGATTGGCATGTACTAGCAAACAGTACGCAAATTTAAACAATAAATAATCATTAGCAATAGAAAAGGAACAAAATTGAATAAATGATGTCAAGTATTCATGAATATTACAAAGATCACAGAAACCATAATAAAACAGGGTGATCATGAGCAGACTTACCACGCAGAGATCAAAGATCATCAAAGGTCATGTGATGAAAACTAAGCATAAACAGCCATAGTTTAAAAACCAAAATTAAACCTGTAGGTACAGAGCCCCACTGGAACCATTCCATACACACGCCGTCACAGAAATGCTGCAGTATAAAAGAGAGGGAATAGATGAAATTAAATGTATATAGGGTAAATTGTATAAATCCCTAAAATTCCGGACAAATACATGCCTGCACAGATTAAATAAAAATCTATGCAAAGAAAAACTAAACTTGCCAGATGTGGCAAGAGGTAGAAAGAAAAAATATCCTAAAAATATATATATATATATACCTAATGGGGTTGGTAGGGTCCAGTGAATAAAGCTGGCATCAGCGTATAGATAGATCCAGCACCTGAATGGTTAAGCAACCATTGCTCAAAGGGTGGGACAAAATCCCCAATGTTGAAGACTGGTGAAAAACAAAAAGTTTTTTTTAATATAGATATAATAATAGGTAATGTGATATTAAATTGAAATGAAAAGGAACAGCTGAAAAAATTATTAATAGTTGGTGTGGTGAACAGTTCAAGATAGTAGCACACCACTTACCTCTTCACTGCTGACAGGTTATCTAAAGAGCACGGATAGATCTAAAGACCAAGCAGTCTAGTGACCCTGACAAGGCAGAGCCATTGAATGGATCATGAGTGTGGATCTCTTTATATACCTCCCACAGAGGCGTATGATGACGCCGCTGGGGGTGGGCTGAAATGATGGGCAGTGATAGGTGCTGGACTTCAAGGGGGAGGACAGGGGGGAAGACAGTTGAAATCCCCTGTCATGGATCGCCAGTAACGGCGAGGCATATCACACGCGCGCATGTCAGTGACGGATGGATGACGTCAACGGGCGGCGCTGAGAGTAAGCGCCATCTTGGATCAGGGATGGAAACCTGGCAAAGCGAATGACAAGCTAGAGTGGGTCACTGACAGTCAGTCCGTCGTCACCAGATCGGTGAACGGCGGTGAAGAGAAGTGAACACACTAGTGAGTGAGCGCGGCATGGTGAGGGAGGGCCAGAATGGAAGTGGCCGGGCCACACCAAGGATGTCCCCATCGGAGGCAGATGGGTGGAGCCAAACGATAATGAGCAGCACCGACAAAGGATGCCCAAATGGGATCACATAAATGGCAGGGACCGGACCTATATCCCCACATAATAACGTGCGCCCCTATTGCCCATACAGCACAGAGACAGCAGCATAATGAAACAAGGAAACCAGTGGAGGCAAATACAAATACAGGCATGGCAAGAGCATATATAAATATATAGAATGAAATCTAAAACATGATTGGAGGATAAATAACAAGCCAATACAATGATTGTAGTTATTAGGAGGGCTACGGAGAAAATGTCAATAAAGATTGAAAAATGTATAAATATTACTCCATAACAGAAAAGGGGGGGAGGAGTTGGATCTTAATCAAAAAGTGCTGGTAAATCTGCTCTGTAAATGCATGTAGACATTAAATAATACATTGGATATGAACATGACTGATTTAACAATGAACAAATTTCAATATAGGGGAAAAGACAGAGAAATGAACAATAATAGAAAGATATATAGCAAGACCAAGATTAAACAATGAATGGAATATCTGTTTTTAGAGGAAGGGTTTGAAACTGAACCCCTCATTCAAGCCGGGTGGCTTAAGAGCCGCTAATTGGTGGATCCATTTAGCTTCTTTTTGCAAAAGTATCTTGTCATAATCCCCTCCTCGATCTCCTGGGGGGACATACTCGAGTGCAAAAAAATGCATGCACGTACTGTCAAAGTTATGGAACAATCCCATATGTCTGCTGATGGGAGTTTCCATCTTTTTCTTTCGCACCAGGGCAACATGATCCCTGATGCGGTGGAAAAAGGGCCTCTTCGTCTTGCCGACATAGAATGCACGACAAGAACACTGCATGATATAGACAACACCTATTGATTGGCAGTTGGCCGCAAAATAGGGTTTGTATTTATGTCCGTTCGGAAGTACACATATAGCCGATGCAGATATGTATCTGCAAAATGCACACTTGTGGCATGGGCGTGTACCTAGCAGACTTGCAGGGATGGATGTGCGGCTGGAGTAATGACTCCTGACCAGCTTATCACGAAGCGAACTGGACCTACGAAAGGTAATTTGAGGGTGAGAATCTAGATGTTTGGACACTAACTCATCACCCATGAGCAGGTACCAGTGTCTTTGAAGGATGGTCCTTATTTGTTGGTGATGTCCAGAGAAGCGGGTAATTATTCTGGTACCCGGATTTGATTTGGCTACTTTCGGGTCATGAAGTAAAGAACCTCTAGTTTTGGTCTTTACTCTGGCAAATGCCCTTTTTAGACACTTGTTACTGTAGCCTCTATCGCGGAAGCGTTTTTGTAGTGAGTTAGCCTCTTGGATAAAGTCCTCATCAGAGCTACAATTCCTCCTAAGTCTGAGGTATTGTCCATAGGGGATGCTGGATTTGAGAGGTTCAGGATGGGAGCTGGATGCATGAAGCAAAGCATTCCCTGCCGTGGGTTTCCTAAATAAGGAAGTACCTATAGTACCGTCTGGTTGAATGAAAATATGGACATCAAGAAAGGAAATTCTTGTCTGACTGGTTTCAAAAGTAAATTTAAGGTTAAAATCATTGGTCTTGAGGCTATCAAGGAAGGTGATAAGATCAAGATGGGGTCCAGTCCAGATGAACATAATGTCGTCGATGAAACGACGCCAAAATGGGATATGTTCCAAATGGTGCTGGATCCCATCTTGATGAAAGAGGTTGCGCTCCCACCCCCCCAGGTACAGGTTTGCATAGGAGGGGGCACACTTGGTCCCCATAGCAACCCCCTGCACCTGGAGGTAGTGGGAGCAACCAAAAAGAAAAATGTTGTTGGTGAGGATGAACCTCAAAAGATCCAAAATAAATTGATTGTAGTGAGGCCTGGACTCACTGCAACCAGATAGGAAGCCCTCGACAACTCCCACCCCATGAGTATGGGGGATAGAGTTGTATAGGGCTTCAACGTCCAACGATATCAGCCAAGACCCCTCGGGCACGGCAATGCCATCGAGGGATCTGAGCAAGTCGCTGGTGTCTTGTAGGTATGAAGATAGACCTTCAACGTGTGGTCTGAGGTAATCATCAACCATCTCGCTGGCTTTTTCAGTGAGAGACCCATTTCCGGACACAATGGGGCGTCCAGGAGGTGGGGATACATTTTTGTGGATCTTGGGCAGGGCATACATGGTAGGAGTGCGTGGGCAAGTGACGTTGAGGAATTCCCAGGTTTTTTTTGTAATAAGTCCAGTGTGATAGGCAGAACCTATTAATCTTTGATATAAAGAGGTGGTGAGGTTCAGATGGTCTAATGAGACCTTTCTGTACCATTGTTTGTTGTTAAGTATGTTCAATACCATGCGTTCATATTGGGTGACATCCATTACAACAAGGTTTCCGCCCTTGTCGGAGGGCTTGATTATAATTTCCGAACATTGCTGTAGAGAGGCAAGAGCCGCTTTCTGGGTAGATGTCAAATTGGTTTGGGATGGGTTGACCCATTTGGTTTCTGTTATTTCCTTAGTCACTTGACTGGTGAAGGCCCATACATTGGGGTTCCCCTGAAGAGTGGGGAACATTCGTGATCTCGGTTTGTACTCCCTTTGAGTTGATGTAGTGGGAATGATATTAGGTCTAAGGCCAGTAGATGGTGATACAGATGGATCAGGGTTAGACTCCAAGAATTCAGCTGCGGATAGATCATCGTCATTGATATGGCCTTCTTCCCAGAGTTCCATTAACTCCTCAACTGCCTTAATGTCAGCAATAGACATGTTTTGCCATAGAGGGTTGTCAAAGTTGGTAGTGTGAATAGCAGGTTTAGGTTTGTCGAATAAAATTTTTAACATCAACTTTCTGGAGAAGAGGTTGATGTCTTTAATAAGTTCGAATGCGTCAATGTTTTGAGTTGGACAAAAAGATAGGCCAAGTTCAAGAACTGAAATTTGGTCCTTAGATAGTTGGACAGACGAAAGATTGATTATTTGGAAACCGTCCTGGGTGTTGGTGGAATTGTTGGATTTTTGTTGGTCCACCTTCTGGAATCTGGAACTGGCTGGCTGAAAATTTGTGTTGGACAAAAATCCCCCTGTAAAGTATCAGAGCCTATATCATTCATCAGTGATGTAGGTACTCCCAATGGGGCAACAAAGTCAGTAGTATTAGAAGTGGCTACGGTATGATTATCAACAAGTGCATTTTTAGCTAGTGTAGCACGTGTATTAATCTGACTTTTGGGAAACGCCCCCCGTTTGGAGGTATTGGTGGAGGCTGAACCCCTACCAGCTCTAGACTGGAACATCCCATGAATCTTAGGGCCTGTAGTTACATCTGCCATCTGGATGGCCGGAGTGGAAGGCATAGATGAATCAGAATCCGTACAATCGGTGGTAGAGTCACGTGGATTGGACTGATTAGAGTTGGTATTTCTGTTTTTATTTTTATTGGCCATGCTTGGTCGTTTACGGCCTTTGTTGGTCGCTGCCCAATTATAGGCTTGGCCATTATCAAAGGCCAACTTATCACGGATAAATTTTTTGTCTTTGTTTTTTAATAAGGTGGATACATAGGTCTCCAAATCCTTATTTAACGCGAGTTCTTTGGTAGGGAAAATTTCATCAGCAATGACGAGGCTATTGTCTTTGTATAGATCCTCAATTTCTAGATCTAGGGTGGCCAAATCGGATGAATACTGATCACATAGGAGAGTCATCATTTTGGCCGAACATTTCTGAAGATTTAATTCCCATTCATGCTTGAATTCTGAGCTGACATTAAAAATAGTGGGAAAGATCTGGATCCTAAGACCCCACGGGGTGATCTTATCCTCAATGTACTTCATAAAATACCATCTATTCCAGAATAGACGTGTTTTACGTTCTAGCATTCGTTGGAGTCTAGCAAAGAATCCTTCAGTGGATAGACCCCCACTTGCTTGACTTTGAATTTTTTGGAATTTGTTCATTAAACCTTCGAAAGCATTACCACAATAGTCGGCCATAGGTACAAGGGATGTAGGCCCTCAAAGCCCCAAAAAATATAAAACTTGATCAAAAACCACTGGATGAAACAAAAGAAAAGAGGAGAAGGAAAGGGAAAGAGAGACAAAATCGAAATAAGCCTAGAATATGTAAATTACAGTCATCATATATATACGTATGATAGGATTTGATACTTCACTGTGCCTACTAAAAGTGATGGGTGGATACCACCCTAGAAAAAACAATTGAATAAATGAGGCATAGGGAAACAAATCAGAAGACACCACATCCCATAGAAAATGAAACAATTTAGGATAGGGGGATCGGGTAACAAACCCGGGGACTTTAAACGGTGTCAATTAAAGAATATATCAGAGAATAACGATGTAGATAAAAATATGATTTATTCGATGATACAAAATTTTACAGAATTAAGACATGACATTGTTGATCCTTGTGATCATGTGGCGGCTCGAATGAACCAAGCAACGCCCAGACCTGTTACAGATTGCTCGACATGTTTCGCTACAAGCTTCATCAGGAGCATATATACAGGGAAGGCTACAAGGAATAAGCAGAGAACAACATCATCAATGTTTGTATGGATGATTGGCATGTACTAGCAAACAGTACGCAAATTTAAACAATAAATAATCATTAGCAATAGAAAAGGAACAAAATTGAATAAATGATGTCAAGTATTCATGAATATTACAAAGATCACAGAAACCATAATAAAACAGGGTGATCATGAGCAGACTTACCACGCAGAGATCAAAGATCATCAAAGGTCATGTGATGAAAACTAAGCATAAACAGCCATAGTTTAAAAACCAAAATTAAACCTGTAGGTACAGAGCCCCACTGGAACCATTCCATACACACGCCGTCACAGAAATGCTGCAGTATAAAAGAGAGGGAATGGATGAAATTAAATGTATATAGGGTAAATTGTATAAATCCCTAAAATTCCGGACAAATACATGCCTGCACAGATTAAATAAAAATCTATGCAAAGAAAAACTAAACTTGCCAGATGTGGCAAGAGGTAGAAAGAAAAAATATCCTAAAAATATATATATATATATACCTAATGGGGTTGGTAGGGTCCAGTGAATAAAGCTGGCATCAGCGTATAGATAGATCCAGCACCTGAATGGTTAAGCAACCATTGCTCAAAGGGTGGGACAAAATCCCCAATGTTGAAGACTGGTGAAAAACAAAAAGTTTTTTTTAATATAGATATAATAATAGGTAATGTGATATTAAATTGAAATGAAAAGGAACAGCTGAAAAAATTATTAATAGTTGGTGTGGTGAACAGTTCAAGATAGTAGCACACCACTTACCTCTTCACTGCTGACAGGTTATCTAAAGAGCACGGATAGATCTAAAGACCAAGCAGTCTAGTGACCCTGACAAGGCAGAGCCATTGAATGGATCATGAGTGTGGATCTCTTTATATACCTTATATACCTAAGTCTGCTCATGATCACCCTGTTTTATTATGGTTTCTGTGATCTTTGTAATATTCATGAATACTTGACATCATTTATTCAATTTTGTTCCTTTTCTATTGCTAATGATTATTTATTGTTTAAATTTGCGTACTGTTTGCTAGTACATGCCAATCATCCATACAAACATTGATGATGTTGTTCTCTGCTTATTCCTTGTAGCCTTCCCTGTATATATGCTCCTGATGAAGCTTGTAGCGAAACATGTCGAGCAATCTGTAACAGGTCTGGGCGTTGCTTGGTTCATTCGAGCCGCCACATGATCACAAGGATCAACAATGTCATGTCTTAATTCTGTAAAATTTTGTATCATCGAATAAATCATATTTTTATCTACATCGTTATTCTCTGATATATTCTTTAATTGACACCGTTTAAAGTCCCCGGGTTTGTTACCCGATCCCCCTATCCTGAAGGGTTGAATGATGTTGGGTAGAAGGGGCTCACTAGGGCCATACTGGTCACGAATTTCAGCCAGTTCCTCAGCATCTGGCCAACATATGCATAGAGCATGGGCCAGCCTAATACTAACACTTCCCCATGTACACTTGCCCACTTGCTTGCTTACTCCTTTTTCTTGCGCGCAAGCATCCTTTTTGCTGAATTTCGAAAACCTTTGTTGAAGTGCTAAGTCCAGATGATATTTGGTCTTTAGCAAGAAGGCAAGGAATTTTTGTGCTATGAAACTCCCAGTTTGTGGCCCCAATAATGGTTTCACTGTAGACAACTTACAAATAAGCAGATAACTGAACTAAATTACCAAATGGAGGGACATGCATTCCAGCACTGGAATTTCACTTCCGTGGATCTGGCCCAAGTGAGCGGAGGATTCACACATGGGGTGGATTTACTAAAGGAAAATAGACTGTGCACTTTGCAAGTGCAGTTGCAGTAATTTTCCCAGTTCTTAGTAAATGTGGTAAAGGTCTGCAGATTTCCATATTCCAATAAAGTGCTTGCAAAAAATGTTTTCTTTTGTTTGTTTTTTCTTTGAACTTGATTGGGTATTCTTAGCAAAATGAAGCTTTACCACATTTATATTTATAAAGGCAAATGAGTGCAACTGTACCTGCAGAGTGCACAGTCTTTTTGTAAATCCATCCCACAGTCTACTTAACCATGCAGGGCCCCTCTGTCCCACTAATACTCAGTTTGTCAGTGCTTTTGTGTTAATAGGCAGCACCAAAATACCAAGTGTCAGGTGCCAAGAGCATTGATGATTTTACGTTCTCGGTCATTTGACAGTGCTTGGGTCTAGCAATTGGCTTCTAGACCTGAGCACTGTTACATGAGAGAAGGTAATGGGCTATCCCATACCTAGCAGCACTAGAGATTTTCACCAGCTGAGACAATGGAAGGATTGGCAAGAATGAGCTGGCAACATGAGTATCAGTGAATTCATAATAATAATACATTTTATTTATAGTGCCCTTTTCATCAACAGATCTCAAAGTGCTACAAGTTAATAACAAAAGAAGATTTAGCAATTTATACAATAAAAAAATATCTATAAGGGGCAAAATGTTTTGCAAAAAATATATGTCTTTAGACCTTTTTTAAAACAGTCAGTTGACTGAGGAGCCCTCAGGGTGTCTGGTAGGGCATTCCACAGATGTGGGGCAGCTGCACAGAAGGCCCTGTCTCCCATTGTCTTAAGTCTGGTTCTGGGTAAGTGCAGAAAGTTTGAGTCAGTGGAATGGAGGGAACGTTTTGAGTTTTGTAATTCAAGAAGTTCTTTGAGATAAGGGGGGGGCATGTCCATAGACACATTGATGTGTAAGGAGGGAAGCCTTATACTCAATCCTGGCGGAAACAGGAAACCAATGAAGTGAATGAAGAATGGGGGTAATATGCTCATGTTTCCGCACTCTCATCAGGATCCTTGCTGCAGAGTTTTGGATGTACCAAAGCCTCTGAAGACTCTCTTTCTAGGAATCCCAATAAGAAGTGCGTTACAGTAGTCCAGTTTGGAGGCGACAAAGGCATGAACCAGCTTTTCGTCATCTGAAAGGGAGAGAATGGGATGAAGTTTCAAAATATTGTGAAGATGGTAGAAAGAAGTCTTGCATAAGTGATTTATATGGGCTTCCATCTTGAGTTGATAGTCCATTTTTACACCAAGATTTGGTACTGGTGATAGATGATAATTTGATCTGGCAAGGAGTGCTAATCAAAATAACTTCAGTTTTGGAACTGTTTAATTGCATAAAGTTGTGCTCTCCATCCATACCTTTATCTCCTCCAGGTGGTGAGTACTGATAAGGATGACTTGATAGGAGCCAATTTACACCAACCCCTTCTTCGCTCTAAATAAGCAAAATAGCTGTGTTGAATAAAGTTTAAATTTGGGAGGGAGGTTTAGGAATATGCCACCCAAACATTTAATTTTCCTGACATGTGACTGTTGTACCATTTACATGTGTTAAAGAGTATCTTGTTCTTTGTATTGCTTCCTTTGTGTGAAATGCCTGGTGTTCCTGCCAATCCCCCTGCTTCTTATTTCAAATTGACCATGCTAGGCATAGAAAGAAGCACATCCATCCCAGCGTGGCTGGTTTGCCGACTGTGCTTTGAGAACAGCCTGCCCCCATGATCAGACGTCTACTGACATTCTCCTTTAATGTTAGATTTTACAGGTAGTGTTAGTGCAAAAGCATCCTATACGGAGAGCAGCATTGTCCCCACACCAAGAGCTAATGTACAACGAAATACAAACTATCAGGAAAGTTTGTATACCATCAGAGTCATAACACAGGTCTGGTCAGCAGACAGATAAATGAGCAACAAAAGACAGACAGAAATCATAACCTTGAATTAATAATCGCAGAACAGGCTGCCGCTGTACAATTGGTGTTCAGAAACTGCTGTCACATTGCTCCTCCAGGAGGAGAGTCCAATACTAATTCTAATATAGATGTATGAAATCACTGGTTCACATCCAAGTTTTATCCTGTCTTGACCCCCTGATGAAGGCGGAGTGATTTTGCCTCTGAAACACGTTGGCTGTTTTATATGACTTTTTTTATGAACAATTGCAATTTTATTGTCCTCTTGTATCCAATTATGATCTGACGCTCCTTTCTGTATTTTTGTGGCTTAAGCTGTACAAAAAAAAGATGAGTAGGCATTGTTCAAGTGCGCTGTAAACTGAATTTATGCTACCTTCCTACCTACCTTCCTACATCAGAAGCCTGCTTGACTGTGCTTTGGGCTCATTCACTATTTAGGTGAGTACCCCAACAAACACTTGACTGAGACAAATGGTATAAAGGGTTTCTAAAGAGGATTTCTGTCTGGAAAATGTACACAATGAGAAATTCCATCACTTTTTTGCATTTTTTGGTACATTCATAAATTGATAAACCGAAAATTTTCTGCGGCTATTTTTCTTCATAATAAGAGCCTTGCATTCACATGTGTGTACACTGCTAATTAAATATCAGATTTTCATGGAAACAATGAATATTTGAAGGAATAATTTGTTCAAATCAAAATCATTTTCCATCTGAGGATCCAGAGAACAAGATGCCAATAGCTGCTGATGCAAATATCCACAATGGTTTTTCATCCGTTGTTAATAACTGTAAGATTAGAACATGGCCTACGGGACATTAATCCCTTCAATAGCCGCATCCAGCAAGGTGTGCACAGTGTATGTCATTTTGAGTTTTATTTGCAGCACATCACATTGGTTTGTTGTGTGAAATCATTATACAGCTACAACACTATTTTCATGCCGAGTGGTAAGAATCAGAGACGTGTGAAATGGAATAAAAAGTGAAGTAGACACTTCAAGGTTCAACTCCGCTGTTAGATAATAATTTGCAGTTAAGCATGTTTTATTCTTAGTAAATGAGACCTCATCAAAGACAGAACTGTTTACATGGTGTTTCCTGAACCCTCTTTTACTGTTAGTAACCCTATTTGACTACACCAGCCTTTTAAACCAGGGTGCTTTGGCAAAATGCCTATAGATTGATTAAAAATTGTATACAAGCCAGCATGTGGGGCTTGTATACCTGATTTTTATTTATTTTTTTTGTTTCACAAAGCCATAGGTTTTTATTTATTCTTTTTTCTTGGGCACTGTGCAGGCCAGCTGCCAGCGTCCTAACAACGGCTGACATCATTGGTTGATAAGGAGCACGTCGGGCACCTTCACCACATCCTTTTTTTGACCCCTGCCTCTCTGTCCTCACATTAGCTGCAATTTAGGAAGAAGAAATGCTGGAATACTAGTTATGACCGTTGTGCATAAGTGTATTTGCTTTGTAAGTATATAAATCACCTCCAATGTTGAGTGTTTTTTTGTGGGTGGATTCTGCTGCAATATGTAAAACTATTTGTTTAGTTTTTTACATTTTAGAAGGGAGTGCCTAGAGATTGACCATCATTTTTAAAGATTGCCTTGACTGGAAAATAAGGTTGAGAAACACAGGTATACACAAAAGTGACTTGTACACTCACACCAACAAACTCTGACACATACACCCTTGGTACAAGCTTATGATTTCTGACAACTGTCTATGTGGCTCTATACTAAATGCACCCTTTTATGATATTCAAAATGTCAGCCTCCTGTATGAAAGCACCAGATCTTAGTCTCATTGGAAAAGCACCTTGTCCCTATGTTAATGAGGGCAAGGGCATCTTCCCCATAACTATGGCTCAGTGGTTGTGGGGGTGCAGGGGAAGGGGTAACTTATTGGAATCTGGAGGCCCCCAGTTCCTGACACCCCCCCCCCCTGAAAATTGGCAATACATTAGGCCTCCTTCATGCTGTATGGGTCCCAGCACCTGTGTAAATGAGACCTTATATAAACTTTTGTAATCGTGACACATTCAAAGTGCTACTAAACCCTCAACAGTAAAATCAATCTGTATATGCAGTAAAGCATACCTGTTATACTAACTGTGGAACCTAAGGGATTCACATTGTGTAAAAAGGCTGTTTGATCTGTCTTCTCTGATCCTCCTCTTCTTCCACAGTCTCCAAACCATCTCATGATAGAACAGTGCCTTGGGGGCAAGCTGCACATGCTCAGTTGGGTGTGTATTGCTAGAGAGTGTTTTTTATCTTGGGAGGGTGCATTTGATCAGCACAGGGACAATCGGCACTGTCCAGACAGAGGGTCAGAGGTTCTGCAGCCTCATAGGACAGTCAGAGTAGGATGAAAACTCCTCCTACAAGCTTTAACCAGACGCTGATAGAAGTCACAAGACTGCTGATGAGAAAAGGTATTTAAAACGGAGCGCCACCCTCAAATTAAACTCTGCATCAGCACTTTTAAAAAAAATTCATTAGCCGAGTAAAAAAAAAAAAAAAAATGTTTACATACTTTAAAACGGTTGTTGCTAGGCAGACTTCCAAATCTACCTTCTTCCTGCACCGCGGTCGTTTTCCTCTGCCTACACCGCACAAACTCCTGGGATTGGTGAGTCACCTCCCCTTCTAGTCACTAGTCACGCAGTATAACCGTAACACCCCCCTCCCCCCTGAGACTCAACATTTGTAACTAAAGTGGCGCACACTCGCGGCCCCCCCCCCCGCTTCTCAACATTTTTAAATAAAGAAGCACACTCGCGGCACCCGCGGACACCCCCCCGGTTCTCAAAATTTTTAAATAAAGAGGCACACTCGCGGGACCCGCGGACCCCCCCCCCCCCGCTTTTCAAATTTTTTAAATAAAGAGGCAGCGCGGCTGATCACACCCCCCCCCCCCCCTCCGCTGAGCCTCACTCGCGCCACCCGCTGATTTTCACCCCCACCACTTCTCAGTGTCTTCTATTATTCTATGATAGTTGATCGGCGGTTCTTCCCCCCCCCTTCTCAGTGTCCCTTTTTAATGTGCGATGTCATTGATTGTCATTTACCTTCAGCGATCGGCAGCAGAACCCCCCCCCCCCCCCCCTGCGCTTATCAACTTTTAATGTGCAATGTCCGTGTCATTTATATTCGGCGATCGGCGGTTAATTGTCATTTCTCTCCATTTACTTTCAGCGATCGGCAACCCCTCCCCCCCGGGTTATCAACTTCGGAGATCGGCAATCCCCCCCTCCATGCCCGCTTATCAACTTTTAGTGGGCGATGTCATTGTTTTTTTATTAACTTTTAATGTCATTTACTTTCAGCGATCGGCAATCCCTATCCCCTCAGCATATCAACTTTTAATGGGTTATTTCAGGAGAGGTTTGCATAAGGGGCGGCAACTTCGTCTGACACTGCCGTTGCTGTGGAAACCTGACCAGAAACCTATTACACTGCTTGTGCAGCACTGAGCATGTGCGAGATCAAAGCTGAAATCCAGGAAGTAATACAGTCTGGCTTCATATGCCCACACTTAAGATGGCCACGGCCTAATGCTAGTTTATAAAGTTTCAAAATGCTGTAATAACCTAACAAAATGGACCTTAGTTTACAGACTAACTTTACTAGAATACATTAAGCTTGTGTATTACAGGGGTATTTTTATTTAAAAAGTGTAATTTTGGCCCGAACTCCGCTTTAACACTTTATATTTACTAAAATAATTGCATTTCCATATTCTGTGTACTGGTGGGAGACCAGATATACTGTGTATGTGCAGGGTCCTGAATTCAGTAACACTTTAAGGTTAACAAATCCAGTGGAGCATTATTTCTCATTGACGCTTTTATTTTGTAATAAGTATATAAAATTCTAAATTTTATAATGGCTATTTTACAGTTCTATACATAAACCATTTAAAATACTGTGCATCTGAGCAGAGGCAAGCTTCTAAGGACCAATATCCCAAACCTAGGGTAAACTGTAAGTTTTATACTCAAGAAAAAACAGAGTCTGTCTTTACAACTTTTTTTATTTATTTTCCAGTCTTTTTCATTTGTTTAGTAAAAAAATAAATAAAAAGGCCAGTGGTGATTAAATTAATACCACCAAAAGAAAGCTCCATCTATCTAAACAAAATGACGAAAACGTAGTTTGTGTACAACGTTGCATGACTGCGCAATTAACATTCAAATTATGACAGCGCTAAAAGCTAAACATTGGCCTGGGCAGGAAGGGGGTGAAAGTGGGCAGTATTTAAGTTATTAAAAACTGAATGGTAGGCTATACAGAAAGCAGCATGAAGTTGTTTATAGCAGTCAGTGCTTGGCATAAATTCCTGGTAAGGGAAATACATTAGCATAGCCTTGAGAAATGCTTCAAAATAATTAATAACAGCTTGCGATTAATAATAAGATGCTGTCCAGATACATTGGGTCACTAGGGGCAGTTTTGAACAATTACTGTGATTATTTATTTATTTATTTATTTATTTTTTTTTTTTGAATTTCAAATCAGTTTATTGAAAGGCAGTACAGTACATAGCATGAGCCTCCAGCACAACCTGGGGCTAAAAGGTATACATACAGTACAGAGACTAAGGTAACAATATTGTCAGAAGGAGTTTAGTGCAAGGACATCACATATACATGTAATAGGATAATTTCACCACTTTGAGACTAAAGTCTTCAAAAGGGAGAAAACGAGAATAAGAATGCGATCAAAAAAAAAGGAATAAAATGGCACCTGGTACTGACTGCATTCCCGGCACCCCCAATGGGTTCATACTGTGCCTAAGAACCAGTGAATGCGTTCAGCTCGCAATGTGTGCCTAACTAGGGTAAGAATGGACCCCCTATCCCGGAATAACAGAAATTTTCCGAGACCATGGGCCCATCCCAACGTAGGGATTAACCTAGCCTATTTCCATATTTTAGTAAAAGCATGAGACTCCTGACGAGAGCTTACTTAACAAGCAGTAATCTCCAGTGCTCACTATAACACATAAACATAAACAAAGAAGAGAGAAGATAAAGTTCTCTACTGTAGTCTTTTCAAGATGCAACTGCCTATCATACCTTAATATATTTATGGAGATATGTAAAGGAAAAGGAAGAGAAAGAGGGTAAGAAAAGAAACAGAGAGACAGAGGAAGACCAGAAAGAAAGAAAACATAGATTAGTGTCGCCAGCTACGGACTATATGATTCGCTCTATACGTCCCAATATCAAAAATAACAGCAATCCAAAAAGGATGGATATCCCCCACCTTCCCTTATCCTTATAACAAAGAGATGCCTATATATCTAGCCCAGGGTTCCCATACTGCCTCGAAAGATTTGGAAGAATTGAGTATTGTACTGACCATTTTCTCCTGGTGCATGATCCAAGAGATTTTCCTTTTGGTCTTCTGGAATGATACAGAAGGTTGTTTCCACGCCCCAGCCAGTGTGATCCTAGCACCAGTGAGCAAGAAGGCTATCAATTTTTGAGTGTATTTGGTGGCCTGTGGGACATTAACCCCCAATAACGCTATTTGTGGAGATTTGTCCACCGGTATCCCGGTCACCTTCCTAATGAGAGAGAACACTTTGTTCCAAAATCCCCTGATTTTAGGGCATTCCCACCAGGTATGCAACATAGAACCCTGGGCTAGGCAATTTCGGAAACACAATGGAGAAGTGGTTGGGAACATTGCAGCTAGCTTGCAAGGAACCAAATACCACCGCATAAATACTTTGAGGTTAGCTTCTATTAGAGAGATGTTGATGAGACCCCTAGAAGCCCTCAACCCTACCTCATGCCACCTCTCCATGGTCCATGACATCTGTAGATCCCTCTCCCACGCCTCCATGTAGGAAGATTTGGATGTAGGTTCTGATAATGAATTGTATACAATGGAAATGCCACCTCTTTGTTCTGTAAAATTGATGCACCATTTCTCATAAGGAGTAAAGTCAGGGGGATTTGGCTTATTTTTCCAGATTGAGTTAATAAATTGAGATATTCGGGAAAATCTATCTTTTTCTGTATCCGGCATTCCTAAGGTCCCCACACAATGTGCTAACGAGATCAGTCCCGATGGGGCAAGAAAGTGTCCAATCCTGTAAAGTCCCTTGTCCGACCACCAGCGATAAATTGTAGAGTCCCCCCTCGGATTAAAATAGGGATTTTGAAATAGATTAGCCAAAGGTTGTATGGCAGAGGTTATAGCTGGAGACTTCCGCAATTCGTCCCAAAGCCTGAAGGCTTGGGAGAGTGTAGGGGCCATAATGGCCGGTCTCAGTCTTTGGGGACACCAAAGCAGGTCATCCAGAGAAATGTGAGGAACTGCCTGTCCCTCCATCTCCATCCAATCCGGTTTCTCTCGACCGGAGTAGATAGAAGACAACTGAGCCAGCCGGGCTGCTTGATAGTAGCGAAAGAGATGAGGTAGTCCTAGACCCCCTTTAGTTATGGGCCCATATAAAACATTTTGGGGCAACCTGTATCCTCTACCACCCCACACAAACTTAAGCACCCTTCCCTGAAATTTTTTAAGTTGATCTTTCTTTATTGCAATGGGGAGAGATCTGAATAAATATAGCAGTCTGGGTAGGAGCGTCATTTTAACAGAATTAATTCTCCCTAGCCAAGATATTTTGTGAGTGGCCCATGTTTTTAGGTCCATTTCGAGTTTGCGTTACATAGGAGGAAAGTTAGCCTGATAAAGATTTTCAAATCTGTTAGTTAGATTTATCCCAAGGTAGCGAATGGAAGAAACAGCCCACTGGAATTTGAAGGAAACCTTCAGATTCTCTACCATTGTGGATTGCAAATTTATATTTAAAGCATGTGATTTGTTCATATTCACTCGCAATCCCGAGACATGTCCGAAAGATTCAAGTACTTTGCAAATGGCCGTCAAGGATGTATTTGGGGAGGTAACAAAAAGGAGACAATCGTCAGCAAACAAAGCACACTTATGAGTGTGTTGTCCACAACAAACACCAGTAATGTCTTGATTAGATCTAATGGCAATGGCCAAGGTTTCTATTGCCAATGCAAAAATCACCGGTGACAGGGGGCAACCCTGCCTGGTCCCTCTTCTAATCTGTATCGGATCTGAGAAGTATCCCTGTAGTTTGACCTTCGCCTGTGGTCCTGAATATAAGGAGCGCAGTATACCCATAAAACTCTCTCCAAATCCCCACCTCCTTAAAACCTCAAATAAGTATGGCCACGATATAGAATCGAAGGCCTTCTGAAGGTCCAGTGAAAGGAGCATTCCCTCCTGGGGATGACCTCCATCCCACCCCGACTGCAATATTGAGACCACATCAATCGCCCGCCTGATCTGGTCCGGGCCCTGTCTCCCTGGTATGAAACCTACTTGATCTCTGTGTATATAATGGGAAATGAACGAATTTATTCTGTTAGCCAAAATTTTTGTGAGAATTTTCATGTCGTTATTGATCAGCGAGATGGGTCTATAATTTTCAACTAATTCCGGGTCCTTATCAGGCTTGGGGATAACAGATATGAACGCTTCGTTCAGATGAGGGTGTAGGTCCTCCCCCGTTCTTTTGGAGTTGAAAAACCTTGTAAGGTGAGGGGCCAGGGTATCGGCAAAGCTTTTATAATAGGGGTTTGAGAAGCCATCCGGCCCCGGGGCCGAACCGCCCTTCAGGTTCTTGATCACCTCCAATGTTTCCCTCACGGAGATAGGAGCCTCCATGAGTTCCACATGCTCCCTGTGAAGGCTAGGAATAGGTAGCTTGGCAATATAGGACTGAATCTCAGGAATCCCAGCTGAGTCATCGGACTGGTAAAGTGTAGAGTAGAAACCTTGGAAGGTTTTAAGTATGTTTTCAGGGTTGAGGGTTGTAGTCCCGTCCCGAGTTTTAATTTTTGGGAGAGAGAATGTGCGATAAGTCGGTGATAGTTTGGTGGCCAGCATAGTGCCCATTCGATCCTTATGTTGGTAAAATTTTGCTCCGCTCCAACCCAGGGACCCTTCCGCCCTTACGGTAAGCGCTAGATTAAGATTAAGTCTAGCGGATTCCAACTGGGAAGTCGTAAATGTTGTTTGTTTTTTTTTGTGCTGTTTGCAAAGTTCTGAAAATTCCTTGTCTAATTTTTCTATTTCCAAAGCTTTGGCCTTTTTCAGTTTAGCAGCAATTTGTATCATCTTACCTCGGATCGAGGCTTTATGCGCGGCCCACAAAGTCTCAGCTGAGATCCCTTCTACATCATTTAAGCTAAAGTATTCCTGTAATGCTTTCTCAATGTCCATGATAACATTTGGGTTTTTAAGGAGGGTTTCATTAAGGCGCCAATGAAATTGACGATAGTCACCTGTTCGACCTCGCAGGGAACAGATCACCATTGAGTGGTCGGAGAGAGACGTATCCTTAATAAGTGCTTTAGTGATCAGGGGGACATGCCTCGAGGTGACAAGAATGTGGTCTATCCTTGAATAGGAGCGATGAGGGTTGGAGAAATGAGTATAATCCCTTTTAGAGGGATTAAATTCCCTCCAGACATCCACAAGACTTCGTTGGAAGACCAGCTTTGCTAAGTGTGAACTAATCCTAGTAGGACGGGTTAATTGTGATGATAAAGGTCTGGACTTATCAAGACTTTGATCGAAAGCCACATTGGAGTCTCCTCCAAATATGACTATCCCCTCCAGTAGTGAATCTAAAGTGTTAAACATATCTTGAAAAAATTTAAGTTGGCCTCTATTAGGAGTGTAGTAAGAAACAAAAGAAAAGAGTTGCTCATCTAACCACCCCTTCACTAGAATAAATCTGCCGTCCGGGTCCCTGTGTATCAGCTGCGATTTAAATTTACAAGATTTAGCGAAAAGAACTGCGACCCCTCTGGTCTTATCCTCAGCATTTGCCAGGAAGAACTGTGGGTAATGAGTGTGGATGAACGAAGGGGAGTAACTTGCAGGGAAGTGGGTTTCTTGTAGAAGAAGTACTCCCAATTTTTGTGAACGATAGGATTGGAACACTTTCTTGCGTTTGACCGGGGAATTCAGGCCCTGGACGTTGTGGGACACCACTCTAAGGAGTGGAGACGGAATGGTATTACGTGGCATAACCATTGGAACACAAAATCATATCATAGCTATGAGAACTTACCCCGGACGGTAGGAGGCGTGGGATCCGAGAGCAGACGATACCATTGGGACCATACCCCCGAGAAGGGCATGGAAGGTGCTGTGTCCGTAGACTGGCGACAATAGAGGACAGACTAGAAGAACAGGAAAGAAGAAGAAAAATGCATATAATAAAGCATATTAAATGAAACCAACGAGAGTGGTGGGGGGAAATCCCCAACCCCCTCCCGCCAAACAAAACATTCACATAGCCCAAGTTAAGGGCTACCAGTCCAACTCCCGACTGCGAAGTATCCACAGTCTAAGGTCGGACGTGGGCACAAGGCGTCTGCCCCGGCCATAGCCATCCCTGAGAGGAATAAGGCTCATAAAATTATCATAGTTATGTAAATCCAGAAAAACTGTAACATAGTAGAACTTGTAGAACGAGGGCAGCCGGAGCCCTTTGATCAGGAATATACTTAAATCAAACACAGCAACATGTAATTCTAGAACAGTAGCATATTGCTAAATTTTGCATCTATGTTCAATGACCATGAGTCAATGATAACTAAATTGAGGTTCTGAGAGGGCTAAAAATAAGTGTAGATGTTATCAAAAAATACCAAAAAATACCAAAGGAGTATTTATCTCAGATTTTCTCACCAAACTGGAACAATCAAGAACTTGTATAAGTAGCCTAGTAGTACTGAAAAGCCAAAAAAAAAAAAAACAGGTAATAATAAGATTTGCAAAAGTCGATCCTGAGGAGGAGCAATAGCAAACGGAATTGGTTGAACATATTTTGGTCCAAGTAGACCAGAGATTCCCCAATGAACTTGGGAACTCCTGGCAGAGAAGCCCCCATAAGGGACATCTCAGGAAACCTTTAGAAGGAAAGCAGGTGTGTTGACATGAAAAAGTCAAGTCGCGGCTGATTCTTTTATGCGTCTGCTTTTGTTAGACTTCCATGGCGGCGAAATAGGGCTAGTGGGAGTCGGCCTTTTGGACGATCCTGTCTGTGGGGCAGAAGTGTCCATTGCTGGATCCAATGAAATGAGCTTCAGGGACAGTAGGATCTTTTCTCCCTCAGCTAGGGATGTGAAGGAATAATTTTTCCCATTAATGGAAAATTTCAGGGCAAATGGAAAGGCCCACCAATACCGAATTTCCTTTTGAGACAGAACAGATAGCAGGGGCTTCAGGGACCTACGCCTCTGGATGGTTAGGGGGGATATGTCTGCGAAAATTTGAATGTTGAATCCTTGAAACAAGATGGAGGGGTGTTGACGTGAGGCTTTCATTACTTCTTCTTTCACTGAGTAGTAATGTGGTTTTACTACAATGTCTCTGGGTGAGCCGTCCTTCCTGAGAGGGCCTAAGGATCTGTGTGCCCTGTCCAGTTCTAATTTATGACCATTAATTGACGGCAAAAGGTGCTTTAAGAGGTCTTGAACTGCTGTGGGAACATCCAAAATGGATTCAGGGAGCCCCCTGACCCTAAAATTCTCTCTTCTCGAACGATTTTCGAGGTCGTCAATTCTGTTCAAAGCAGTGTCCAGTTGTTCTTGTAAAGACTGTATATGGTCAGTGTTCTGGTTGGCCCTGGAAACTGTGATATCCAATTTTT
Organism: Rana temporaria; assembly: GCF_905171775.1. Taxonomy (NCBI): domain Eukaryota; kingdom Metazoa; phylum Chordata; class Amphibia; order Anura; family Ranidae; genus Rana; species Rana temporaria. The sequence goes on from NC_053492.1 coordinate 185,149,779, forward strand.
GCTCTATCACCTCCATTCTGGATCCAAGGTTTTGGAAATCAGATCTAATATCATTAGTTATCTTATTAGCAGTAGTGGCTAAGCCCCTTTCCAGCAATTCAGATAGTTTTAAGAAAAGTTCCCCTGCGTTTTGAGGCATAATGTGTTCCTGGCTGCCTGAGGAGAATATGGCGCCTGAGGGGGACAGAGCGGCTCCCATATGGGTATTATGAGGGACAGAGTGCTGCTGTGATGGGTTCCCTTTATGAGGCTCTGAGGCAGCAGATGAGAGGGACAAGAGGAGAGGAGCTCCATGTGCAGCCATTTCAGCATAAGAGACCGGGTTCTGGGATGCAGCCTGTCTGCCCTCCTGCTTTCCCCCAGCGTTAGCGTCTGTTACCTGAGGTGCGGTCGCCATTTTGGATTCGACCGCGACCTCCGTCGGCATATAGCTTGTCCTCCGGTCCCGCCGGACCGAGCTGCTGTGCATGGGCTAGTAGCCCTGAGGTTCCCCGAGATGTACAACCAAAATTATCGGCTGCCGGCTGCCCTCGTCCGAGGCTAGGACGGCGGAATGGCCGGGGCAGTGCGGAGCTCCGAGCTTAAGCCGCCATCACGGGAGCCTCCGCGCATGCGCCCCCCGTGATTATTTATTATTGTCCTTGGACAGCAGTGCTATCTGTGACTAAAGATACTGAGAGGGGGGGGGGCATATGGCATAATAAAGTAACTTACCAAATCCTGAAAACAGCTTGCAGATTTGTGTGACACAGAAAGTCTTGGCAGCGATTCTCCTGTTGACCTGCCCTGACGTACAAACATCATAGCTCAGAGAGGACACTGCAGTGAGCTACAAATCCCAGCCGAGCACTCAACACAAGATTTATTACAGCACTTCAACTTAGCTGTGCTAATACAGGAAAAATGGAACTGTTGCTCAAATTTTTAAGTACCGTATCTAGAATTAATTTACTGAACTGCTGTCATTCCAAAAAGTCAGACCCCCATCATGCATATTTACAGTCTTGTGGGAATGATCTTATTGAAATATGGAAAGCCGAGCGGGGGGTAATGTTTCAGGAGGCAGTTTTGGGTTTGTATGTGACAAAGAGAGGCTGCAACATCGCTCCAGGTGATACAGTAGCTGTACTGAAGATCTGGTTCTGGTCCAGATCCAGATCTGGTTCTGGTCCAGTCTGTGAATGAAAAAACTGTCAAAGTATATGCAAAAGAGGTGACTGCACTCCAATCTTCAGAAGTATGAATGCTTTAATGGTAAAAATCCATCAATAGACCACGATACAGCAGGACTATAGCAGCAAGGTTAACATGTTTCACAGACCAAATCACCTAGTCATAACCTTGAGGTTATAATGTCCTGTCCTGTTGTATCGTGGTCTATTGATGTAATACGTGAATTTTTACCATTAAAGCATTCATGCTTCTGAAGATTGGAGTGCGGTCACCTCTTTTGGGTTTGTAAACAACTCTGGATTTCTGTCAACCAGTGTCATTTTTCCAGAACAATAGGTTGAGCTTCACTGCTTTGTTTTTGTCTTCAGTGGCTAGATAGTAGAGATAGCACATATTGGATCTGATGATGCTGCAGTGTGCAATAGTGAATACAAAAGTAACGCATTCACACCTTGACTTTTATTATCTTATTCTTAAAACATTTTCACAAGCTGTAATCGTTCATTTCATATGTTAGTGTGTGTAAACCCTATTTCTATTTTTGCTGTGTTTGGTGTCATGCTTTCACTGTAGTTTTCTAAGGCAAATTGTGTTTTGTGACTTTGTTACAAAACTCCTGCCAGTAACAGCACTTACAATGGCAGGCTGACCACACTAGGCCACTTACCCACAGCTAGAGGAGATTGACCTATAATAAATTATAAAGTGGAGAATAGTATAATATAAATGGAATTCGGAAACCAACTTAGAGGTGTATGTTTGTTGGTGTCTTGTCTTGTAAGATGTCATAGTTACATAGTTAAATGGTTAGTTAGGCTGAAAAAAGACACACGTCCATCCAGTTCAACCATGTAAAAATAAAATAATATATCATACAATCCCATATACCCAATTCTATACCCACAGTTGATCCAGAGGAAGGCTAAAAACCCCAGCAGAGCATGCTCCAATTTGCTACAGTATGGGAAAGAAATTCCTTCCTGATCCCCCGAGAGGCAATTGCATATTCCCCCGGATCAACTTTACCTATAATTGTTAGTACCCAGTTATATTATGTACATTTAGAAAAGTATCCAGGCCTTAAAGCAATCTACTGAGCTGGCCAGAACCACCTCTGGAGGGAGTCTATTCCACATTTCCACAGCTCTTACTGTGAAGAAACCTTTTCGTATTTGGAGGTGAAATCTCTTTTCCTCTAGACGTAAAGAGTGGCCCCTTGTCCTCAGTGTTGACCGTAAAGTGAATAACTCAACACCAAGTTCACTATATGGACCCCTTATATATTTGTACATGTTAATCATATCCCCCCTTAATCTCTACTGCTCAAGAGTAAATAAATTCAGTTCCTCTAATCTTTTCTCATAGCTGAGCTCCTCCATGCCTCTTATCAGTTTGGTTGCCCTTCTCTGCACTTTCTCCAGTTCCCCAATATCCTTTTTAAGAACTGGTGCCCAAAACTGAACTGCATATTCCAGATGAGGTCTTACTAATGTTTTGTACATGGGCAAAATGATATCTCTCTCTCTGGAGTCCATACCTCTCTTAATACAAGAAAGGACTTTGTTCGGTTTGGAAACCGCAGCTTGGCATTGCATGCTATTATTGAGCTTATGATCTACCAAAACCCCCAGATCCTTCTCCACTACGGATCCCCCAGTTGCACTCCCCCTTGTATGTATGATGCATGCGTATTCTTAGCCCCCATGTGCATAACTTTACATTTATCAACATTAAACCTCATCTGCCACATTGTCGCCCAATTAGAGAGAGCATTGAGGTCGGCTTGTAAATTGGAGACATCCTGTAAGGACGTTATTCCACTGCATAGCTTGGTGTCATCTGCAAAGACAGAAATGTTACTTTTGATTCCAGACCCTATATCATTTATAAATATATTGAAAATCAAGGGTCCCAGCACTGAACCTTGGGGTACACCACTGATAACCTTAGACCATTCAGAGTAAGAATCATTAACCACTACTCTCTGAATTCTGTCTTTTAGACAGTTTTCTATCCATTTACAAACTGATATTTCCAATCTTGTAGACTTTACCTTACACATTAGCCATGTGTGCGGAACTGTATTGAACGCTTTTGCAAAATCCAAGTATACCACGTCCACTGCCACCCCTCTGTCCAAGGTTTTACTCACCTCTTTATAAAAAGAAATGAGGTTTGTCTGACAACTTCTGTCTTTCATGAATCCATGCTGTATGTTGCTTAAAATATTTTTTTCCGGCAAGAACTCATCTATGTGGTCTTTTATTAATCTCTCCAGTATCTTCCCAACTATATAAGTTAAACTAACAGGTCTATAGTTACTTGTTAAAGACTTTGTTCCCTTTTTAAATATAGGCACCACATTGGCCCTGTGCCAATCCAGTGGTACTATTCCTGTCATTAATGAGTCTCTAAAAATTTCTGTGGGTGGACGCCTTCTGGTCCAGGTGCCTTATCCACCTTTATTCTGTCTGTAAAGGGCCTACATGCTCAGACTTGACCTTTTTACAATTAATATATTTGAAGATTTTTTGGGGGTTTGTCCTACTATCTTTTGCAATCTGTCGTTCGTTTTGAGTTTTTGCATCCTCGATTTCCTTTTTACATATCCTGTTATATTCTTTGTAACATTGAAATGACGCTAGTGTTCCTTCATTTTTATATTTTTTAAAAGCTCTTTTCTTATAGTTTAAAGCTTTTTTTAACTTTGGCTGTGAGCCACGTATGTTTTATTTTTATCCTTTGAGGCCTTGTACTCACGAGCAGACATGTCCGATGAAACCGGTCCGCGGACCGTTTTCATCGGACATGTCTGCTCGGGGACTTCTGTTCGATGGCTGTACACACCATCGAACATAAGTCCGCACGTAAACAATACGCGGGGCGTGTCCGTGGTGTCGCCGCGTCGATGACGCGGCGACGTGGGCGGGCCTGCCTTTTAAATGCTTCCACGCATGTGTCGAAGTCATTCGACGCATGCGAGGGATGGCGGGCGGCCGGACATGTACGGTAGGTCTGTACAGACGACCGTACATGTCCGTGCGGACAGGTTTCCAGCGGACTGTTTTAAAGCAAGTCCAGGAAACAGTTGTCCGCTGGAAACCTGTCCGATCCGCCCAAAAATGGTCCGCTCGGGCCTACACACGGCCAAACATGTCGCGGACCAGTTTCAGCAGACATGTTTGGTCGTGTGTATGGGGCCTTAAACGTATTGCCCATGGGAATATACTTTGCAGTGAGTTCACAAACAGTCTTTTTGAAGAATTACCATTTCTGTTCTGTGCCCATTGAAGCCAAAATTCTCTCCTAGTATAAGTCCTGGAGAGCAGCCCAAATCTTTGGAAAATTTTCTCTTGAAATTAAGTGTTTTTATCTTCCCCCTATGTGATATGCTTACAGCTAACGTCAAATTAAATCATGTTGGGGGCGTGGCCTGGAGCGGTATGGGATAGGACGCTAGGTTGCTGAGCTCCGCCGGCCGAATATCCTATCAACTACATCCTGGGATTTTACAAACGCCTTTTCACGCTGAAAACCTCCAGCAAGCCTCGGACACCCCAGCGGTCATGGCCCCACCAAAAACGGCCAAGTCGGCGGGTCCCAAGATCGATCAATACCTCCGTCAGGAGAAGGACCCCCCGGGGCAAGATGGCGGCGCCACGAGGACGGACGAGACGGCGGCTAGTGCAGACATGGCCAAGGTGCTGCTGGCTATTACATCTTGCCAGGAAGCGGTAGCGACGTGCCAGGCCACCCTCACGACTAAGATCGAGGAAGTAAAGGTGGATGTTTCCCTGGTGAGGCAGGACATCCAGAGGCTAAGAGACAGGGTGGCGGAGGCAGAAGTGAGACTGGGCACAGTTGAGGACTCCCTCCCCCCCCTACAGCACTCCTCGGAAGCCATGCAACTACAGATAAACCAACTGCTACAGAAGCAAGATGACCTCGAAAACAGAACCCGCAGGTGTAACCTGCGGTTCATTGGTCTTCCTGAGGGGGTTGAGGGGAGAGCTCCGCAAGACTTCCTTGAAAAACTACTGAAGGACACCTACGGCAACGCGGCCTTTTCTCCCATGTTCACAGTGGAACGCGCCCATCGAATGTCAGGCAGGCCTCCGCCGCCTGGAGCACCCCCCCGCACATTCATCGCAAAGCTCTTAAACTACAGAGATAGAGACACTGTACTCCGTCTGAGCAGAGAAAAGGGCAACATCCCTTTTGACAATAAAATGGTGGCTGTCTTCCTGGATTTCTCGGCCGAGGTCCAGCGCAGGAGGAAGACTTTCATGGAAGCTAAAAGGCGTCTGCGTGTCAAACACATCAAATACGCCATGCTTTTTCCAGCTCGCCTACGTGTGGAGGGAGATGATCGTGCATACTTTTTTGATGATCCGGAGGAGGTTCTGACCTGGCTGGAGACAAGAGAGGCGCAGATAAGTACTGACTTCCCCCTCCTTGCCCTTCTTTTGCCTTTGCTACCCCCCCCTACTGAGATGTCCCACGGTTGCCGCTGGTGCCTTGGCCCCCGCAGACTATGTTGAGTGCCATGCTGGAAATCCTTGGGCCCCCCTGTTTGTTATCCTGCCGGGGGGTGCCCCCCCGCACATCCTTTTACATTGATCTTCTGGGGGGTGATCGGGGGCTCCGGGTGGCATTGTGACATTGCTCTGTGATATCCGGAGCCCCGCAACGCATAGTGTTTTCCCCCCCTATTGTGTGACCCCACTCTGGAGGATGCGGAGCGCACTGGACTTGGCCTCTCCCTACTTCATGATACTAGGCCCCCCGCTGAGAGACTATGTTGTCCGGGGACCCGGGCGGGGGGGCAGGTCTTTAACATTGTACATATACCATAGAAACCCCTTTCCTCCTACGTGCCCCCCCCTTTCATACTTTGGAGGACATTTTATCCATCCCCAATATGGACTCTCCTTCCCCCGGCGGAGGGAGGTGAAAAGCTCACGGGCTTACAGCGGACGGCGGACGCGGTCCTGTTCTGTACCGCAATGCGCAGCGATTTTTTCGCCCCAAGTACGGCAACCCACAAACAAGCCTGGGGAGACACCGCCGCGCGGTCCCACCTAGGGAAGCTCATATGGTCGCCACATGGGACCGTGTCGGTGGCCCCCTATTGTGTATCCTTACTGATCTGTCTGCTAGATGTGTTACGGGTGCTGCAGTTGCCATGTTGGCGGTTTAGGGTTCAAGCCCGCACCAGTTGGGGACAGTGCAGGGCAGGGAGGGGGGTGGGATGGGAGCAATGGTTATGTGTTACTGTTTTGTTTTTTTCTTTTTCTTTGCTTTTCTTATCAATGTATATTCTGTTTGAGCAAGACGAATACAGGGGGTGTTTAGGAGTACTGTCACTGTTATACAGGAGGATGCGGCTGGGTGGCTGTAGAGTGATGGCCGGGAATCCTGGGGTTTCCCATTTTACATGCCTCGTCCCATGGCCAAGCTAAAGTTATTGACTTGGAATGTCCGTGGGATGAGGGACCCGATCAAGCGTTCTGCGGTCTTCACGGTGCTCAAAAAACAACGGGCAGACATTGTAGCTTTGGTGGAGACACATGCAGAGGGCCTGGCCCAGAGGGCACTGGGGCGGCCTTGGGTGGGCTGGGGATTTCACTCGGTTCACACATCCCACTCCAGGGGGGTCTCCCTGTTAATTGCTAAAACAGTTAATTTCGAACTGCAGGATTCAGTGATAGACCCATTGGGCAGATATATTTTCTTAAAAGCAAAAGTGTATGGGGACCCGCTTTTACTGATGGCATTCTATGTTCCACCTCCGTTCCACTCTACAATATTGATATCTGGTTTTGACTTTATGGCCCTGCATGTAGGCGTACCGGCGGTTTGGCTGGGGGACTTTAATGAGGTACTGGACCCCTCCCTGGACAGGTTGACGGGGGCTCGGACCGGGCAGACAGAAACACGACCCACGAGATTCGCGAGGCTTCTGGCGGATTTCAACCTGGTAGACACATGGAGATATAACCACCCCACGGACAGGGCATACTCCTGCTTCTCGGCCACACACCACTCGATGTCCCGCATCGACTTAATACTAACATCTACGTCCCTTGTCCCTAGGTTGAGAGGCGCAGGCTTCTCCCCCCGATCCCTTTCGGATCACTGCCCATGTTGGACGGAACTGTCACTGCCCCGGGCCCACCCGCCGCCTGCTTGGCGGCTAAACCCCTTCTGGCTGACCCTGCTCCCGGGAGATGCGGACCTGGCGTCGGAGTGGGAGCGTTTCTTTTCCGACAACTCCGGGTCTGCGTCCCCTCGGGCTGTTTGGGAGGCCTTTAAATTGCATGCCCGCATGACAATCTCAGCCCACATAAACACCCTCAAGTCCGGTTCTGCTGAGGCGTTGAACAGGGCCTCAGACCTTGCCCTAGCTAAGGAGAGAGAATTCATCACTAACCCGACAGCTGAACTGGCCGCTGACCTTAAGCTATACACCAGGGTAGTAGATCAGTTGCAATACGAAAAGTCAAAACAGAAGCTCTTTTTTCTTAAACAACGGGCATTTGAACACGGGGAGAGAGCGGGGAAACTACTAGCGTACTTAATACACTGTGAGGAGAGACCCCCAGTGGTGATTTCCCTGCGCACTCCAGAGGGAGATTTGGTGAGTGACCCAGAACGGGTGGCTGACATATTCCGCAAATTTTTTTCCTCCCTATATGACACGGTTGCCCCTGAAGGGGACTCCCTGGCAGAAGAGTTTCTGACGGATCTGCGGGTCCCCCGTCTGACCACCTCGCAAGCACAGGCCTTGGAGGAACCACTAAGGGCAGAGGAGATTTCCTCTGCGCTGGCTGGCCTCCCACGGTCCAAAGCGCCGGGATCCGACGGTCTGCCGGCGGAATTTTATACCACGTACGCTGACATACTGGTGCCCAGACTCCTTGCCCTCTACAACTCCATTTTTGACGGTTCCGAGCTCCCGCCCTCAATGAGGGAAGCAACTATAGTTTTGATTCCCAAGCCAGGGAAGGACCCACACCTACCGGAGTCATACCGCCCCATCTCCTTGCTACAAGTAGATATCAAGATCCTGGCTAAGGTGCTATCAGCGCGCCTCAACTCAGTGATCCTTTCCCTGGTGCACACTGACCAGGCGGGGTTCATGCCAGGGCGGAATACCTCCTTTAACCTCAGGAGACTATTCATCAACCTTCAGGCCCAACATGACAATTCTGGCTCTAGAATAGTGGTCGCCCTGGACACAGCCAAGGCGTTTGACTCGGTGGACTCGGCGGTATCTCTGGAGATGCCTCGCGGGGTTCGGACTGGGCCCCAAATTTATCCAGTGGGTGAAGCTGCTTTACCAGGCACCAATGGCTAGAGTCCTAGCCAATGGATGGCCCTCGGCTCGATTCCCTTTGCAGAGGGGCACACGTCAGGGCTGCCCCCTGTCGCCGTTGCTATATGCGCTTGCGAGGCGGAGCCCCTGGCAATAGCCATACGAGCACACCCAGGTATAACAGGACTGCGAAGGGGCGGGGTGGAGGAAAGAATTAGCACCTACGTGGACGACACGCTTCTGTACCTAGACGACTCTACTGACTCTCTCTCCGTGGCTCTGGCCCTGATAGAGCGCTTCGGCGCCTTCTCGGGCCTCCGAATCAACTGGGACAAGTCCCAAATACTCCCTCTTGATAGCTATCCGGTGAGTGCGGATAGGGCCCTCCTCCCTTTGCAGAGAGTTGCCGAAATTAAATATCTGGGGGTCCGAGCCACCAGAGACCCGGCAGACTATGTCCCACTGAATGTCACGCCACTGTACGACATGATTAAACAGAGGACCCAGGTCTGGGCTCGACTCCCACTGGGAGTCATGGGCCGTATAAATCTTGTGAAAATGGTCTTATTGCCTAAGATCTTGTACATGGTGTGGCACTCACCGGTCTATCTGGTACTCAGATGTTTTAGACTGATGGAAACTCTCCTTAAACCATTTGTTTGGGGCGCTGCGAGACATAAACTCCCGTGGCATAGACTTAAGAACCCGACCGACCTGGCTGGCCTGGCACTGCCTGACTTAAATGCGTATTATCTGGCTGCCCAGCTGTCACAGCTTTTCCACGTAGACAAGGTGGACAGGACCCGGTTCCTTTGCCTTCTGTGCCCAGCATGGACCCAACCGACAGAAGACCCCTTAGTAGTAATAGCGGGGGGGACTAGACCGTCAGGGGACCGACATTCCCTCCTGTTCCACTACGGGAGGGTTTGGAGTGTGGTCTCGACCAGACTTGCCATCTCGTCCCCGCATGGCTACACCTCCCTGTGGCACAACGCTGCCCTCCCGGAGATGGAGCTCATTCGGGATTCTACAGTATGGAGCTCTAGGGGAATATACACTCTGACGCACATCACCAGAGGCGGCAAACTGAAATCTTTTGACGTATTGCAAGCTGAATACAACTTACCCGACCATATGCTATTTCGATACGCACAGCTCCGACACTCCTTTCGGGCCCAGTTCCCACAGGACGACTTAGTGCTGGCTGACAACCCTCTTATGGCAGCAATTAAATACCCCGACCCCAAGAAGTTGATCACTCAGTTCCATACCATGATTACACTACCGAGCGCGACAGTGTCGGCCTATGCTCTGAAACCTAGATGGGAGCGGGAGGTGGGCTCCATGGAGGATGATGAATGGAGCGATGCTCTGGATGCCTGTAAGCTCGTGTCCCCAAAATTATCGGATCGCCTTACACAAACCTTTATTATCAACAGGTCCTATCTTACACCCCTCAGAGTTTCCAAATATAGAAGGGACATCCCTGCCACTTGCCCAATGTGCAGCCAGAATACGGGTACCTTCTTTCACCTGATATGGGAATGTACTAAGATCCAGGCCTTCTGGGAACAGGTGGTGAAATTCCTGCACGATAAGATGGGGTCCCCCATTACCCTGCAGCCGAAGCCATGCCTGCTGGGGATCTTTCCAAATGCTGAATTGAACAAGTTCGTCAAAGTATTTTTGCATGAAACACTCTTTGCAGCCCGGAAGGTCATAGCGAGGGTGTGGATGAGACCAGACCCCCCGGAACTCTCTCACTGGCTGGTGGAAGTCAACACGGTCCTACCATATAAAAAACTGGTTTATTCACACAGGGGCTGTCCCCAAAAGTACGAGAAAATATGGGATAAATGGCTGAAGTCGCATGCAACCTGTGTGTAGGGATTTCTGAGGGATGCGGAGGGATCTATTGCCCGGGGTGGAACCAGGAGGAGGAGGTAGGGACACGGGGGTGGCTAGTTAGCCTGTCTGTCAGCAGTGGGTCGCAGCATCAGAGAGCCCCAGAGTACACACCAATGCATTCTCTGTATTCCCTTACTGTTTTGTTCATGTGTTTCTCCGAGAATGTTCTTAACTTACTGTGAAATATACGCTGCATGTACTCCCTGTATGATGAAGTTTTGCTCAATAAACAGATTTTTGATGTAAAAAAAAAAAAATTTAATCATGTTATAATCATGTTATGGTCACTGCTACCCAAGTGTTCCTTTATCTGAACATTAGTAATATGCTCTGCATGATTTGAGATTACCAGGTCCAACAGAGCATCATTCCTAGTTGGGGCCTCAATAAGCTGGACCATAAAATTGTCCCTTTAACTGTCCCAACAGTGCCATTACTCGAGTCAATTTCTGGGTAGTTAAAATCCCCCATTATCCCAGCCCTTGCAGCCCTTTCCATCTGTGCAAGGAGCTGACTCTCCACCTCCTCAATAAAATTGTGTGGTCTATAACAAACTCCAATGATCAACTTTGAACTACGCACATCTGTATGCAGTTCCACCCATAATGCTTCAGACTCTTCACACTCTCCATCCACCAGGTCCTCTTTCACACTCGCTTTGAGATCACTTCTCACATAGAGACAGACCCCTCCACCTTTCCTTTTTAACCTGTCTTTCCGAAAGAGTGGATAGCCAGGAATATTAATAGCCCAGTCATGTGAGGAATGAAGCCAAGTTTCAGCAATACTGATTACATCATAGCTCTCCTGATGCACCAGTGCTTCCAATTCACCTATTTTGTTTGGCAGACTTCTGGCATTGGTGAACAAACACTTTAATGCATTAATATATTTTGACCAGTCACATACTATCCTCTTGGGTGTTCTTTTGTAGATTAGATAATTCTTGTAGTGTCTGATTACTTATTTCTTTGGTCTTTTTTGTACATTTAGAAACTAAATGAAATGGTTGATATTTTTATGTCTATTTTCTCCTTATTTAACTGCTTGCCGACCAGCGCACGACTATATACGTAGACAGCATGGCACAGACAGGCAGATGAACGTATATACGTATATACGTATATACACGTCCCCTTTAAGATCGCGGCATTGTGGATGCGCCCGCCGCCATCTCCGTAAGCCCGACCGCCGCAGGGATACCCGCGATCGTCTCACGGTGAGGAAGAACGGGGAGATGCTGAAGTAAACAAGCATCCCCCCGCTCAGCCTAGTGACAATATCAGTGATCACCGCTTCCTGTAATCGTAAGCGGTGATCACTGTCTTGTCACATGTAGCCCATCCCCCCTACAGTAAGAATCACTAGGGCACACTTAACCCCTACAGCACCACCTAGTGGTTAACCCCTTCACTGCTAGTGTCATTTTCACAGTAATCAGTGCATTTTTATAGCACTGATCGCTGTAAAAATGACAATGGTCACAAAAATGTGTCAAGTGTCTGATATGTCCACCATAATGTCGCAGTTGCGATAAAAAACGCTGATCGCCGCCATTACTATTAAAAAAAAATTATTAATAAAAATGCCATAAAACTCCCCTATTTTGTAGACACTATGGGCCAGATCCACAAAGCAGATACGCCGACTTGACTCAAGATACGCGGCGTAATTGAAATTTGCGCCGCGCGTATTTTTGTGCCTGATCCTCAAAACGAAATACGCCTGAAATCCCGGTTTTTCCGTCCTACCTAAAAGAATTACACTGGCGCTTCTTCGCACGCAAAATACGCTAAGAAGGAGGAGGGAACGGAGGAGGAGGAGGAGGGCACAGGAGAGGGTCTACCGCAGACGCCTAGATGTCTTTGGCATGACTGCTTCTGAGGTGTATCGCAACTTCAGATTCAACCGTGAAGCCATCCTGGAATTAACCACAATCCTGCAGGATGACCTCACCAGCCCAACACAACGCTCACATGCAGTGCAGCCACTGATCAAGGTAATGGCAACACTCCATTTCCTGGCCACTGGCTCTTTTCAGCGCACAAGTGGACGTGTGGCTGGGATGGCACAATCCTCCATGAGCAGATGTGTGCACCAGGTTGTCCCTGCAATCCTGAGACGCATGGCCAATCAATTCATCAAACCCTCCCAGGAGGTCCAGCGAATGAAGACCATGACAGATTTTTACCAAATTGCTGGATTCCCACGCACCATCGGGGCCATTAATTGCACACATGTGGCCCTACAGCCCCCCCATGAGACAGAGCACATGTACCGCAATAGGAAGCACTGGCATTCCATCAATGTCCAGGTGATAGTTGATGCCCAATACCTCATATGGCACGTCTGTGCCCAATTCCCAGGATCCAGCCATGACAGCTACATATACCGTCACAGCAACATCTCCAGAGAATTGGAACAGAACGTGTATGGGGACAGCTGGCTGGTTGGTGAGTGACATGGGTGTCAGGTATGACTGTCCCCCCCATGATGCAGACATCACGAGGGGCACATGCATGACTAACATTCTCCTGTCTTTTCCCTTCCAGGTGACTCTGCATATGCACTGGGACCCCATCTTATGACTCCATACCGGAATCCCCAAACCCCAGGAGAGGAAAACTACAATGCTGCACACATACGCACCCGTGGAGTGGTGGAACGCACATTTGGCCTCCTGAAGTCACGTTTCCGATGCCTGGATAAGTCTGGGGGTACCCTGTTGTATTCCCCAGACTTTGTGTGCCAGATCATCGGGGCATGTTGCATTCTGCACAACTTCGCAGTGAGAAGGGGCCTGGAGATTGACATATGTGATGACCTGACCCCCGAACCAGACAATCCCCCCCCAACCAACTCTACCCGGTCTGCTGAGGGAACAGCAGCCAGGAGACGCCTCGCAGAAGGCATCTTTGCACGTTAAACACACACATTAATTATGTCACAATGAGAATGCATGCATGCACACCCACTGTGGTCCCTAGCACAGACACATCACATGCACATCTAATTGGATTAGATCCAAGTACCCCCCCCCCCCAATGGTACTTGGGAGCAGTAACGCTCCGCCACGGCTCCAATTATGTCACTGTGCATTCATACACCATTCATGGACCTGGGATCACTTCTCCCTGGTCCTGGGGACCCTACTCCACCAAAACTGAGGGTGACACCCTTATTTAATCAGGAATGCCACACATCATTCACACACATGAAACAAATCATAAGTACAGTATACAAAACAAAATCATAAAAATAAAAAAAACAAAAGTACCCTGCAAAATTAACGGCGGCGGCGTGAGCTACGCCTGGGCCGGCCACGGCCAACCAGAGGAGCCTCCTGGGGGGGGGGTGTGAGCAGGAGAAGGAGGATCATCCTGGGGGGTGTGAGCAGGGGAAGGAGGATCATCCTGGGGGGGTGGGTGAGCACGGGAAGGAGGAGCCTCCCCTGGTGACTGTCCTCCTGCTGGCCTGCCTTCCAAGGCCACTGCTATCCTGGTGAGACACATTGTGAGGGCAGCCGTATTGGCCTGGCCAGCCCGGGTATTGGCCTGGACAGCCTGGGTCAGGTCACTCACCTCCTGGGCCACGCCTGTTGTGGCGGTCTGCAGGTCACAAAAGCAAGGAGTTTGTGGCCACATCAGTGATTGACTCCTTAATTGCACCCAGGCTGTCCTCCATCTGGCTCAGAGTCTGCTTGATCTGAGCCAGATTGCGGGTCTGCCGGGCATTGTCCCTCTGCAGATTGGCCGGTAGACGCTCGGCCACCCCCCTGGTCTCCAGGGTCGCCATCCTGCCTGCAGCCGTGTCTTGTGGCCTGGGAGGAGGGGAGAGACCCTTGTGGGTTGAGGCCTGTTGGGGAGGAGTGGGAGGGGCTACCCCTGATGGTGGCCTGACTGCTGCCAGCCTCAGGGGTAAACAAATCCGAGGCCAAAAGGACTTCCCTGACAATCTCCATATCTTCAGCCTCCACCCCCTTATCCTCCTCCCCCTCAACCTCCTCATGAGGGGAGGTGTGGCCACTCCCCTCCCCTGGGGACTCCTGCCCTTCTTGGGACTCTTCTGCAGCCTGTTGTCCAGGGGATGGTGCAGCAGCCTGGCCTGATGGCCCAGCAACCTCCTGGCCTGATGACCCAGCAACCTCCTGGTCATCTGTGGAGGACACAAAACAATCACAGGTTGGAGGATCCACACACTTGGCACATCTTCCCTTCCCCCACCCACACATGCTAATCACCAGATAGAAAAAACAAAAACGTACCTGTCCTCACAGGAACATCTGATTGATAGCCACGCAGGCCCACCACCTGCTGTGGGTGGAAACACCGGGCCACTGCCCATTCCTCTTCACTCAGCCTGATGGGGCAGGGTCCGCCTCCTCCAGTGCCCGTGGCATAGGCATTGATCTTGGCCATCTTGTCACGGACCAGGCTCTTAAGATCGTTGATCTTCTTTTGTATCCCACCGAGGGGCCTCGTCTCCCCCCCCGCCGCATTGATCTGATCCGTTATTTTTTGGATGATCGCCTTCCTCTGGGCCGGGGAGGTGTTCCGGCTCTCAGGACCATGTAAATAACGCCCATATTGGACGATGGCCCGAGCAAGTATCTGCTTCTCTACGACAGAAAAATGTAACTTCCTGCGCTTGGGTGCCATCACAGCCACCACTCGGCACCAACAAAAAACAAAAACAACAAACAAACAAAAATACTCACAGAAGAAACAAACAAAAATACTCACAGAAGAAACACACACAAAAATCAAAACGCACAAGCAGACAGCTACTACAAATTCAAAAACAAACACGCAAAAAAACAAACAGAAAATACACTTAGGAAAAAAAAACTACAACTACACTCTACTACTCCTCCAAAACTTTTATCTCACACACAACTCACCAACACACACTAATAAACGACAGAGCAGAAGCAACTTGCTCTAGGAAGGGTAACACAGGGATATACTTTTGCAAGGTAAGTGTGTTTGGGGCTATTTATACACAGGGCGATCCTCAAACTAAGTACGCTTGGCCTTTTTCCTATCTCACTGATTGCGCCGAGCAAAGTTCTGCACATGCCCAGTGAGGAGCAGATTCGTGCGCGCATGCGCAGTACGGCCGGCCCTTCATTTGCATGGGGTCACGGCTCATTACAATGAAGCACGCCCACTTCCTTCCCACTTGCAATAACCCCGCCTTACGTCTCGGAATTTAAGTTACACTTGCGCAATTTTGGACGCAAATGCGCTGTGGATACGGCACTTACGACACAAAATTAGGGCGCCGTAACTTAAATTACATACGTTTTGAGTAACTTAATTTGCGCCGCTGTTTGTGGATCTGGCCCTATAACTTTTGCGCAAACCGATTAATAAACGCCTATTGCGATTTTTTTAACAAAAATATGTAGAAGAATACGTATCGGCCTAAACTGAGGAAAAATATATTTTTTTATATATATTTTTGGGGGATATTTATTATAGCAAAAAGTAAAAAAATATTAAACTGTTTTCAAAATTGTGGCTCTATTTTTGTTTATAGCGCAAAAAATAAAAACCGCAGAGGTGATCAAATACCACCAAATGAAAGCTCTATTTGTGGGAAAAAAAGGACGTCAATTTTGTTTGGGAGCCACGCCGCACAATTGTCAGTTAAAACGACGCAGTGCCGAATTGCAAAAAGTGGCCCTGTCTTTGACCAGCAAAATGGTCCGGGCTGAAGTGTATGGAATAAGCAATAACAAAAATAAAAATTAATTTAAAAAAAAAAGCCACCCGGTTTAGCTTCGTTTTTAACATACATAGCACAACCCCACCCCCAAATGGCAGCAGTGGGGGATGGTTATATACCATGTTCACGATGCTATGGTTTGCAAAAACGTCCTTCCCTGTCCTGTTTGGCGAGCAGTAAACCCGCCACATGCAACCCGAGTGACTGGGGAA
The DNA here is from genome assembly GCF_905171775.1 of Rana temporaria. Lineage (NCBI taxonomy): Eukaryota > Metazoa > Chordata > Amphibia > Anura > Ranidae > Rana > Rana temporaria. Next base: position 185,166,120 of record NC_053492.1, read on the forward strand.
ACACTTCAAATGTGGTATTGTAGCATTGTAATAACAATACAGACGATAGTTGTTATTATAATGATATTATACCTAATAGGTGTAATACATAGGCATTGTACGTGTGTTGTCAGCAGGAGCGTGCATCAGTTTTCCAGAGTTTCATGTGCTGTACAGGTTAGCTTTACACACAGTACCTGCAGCCCTTCTGAAAAGTGATCTGCGGTTTTTACTCACACTACTCCCCCCAAACCGTAGGTGTATATGAGCCCTTAACTGTTACCTAGTGGAAGGGTTCACCCTGTGTGTCTATGCAACCAGAGTGAAAACAAAACAGAGGAACAACCTGTCCAGGGCCATCAGCACCATGGACAGTACACATTATGCCGCTTCTTGACCTTTTATTTTGCATTGGGGCTCCCTCCACACTGCAAGAATGACATGCTTACTTTTGCCTAGGGTACCAGGAGAAATGACCTCACCTCACCTTATCTCTTGCAGCTAGTGCCCACCTTATCTCTACGACACTTACCTCTGATGTCTAGGATGTTTCAGGTTGTGGGTGAGCACTCCGCATCCTCAATTACAATGCAGTACTGTTAATCCTACATTGTATGTGATGTACATGAGGATCGGTTACATGGCAGAAGAATCCTGCTGGAGTTAAGGCTAAAGATAAATCAAGTCTGGGAAAAAAAGAGGATTTAACCGTTGCAGTGCAAAGGGAGCCCCAGATTTTAGATTCAAGATGCTTATATTTTGCCTTGGTTTTCATTACACACATTATTTTAGACCCAGGGATGTCATCACTGGGTTCTGCTACTTCTCTATACAATGGAGGCAGACCTTGGCTGGTTGGAGCAGCTGAACGGATGCTGCACATCTTGATTTGTGAAAATGCAATCTAGCTGAAGCCTCGTCAAAGTTGTGCATAAGTCCACAACCATGAGCTTATCTAAAAAAACATATCCTATTCCTTGCTCTTTTACTTTTTTCCCACTGTTTTATTTCAGGTCTGATTGGGCCTGTCACTGTTTCTCTTGCCATCTGTATTACATCCAAGGGTGATTTGCTGGCAAGGAGTTGGTGGACTCTGAAGAACATATTACTTTCTGACTAATCACTCTCACTCTCACTGAAACACTGTAGCCCCTTTAGTGATGGACATTGTGGCTGCTCTTCTTTGTAGTTTGCTTTGACAATGGTAAAAGAGGTTATTGGCTCTCCTTAGTCTTGACTGAGGCTGGGTTCACACCTCCGACGGATGCGGCTCGCAGCAGGGGTCCAGTGCGTCCCTGTTCCTCGTTTCAGGAACAAATCAGGGCAGAAGTTTTGCCTGAATTCAGCCCTGAAATGTAGCCAAAGACGTACAGCGTTCCTGTGCAAGCCACTACGCAGCCGCAACGGAGATATGTGAACCGGCTCCAAAGAGAGCCGGTCACAATCTCCTGTCATGCGAATTGGATGTGAAAAAATCTGCATCCAATTTGCATAGGTGTGAACCCAGCCTTATAAATGCTAGGCGACAATTAGAAAAAAAAGCTATTATTTTTATTCAGGGTCCTGTCACACAACTTAATGGTGTGAAAGGGTCCTCCAATAGCAATAGAGCAAATGCATGACAATGAAGCATTCAGAATCACTGACCCCTTTTTAATTTTAATTAGGGTTTGAATATTTTGTGTTGCCTCGTTAATAATACAGGTGCCTTTTTTATCCGCACAGTTGATAAAAGTAGTCATAATCATAGATTCTATGATTACACTCCAGTGATTGAGGGAAACGCATGAGGATAGCTGTCACAACAGGTGGACTTTGCATATTGCATTCCTTAGTCTATATAATAAATCTACATTGGCTTTTATGGTGACAGGCTCTTTATGGAAGATGTGGATATTTGGCAATCTCTTACGATCTTTGAGAGTTTGCTCCTGCTGCTCGGGGATAAGAGAGAAACTCAGGGCCTGCAGTGAAGTGCAATTTTGTCAAGTAAGCTGATTTTTTGCAGTGAACTAAGTATTGGCTATACATATACACCCTAAGGTAACTGTAATAATAACTTAAAAAGTATACTGAAAATATGCTGTAGTTTCACATTTATTGCCAACAATCTTGCTTTGTTAAAGTGTGATTACATTACATCTGCAAAGCCACTTTAATGCATCAGTATGTTTGAGACATTTATATTGCATACTGTTACAGAAATCTTATATTGCTCAGATGTCGGTAGGCAATCTGAAGCAACTGCAAGAACAGAATGTCATCATTAGCTGTAGTAGTACAATAGATCCATTTTATTAGGGCTGCCACAAAGCCTCCACTCTATGACAGTGCTTTGTGTCTTCTGCCTGCAACGGGATAAGAAGCAGCAGCTGACTGACATATTTTTTTCCAATTGTTACTCTGAAATTCTTTAGGAATCTCACCATGCAATTATAATAGTCTCTCAATTACCACAGATAGTCCCCATATGATTGCAGTAACTCTGGCTTGAAAGCCTTTGTTTCTTTAGTGTGATGTTAGATTGCATGGTTTCCAGTGATGGAAATGTGTGGTCCAGGCTATAATGGAAAAGTCATTATATTTACAGTTGCAATAAAAAGTATGTGAAACCTTTTGGAATGATATGTATTTCTGCACAAATTGGTCATAAAATGTGATCTGATCTTCATCTAAGTCACAACAATAGACAATCACAGTCTGCTTAAACTAATAACACACAAATAATTAAATGTTACCATGTTTTTATTGAACACACCATGTAAACATTCACAGTGCAGGTGGAAAAAGTATCGGAACCCCTAGACTAATGACATCTCCAAGAGCTAATTGGAGTGAGGTGCCAGCCAACTGGCGTCCAATCAATGAGATGGGAGGTGTTGGTTACAGCTGCCCTGCCCTATAAAAAAACACACCAGTTATGGGTTTGCTTTTCACAAGAAGCATTGCCTGATGTGAATGATGCCTCGCACAAAGGAGCTCTCAGAAGACCTACGATTAAGAATTGTTGACTTGCATAAAGATGGAAAGGGTTATTAAGTATCTCCAAAAATTGTCTATAAATGGAGAAGGTTCAGCACTGCTGCTACTCTCCCTGGGAGTGGCTGTCCTGTAAAGATGACTGCAAGAGCACAGCACAATGAGGTGAAGAAGAATCATAGAGTGTCAGCTAAAGACTTACAAAAGTCTCTGGCATACAGTGGGGATCAAAAGTTTGGGTACCTCAGGTAAAAATTTGTATTAATGTGCATAACGAAGCCAAGGAATGATTGAAAAATATCCAAAAGGCATCAAATTACAGATTAGACATTCGTATAATATGTCAAAAAACGTTAGCTTTTATTTCCATCATTTACACTTTCAAAATGACAGAAAACAAAAAAATGGCAACTGCAAAAGTTTGGGCACCCTGCAGAATTTATAGCATGCACTGCCCCCTTAGATGCCTTCAAAGTGTTGTTGCTAGGCAGAATAGTTAATCTTCCCTCTTCCTACACCTAGGTGCTTAAGCTTCCTAACCTATACCGCACAGACTCCTGGGAATGTAGTGGGTGTAACTTTCCAGGAGTCTGTGCACTCCCCAGTCTCGAAGAATCATGTGACTTGGACAGTACAGGTGCTGAAACCTGATCTGAAACCTATTACACTGCTTGTGCAGCTCTGAGCATGTGCGAGATCTGCAAGGCTGAAATCCAGGAAGTCATACAGTCTGGCTTCATGATGCCCACACTTAAGATGGCCCCAGTCAATTTCTATTTTATAAAGTGTCTAAATGCTGTAACAACAGGGCTCAAGTCCTGTGGGAACGGAGTTCCTGCACTTTTTTCACAGCAGGAACTCAGTTCCCTTTGCAGGACTAGAGCGGATTAGAGTAGCCAAGAGCAGCCGAGCCAATCCTTCACTAAGCTGCGATGCCCAGCTCGAGTCACTGTCAGGGGCAGACGAACCTTAGTAATCCTTTATGTTTCTGGTCGCTTCCTGTATATGGATTCATCGGGTAGTGTGCGGGTATTCCGTCACTTCCTCGATGCCGCAATGTCTCCTGGGAGCTTTTGTCATTGTTCCCAGGAGACATTGCGGAGGTCTGCCGCGAGTTATCGCGGGATTTAGAAAGAACTTGCTACCCGATGAATCCATATACAGGAAGCTGCCAGTAACATAAAGGATTACTAAGGTACAGTGGATCAGGGGGAAAAAAAAACATGCGGTTTAGTAATTATGCATATGAGCGTTTCATTTTTTTTTTTGGTGGGGGAGTGGATCTTGGGTGGGAGTTCCCACACTTTTTCCCCCAGGACTTGGCCCCTGTGTAACAACCTAACAAAACGGACCTTAGTTTACAGACTAACTTTACTAGAATACATTAAGCTTGTGTATTACAGGGGTATTTATATTTAAAAAGTGAAATTGTGGCCGGAACTCCGCTTTAAATTTCTGAATGGCTTCAGTGAGTAGTCTATATTGTGGAGATAATACATTTGTCACAGCGTAAAATGACTAAATTCACACAGGCACCCTCTTATCGAAACTTGGTAACTTATGCTTGACCCCCCCATTGGAGCCACATATGGTTCTATTTTTTTGGATTGCTCTCCAATGTATCTTGAAGCAGCTCAACCCTTGCTAATAAATGGTTGCAAGTGATTTTTGGTTTGACCGTGTTCTGACCTCCTTTCTTTTTCTTCTACTCCCTTCTCAAATCCCCCCCCTTATTTTTCTTATTGCTTTTCTTCACACATGCTGAAAACATTTGCACAGTCCTGTATATCTGCAGATTACCTGCTTTTTGATCTAGGTTTCGGAACCTTTGGCAACTGAATAAGGATAGTCTGACAAACAGTGGACATGATTTTGGGAAGTGTAGATTCGGATGAGTTTTGTATTACATCAATGTTGGCTTTGTAGACAAAAAAGGCTCAAATCCTTTCTAGCAGTCTTTGAAGAATGAAATCAACACGCATGCAGAAAAGCGAAGACAAATGTGTTTTTGTATACTTTGTGGCTATATTTTCCTTTTGTATGTCAAAATGACTTTTTCAATAGTGAGTTTATTTTTAGGTTTAGCCTTTTGTTGTCATGCTAGAAATAGATTGAAGAACAAAGGAGATTTTTGCTTGTTCACGACTTCCTGTTAACATCTTTTGCTTATTTTTTCTTTTAGGACAAAGTTACATCAGGAATTTTGTCACTGGTAATATAATCCTTATGTAAGCCCTTAAACAGACTTTAGCCTATTTTCCTACATGTTCTGAAAAGCAAACTGGATGGTTTCATTGAGCTAGATTTTAATTAAGTTTGTTACTAGCCGCAATGGAGTGTGTCTGGACAGCTTGAAGCTCTTGCTGTATGTGCCCATGCCAGGACCCCTTAGTGTTTCAACAGTTTATGATGTGCAGCAGGGATGTCGTCCTTGACCCATTTAGAAAGTTCTCTTTTGAAAGCTCCTGTAATGTCAGAGATTTATGCACTTGTAAAGTAATTGCAGCCGCCTGTACCAAACACAATTCAAATCCTGTTGGTTTAGTAATTGAGTTCAAGCTGTTGTTGCCTAATCTGTTTTTAAAGTATCTCCTTTGTTTGCTTTCAGGCCAAAACTGTTACTACTAGAAATTATACAGTTCCAAAAGCAATATGTATAGGTTATGGATGTCAATGCATGTCTTCTTTGAGTACAAGAATCAAATAGCAATGATTTTATTTTGTCTGTTTAAAGTGGTTGCAAAGGTAGAGGGCTTTTTACCTTAATTAATTCTATGCATTATGGTATACAAAATTGTATGCACAGCTCTACCCCCAGCCCCCACTTATACTCCTCTGAGCCCGATCTCAATCCAGCACTATGCCCAAGATCGTGGCTCTCTCTCTCTCCTCACTGGACATGGAGGCAGCAGCGGGAGCCATTGGCTTTTCCTGCTGTCAATCACTGTGAGGAGAGAGCAGGGGAGGGCTGAGCTGCGCTCTGTGTGTCTATGGATACACAAAGTGCAGCTCAGGATTAAGCCTGCATGAGTGCCTTAATTTTAACTACTTAAGTCCGTCGGTTGTTTGAAGAGAAATACTGTTGTTATGGCAGCAGCTAGCTGCCATAACCCCTGTTTCCCCTTCAAGAGCAGACGGTCCTCTTTCAGATAAACATGGTCTCTGAGGCGGATTAGACGTGAGATCACTTTTATCGGGGGCAGGAGAGGGCCCCTCCCGCCACGCTCTGGTCGTCTCTATCACTTAACGGAGCCCTCGGTAGCGACAGACGATTGGGTCCTCTTATTTGGCACTGCACTTTACAGCATAACGCATAAAATTATTACTGTATAGTAGTTACAGCTGCTTTTGCACATTTGCACTTTATAGCTATTATATGCTATGTACATATTTGTATCATTTTAAATTCTATCATTTTTAGCACTGCACTTTATATTTTCACATTTTGTTTTAGTGCCCAATATCCGGGTTATGGTGTTCAGATGCTGTTTGTTTAATTTTCACTAAGCGCGGATATTATTTTGTACTTCTGATCAGGTCCTTTTCCCTCAGACTGGATGCTGAGGGAAGGAAAGATGGCCCCTGCTGGACTCCATAACCTTGGAGGGCTGAAGATATGTCAAACGTCACTTCCACCCTCCAGTCTTAAAGGGGGAAAAAAATGATTGCAAAAAAAATACTTTTTCATGCTTTTTTTCTATTACAAGGGATGTTTACATTCCTTGTAATATGAATAAAAGTGACCCACTCTCCTATAGAGATTTTTAGGGGTAAAAGTTTGTCGCCATTCCAGAAACAGGCACAATTTTCAAGCATGACATGTTGGGTATCAATTTACTCAGCGTAACATTATCTTTCACAATATAAAAAAAAATGGGCTAACTTTACTGTTGTCTTATTTTTAAGTCGTTGTTTTGTTTTTTCTAAATAATTGTGCTTGTAAGACCGCTGCGCAAATCTGGTGTGACATAAAGTATTGTAACAACCTCCATTTTATTCTCTAGGGTGTCTGAAAAATATATAATGTTTGGGGCATCTGAGTAATTTTCTAGCAAAAATAAATGATTTTAACTTGTAAACACCAAGTATGAAAAATAGGCCCAGTCCTTAAGTGTTTAAGCAGCTTGCTATAGGGGCACTCAGAAGAGGGGAGGGGCCAGGATGGCCCAGGGGGGACCCCAGAAGAAGAGGATCGAGGCTGCTAAGTATTACGTTATTTAAAAAAAAAACCTTAACAATAGTATTAAATTATTGTGATAATATTGTTTTTACTGGTGTTGGTTTGTGTGCCATTTAGGAAACTTTTTTTTTTTTTGTAAAACAATCTTTTTTATTACGCAAAGTGTTTAAGTGGAACTCCAGACAAAGCCTTTTTAAGGTGGATTCTACTATAAAGCAAGTGAAAAGAATAGGAATGAAGCGTGTGTTAATTATAACTGCACAAATAGATAAAAACACCCAGGCATGGACAGGCAAGGGATGGTAAGGTTACAGTGACATTGCACTGCATGGGTGTGCAGCCATTCATCCTTTTTTTCTTTCTGCTAAACAGAGCTATATTAATAATATATAATACAGGCAGAGACATATTAAGGAGTGGGGTACTGATATGTGTACACCATTTTCTCAAATGCCATATATGCGAGCATGTACAAAAAAAGTTTTCCTCCACTGGTGGAAGACTGGTAAACAAAATGTGTTTTTAGAAATGGGACGAAACATGCTGGGACTCGAAAAGCCCCATTTGATTTAAGGAATTGGGGCTAGGGGGGGTGAGGAGAAGTTATGTGACCAGATCCTCCTCCAATCAAGAAGTATTTTCTGCAGCATTATGCAGAGACACTGCAGACTGCCTACTGTGATTTGCATTATATGAATAAAACACTGTGATATTTGTTGGAGAGCAGATAGTGGTACGTTTTAACACTGGCCTCTAGATTTAAACTCTGCACAGAACAGCGTACAATCCATAAAGTGTAGGGAAACATACAAAATGCCATAAAAAGATAAATTGGGAAGACACTTTCTGTAAATCTGAAGATGATGTTTTTTTACGATTTTACGGGTGATGGTAAAATCCTATGAGCATACAAAAGAAAATGCTACTTAATGCCAGCACTATAAATGCCGCTTCACACCATAGATATGCAGTCCAGATGCATTCCGGATGCTTTTCTGCATGCATGTTTTTGATGTGTTCCAGTGCATTTTTGGTGAGTTTTGGTGCGTTCTAGTGCATTATTTATGTGTTTTACAGCATTCCAGTACAGGTTCTAGCGGCTGTTGTAGGTATTGCCTACATTTTGTACTTCCAGCTGTTTCTCTTGCATCACCTAGTGCAGGGGTAGGCAGCCTTGACACTCCAGCTGTGGTGAAACTACAAATTCCATCATGCCTCTGGTTCTAGGAGTCATGCCTGTGATTGTCAGGGTCTTGCAATGTCTCATGGGACTTGTAGTTTCAAAACAGCTGGAGGGTCGAGTTTGCCTACCCCTGACCTAGTGAGTACTTTGAGAGGGATTTTCTTGAGTGCCGTAAATGGAGATATCAGATGTGTTGACTTGCTTTCGTGTTTTTTTTTTTTTTAACAGATACTGTCAGCTGCTATATCATGTAAATAGAACAATTTTTATTTGAACTATGCAATTTCCATTTTGTAACAACTGACAACTGTTTAGTGGCTGTCAGTCATATGGAGACTTCGGTACAATGTGTCTCATATGGAGGAGTGAGGCAGGTTGTCTTTCATAGACCCAAGAATCAGTGCTCTCTATAAATAGCAAGATCTTACATTATTCAGTATTTTATTTCTCTTTGCAGAAGGCTTCAGTCAGTTCTGGAAACTTCAAATTTTAAACCTTAATCGTGTTATGAACAATGTTAATGCATGCAATCTCTAAATATGTTTTTTTAACATATTTGGGACAGGTCAGTAAATCTTGTTTGAAGTGGCATTAAGAGTAAATGCCACCCTGACAAGAATGGAAAATGAATGTCTCTCTTCACTGCAGAAAATAAGTTGTACACGATTATACCTTGCATTTATTCTACCACATTGGGCTGCTGCAAGATAGGAGATTCTCCAGGCATTCTGTATTCTCCCATACCCCCATACAAAGAGAGCCAGCTTCTGATACCCACACTTTCTGCCTCAATCTATACACAATTAGATGCCTCTTCAAGGAGTAGGAGGTTGCCATCAACTCCTTTCTAAATGGCAAATCACCAAAACTGGATGGGCTACAAGCTGAGCTATATTAACATTACTCTGAGCATCTAACACCCAAACCTTTGAAGCTGTATAGAGAGTGCTTGTGTGGGAAAACTTCTACTGCGAAACCCATGTGATATTATTGCACAAACCAAAGATCTGCTCTTCTGTGCCTCCTATTGCGCTATTAAACATGGATCTTATTGATAGCTTATGGATTGATAGCCACAGACTCACTAAGGTCTACACTATATAGTCTCCTCTGACCAAACAGGCTTCATGCCTCAAAAGACCACGGACATAAACCTACGCTGGGTTTTCACTCATTAGCAGCTAGGCTTAGATGTCTGGGCGATTCTGGTGTTTCTAGAACTGAAAAAGGCATTTGATTCTGTTGCTTGGACCTATGTGCGAAGTGTACACCGCATTGCTTGGCACAGTCTTTTGTCAATTCAATATATCTTCTTTATGACTGTCCTGTGGCTGCCATCAAGACCAAAGGCCAGGTGTCTAACTCTTTTTCAGTGTCCAGGGGCACCACAGAGGAATACCCCCTCTCTCCTGGGATATTTGAACTAATGGTTCCTGATGATGCGGTTACCACAAAATGCATTTAGGCTGCACGTCTGCCAATACTGACATCACTACCGGTATCCTGGTTTCTACATTCCGCCTTTTGGAATGCATGCCGTATCTTGGAGAGACTGTGAGCTCATACTGAGCTGTGCATGTTGGTGCTGACTTATAGCACCTCCAAATGTGTGTTCTGTGACCTGCATCTTTTAATAAACTTACTGCACAATGATATTTTAATATGCTTTTGCCAAGTCCTATTGCTTGAACAATATAAGAAGACACTTCCGGGGGTTAGGACTCAGAGCCATTCCCTCTACTGGATCTTTCAAAATGTTGATGATTAAGGAGCTGGAATTATCATAAAGCGCATTATAGCGTTTTGGTGAGTGTGCATTTTTCACACATTGTTTGTGAGATGGAACATGGTTTTAAGAAAACCCAATATGACACTTATTTCTCAATCACAGTGATTGCACTGTTCCATGAAGAATTTGTCACTTTTTATAGTCTCTTCACATCATGTACTGTTTTGATCTATGTTGACTATCACATTATATGATATATAAATTTGGGTTTGAGTTGGCTCCATACCTTTTTTATTTTCTGTTATAATTTGCAAGGTTTTTCACCACTTAAAGGGGGCAGCTGCACTTGTTTATTTCTGTATGATTGGCACCACTTCTTATCACTTGTTTTGGAATTTTGTGGCACTCATGATTAAACCTGGCTTTATTTTGCTCCACCACAACACAGGACAACCAGGTGGGTAGTCTTATGGAGAAATCTGCTCTTTATGCTGATGACCTTGTCCTCTTCCTTTTGGGTTGCTGGGCCCTCCTTGCAAGTGGTGTTATCCATATTAGATGAATTCTCCACTTAATCGGGTCTATGAGTAAGTTGGACTAAATCTTAAATAATTCCCCAACATTCCTATGTTAATTGCACAGCTACCACCTTACCTATTCCCTTAGTTTGTGACATGAGTGAAATACCATGGCCTAGTCTTTACGAACTCTGTTTTGGATTTAATCTCTTCTAGCATCTCTCCTCTCATTACATTCCTCAAAAGTAGATTGAATGTCTGGAAAAATTTCCTATTATCATTGATTGGCAGAGGAAATCTTATTAAAATACAAATCCTCCCCCTTTTCATCTATATTTTTGGAATTGGTCCACAGGGGCCTGAAATTTCACTATGCGATGACATGCTCTGTTCACAAAGCCTGGGATATTGTTCATGGGGAGGGGGGGGGGCTTCCTGCTTCCCCACACACTCCTTTCTGGAGAGAAGAAACCCAAATTTGGCTCACTTTTACTCCTATCCTGATCTGGTTATTTGGACAAAATTGGTATTAAGACACTTCATCGTGTAGTCAGAGAAGGGCTTTTGTTGACCTCAGATGAAATCCCTTTCATCACGTACCAAATACTCATCTGTTTAGATACCTACAATTCAGACAGGCTTTTTGCTCACAATTTACCCTCCATTCTAATTATCTAGAACGCTCACTGGGAGATGACTCCCAATCTAATGCACTTTCCACCATCTACAAAGTCTTATTTCCAGAAATGAAAATGTTACAGCTGTGTAGATCTGCATGGGATGCTGCTGCCCCTGGGCAGGATAGGGATGACTGGGACAATATATGGGAGGTCCCCTTCATTGGACTGGTGTGAGCCAGAGACCAACTAATCCATTTAAAATGTTTGCATATAATCTATTTAATCCAGCTAGGCTTGCCAGGATATAAAAAAATCAATCCTCTTGCTGCCGTTTAATCTTCCACGTGTAGCGCTCACCCCTGAAGGAGCCGCTGGTTATAGATTGGGATGGCGTGTTACCTCTGTGAGCGTCTAGGGTAGATGATGAGAGCCTCAGCAAATGGAATGTCCAGACAGCAGGTGTATTTTCTTGTGCTTTTATTTTACCCAACACGGTAAACAATAAACTTGAGGTAGATAGCAAAAATGGATGAGGAGGAGAAATATCAGATTCAGGTTCAGTAATACAGAAGCAATCCTGCTTCCCGCAACACTTTTACTTTCGTCGCCACTCCAGCCCGAGTGGGTATAGTGTACCGGGACAGGCCTCTCACACCGACCTGGCAGCCAGGGTATCACTCGGAACTTTGAGGAAAACAAATCTCTGCCACAGACCTTTTTCCTAGAACGTAGATAATGGAGAAAATCCTCTTCAGTAGTATTTGTGCTTGAATCTCCCTCAGGTAGTATTTTCCTCAGGTTACCGACTGACAGGTTGCTGACATCCAACCTCTCAGTGTCCGGTTACCTCGATCCCCGATGGATTGTCTAGGCCCTGTTGGATCGCCAGCCTCTCTTGGCTCTTCTCAGACGGACTCCCCACCGAACAGCACCCTCGCTTGGGATCTTTTTCCTCAGAATTTGGGGACCCAGCCGATTACTGGGGCCCCGCCACAGCTTCAAATGTTCCGGGAACCAGGAACACCGGGTGCCACGCGCACCCCGGCCTGGTTGGCCATCTCGCCGGGGAGCCGTGATGTGTGGTCAACCTGAAGGTGGGTGCCGCACCCAGAACAAGAACCCCGCCCAATGGCGTCTGCTCCAGAAGTACCCTCTCCCAGCATGCCCCGCGAGGGAGAAACCCTTCTCATTGGATGCTGGCAAGAGGCACCCTAGCCTGGACTCCACTGGCGCCACCTGTCGCTCCGGAGTGGTATAGCACCCCAGCAACAACAGAATGAGCCCACAGTACAGCCCAGCTGAAACAGAGACCCAATTTAGACAAATCAAGTGGATGAGAGCCAACTAACTCTCTCATCCCCTTTAAATTTAAAATAGCACCTGTACAGAAAGTACACAGGCGCTACACACATATGCCAATTTCCTTCATATTTCTTAGTATGCCCAGCTTTTCATTATTTCAAATGCATCTTGCATTACTTTGGTCACCACTATGCCCATAGTTCCTTCCATAGAGACCTGTCTTCTGAGCTTGGTGGACTCCCTGGCTTTTACAAACACCATACAGTACGTACTCTCTGATTTAAATTGTTGTAGAAGAAAACAGCGGCACCCTGGAAAGCGTTTGTTAATAGGGCTCTTCCCTTCTATAAAGCCACATATTTGAGTAGGGACGAACTCCACAAATCTGACAAAGTTTGGGGTGGATGGATTTCCTCCACATCCACCATTTCTGATTAGGGTCAACTGTCCACTCGTGGTATATTGGTAATCCTGATCACTGCTAACTATCTTGACTGATTATTTTGCTTTATGCATTACCACTTACATGTACCTCTGGTCTTTACATTTCTGGGGATGGTTTTCATTTGGGTTTCTTCTTCTTGCTCATTCTATTAATGATCACATGGCTGAGATGGTTTGGGTAGGAGCAATATCCAGCATTTGAATGTTATTTAAAGCGGTAGTTCACCCTCACTGACATGATTTTTCCATCGAGACAGGCATTGTAGCGCGAGCTACAGTATGCCTGTCCCGATTTTTTTACCCCCGTACTCACTGTGTACTCGTACATTAAAGATTTCGGCTCCCGCGGGGAATGGGCGTGCCTATGGAGAGGGAGGATGATTGACGGCCGGCCCTGGCACGTCACTCTCCCCGAAGACAGCCGGAGTAGGTCTCGGCTCTTCACGGCGCCTGCGCACAGGCTATGCGCAGGCGCCGTGAAGAGCCAAGCCTATTTCGGCTATTTCCGGAGAAGCGTGACGCGCCAGAGCCGGCCGTCAATCATCCTCCGTCTCCATAGGCACGCCCATTCCCCGAGGGGAGTCGGTATCTTCGATGTACGAGTACAAGGTGAGTACGGGGATAAAAAAATCGGGACAGGCATACTGTAGCTCGCGCTACAATGCCTGATTTTATGGTAGAGGAAAAAAATTTTTTTTTTTGGGGGGTTTATAGGGTGAACCCCTGCTTTAAATGTTATCCAGGGGATTTTTTCCTCAGTATTTTTATTTGCAAATTGTTCTATTTACGTGTACCTACTGCAAAACACTAAAGCCCAGTACACACGATCGGAATTTCCGATGCAAAAAGTCAAACTGACTTTTTCCATTGGAAATTCCGACCGTGTGTATGCCCCATCGGAGAAATTCCATCGGAAATTCTGATGAATTCCATCAGAGTTTAAATATAGAACATGTTCTATTTTACTCCGATGGAATTCCGTCGGAATTCTGATGTGCTTTTGGCCGGGCAAAAGCCTGATCGTGCGTACTCGGCATTATAAATAGAATTTGACAACAATAATTAATGGCACCCCTAAGCGTGTTGCACGTTTTGTTAATGATTGGTCAGTGCAGCTATGTGACCGTGCTGGCCAAAGATAAGCGCATCTGAGACAACAGCTTTTGGTATGGTGTTCCAGAAGAAAGAGAGCACGTTTTATTGGCCAGCACAACCACATACAGTAGTCCCTGCTGTACAAAGGATTACAAGAGGCTAATATCAAGTCAAATGTACTTAGTGTATGTAAACTCTCACAATAGGTTTCCCTTTGTTGATCTCTTTTGCTCTTATATATACTATTGAAATAATAATTGTATTATCTGTTTGCATTGTTCCCTGCTATCTCTATGGACTAATAAACACCTCCCCCTGTTATAGAGAAGAGGGGAAGGTGTTATGTAGTCCTAAATCACTCCTTGTCCTAGGGTGAAAATGCTTCTAAGTACGGCTGGCAACCTAGGACAGGAGGTGTGGTAATAGCAGGATGACCAGTTTAAAGTGAGAGAAAAAAAAATGAATGCAGCCATCACATCTAAGTAACACATAAGCTGTTTGTTTTGTTTTTTCATTTTGTGTAGCACAAGGGGGGGGGGGGTTATAGCCCTGGTCAGATTTTTTATTTTTTTGCCATCTGCGTCCCATTGGGGAAATTTCTCTTCACTTCCTGCCATAACCACAACAAGAAGTAGGAGGAAATCCACCTGAAATTAGGAAATCTCTGGTTGTCACCAGAGTCCCCAGAACTAGTGCCCCTCTGGGAAGATTTGGTGATGACCCAAAATTTGGCACTTTCTTTCCCTTTCTGTGACAACTGCCACTAGGACTGGGGGGGGGGGGGTGAATCTCCCTAAGACTAGGTTCACATTTATGTGGCTGCAGGAAAGTATGTAAATCACACACATTCCTGCACCCGGCAACTGCTCTACTATTTAAAACCATTTATCATTTTCCTTCCACTTCACACTTATGTGCCACTTTGCGTTGGTCTATTACATAAAATCCCAATAAAATAAACTTATGTTTTTGGTTGTAACATGACAAAATTTGCAAAATTTCAAGCAGGTATGAATACTTTTTTCAAGAAACTGTAGGTGTGAACCTAGACCTAACAGGGACACAGTCCATGATAAGGCATTCTAAGCCCCCTCTATCCAAAACTAATATATATATATATATATATATATATATATATATATATATATATATATACATACATGTAATCCCATTCTCTCTCATTTTATTTAAGGTTTAGCATTTCAGTGTCATTAAAAAAAGTAATTTTCAATATTATGAATTTAGAAGTTTTTATTAAAATAATACCATGTCATTGTGCCACGAAGGTTCTTGTTTAGACACTTCCTGTTACAGGTGAATATGCTCCGTTGGTGTCTCCCAACTGTTTTCATGAGTTGTCACATCTCAACAGCTTTTATGTAGATATTGTCCTTTGTTTTCACCATACAGAACTGCATCTTAAGAAATGTTGTGTAGACCAAAAGGGACTGCAAAGAGACTGCAGGAGATCAATGACCCTGAAATATAACAAACGATAAAAAACATATGTTTTTCAACAATGGAAAAAACTTAAACCTATTTTAGTAATAATGCAATTGTTTAATACACAATGTTTTATCAAACAAAATGTCAGGTAGGGTTTCTGCCAGCAGCGGCCCATCCATTAGGGGCGCCACCCCCCCAATTCATGCCCCCCCCCCCCCCCCCCCCCCCAAAAAATCCCAGCCGCCACTGGTTCCTGCATGACCTATTAATGAATACAAAGCTGCTATAACTTGTGGCATATAGCTGCTTGGAGTTTAGCTTTAAACATGATCTTTCTGTATCTTGTAGCCCTTTTTTCATTCCTTCTCTTAGGAAAAACAATACCTGACCAAGATTCTAGGAATCTAAAATAGTTTTTTCTCAGACTGAAACTTCCACTAATAGCAGATCTATGAATGCATAGATGACAGACGCTTAAAGAGAAGCTGTGATCATAATAGCAATGTAGCATAGCATTTAACAAAGCACCTCTCACGCATAGAACATAAATTACATGTGCTTCCCATTTTCTAAGTGCTTCCATTTTGTGTAATTATTCAGGCAGCATTCTAGTTAGAAAGCTAGTTATGTATGAACTGAAGTCTTTGCCTTCCATGGAAAACCTTGTATAGTCAGTGCACTCTCTATCTCTGATGGGTTTAGCTCTATCCACATTCCACCTAGGCACAGCCAGCTCCAAGCAGTAAAGCCAGTAATGAGCTTCCGTCATTTCATTTTGTCAAATGCTTTTTTTGGCCTTTTTTTCTTGATTCTTATTGTACTATATTGGGAAGATGGATGTAATTGTGGTAAAAAAAACATAACCTAAAAGGTTCTCAGTTGTCAGTCTTTAAAGCATAGGAGGGAAATGCATATGAGGGTGCAGATTTCTTGCAGGGTACCTGGTAAGCTTGGAAAAACAAAACCTGCCTCTGAAGCCCTGTACACATGGGCAAGAATTTCGTCAGAAAAACAACGTTGTTTTCCCTTACGAGATTCTTGGTAAGAATCTCTTGCCGCCCGAGTGTACAGACTCTCCTTTCAAAAGAACCGCTGTTCTCTTGAAAGGAAATAACGCGGTGACGTCATCGCGTACGACGAGAATGCGCTCGTCACATTTGATGCTGTCGCCGCCATCTTGCTGCACCCTACCTATGCCTGGGAAGCTACCATGAATGCGTCAAAGTCATTTCGAGGATGCACGAGTTTCCGCGGTTACAGGTAAGTATACACACTCGGGTTTCTCAGCAGGAAAACTGCCGAGAATCTCACGACGAGAAAAATAGAGAACATGTTCTCTATTTTTCTTGTCTAGATTCTGGGCAGTTTTCTTGTCGAGAAACCTGAAAGCCTCGTACACACACTCGGTTTACTTGGCAAGAAAGCTCTGCCAGCAGTTTTCTTGCTGGTTCTTGCCGAGTAAACCGAGCGTGTGTACGAGGCTTGATTCTGCAAATCCTTTCATACAGAAGAGCCTGTACTTTTATGCTAGACCAAATGTAAGGCTGGAGTTTAGCTTTAAGCAAAGCTGTGCTTTGCCCATCCAAGGCAGAGTAAGAGGCTTGCTTTAATGCCCCATCCCCAGCAGCTCATTCTAACATGTCTTTCATCTTCTATGCTCCAATCAGCTGCCAGGAGCAAGGAAAGGCCAAATCCTGAGGACTCTTTCTACCGAATGTTATAACACTGGACCATGCACCCAGCATCAGTGCCCTTGCATGCTCCTCCATAGCTGAAGGCTGCAAGGAACCAGAGGGAGAGAGCAAAAGAAAGGAGTTTTTGGAGAGGGCATTAAATCATGCCTGCATGGACAAAGCAATAGTATATCTAAAGCAAACATGTCCTGAGTTTGATATGGAGGCTGCATTTGCTGCCCACCTCCTGAAAATGCTAGTTGCTTGGCGGACAATTAATTTTAAGTTGCATGCATGAAACAAGTAAAGTCATAATGAAGTCAGAACACTTGGGGCCAGATTCTCAAAAGAGATACGCCGTCGTATCTCTGAGTCTGGCCGGTCGTATCGATGCGCCTGATTCTTAGAATCAGTTACGCATAGATTTCTATTAGATCCGACCGGCGTAAGTCTCTTACGCCGTCGGATCGTAACTGCATATTTACGTGTCAAAATATGTAAATCAGGCGGGGGCGTGACCGGATGTGGAAAGTGTGAGCGTGTGAGGAGCGAGATGCCGGTGTGATCGAACTGCCTCGCCCCAACCCCCCTTCCTCCTCGCCGGGGAATCCTCTCCTCAACGCCGAGCAGGATGGCACAGTGAGCGGCTCACTACCTCACCGCAGCTGACATCGTGGAGCTGTCTAGCTCCAACCCCCCTCCTTCCTGCCGGGGAACCTTTTTCTTTTTTTCTTAACGCCGTGCAGGACGGCAAAGTGTGAAGCTTACCCTACTTCAGCGCAGCTGACACCGTGGAGCCGTCGGGACCCGGCCGGGTTCCCTCCCCCATCTCGTGCGGGCGCGTGAGGGGATTGGATCGTGTCGCTTGCAGGAAGATCAGGTGACCCCCAGCTGTTTTGCTCCAGCCTCTCCCCCTCTGCATAGGGACAGGGATTCTCTCCCCTACACAGATTGAAGCAGTGCTCGTTCGCTGCACGGCTCAGCATGACTCAGCATGGCATGATTAGAGGGGGGAGTGAGTGAGAGAATGAAGCACTGGTGAGCACTGGCGAGCAGCTGCATATGTCCCTTCTTTGTACCCTGGCTCCCCAGTGTTGGTTTGCTGTACTGGCCGGGTGTTTTGGGTTCCCCTGACGGAGAAGGAAAAGGAAAGGGGGGTAAATAATAAATAAAAATAAAAAAAAAAGGCTGCTGCGGTTGTAGTTAAATGGACCTGATGCTCTGATGTCTGTTAGTCACAGCTTATAAAGGCAGTCAAAGCTCAGACCTCTTCTCTGCCCCGCTCTGTTACTACCAGTTTCACATTACCTGGTTACAGGAGGAGAAGTGGGCTGCAGCGCCATGCCAGATCCTCAGAAATACTGAAAGACGGCAAGGGATCAATTTATAAGTGAAATTTGGGGGCTTGCAGAGCAATTGAGGAGCTGGGCCAGTGAAATACAGTAGTAAAAGCAGGGTGCATACGGATTTTGAGTGGATTACTGCATTGCTGTGCTTCTGTGACCAACAAATATTCCAGGACCTAAAGACCTCCACCTCCCTCTGGACAGGGCACGTGAGTAACGGACTGTAAATAAAGGTTAATTGGAATTGGAAGATTAATGGAATGAATATGGAAGTGCTGGTGCCATTGCTGAACTGTTGTTGTTTTTTCTGCCTCTCCGGTGCTACCTTTTCTCTCTTCCTCTTCTCTCTCCTGCTTTTTCGTTGATGGCTTTTAAGGCCACATAAAGTAGCAGGTAACAGCAACATAGGATTTGAGGGAATGTGTGCAAATACAGGTGTAGTAGCAGAAACAATAGGCACACCATTAAAAAACGCTTCCTTTTTTTTTGTCTTATCTTTTTGAAGAATGGCAGCAGCTATTAAAAAAGGACAGTCCAATCAGGAGAGCGGGTGCCCCCAAATAACCCGAGCTGCAAAAGATAAAGAGAAGGCCGCGCAGGCAGCAGCAGCAGCGGTAGCAGCAGCTAAACTGGAACAGTTTTCACACACTTTAGCAAAATCACCTGGAAAAATGGCACAGCACTCACAAACGCAGGTTAAAAATCAATCAGGGGCAGCGATGGACAGGAAAAGCGGTGGACAAGGTTCATCAGCTCCCAAAGTAAAAAAAAACCCTGTGGTGGAGCCCCAAGGAGGGGGCGCAATGGCATTAGCAAAAAATACTGTAGAAGTTCCCTCTGTAAATATAGCCGATGACCCCAGGCGAGAGGAAGAGCCAACATTGAAGGAGATACTAAGTGCCGTAAACGCATGCAGGGGGTCATTGAACAATCTGACTAACCAGATAAAAGAAATAAAGGAAGAATTAGTGATAGTGGGCCAGGAACTACAAAAGACCGTACAAAGGTTAACATCAGCAGAAGAGAGAGTGAGTCAAGTAGAGGATGAGGTGTACATTTTAAAACAACAGATGCAAGAATTAAAGGAACAAAATGGATGGCAGGCATCTAAACTTGATGAAATTGAAAACCGGCTACGCAGAAATAATATTCGGGTGGTAGGCCTCCCGGAACATAGTGAGGGTACGGACCCCATAAAATTTTT
This sequence comes from Rana temporaria, assembly GCF_905171775.1. Classification (NCBI taxonomy): domain Eukaryota; kingdom Metazoa; phylum Chordata; class Amphibia; order Anura; family Ranidae; genus Rana; species Rana temporaria. Next base: position 185,185,818 of record NC_053492.1, read on the forward strand.
TGAAAAATGGTTCAGAGACATGTTTGGGGAAGATGCCTTTTCATCACTCTTTGCAATAGAAAGGGCCCATAGAATTCCGTACAGAGCGCACCTTAAGGATGGACACCCTCGGCCCCTGCTTCTGAAGTTTCTTAATTTTACTGATAAGGTAGCAGCACTGCAAAAAGCAAGAGAAAAAGGGGACATTTTTCATAATGGCTCAAGGATTTCACTATTTCCAGATTTTTCTCCAGAACTCAGTAAACGTAGGGCGGAGTTTACACCTATCAAACGTAACCTATTAAAGCACAAAATGAAATACGCACTACTATATCCAGCACGTCTAAGAATAATGACAGCAGAAGGGCCTCAATTTTTTGATACACCAGGAAAAGCAGCACAGTGGCTGGAACAGAACAAAGTACAGGAATAAACTATGAGCTGATTAACTGGACAAAACGTAGAGGATTGAATAAGGGTTATAAGTTGGGGAGGGGGGGGTGGGGTTTTTTTTTTTTTTTTTGAAAAACTAGGGAAGAAAAGATTAGAAAAGTAAAATCACCTTAAACACATATTAAGAGGAAAGGGGGAAAAAGAGAAAGACAAATTAATATTAATAGATAGATGTAGAATGGGGTAGGGGGGTAGGGGGGAGGGGAAGAAAAGGAGTACACATTTATATACACACGTGAATACGTGTGCACACTGGATTGGGAATTTATCACTCCCCCGGCGGTGAGGGGGATTTTCTCCTCCCCCTTCTCTTCGTCCCCTTTTTTTTTTTTTTTTGGGGCGAGGGCAGGGGAAGGTTTCGCACGGGATCACGATAGAGATGGATGGTAATGTAAGGGAAGGATGGAAGCGTGAGGTCACATGTATAGCCCTAAGGGTAGGCCTAGATAGGCAAGGGGGGAGGGGGGAGGTGGGAGGGGGGGAGGGGGGAGTAGACTTATATCATAGCACAAGTATCACGTTTCACTTGCCTAGCACAAGGGAAAGGATTGTATTTGAATATCAATTTAAATGCTTTCTTTTTCTTTCTTTTTCCTGGGTAAATGTAAAAAAGGTATACAATTTTGTTTTTTTTCTCCTTTTTTCTTTTTTTTTTTTTTTTTTATCTCTCTGATGTTAAGGGTTTGTTTTGGTTTGATACCTTTGGTCGGGTATGGGACCTAAAATGATAAATATAGGCTCCTGGAATGTCCGGGGGATGGGGGACCCAGTGAAAAAAGCTGCAGTCTTCACTACCCTGGAGTGGTATGGGGTGGAGGTGATCTGCATTCAAGAGACTCACTTGACTAAAGAAACAAAGTTAAAACTGGTTAATAAAAGAAAATATCAAAGCCAATACCATTCTGTCCACTCTTCTTATTCTAGAGGAGTGAGCATAATGGTAAAAGCTGGCGTATCATTTGCATGCATGGAGTCAAGAATAGATGAATTGGGCCGCTATATCTTTTTGCACTGTCTGATAGAAAATGTACCATATGTATTGGCTAATATTTATATACCCCCCCCCTTCAAGATGGAGGTGTTGTATAAATTGATGGAATTTGTGGTAAACAAGGTAAATATTCCGGTACTAGTGGTTGGAGACCTGAATAACGTGCTAGATAGAACTATTGATAGATTTCCACCGGGGATACGGAGCTCAGGGGAAGGAGAGGGGCATCTAAGTCAATTTCTGAAAGAGGTTGGGTGGTGGGACATTTGGAGGGTGAAACACCCAGACCTGCGGCAGTATTCTTGTTTTTCAAGTACATATTCTACATTATCAAGAATAGACATGGCCCTGGGAAACGGCGTATGTTTACAAGCAGTTAGCAAAATATCCTACTACCCGAGAGGGGTTTCTGATCATTCCCCCCTGGTACTGACACTGAATACAGGGAAAAAATGTCCCCCAAATAATTGGAAAATAAGTCCTTTCTGGCTAGAAGTGATAGGGAAGCCAGAAGAAATTAGTATTAAATTAAGGGAATTTCTGGACTTTAACGCAGGGACAGCGCCAGAGGGAGTGGTGTGGGACGCCCTAAAGGCATTCCTCAGGGGTATATTGATCCAGCAGGTAGCTAAGATTAAGAGAAACTCAAGGGAATGGGAGGAGAAAATCAGGGAAGAGGTCCTAGAGGCTGAAAAGCAATATGTAGAAAATCCAACATTGCCTAAACAACAACTATGGCTGGAGAAGCAACAGGAATACAAGTTAGTGGTTAACAAGAAAGTTGAAAATAAGCGTCTATTTCAGGAGCAGAGCGCTTTTTCGGAGGGGGAAAGTGTGGGCCATACTTTGGCCCTCCTAGCGAAAACTAATATGGCACCCTCTAAAGTTCCAGCAATTAGGACGGTAGGGGGGGGATATCATTCGAAACATCTGCAATAGTAGACACGTTTGCAGCTTACTATAAAGATTTATATAGATCAAAAAAGGGGGAAGCTAAAGTGCAGATGGAAGAATTTTTTAAAGGAATAGGAACTCCAGCTTTGTCAGAGGAAGATAGAAATGATATGGAATCCCCAATCACATTATTGGAATTACAACAGGCAGTCAAAGGACTCTCCAATCAAAAGTCCCCAGGGCCAGATGGCCTGCCAGCGGAGATTTACAAACAATATGGTGAGGTACTGCTCCCGGAATTACTGAAAACATTGAACTGGGCGATAGAAGGAGGAAGGCTACCCCCCTCAATGATGGAAGCAATTATTATAGTGCTTCAGAAGGAAGGGAAGGATCAACTAGATACATCATCTTATAGACCTATATCTTTGCTTTGCTCAGATGTAAAAATACTGTCTAAGGTATTGGCGACGAGAATAAACAAATATATTCAGAAATTAATACACCCAGATCAATCTGGATTTATTCCAAATCGGTCCACAAGTATAAATATAAGAAGGTTGTACCTAAACTTACAGACTCCAGCGGAGAATATGGGAGATAGGTCTATTCTATCATTGGATGCCACCAAGGCCTTTGATAGCCTGGAGTGGGACTATCTCTGGCATGCTCTGGAGAAGTTTGGGTTTGGTCCATCTCTTATTAACTGGATAAAGCTACTGTATAATTCCCCAAGGGCCAAAATAAAAATAAACAACGAAGTTTCACAGTCATTTGAATTGGAAAGGGGAACGAGACAGGGATGTCCATTGTCCCCCCTCCTCTTCGCTCTGGCAATTGAACCTTTGGCGATTGCTATTAGAGCCAGACAGGAAATACAGGGGTTTCAGAGAGGAGCAGAGGAGGAAAAAGTCGCACTTTATGCAGACGATATCCTTCTTTTTTTGGGCAATTCTACAACCTCCCTTAAAACGGCAGTCCAAACAGTAGAAGCGTTCGGACGATTTTCGGGCCTAGTAATAAATTGGGAAAAGTCAACACTCTTATTAGTGGACCCGGTAAGCAATATGGATGGAATGGGAATCCCTCAATTAAAAATTGGGGAGAAGATGGAGTATCTAGGCATTGTGGTAACATGTAACCCAGAACAATTTATAAACAACAACCTAGTGCCACTTCTGGGTAAATTTAAACGCAAAGCGGAGATATGGGGACATTTGCCACTATCGGTGGCCGGCCGCAGGAATTTAATCAAAATGATATGGATGCCACAATTGCTCTATATACTCCACAACTCCCCAGTGTGGATTGATAATCGATGGTTTAAAAAAATAGAAACCCTTTTTAGGACCCTAATCTGGAAAAAGGGTAAAGCAAGGATCAGTCTCCGAACGTTGCAATTACCAACAAATAGAGGAGGATTAGCGGTCCCACACCCTTATAGTTATTTTTTGGCGGCACAGTTGCAGCATTTGGGGGGGTGTAGTATAGAGGGGGGTGGAAACGCAAGCGGGAAAATGATGTTAAGAGGATCTCCGCATAGATCTGTAATAGAGACCTTGGAGGCTAACTCCTTCTCGGTGAAAAATCCTACAGTAAAGATGGTGGTAAGAATATGGCAAGCAGCAAAATTAGCTTTGGGCTATAAAGGATTAACAGAATATTCCCCACTATGGGACAATAACAATCTAAAAGAAATTCTCGCCATGGGGAAACTAAAAGAATGGGATAAAAGGGGGATAATCAGAGTGGTACAATTGTACACAGGGTGCACATTAAAACCTTTCTCAGAGCTAAGTAGTAAATATAGCATCCCAAACTCCATGTTTTTTACTTATTTACAGGTGAGACACGCACTACAAGCCCAATTTAAATTACAGCCGATAAGATGGCAAAAGCTCACGCATCTCCAAAGACTAATCAACACGGGGGTTCTGAAAGGTCTTATCTCAGAATTATATGAACAGATCAGTGATCAGTTAATAGGAAAAGAGAAGCTGAGCAGGAACAAACAGAGATGGGAGGAGGATATTGGACCTTTAACGAACGACCAATGGGATAGGATACTGGAATTAGGGACAAGGGTCTCATTAGCCCCGTCACAACGGGTCTTCCATTTATTCCTCATACACAGGGTCTATTATACCCCAAAGAAACTATATGGATTTGGATGGAAGCTGGATGATAAATGTCCCAGATGTCAAAATACAGGGGACCTCATCCACATGATGTGGAAATGTCCAAAATTGCATAGATATTGGGTAAAAATCTTGGATATTATAAATACAACCTTCAGTGTTACGCTGGAACCTGAAGCTAGGGTTTGCCTGTTAGGATGCATAGAGGAGAGAATGGGGCAGAGGGATACATTAGAAGCAGTTATAAGATGCCTGTTTCAGGCGAGGAAATTAATAGCATTAAAATGGCAAGCACAAAATCCACCCACAGTAGAGGAATGGGTCAATGTAATGAATAGCACAATTGGGAAGGAAAGGAGAACATGGATTAGAAGGGGTAACCTCAAAAAATTTAACGCAATATGGGAGCACTGGTTACGTAAAATAGGCCGCTCACTTTAAATCAGGGAAAATTGGCAAAGAAAAATCTAAGGAAAAGAATGGAATTAAAAACGTGTAAGCACTTTAAAAACAAGATAGGAGGGAGGGAGGGAGGTGAGGGGAGGGGTGGGAACGGGATGTATGGTTATTTTTTATTGTTGCAATAATTTTTTTCTTATATGCACATAAAATGCACTAAGTATATAAAAAGAATTGATCTGTAAATTGTTATTTGTAACTGTATGGAAATAAAAAAAGTATTGAAGTAAAAAAAAAAAAATATGTAAATCAGCTAGATACGCAAATTTACGAACGTACGCCTGGCCGACGCAGTACAGATACGCCGTTTACGTTAGGCTTTTCCCGGCATAAAGTTACCCCTGCTATATGGTGGCGTAAGTGCAGCGTACCAATGTTAAGTATGGCCGTCGTTCCAGCGACGAAATTTAAAAATGTTACGTCATTTGTGTAACTCGTCCGTGAATGGGGCTGGACGTAATTTACGTTCACGTCAAAACCAATACGTCCTTGCGGCGTATTAGGGGCAATGCACACTGGGAGATTTCCACGGACGGCGCATGCGCACAAAGTTACGCCAAACTACGAGAATCTGGCCCATGGTCTGCATTCTTTTTCTGAGTTGGCGACTCAGAAAGTGTTAACGTTTTTTGATTATGTTGACGTCAAGCAGTTGAGGACAGATCGGTTACTATTGGCAGACAACTTACTACCTTAGTACAAGACTTTTTTTTTTTTTTTAACACTCTAAGAATCTAAAGAGAATGATTTTTTTTCATTTTAATACATACCTATAGTTATGAGTCACTGAGGCTTTTGTATTGTACAGTGCAGAAGCCGCTGTGTTAGGCTGATTTCACACTGGCTTAAGGACAGGCGTTTAAAAATGCCCCTCAAATGCCTATGCACAATATTCAATAGACAGCACATTGTGCTGTTCACATTACAAGAACATGACGTGTTAGCGTCGCTTCGCTTAAAAATTTAAGCTTCATGTTGAGTCAGGAGGCGTTGCAGCTTTTCACACCTCCCATTCAAGTCTATGGTGACGCTCCACAAACGCTTGGCAGGCATTTTCGGCGTGGTTTTGGGGCGGTTGCAGAGCGGTAAAATCTGTCACTTTCCATAGTGGACCAGTTTTAACGCTCATCAAACGCTATGAAACCATGCATAGGGCGTTTAGGGAGTGTTTTAACACTTCTACAAAGCTCATTGACGCCTGTCTGATGCACATACTAATGCTTTACAAACGCTATAGGAGCTTTGTGGAGCGTCAGTAATTTTGCAAGTGTGAACAAGCCCTTAGGATGGGGAACAGAGAGTTGACTTTATCAGTGTGTTGCTGCTTTATCGTTATCTAAATACAGGCACAAGGGTGTCCCTTGACTGAGCTGTATTATTGCAGGGGACACAAGTAGGGATATAATCTGTCGGTGCTACCCTACATGAATATCTGCATCAGGGCATTAAAGCAGACCTTCAGTTATTTTTTCATTTTTCCATCTATTAAATATTTTTCCTTTGTTGTTTTTAACTTTGGATAGTAAAACTTTTTTTTTCTGCCAGTAAATACCTTATACAGCCCACTTCCTGTTTCTTGTCTGGTAAAAAGTCTAGGCTTATGACATCTTGCACAGCTCTCTCTCTCTCGTGAAAGTTTGCCAGGAAGGGAGGGGGGTGAGTCATTGGAGTGCCAATGAGAGCTGCAGAGCTGGAGGTGTGCCTCTGTGTAAATCCAGGAAGTGAACAGGCAGCAGCTTCAGCTGCCCACAGTTAACATGGCTGCAGCCAGACTCAGTGGAGGGAGATTTCCGCAGCATATTTGGCAAGTACAGAATCACAGTTCTTTTTTAAAGACAATTACAGTTTTTCTTTTGTCAGATATGACCGATTATAGGTATGCATTTTATCTATAAATTAAACTGTTTGCACACATTTTCATTTGGGTGATGGATGTCCATGCTACATTTATAAGTAGGCTTCAGGGAACCCAGAGAGGGTATGATATTAGAATATATTAGCTGAGTGACCAACAGATAGCAGAAAGAAAAGTCCACGCAGGATAGACCGTAATAGGAAGGAAGGGAATAGGTTGCAATGAATGCCAAATGCAACAAAGGGTTACAATTTACCACTTCAGCTCTTGTACCTGCATACCACTTATGGTCTAATGCAATTTTTACATTTACAATTTTACATGATTCAATTTTGGTTCTGTGTGTGACTCTAAAAGCACATTTCTGCTACAGTGCATTGTGAAGTTTTAACCAAATAGTGTAAAAATGGCTTGCTTTGTGAAAGACCAGGCTTTTTGAGTTATGTCCTAGGAAGGTAGGTGGAGGTATTTGTATAACCAAGATTCATGAGTGTTTAGGTAACCTAATCGAATATATTTAAGCTAATGGGGCCTACAAATGAGCCAAATAAGATGCTGTACGGCAGGGCTCAAAATTTCAAGTCCTGCGCTACTAGCCAGGCCTTAAGGGTTACTCGCCACCAGTTTTTTTTTTTTTAAAGTGTATTTTGTGCGTGTACTCGAGAGAGGAGCCGGACTGCAGGAGTTGGGAGTAGGCAGGCCTCCCCCAGAGGCAATCTGCCACCTTTCTCCATGCCCCAGCTGGCAATGGCGGGTGTGAGGGGGTCCTCCCACACAGCCTGCCCTACCTGCTCCGCTTTGAAGCCCAACGGGGAAGAGGGACTCCCTACAAGGGAGTGAGAGGATCTAGCCCACTCAACCAGCCCCGTTAGTCCTTTGCCTCTCTTTTTAGAGACCGCGTGGTCAAAGTGCGTGCATGTTAACCCAATTTTAAGTGTGTGTAAGTGTGGTGGTTTTTGTGGGAGGGGGGTGGGCGTACTAGGCGCAGGCTTACCTCGCATAGCACACCCACCGGGAGACGGGCTGAGACCACCAAACTCAATTTACATGTAGCCGAGACCGGGATCCGAACCCCTAGCTGCAGAGGTGAATGGCTTGTCGGCGCAGTGCCAATCGCGTTGAGCCACCGCAGCTCCCTACTCGCCACCAGTTGACCCAACCAATCCCTACTCTGCACCACCCCTAATTCTGCCCCTAAACACGCCCTCAAATTATCTCATGAAATGACACTTACATGTTTTATGCCAAATTAAGTTACAAACTTTATCAGTGCAGCCACACCTGTGCCCACCATTGCAGCCTCTGCCCACCATTGCAGCCTGTGCCCACTGTGCCCACCATTGCAGCCTGTGCCCACCATTGCAGCCTCTACCCACCATTGCAGCCTCTGCCCACTGTGCCCACCATTGCAGCCTCTGCCCACTGTGCCCACCATTGCAGCCTCTGCCCACTGCGCCCACCATAGCAGCCTCTGCCCACCATTGCAGCCTTTGCGCACTGTGCCCACCATTTCAGCCTTTACTCACTGTGCCCACGATTGTAGCCTCTGCTCACCTGTGCAGAGGATAGCCCCAGGGGAAAAGGAGCTGGGAGTGGGGGGGAGCGGGGGTACCGCCAGCATGCAGGGATTGATTGGGAGCCGTTCTCCCATCGATCACCCCGGGGAAGAGAAAAGCCACAGGATTACATGGCTGATAACCCGCTGTTACAGCTGACTTTACATTGCAGCTCCCTCCGCTCCGTTCGCGGTTACACACAGCCCCGCCTCCTGACCCTGTGCCTGTATCAGATTGACAGAATTCCAGTCCAATGCTGGGACGTGTTTTGTCTATATGATACAGGCATGGGGTCAGGAGGCGGGGCTGTGTGTAACCGCCAACGGAGCAGGGGGAGCTGCAATGTAATGACAGCGGGTTATCAGCTATGTAATCCCGTGGCTTTTCTCTTCCCCAGGGTGATTGATGGGAGAACGGCTCCCGATCAATCCCCGCATGCCGGTGGTAGCCGCGCTCCCCCCCACACTCCCAGCTCCTCGCCAGAAACGATTTTGCACTCGCAAAATGCGAGTCGGCGAGGGGAAATTTTAAGGGGTGCTGTACGGGCCACAGAGACAGGATTTCTGAATAGCTTATTTTGAAGAGGTGAAATAATCAGTAGTTCTTAACATTTTTTAACTGGATTGGGTGAATAATTTTTCATATCTAGGACCTTATTGTCTGTCCCTTCAGGTTGTAGTAAAGCTCTTAGGCCCCGTACACACGGTCGGACCGAACTGATGAGAATGAATCGAAGTTCAGTTTCATCGGACCAAACCAACCGTGTGCATAGGCCATCGGTCTGTTTTCCTTCGGTCCAAAATTTTAAAACATGCTTCAAAACTGAACCGATGGACTGCTGCCCCATCGGACCAAACCGATGGTTAGTACAGAAAAGCATCGGTTCAAAACCCGCGCATGCTCAGAATCAAGTCGACGCATGCTTGGAAGCATTGAACTTCGTTTTATTCAGCACGTCGTGTGTTTGACGTCACCGCGTTCTGACCCGATCGGATTTTGGACTGACGGTGTGTACACATATCAGGCCGTACAGCCACTTCAGAGGTGAACCGATGAAAACGGTCCGACGGACCAGTCACATCGGTTTGGTCCGACCGTGTGTACAAGGCCTTAGAGATCATATATGTAAATACAAAAGAGACTGTGCCAGGCTGCATTTGCAAGTGGCAGATGCCATTAAAAAAGATGAACGTACAAAGGTATAAAAAGCAGACAATCATTTTGATTTCAGTTAGAGATCCACTTTAATGTTCATATTATGTTCTGAAAGTTACTTCAAATAAGTTCATTTTAAGTGCTCACACACAAAAGATGTTTTTACAGCTGCTGTTAGGGGCATTTGAATTTTTTTTAAACTGCCTCTAAAAGCCCCTCAATGTTGGCCTATGTGTCTATGCACACATAAACTGCCAGAGGCGTTTGGAGGCATAAGCGTTTAGAAGCATTTATAAAAAACAGCCTGTGCTTCCAGGAGCAGTAAAAATTAGCTGTAAAAATGAAAAAGGCCAAAAAGCATTTGACGTTTTTAGGTGTTTTTACTTTATAGGGAGTGTTTTTAATGAAAAAACACTAATGCCCCATACACACGATTGGTTTTCCCAGCGGTAAAAAGTCAGCCGGGAAAACCAAATGGAAAACCAAGAACCTGCTTGGTAGCTTTTTCCCCCCTACACACGACCGGTTTTCCCGGCAGGAAAACTGCCATGAGAGCTTTTGTTGGCAAACCCGGCCGTGTGTATGCTCCACCACAGGCTTTCCCCATAGAAAAACTGCCGGCTTAAAAAACGCCGGGAATCCCGGCAGGAAAAGAGAAAGCATGTTCTCATTTTTCCTGTCGGGAAAACTGCCATGGAGCATACACACTGGCAGTTTTCCTGTCCAAAAGCTGTCATGGCAGTTTTCCAGACGGGAAAACTGGTTGTGTGTACTAGGCATTACACTAAAAAACGTGCAATAACGCTAATGTAAAAAACACGGCTAAGCGTAAAAAACTGGGTGTTTTTACAGCTGCTGTAGCTCTGGCATTTTCTAAACGTTCTGCATAAGCCCTTAAGCATTGATGAAACAAATGTATTTCTTCTTCTTCAGTTTAAAAGAAAAGTAATTGTTTTAATGTGGTGTCTTTTATTTATTTTTTGCTCTGGATTCTTTTTGGCATGACCTAGATATTACATGACCATTACAAAACCAATTTTTTTCTTTTTGTGAATCTCTTGCTGATGGAATAAAGCAATCACTTCCTTTTCAAAGTAGCTCAATTAACACACCTTGCCAGCAAAGCTACATCAAGGCACTATCTATATGCCATTATGGGCTATTGATTCTTTCCAGCTCACTATAGAGAGCTGAAAACTGGCTTATATTGTGGGGTTTCTTTTATGGTTCCAACAGTACAGTCAACTTTAATAGTAGTGAATTTATGTTACCTATAATGTGGAATTTAAACTCCAGAAAAGAGAGCTTCGTCATGTTAATCAACCATGAAAGAAAACTCAAAATCTTAATTGATCTAGAGGGAAGGCAGTCAGATTAGTCACTTGATTAACATTCTGCTATTCATTTTTATAATGCTAAATACAACTTTAATTTTGTAGTATGAGATAAGCATGTAATTATTTTATTTTCTTCTAATATAATCCACTAGAACCCGTCTTTGTGAAAAAACTCCTTCATGCTTGTCTTCTTTTTTATTTTATTTTTTAGCACATATAGTAAAGAACCTGTTGATTTTAATGTTGAGATCTTCCAAGCCCTAATAGGTTTTCCTTTTACTGTACCCAGTGGTGTATTTTGGTTTTGTGCTGCCCTAGGCAAGACTAGAAACGGACAATCCCCCCTAATCTAAATTTGTCCCACCCCAGCCGCTTTAAAATTGCACACACCAATGCAATGGCAACAAACGACATACATTTTACAATCCATAGGCAATGCTTTTAAAAGCCTTTACAGGTTACCACTTTAGATTTAAAGAGGAGGTCTGGTGCTTGAATTGCTGCCTGTGATCAGACGCGCGTGGTCCGACACGCGTATTTGCCTTTGCGTTGGAGGATGGGGGCACTTAATTTTCTTTTTTTTTTTTTACACTGTTGCTTATTTTTATCACTTTTATTGTTGTCACAAGGAATGTAATCATCCTTGTGACACCAATTGGTAGTGACAGGTACTATTTATGGAGAGATCCCTAGGATCTAAGACTCCAAATCCCTCCTCTGTCCTTAAAAGCATTCAAAACACCAAGATCTGTGTTTTTGAATGCTTTTGTTTTTTGAAAACTGGCGCCAATGGTTCCAGAGGAAACTGTAAGTGATGTCATCGATTCCAGTTTACTGTTACGAACAGCCGAGCAAAGCTGATTTCAGCTTTGCTTGGCTGTCCGACCAGTCAGCAGACACACCAGCTGGCCGCTCGGATCTCCCGGTGGGACAGGAGAGACGCAGAAGATGGCGGAGATATATAGAGATCCCTCTCCTCAAAGGTAAAGGGAGGCCCCCAGGTAAGCCTGGCCTGTTTGTGCATTGTTATACATGTCCCAGAAGTGAGAACTTTAAAATGTTGAGTTGGGAAACACACTTATCATAGGTGCTTTGATGCGACAATGTGGCTCCCACATATGTTTGCAAATGTATGCAACAAAAACGTCTGTTTTTAACATGAGTAGTTGAAACAGATTAGTTATTTTTGTTGGCTAGCTTGAAAGTCTGCCTGGGCCTCTTCATATATCTTTCGGGTTAAGTGACAAGGGACCTGCTTGCCTCATTTGAAGTTAGGGTTAAGTCAGAACACTTACTGTAGGCAGATATACTATAGGTTGGCCGATATTGATGGTCATACGGCTTCGCATTGCAAGGCAGAATGTAATTGGGAGATGAACAAACTAACCTGATTGAGATAGACTGGAAAGAGAAAATCCCTCTAGGTGGACTTTTAAGGCACTAATAGTATTAAAGCGGGGGTTCACCCTAAAAAAAAAAAAAAAAAATTTCTAGCATGCCATTCAGCATACTAGCGCGAGCTACAGTATGCCTTTATATATATTTTTTGGCGCCGTACTCACAGTTTAATCGCGTGGTAAAGTTTCAGAGCGTATAGCGCCAGGAACAGCCGAGTCATACTCCGGCTATTTTCGGGAAGCGTGACGCGCCATAGCCGGCCGTCAATCATGTTCCCTCTGCATAGGAACACCCATTCCCCGCGGGGAGTCTGAAACTTTACTACGCGATTAAACTGTGAGTACGGCGCCACAAAAAATATATAAAGGCATACTGTAGCTCGCGCTAGTATGCTGAATGGCATGCTAGAAACTTGTTTTTCAGGGTGAACCACCGCTTTAATATCCAGTATACAGAGTAGTAGAAAAATATTTTATTCATAATTAAACAAAGTTAAAAGTACACATATAAGAATTAAATATTGATTTTAACTGAACAATTTCAGCAGGTATCACCGTGCTGGGGGAATATATGAAGAAACCTCCTTACATCCAGGGTTTATACTAGATATTAAAGGGGAGTTCCAGCCATTTGTATGTTTATTAAAAGTCAGCAGCAACAAAAAGTGTAGCTGCTGGCTTTTAATAAACAGACACTTACTTGCTCCAGCGCTCCAGCGACGCGCCGGCCGGGGCTCCGCTCCTCTCCCCCCTCCCCGGCCGGCGTCTTCATTCTCAGTGTGGGCACCCGGCCATGAAAGCTTTCGGCTTCACGGCCGGGCACCCACTGCGCATGCGCGAGCGGCACTGCGCATGCGCGAGCGGCCCGGCGCCGCGCCGTGTAATTGCCCAGGAGATCGCCTAGGACCTGTGACGTGTCCTAGGCGATCGCCTACAGCAGCCCCTTCCTGAAGGCGATTAAGCTTAGTCGCCTACAGGAAGGAGGAAGTGGGACAGGAAGTCCCATTCTTGCTGAAGCCCCCACTCCCCCCCCAAAAAAATTACATGCCAAATGTGGCATGTAAGGGGGAGAGGAGTGGGTTAAGAGGAAGTTCCAAATTTGGGTGGAACTCCTCTTTAATACTATTAATGCCTTAAAAGTCCACCTAGGGGAATTTTCTCTTTCTTGATTACTGGATGTGGCACAGCATATATTTGCCATTCACCTCTTTTTTTTGATTGAGATCGACTGGTTGGCATTGATGTACACAATTAGTATTAAAATACATATTTATTTTTTACTTCTGTATAACCAGGTTTGCATTGACAAAATTAAAGCAAAGATTTGCAATAATAATTATAGAGGCAGATATAGATAAACAGAGTTAGATATTGATGGATAGCCTGAGTAAATGGATATAAAAAGACACACAGGCACTGGTGCGTACATTGGCGTACAGACCTTTTTGGCACTGAACAACAGACTGAATGGAATCAAGGCATAAAGTCGTTGATGTTGACACAGCTCAGGGACCAAAGTTTGCCCACCCTGCTCTATAGTTACTGTGAAAGAGAAATAAATTAAAATGCCTCAGATAAAGTTTGCTTCTCAAAAATAAACTTGCACAAATATGATTTGTTCAAACATGCTTCATAAGGACTGTATGTTTTGTATTTAAAAAAAATGGTGCTGCTATTGTGCATTTGTGTGGCAGTGTTGACATGGTCCCTCCACTAGGAGCATAAACTTCAGACTTTGCTGGTATCCTATAAATTGGTGCTTCTACAATATGTGTGCAATAGATGCTTATAGCCTGTTCTCCGATAGGGATACCATTTTGTGGAAGACTAGGCCATAAGGTCCTAATTTGCAGGTGCAATAAATGTTAAATTTTATGGGATACCAGACTATAATTGCCAACTATGCATGCATAGTAGCAGTGCCATATTTTTATGAAGACCAAATATAATTTTGTGGTGATTTTAAAATGACCCCAACATAAAAAGCAGAAGGAAAGAGTTATTTTAAACTAGAACCAGATGAAGCTGGGACTATTAAAGCAAATGTTCTATAAACATGGAAGGTCCCATTTACTGACAGCCCCCCACCCCCTAATACAAATAGCATGTTAAAAAAAAAAAAGTTTATACAAAATATTTTATCAAAAACGTACCTTGGCCCCAGCTTCTGAGCAGGTGATGTCTCTGTGACTCCTGGGAAAAGTGGGTGCTTGAAATCCTGCAAGAATGTACTCCAGAACATTGCAAACAGACAGCTTTCATATGAGGCACTGTGACACCTGCCTCTCCCAAAAGCTAGGTCAAAATTGTGTGTGTGTGTGTATATATATATATATATATATATATATATATATATATATATATATTTATTTAGAAACTCTATTTTTAATATACTTATCAAAGCTATTTGTATTAGAGGATTTTTGTTTCCAAGCCGCAACACCTAGCCATTGTCTTGCACACAGTTCTCATTTATTTTGCTCACTGTTATTTTTGTGTCACTTTCACTCAAGGATTATATTTCCATTCTACAAAGGCAGACATTAAGGATTAAAGGGGTTGTAGAGGTACAATTTTTTTTCCTAAAATAGCTTCCTTTACCTTAGTGCAGTCCTCCTTCACTTACCTCATCCTTCCATTTTGCTTTTAAATGTCCTTATTTCTTCTGAGAAATCCTCACTTCCTGTTCTTCTGTCTGTAACTCCACACAGTAATGCGAGGCTTTCTCCCTGGTGAGGAGTGTTGTGCCTGCCCCCTCTGGACTACAGGAGAATCAGTACACTCTCTACGTTGCAGATAGAGAAACGAGCTGTGTGTTAGTGGGCATCCTGACTCTCCTGTAGTCCAAGGGAGGGGGCGAGTATGACACTCCACACCAGGGAGAAAGCCTCGCATTACTGTGTGGAGTTACAGACAGAAGAACAGGAAGTGACAGAAGAAATAAGGACATTTAAAAGCAAAATGGAAGGATGAGGTAAGTGAAGGAGGACTGCACTAAGGTAAAGGAAGCTATTTAGGGAAAGAAAATGTACCTTTACAACCCCTTTAAGCATATCTCTGCTTTTAAAATGTGCCTGCCTAAGGTCTAATTTAAACAACTGTGCCAGAGCCACCTCCATCAAATCCTTCTTTGCAGCTATTGCCTTTTTTACCACCACCCCCTTCCTTTAGAATGTAAGCTCTACGAGCCGGGCCCTCCTGTACCTTCTGTATTTAAATGTACTGTAATTGTGCTGTCCCCCCCTACATTGTAAAGCGCTGTGTAAACTGTTGGCGCTATATAAATTGTGTATAATAATAATAAGATCTGATCACAGAAATTCACTGTACCTGTCCTTGGTAAACTAATACAACCAAGAACAATGCAAACATATAAGGCTACATTTTGTAATTACAGTCTAAAATTTGTTAACAGCAGCTCTGAAGAGAGAAAGTGGTTAAAAATCTTTAGGGCCCCTTTCAAATGGAGTGGATCTGTCCAATCCGATCCGCCTGCTCAGTGGGAGATCTCTCCACTGAGCAGGCAGTTAACAGGTCCATGTCCGCTCCGCTATGCAAAACGGACCCGGACACGGGATATATTTATATATCAATTTTTTTGCTAACTTTTTGCGATTTTCTATTTTTATTCTTCAAATTCACTGTTGTTATATCAATTTGAGTTTTATGGCATGTTTTTGATAATAGTGTTTAGAATCAGGCTAAGCGGCACTTGTATTTTATCGATAAATACAAAGCTTCCTTTGGCTGAGTCGGAGAGACAGGCTGAAGTTTTTTTTCAATCTCAAAAATGAGCTACATGGTCGCGTTGCCAGAAAGAAGCATTCACTCCAGATTACAGTGTGCCAGAGGCTGTGAAGCATGTCAGGGTGTTGGGCATATTGTAACCAGGCTTTTTTATGGCATTGGCGCAGTAAAGGCATCTTTCTAGCAACTTGGCCATGCAGCTCATTTTTGTTCAAGTATTGTCATATTGTGCTCCTATGTGATGATAAATGGTTTCATATGATCACTATCCTTAATAAAATATATATATATTTTTTTAATATCAATGCCAGCTTTTCATGATTTCTGCCAGGGTATGCAAGCCTTTTGACTGTCAGGGGCATCTTCCATATCATACTCCATAACTGTTCATTCCCTAAGTAGCCAATGACATATGAATTACTTCTTGACAATTCTAGATCATTAAAACAAGATTATGGCTAAAGTGACCATTTATATTTAGTGGGAATTTTGGAGGTTATTTTGTGTGTTTTTTAAATATTGTTTTGATGTCTTTCACAAGCTTTAGACCCCATACACACTATTAGATTTTCTGCAAATTTTTGTCTTCAGATTTCCCAAAACCATGTAGTGCAAGGCCCTGCCTGATTGCATACAATTTGAAACTCTTAACCACTTCAGCCTAGGAAAGATTTGCCCCCTTCCTGACTCTGCGGTTTTTATTTTTTGCGCTATAAACAAAAAAAGACAATTTTGAAAAAAAAAAAAAAACATTTTGGACTTTTTGCTATAATAAATATAAAAAAAAATAAAAAAAATTTCTTGATCAGTTTAGGCCGATATGTATTCTACATATTTTTGGTAAAAAAAATCGCAACAAGCGTATATTGATTGGTTTGCGCAAAAGTTATAGCGTCTATAAAATAGGGGATAGATTTATTGCATTTTTATTATTATTATTTTTTTTACTAGTAATGGCGGCGATCTGCAATTTTTATCAGGACTGAGACATTGCCGCGGACAAATCGGATACTTTTGACAATTTTTTGGGACCATTGACATTTATACAGTGATCAGTCCTATAAAGCCTCGTACACGCGATCAGTCCATCCGATGAGAACGGTCTGAAGGATCGTTGTCATCGGTTAACCGATGAAGCAGACTGATGGTCCGTTCGTGCGTATACACTATCAGTTAAAAAAACGATCGTGTCAGAATGCGGTGACGTAAAACACAACGACGTGCTGAAAAAAACGAAGTTCAATGCTTCCAAGCATGCGTCGACTTGATTCTGAACATGCGCTGGTTTTTAACCGATGCTTTTGCATACTAACGATCGGTTTTGACCTATCGGTTAGGCATCCATCGGTTCAATTTTAAAGCAAGTTCTAATTTTTTTGACCGAAGGTTAAATAACCTATGGGGCCTACACACGATCTGTTTGGACTGATGAAAACGGTCCTTCAGACCGTTGTCCTCTGGCGATCCTATCGTGTGTACGAGGCCTAAATAGCCACTGATTAGTATGTAAATGTCACCGTCAGTGAAAGGGTTAACATTAAAGCCCTGTACACATGATCGGTTTGTCCGATGAAAACAGACCGTTGGACTGTTTTCATCGGTCAAACCGATCGTGTGTGCGCCCCATAGGTTTGTTTTCCAAAAAAATAGAACATGTTTTACATTTTTCCTATGGATAAAAAAGACTTCCACACAGACGATCGTTTTTTTCTATAGGTCAAAAATCCACGCATGCTTAGAATCAAGTCAACGCATGCTCGGAAGCACTGAACTTCATTTTTCTCAGCACGTCGTAGTGTTTTACGTCGCCGCGTTTGGGCACAGTCAGATTTTTGACCGATGGTGTGTAGGCAAGACCGATGAAAGTCAGCTTCATCAGATATCCGACTAAAAAATCCATTGGATTAGATTCCATCAGATATCCGATCTTGTGTACAGGGCTTTAGGGGCAATCAAACGGTTAAATGTGTTCCCTATGTATTTTCTAACTGTGGGGGGAATGTGGCTGACTAGAGGAGGAGAGAGATCATTGTTCCTTCTTGGTAGGAACACAGTTTTTGTGCAACAAATTCAGTTTTTGTAGCAAAGCAGTAAGTATCCCATAGAAGGGGGGGACCTCTGTGTCCCGTGGTGTACTTAAAGAAAAGGATTTTACAGGTAAGCTTCAAATATCCTACTTTCTTTATCGTACACCACGAGACACAGAGCTTTTACATAGTGGGACGTCCCAGAGCAATGCTCAATATGAAGGGTGGGAGACACAGATCCATCAGGCCGCCCACGGACAAGAACTGTAGACCTCTGCCTGCAGCACACTACACCCAACGGCAGAATCCTCATGTCCTCTCGCATATATTTGATAGAATTTTGTAAACTTATGGACTGAAGACCAAGTTGCAGCCTTACAGATCTGAGCCATTGAAGCCTGGTGATGCACTGCCCATGAGGAACTAATCACTCTGGTCCAGTGCGCTTTAACAGTAGAGGGAGGAACCTCCTTCCTTAAATCATAAGCTTGAATAATCACTTGACGAATCCACCTAGCAATGGTGGATTTCAATACCAGTTGGCCCCTTTCGGTAGCATCTGGTATAATGAACAAAACATCTGTTTTACGTATCTGAGCCGTAGCCTGCAGATAAACTTTAACTGCCCTCACTACATCCAGAGAGTGCAGTAACTCCTCCTCCGCTGTCTGCGGTTCAGGAAAAAAGTAAGGCAAAACAATGTCTTGGTTTAAATGAAACACCAATACCACCTTTGGCAGAAAGGTAGGATGAGGGCATAGTACAATTTTGTCTTTGTAAAAAATTAAAAAAGGTTCTTTAGAAAAAAGAGCTGCTAACTCTGATACCCTTCTGGTGGAAGAGATAGCAATCAAAAAGGCCACCTTCTTGCTCAAGAGAATCAAAGGAATCTGATGAATAGGTTCAAAGGGGTGCTCTTGCAGAGCTGATAATACTAGGTTCAAATCCCAAGGGCACAAGGGTGATTTGACTGGTTGATTTATCCACAGTACTCCTTGAATAAATGCCCGAACTAGGGAATGAGAAGCCAATGGTTTCTGAAAAAGGACTGATAGAGCTGATATTTGACCCTTGATAGTACCCAGGACTAATTTCATATCCACTCCGACTTGGCAAAAAGCGAGAATTCTACTTATGTCATATCAAGCTCTTATTTACACAAGAGATTGCCGCAAACATTGAAGGCAGACTCCACCTCTTGGTAAACTTTTCCTCCAATGGATTAAGAACCTCAAATTTCCTAGGATGAGAAAAAAGCTTAACTGGATGCTTCCAGTCTGCGTAAATCAGTTTCTCCAATAGAGGATGAACCGGAAAGGAACAGGTAGTCTGTGGGGATTTTAAAGATCCCAGGGCGGGCACAGGAAGTAGAAAAGTAGAAAAAAATTCCTCTGCAACATCTGACTCCTCAGAGTCCTCGTCCCTATCCTCCGATAGAGGAATGTCCTCCTCACCCTCATCAGATTTTACTGAAGGGAGATCTGAGGCAACTGAAGGTACTCTACCACGCTTATTTTCCCTCTGTGAGGATTTAGCGATTAATGAAGCGAATCTCCCTTCTAAATTGCTAAGGGCTACTGGCAAAGAGTCCTCGGTGACAAAAGCAGACCCAGACACCTCAGGAGAGGTTATGACCCCTGCCGGAGTCAATGGCTCATCTTGCACAGGTGCATTATAAATTACCGGAGAGGGAGGTACCAAGCGGGCCCGGGTAGAGGCTCTTGTCTTAGATGGCGATGGTTTTTTAATCCCTGTATTTTTCCTTTAAGAAGACATATTACCAAACAGAAAAAGCCAAGGTGCTATCAACTGCATATACTTCTGTGCTAGTTAAGCCTTTTACAGTATGAATAAATGAGTGATGAGTGCAAAAATCGCTGAATAGTGCACATAAAAAATAACAAATAAACAGTGTAAAAAGAATGCATAGAAATTCCAAATCAGTGAATGAATCCTCTAAACTGAGAGGAGATGTTGCCACAGATATACCAATGTCCACAGTGTGAGAACCATCTGTGATGGTGAGTGCTGAATACGTGAAACCAAACTAAATATTATGGCAAAGTGTCCCAAATTTCATAAGTATGAATGAAATGAAACATCCATATAACAGTGATCAAGTGCTGCAAAAACCAAATCCTCAGGACAGCTGGGCTCACAGAGCGCTTACTTCCCTGACGTGGGAAAAACACCTTGTGAATCCTCGGATGGGGTATGGACCAGGAACGGCGTCCTCGCCATTGGATGTACAACTTTGGTCTTCACAAAGATGGAGGCTCCGTATAGGAATGCAGACAGGATGTCACCAATATGTGGTCAAAAGGAGAAAAAAACTCCAATAGTGAAGTACATCAAGGGTAAAAAGTTTAATGAGCTTAAAAAAATGTGCTTACAAGCTAAAAGATAAAAACGAACGCTGGATACAATAATTCCGGCTGTGCGGACGGGGTGCCGCGTCACTTCCGGTCACGCCTAGCGGGGGGGCCTTACGCGTTACGTCACGACACGTGACTTCATCAGAGGCTAATGATTGGCTAGACTAACCATACTTATATAGAGTGCTAAGCGGAAGTTGACCGTGGCCATCTTGGAAACTGGATGCCCTTAGGCAGAGCCGTGGCCATCTTGCATAGGGGAAAAACGAATGGGCAAACCATAAATAGTTAGAGAAAGTGAAGTCTTCATACCGCATCTCATAAAATTCAAATCATAGAAGAGATAACTGGGGATATATATATATATATATATCGTACGGCAGGCATCCAAAATGGGGATCTCATGATGCTATATGCCTGAGAACATATAGGAACTATGTAACATAACCGCATATAAATAAAATAACGAGCGATCATAGTCGATCACTAAAATCGAATCCATATCATCAATTCAAAATCTTAAACTATATGGGTATAATTGCAACAATCAATTAATTAAAAGATCTATAAAAAAATTATAAAAAATGTATATTAATTCATAAATAAAATATTAAAATTGGACAGCCCACCCAGCACATTTACTACCTTACAAGTGTTAAGTGGGCAGGCTGATGACATAAATTTTCAAAGGTGGCTAACCCGTATGCCAGGTATAATTAAAGGTAAATAGTCTAGAACTGAGGGGTAGACTAGATCGGGGTGTACACGTAACCCCATCCTATACATGGCATCACAGTAAAAATGACAATTATTAAAAATTACTTAAAAAACAATTGACGTCAAAATCCACATTTAATCCATCTGGCACCAATGTTTGTAAAGTGTGTATTCACTGAGATTTCTTTTGGCTGATAGTCCTGACCAGATGAGCCCCTCTCCATGGTCTATTGAATTTATCAATACCCCAAAAAGATAAATGTCGTGGATCTTTATTGTGCACCTCCGCAAAGTATGCAACTAATCACACAGTTTCATGCTAAGTGGGTGTCCTCTTTTAGGATGCCAGATAACCATCCACATAGAGACCTTACGTGTCCTTTTGGCTGTTGTGTCCCATCCAGGG
This sequence comes from Rana temporaria, assembly GCF_905171775.1. Taxonomy (NCBI): domain Eukaryota; kingdom Metazoa; phylum Chordata; class Amphibia; order Anura; family Ranidae; genus Rana; species Rana temporaria. The sequence goes on from NC_053492.1 coordinate 185,207,304, forward strand.
AGAGCTGCAGGGCTGCCTGTCACAGAACACTGTGATGACGTGCACAGGCGCGTGCATAGGCGTGCGCACGTGCACATCCGTGCGCGCACGCCTAAGGGTCTGCTCCGTCATACTTTTCAACCTGGGGGAGTTTGGTCTGCCTTTTCAATGTGGAGCCATGTGCTGGGGAATCCAGCCCTTTAGGGAGGAGGGACCAGGTCGGCAGGCAGAGGAGTGCTGGCTGAAAAGACCTGACACTGTATGGAGTTTTAGGTGAGTGAAACTCGACTATCTACTCCCTCTAGTGGCAAAATTAGAGAAGACACCCACTTTACAAGAAAAAAGTTTATAAGGTAAATCTTAACACTTTTCTGCTTACCTTGTCCACGCTGGAGGTTTTGCTGAAGACCACCTAAAAAACAATCTTCACCCATCGCTGCGGGTATTGTGTGCCAACCTTTAGGGATATGGGTTCCTACTTAAAGGATGCCTCTTTCCTGGGCCTTGTAAAAGACTTTGCCAGGACTTTTAGCGTTTGAAAAAAAGCGAAAGTGCTGGACCCTAGAGCTCAGTCCTCCGAAGAGAGACATTACATTCGATACCTCGTGCGCGAGGCCCGGATACCATCCAATGGGGCGTAATAAATTAAGCATCTTGGATGGACCCGAAGTATAGCTCTTTTGCCCAAAGGGCCTCCATGGCAGAGCACTTATTCTCATTGCATCCAATCTTCTTAGACACTGGCGAAAAAACTGAGGTACTTCCTGTATGAGAGGGGTTATATGAAGGGAAACTTGTTCTCATAGGTTGTGCCAGTGTCCAATAACCTCTGGTGACCATACAACCCACTATGTAATGACTAAAGACTCTGTATCCCGTGGTGTACGATAAAGAAAAGCCATTTATTTTCCTATGACTGTAAGTTTATACACAGTGGAAAATGTGTATTAAAACTTTTATCTGCCAAGAGGATTTGTAATTCTGCTTAGTCAAGCTTTTAAGTAGTTATCAGTCTACTTTTTACTTGTGTCACGAGTGCTGCAGCCTGGCTGGCTCCAACGCTGGCCCACCTTCACATGGTCTGTGTGTTCCTAAGCTGAAGACTTGTGTTAGGATAAATGCAGCTACCTAAACTGGGGGGTATGATTGTCTCTGTACTATTTGCCACTAGCAATGTAAAATTAAACATGTGACCGATTGATGTTACAAATACATTTCTATTAATATAATGAAACCTAATTTATTATGTATTGTGTGTCCCCAAACATAGTCAAGTTGGCTTTCTAAAGAATCAGTACAATTCAGAACTTCCTGCCATAGTCAAAAGCAGACATTTGAGACATGAGAATATTTGGCACATGCTAGACCTGGCTGTGTATCTCCATGCGTAAGAAGGTTAAGTTCAGCTTTTTTTTTTATCTCCCATTGTGTTGGATGTTTTTTCTAATCCTTGGAATCCCATGTATTAAACAGCAACCGTCTGATTGTATTGGCCTAAAGTCAATAGCATTTGCAGGCAGCGTCACTCTGTCCAAGGTCAAGCATGAATCTAATCGCATAAGCTTAACAAAATATAGTTTGGTATGCCATGTCCTATATTGTGTATGAAATAAAGGTCTGGTGCATCCCTTGCACTGATTAGCTGGTGAATAAAAAATTATTAGTGATAATGACCTTGTTTCCTCTTGTTGAACTCCATAAGCTCCGGTCACATTGCAGATCAAGAGCCAAATAATTTTATACTTTTAAATTAGGAAAGCAAAAGTTGATCATGCTTGTATGTCCTCACCTGGAGGATTATCCACGTGTTAATAGTGGAAGTGTAGCAGTGCACTTAGGAATGCCCTAGTAGTTTATATTTTTTAGGGTGCTTGTGTGCTACTGGATATGGTGCAAGTTTGTGCTTCCTCAGCAGTAATAGTCTTCTAGGCATATACATATTAACATGAAAGATTAGAAAATATGACTAGAAGAATACAATAATATGATGACGCATAAAAAGGGAAAAGGAAAGATAATTCTGTCTAAATTAAAATATGAATAATGTTTGGCTTAAATAGAACATTGTTATGCTTAATTAGCACATACAATTTCAATATTATTGCTATAGTTAGACCAGGCAACAATATAATTAGCTAGTGCCAGGGTATACCGGTATCTATAATGTGCTTAAGACATTTGCTGGTGCTTTGTGCTAGAATCAAGCATCATGCTGGGTGGGTAACCCCTACCTGCTAACTATTATGGCAAATATCAGGAGTCATGACATTTTTAATCAATAATAGTCAATTTGCCTTGGATCTCCTATTAATCATATGTCCTGTGCTTTTTGTACATCAATATCCTCTATACTGGTAGTGAACGCTGTAGAAACGGTGCAGTATTTTGCCAGAGAACACTTCCAGGGCTTCCCAGTACAAATCCGAATACAGAGTAGTAAGGCAGCGAGAACCATAATCAAACACATTGTACTGTTTCCTGTTTGTTGCACCAATAAACGGAACCTTGCCAACAACATCTGACTGATGACATTAATTTCCCAATTATTGCTGATATGGTATTCCAAATTCTAAAGCCCCATACACACTAGTAGTTTTTTTTTTTCATTCACCCCAGAAGGCCTGAATGAAAAAACAAAACTCACAGCTCAGGAGGAGCCACTTTACTAACAATCAGATTTTAGTACAGCAATCTCCCCTGCTGTGTTATTGTGTTCTGATAGGGTGACATTGGCTGGAGTACTGATCGGGAGCCGGTCAGCAGACCTTTTTTCAGTCATGACCCTTTGACAGAAGCCTGTCTGACTCCAGTACACACAGGTCGAATGTCGTCCGTTTTCTATTGAACCGGCAATTTCCACTTGACATTTAGCCTATATGTACTAGGCTTAACACTTAAAGTGTGTCTAAACCAAAGAACAAAAGTTGATAGTAGCCGAATGTGGTGGCTGCATTTGTTTTTTCCCACACTTTCTTCTCTTTATTTTAACCTAGTGACCCTGACATTAAATCACTTCCCTTCCTAAGGTGACTGTATTAAGGAGTGTTGCCATCCTAGGACAGGGAATGTGATCGGGCTACATAACACTGTATTGAGACCACATAACACCAATCACCCAATACACCTCATCTTTTTCAAAAGGCATCATGCATACTGGATGATGTTATTGTGGCTGTTGGGCCACATCTGGTGTTTGTTTTTTTAAGTTTAGAGGCTTCCAGGAGCAGCATCGTTTTGGCAGAAAAAAACACTTGATGCTTGAAAACGCTCATTAACACTAGGCACATTTAGCATTTGAGTATAATTCATTTCACAGGAGCAGAAAAACTGTGTGTCCTCTGCTGAGCTTTCGCCGCTGGAGACCAGACCAGTTAGGCTTAAAAGAAGGTATGTATACTAATTTCTTCTTTATAGGTCTGGATAGGTTGGCTGATAATGTGGATGTCTGTAGATGTAGTGATTTTAGTGTTGGGGTGGACTTCTCCTTTAAAGATAACCTGGGCTAGATTCAGAGAGACTTACGACGGCGTATCAGTAGATACGCCCTGTCGTAAATCCGAATGTGCGCATTCTTTAAATGAGTTACGCCTCACTGTTGCCAAGATACGATTGACGTAAGTCTCCTACGCCGTCGTATCTTGGCTGCATATTTACGCTGGCCGATAGGGGCTTTTACATTGATTTACACGTCAAATATGTAAATGAGCAAGATACGCTGATTCACGAACGTATGTACGCCCGTCGCAGTAAGCTACGCCGTTTACGTAAGACGTACGCCGGCGTAAAGATAAAACACCTCTCTAGGTGGCGCAGCCCATGCAAAGTATGGACGTCGGAACTGCCGTCAGATTTTACGTCGTTTACGTAAGTCGTACGTAAATGGGGCTGTGCGTAAGTTAGGTTCGTACGCATTGAGCCGTCGTATCCTAGGGAGTATTTGCGACGTGATTCTGAGCATGCGCCGTACCAACGGCCATTCATTTACATGGGGTCATGGTTACTTTACATGTAACACGCCTACTACCTGCCTAATTTGAATTAGGCGGGCTTACGCCGGCCCATTTTCGCTACGCCAACGTAACTTAGGGAGCAAGTGCTTTGTGAATACTGGCCTTGCCTCACTATGTTACGTCGGCCTAGTGCAAATAGGATGCGCTACGCCGGACAAAAGATGCGCCCAGGTACGTGAATCTAGCCCAACCTGTGTACAGCTCATGTGGTTTATATGCAGAAGTGAGCCTGATTTTGCACGCTCCAGCGATAGTAAATAAATCCCAATGTGTACTTAAAAGTGGGGTATGCCTGTATTGTCAAAAATATGGAGGCTGCCATTGGAGATCTCTCCTACTTCTAATGATAGCTTCATATCTTTCATGCTGATGCAATGGCTCCAATAATTTCAGTTACTGATCCAAAACAAGCATGCACTCCAGGTTTTCTGAATTCTCTATCTGCATGAATTAAATGACTCAAAGTATCAAAAGCTTGAGATCGACATAATACTAGGCAACTTCTGAAGAACGTTAGTGGTGGCAGCCTATATATTTATTTCAACACAGTTTTGTTTTAGAGAAGCAAATGTTTATTTTCATGAAAAAACGTGATGGCGTGTGTTTGCTTCAAGGTTCTAAAAATGCTGCATCATGATATAGTTTTTTTGAAACGTAGAGGTTGATTTACTAAAAGTGGAACACTCAAAATCGGGTGCAGCTGTCAATCCACTTCTAACTTCAGCTTGTTCATTTAAGCTTTGGCAATAAAACCGGGAAGCTGAGCTGCGATAGATTTTGCACTCTCCAGTTTTAGTAAATAACCCCTTTAGTATCCACAAGATTGCCAAGTTTTTTGTTTTTTTTATATAATAGAAATTAACCAAATCTCTTTGAAGTGCTTCATTTGATCCTGAGAAAACCCAGAACTACATATGTAGATATTCCTACTCTATCTAGGTCTATACATAATGCAATTACATGAAATGGCTTTAGGCCGGGTTCACACTGGCACGACACAAAGTCATATGACTGTGATCCGAATTTGCCCTGTGACTTGAAGTCCGAGATCAGTCCGACTTGAATGAATGGGGGTCTGACTTTGATCCCGAAAATGCAGGCACTTTGTGTCTGGTATGAATCTTTAGGGGGAATTCCATGCCAAATTTAAAAAAAAACTGCATGGGTTCCCCCCAAAATCCATACCAGACCCTTATCCGAGCAAAAACAATATGGGGGTCCCCCCCAAAATCCATACCAGACCCTTATCTGAGCATGCAGGTCAGGAAAGGGGGTAGGGATGAGCGAGTGCCCCTCCTGAACCGTACCAGGCCACATACCCTCAACATTGGGGGGGTGCTTTGGGGCAGGGGGGCCTTGCACCCCACCCCAAAGCACCATGTCCCCATGTTAATGAGGACAAGAGCCTATTCCCGACAACCCTGGCCGTTGGTTGTTAGGGTCTGCAGGTGGGGAGCTTTTCGGAATCTGGACCCCCCTTTAACAAAGGGGGCCCCCAGATCCCAGCCCCCCACCCTATGTGAATAAGTATGGGGTTGTACCCATTGTACCCTTTCCCATTCACCCAAAAAAGTGTCAAAAATAAAACACAGTGCACAGGTTTTTAAAGGAATTTATTAAGACCGCTCCGGTGTCACTTCAGATTTTTTCTGCTCTCTGGGTCTTCTAGCCCTCTTCGGTTCTTCTCCCTCTGTCCGCTGTCTTCTGCCTCTTTCCATGCTGTCTTCTGCCTCTGCCGGGTCTTCTCGCTCTTTTGCCGGGTCTTGTCTGCTGTCTTCTCACTCTTTTGCCGGTTCTTGTTTGCTGTCTTCATGCTGTTATGCTGGGTCTTGTCCGCTGCCTTCTCCCTCTGTTCTTCTTCCGATGTTGACTCAATGTTCTCTCCTGCTCTAATGCTGGGTGTGCGGTGTGCCAAAGGAAAAGGTGCTTTTCCTTTGGCACTATATGGTGCTTTGAGGTAGGGGGGGCGCATGCTTTTTTCAGCATTAAAATTCATGCCAGACCAAAGGGTCTGGTATGTTCTTGGAGGGGGAACCCATGCTGTTTTTTTGTTTTTATTTGCTGTGGAGTTCCCCTTCAAGATCATCAGAGCAGAAGTTGCATGCCAAAGTCGAATCACTTAACACCGCGATCCGACTTTGATCCGACTTCAGTGATATTCAATGGGCTGAAGAAGCATCAAAGTTGGACCAAAGTAGTGCAGGGAGCATTTTCAAAGTCTGACCGACTTGTGTCGGACCAGTTAAGACGGCTCTCATAGGGAAACATTGATTTTCACACATCATACGACATGAGCTCCCAATGTCGGAGCGTTTGTCGTACCAGTGTGAACCCGGCCTTAAGCAGTTTGCAATGTAATGCAATGATATTGAAAGTGGCAATAGAAAAATGTATGTGAAAACTTGGCTCTAAACCGCAACAGCATTGCGCTACACAAAATCGGGAATGAAGGGCCTCACACCAATGATGTTACTTCAGTAAGTTTTATTTCAGCCAAGCCCTATATGGTGCAAGTCCCCATCTGGAGACTGCCTTTCTCTGACACATTTCACACTTATAGACTTAAATGTAGAAAAGGCAAAACACACAAATATCTTCGAGATATACAGGAGCTCAAAATGAATGGATTACTTTACTTCAGGTTTAGACTGCATTCATCTTTGTTCAGACGTATTGAAGAACGCCTTTTAATTTGTGTCAACGTGTGTTACAAGAATACACTGTGTATGATCCATGGGGTCCCATCTATTTATGTTTAATTGCACCCTAGTGTTCATGAACCCTAAAACAAATGTACCTGGGCCTCAGTAACAGTAACAAAAAACAAAAAGTGATACCTTGGAAAAAATAAAAAAAGATTCCATATTTTTTGACCCATAAATTCACATTGAGGACCTATAGAAAATGAATGTTGTGTGAATGACCCCTCAGTATTTGGATGATAACCATTCTGTCTTCCTTTTCACTCAACCATTTAGCACCACGTATGTATTGTAATAAAAAAGGTTAGTGATGAACTGTACCGTATATGCTTAATGTAATACACATGGAAAATTCACAACATTGTGCATTTTGGTTTTAGTTTCTCCCTAGATTGCACTCTGGGTTCATTTCCAAACCCAGGCTGTGTGTCAAGTAGATTGTTGCACTTCACGCTAGCCGTTTGCCAAGTTCACTGACAGATACTCGTTTGTGGATGCTTAGTCAAAAATGTCAGAAAAACCTTGGCATACCCTCAACATTTTAGTCCTTGGAAAGTACAAAACAAGTTCAGTAGACGTTCAAAAATATTTGAAAGAATAGTAACCATAATCTGCTAATACTTCTACCATTGCTTTATTTCTTAAATATGATGGAAAGTCTTTGACCTGTTAAGGGAAATATTGAAGTTGCTAGACACTTTACCTTTTCTTTTTAAACTAAGGATTTTTTACAGTAGTAGAATTAAAAATGAACTTACCTATGAATTGTTTCCAAGATGCTTCCAGGAACTTCCAAGATATTTGCAATTTTGTTCACCTAATTTTGCCATTTATACCCCCCTGCCACACTGTAAAATCAGTCTTTAGCCTATCAACCTCCTCCATTACATTGCTGAGGCCTCCGCTGTACTCCCTCCTCCTGTAGCTCCCTAAAGTAGACCTGCCATAAAAATGGAAGGTCCGCTTTTAGGATGGCCTTACACTGTTAGATTTTTTCAGTTCAGCCTACATGAAATTAGTCTAACAGATTCCTCCATCCATGCTGTACAGCAGAGATGGATATGTCTGCTAAACCATAAAATAACTCAAATTATAGCGCTCACAGCAAGATTCACTATATGTAAATAAATCGAATAAAATATATATTAAATCAGTAAAACAATACATATATCACTGTGATAAAGCACGGTGGCTAAGTAGTTAGCACTTCCACCTAGCCGCTCTAGGGTCACTGGTTCAAATCCCAAACACAACACACTACTTGCCTGGAGTTTGCATGTCCTCCCTGTGCCTGCGTGGGTTTCCTCTCACACTCAAAAGACATGCTGGTAGGTTAATTGGCTCCTGTCTAAATTGGCCCTAGTGTATGTATGAATATAAGTAAAGCGCTGCATAAATTGACGGCGCTATATTTGTACCTGTAAAAAAAAAAAAACACAAATTAATCGCTTCTGGACCAGCTGCAGCAGGTTGGCTCCCCTGGGCGAGCAGACGTAGCTGTACGTCAGCCCTTTAAGACGCTGTAGGAGGCGCGTGTCCCTGGAGCCGATGCGAGTGCCTGGCGGGCGCGATGACCTCTGGGCACTCGCGATCGCTCGCGACAGAGCGAGAGCCAGGATCTGTGTGTGTAAACGCACAAATCCTGGTTCTCTCAGGGGACAGAAGACAGATCGTGTGTTCATACTAAGTATGAACACAGATTGGTCTCCTCCCCTAGTCAGTCCCACCCTCCCCACAGTTAGAACACACCTAGGGAACACAGTTTACCCCTTGATCGCCCCCTAGTGTTCACCCCTTACCTGCCAGTGACATTTATACCGTAAACAGTGCATTTTTATAGCACTAATTGCTGTATAAATGTCAATGGTCCCAAAAATGTGTCAAGTGTCCGATTTGTCCGCCGCAATATCGCAGTCCCGATAAAAATCGCTGATCGCCGCCATTACTAGTAAAAAATAGGGCTGTTACTGATTAAAATGTTCGCGTTCGATTGATTTTGATTTTTTTTTTTATCGATTAGTCGACTAATTTCGATTAATTATAACGCACATACAGATCCAACTACTTTTAGCTGATCTCCTTGCATTGCAACTCTGCATTAGTCAGTGGTAAATGTGGTATACACTATATACAATCACTCGATTGTGTGTGTGTGTATATATATATATATATATATACACACACACATCTGCTCCCATACTGTAATATACACATCTGCCCCCATACTGTAATATACACATCTGCCCCCATACTGCAAGAATATTCACCTTTTCCCTTTCCATACTGCAAGACTATACACATCTGCCCCCTTACTGCAAGAATATACACATCTGCCCCCATACTACAAGAATATACACATCTGCCCCCATACTGTTATTGTAACCACACACAGGACAGTTGTCCTCTCTTACTGGAATATACATCAGGCAGGCAGACCCATCCACAGAGTATACAAGCAGGCGGGCGGGTGATGATGATGTCAGCGCGTCGCTACTCGGCTGCCGCCGGGTGGACCAAGATGGCCGCGGCTCCAGAGCTAGGCCGAAGCCGCGGCCTTTCCTATGGGTGAGACCGCAGAGCTCACTCCGTGGTTCATCCTCGATCAAATTATTTTAATCGATCAAAGAAATTAACGATTAATCGAGCAATTAATCGTTAATTTCCGCAGCCCTAGTCAAAAATAATAATAATATACAATTCACCTGAAAAGTTTCACTTTTTCTAATCCTCCCCTCCTCCTCTAAAATGTTTGGAATTTGCGCAGTGGAGAGCTGGCTTCCCACATCCAAGATAGCAGCACCAGGGACCCAAAGACTGACAAATAACTGGTCTAGGAGAGAACAGCAATATATCCCTAGACTGGTGTGTGTGTGTGTTTATTAAAAGTTAGCAGCTGCAGTATTTGTGGCTGTTGAAATATTATTATTTTTTTTATTTTTTATCAAACCTCTAACTTTTCGATAAAGCTGTTGTTTCCAAGGCTCACTTCCTGGAAGTTATGGTCCCTTTATTACATATTGTGTTGTGGAGTGCTTAAAGAGGAGTTCCACCCAAATTTGGAACTTCCTCTTAACCAGTTGGTAACCGCCCTATAGCCAAAATACGGCTACAGAGCGGTTCCTGTACTCTAGGAGGGCGTCAATGTACGTCCTCCCAGAGACTGCGTTGTGCGCGCCCGAGCGGGCGCGCACACGCGATCGCCGGTGCTCGCCGGGTCTACGGGACCCGCAGCAACAGCACTCGCGGTAAGGAGCCAATGGAAGCGGCTCCTTACCACGTGATCGCGCCGTCCAATGACGGCGCGATCACTTGTAAACAAACCGGCGTCATGTAATGACGCCGGTTCCTCCCTCTCCTCTCTGTACCGTTCGGTACAGTGTGAGAGGAGAGGGAGGGGGGGGGATCGGGCGGCAGCAGCAGCCGCCGCACTGTGGGCTGGATCTGTGACAATTGCAGTCACAGATCCAGCCATCCCTGCGCAATACTCTGCAGTAAAAAAAAAATAATGATGAGTGCAATACCCCACCCCATACTCTGCAATACCCCACCCCATACTCTGCAATACCCACCCTGGGGGGGTGGGTATTGCAGAGTATGGGGTGGGGTATTGCAGAGTATGGGGTGGGGTATTGCAGAGTATGGGGTGGGGTATTGCAGAGTATTGCACTCATCATTTTTTTTATTTTACTCTGCAATACCCACCCACCCATACTCTGCAATACCCACCCACCCATACTCTGCAATACCCACCCCCCCATACTCTGCAATACCCCCCCCCCATACTCTGCAATACCCCCCCCCATACTCTGCAATACCCCCCCCCCTACTCTGCAATCCCCCCCCCCATACTCTGCAATACCCCCCCCATACTCTGCAATACCCCCCCCATACTCTGCAATCCCCCCCCCATACTCTGCAATACCCCCCCATACTCTGCAATACCCCCCCCCATACTCTGCAATACCCCCCCCCATAATCTGCAATACCCCCCCATACTCTGCAATACCCCCCCAATACTCCGCAATACCCTCAATACTCCAATACCTTGCAATACGTCGCCTATGGGGATTTTTAAGTAGCAACGTTTGGCGCAATTTCACGAGCGTGTGCAATTTTGAAGGGTGACATGTTGGGTATCTATTTACTCGGCGTAACTTCATCTTTCATATTATGCAAAAACATTGGGCTAACTTTACTGTTTTTTTTTTTTTTTAAGCACAAAACTGTTTTTTTTTTTAAAAACACGCGTTCAAAAAATTGCTGCGAAAATACCGTGCAAGATAAAAAGTTGCAACAACCGCCATTGTATTCTCTAGGGTCTTTGAAAAAAAAGCATATATAATGTTTTGGGTTTCTATGTAATTTTTTTAGCAAATAAATGATGATTTTTACATGTAGGAGAGAAATGTCAGAATTGGCCTGGGTGCTCCAGAACGCCTGATGGTGCTCCCTGCATGTTGGGCCTCTCTATGTGGCCACGCTGTGTAAAAGTCGCAAACATGTGGTATCGCTATACTCGGGAGGAATAGCAGAATGTGTTTTGGGGTGTAATTTGTAGTATGCATATGCTGTGTGTGAGAAATAACCTGCTAATATGACAGAAACTAGATTTTTTTTTTTTTTTTTACAGAATTTTCAGTCTTTTTTCTTTTATAGCGCAAAAAATAAAAACCGCAGAGGTGATCAAATACCACCAAAAGAAAGCTCTATTTGTGGGAAAAAAAGGACAAAAATTTCAGATGGGTACAATGTTGTATGACTGAGTAATTGTCATTCAAATTGTGAGAGCACCGAAAGCTGAAAATTGGTCTGGTGATTAAGGGGGTTTTCGTGCCCAGTGGTCAAGTGGTTAATCCACTCCTCTCCCCCTTACATGCCACGTTTGGCATGTAATTTTTTTGGGGGGGGGAGTGGGGGCTTCAGCACGAGTGGGACTTCCTGTCCCACTTCCTCCTTCCTGTAGGCGACTAAGCTTAATCGCCTTCAGGAAGTGGCTGCTGTAGGCGATCGCCTAGGACACGTCACAGGTCCTAGGCGATCTCCTGGCCAATTGCGCGGCGCCGGGCCGCGCCGCTCACGCATGCGCAGTGCCGCGCCGCTCGCACTCGCGCATGCGCAGTGGGTGCCCGGCCGTGAAGCCGAAAGCTGTCACGGCCGGGTGCCCACACTGAAAATGAAGACGCCGGCGGGGGAGGGGGGGGGAGGAGCGGAGCCCCGGCCAGCGCGTCGCTGGAGCAGGTAAGTGCCTGTTTATTAAAAGCCAGCAGCTACACTTTTTGCTGCTGCTGACTTTTAATAAACATACAAATGGCTGGAACTCCCCTTTAATATAGAAAAAATGTAAATGTAATAAACCAGCTATGTCCTCTATACTCTGGTGCTGCTTTGTTTACATTTCCAGTAGTTATAAAACTTTAATCTGGGTGCATAAAGTTTACATTTACCAGTATGACCTTGCCTTCCTATTATTTAGTACAGATGTGAGCCATGCATAGTTAATAATAAATATGCAGCTTATCAGTAAAACACAATGTTGTGGCTGTCCACATATCTGATGTGTAGGTCAATAAATTAGGGCTTATTGTCAGAAGAAAAAATCAGTGGTTTTTTTTGTTTTTTTTATCGGTTACCTGAATAAGAATGCTTTGATGATGCTTAGAGCAAGTTTGATATACAAACACATACAGCCGTATTCTGCTTTTTCTGTTTATTTTTATAGGAGAAGACGAACAGGGGGTAGAGATATTTCCCCAGGCCACATCCAGCTGCCCAGTAACACAGCTTTTTAGAAGACTTCAGTAATGGAGAGATATGAGTGAGTGCTGAGACAGCAGGGGAAGTCCTTGTGGAATGTCCTGCTTGGCTCTTTGTGTTTCAATGCTTGGAAGTGCGATCCTGCAGATGTTTCCTCAGGCGAGAGACGCTGTGTTTACAAAGAGCTCTTTCAAGCTAGTGGCCCTCTGGAGACCAGTGTTGGGCATGAAACGGAATGCACCATGAAGGTCAATGTGAAGTTTGCGTCTACTTTTTAAAATTCATAGCCACAGCAGTGTTTTAAAGAGAAACCCCAGTCATAACAACACAGCAGGCTAATTGGAACCAAGCATGACAGTATTTCTTCTACAGGCTCACATTTAAGGGTAGTACAGCAAAAATCCACTCTTACAGGCAACTGCATTCATTTGGAAAAGATAGTTGTGTATCAGTGATCAAATGGCTTTTTATAGAATGGCCACTCCTAGATTAAGTTAAGAGTTAGATAATAATTAGCACTTATGCCTAGCAGCACTAGGGTCGTTGGTTCAAATCCCAACCACGGCCCTGCCTGGAGTTTGCATGTTCTCTCTGTGCCTGTGTGGGTTTCCTCCGGGTACAAGGGTTTGCTCCCACACTCCAAAGACATGCTAGTAAGTTATTTGGCTTCTGTCTAAATTGGCCTTAGTACTGTATGTATGAATGTGAGTTAGGGACCTAAAATTGTAAGCTCCTTGAGGACAGGGAATGATGGAATGTACAATATACCTGTATATGTGTAAAGCGTGAGTAAATTGACGGCACTATAGAAGTACCTGTAGTAAATAAATATTTCCACCTTTTAGGAAACTACTGAATTAGGAATGTTTAGAACCTCTGTCAGTTTTATAACACAAGTGAGATGAAATCTAACAGGGACTTTTATTACAGTGAGGGATGACTTATGCCTCGTACACATGATGAGAATATCGGACGAATGATCATCTGTTTTTTTTTGCATGCTAGTCTCGCATGTAAAACCAATAGGTTACTAAAGTTATGAAAATTCTCGTAAAACATAGCACAACTTCAGAGGTGATGTCATGTGTTGTATTTTAATGCATTGTTTCACTTTCGAGCATGCATGGTCTTGGTCTTCAGATTTTATTTGGACCAATACTGTACTGATTAACCGCTTGCTGCCCGCCGGCTCTAAAATGATGGCTGGACGGTGTGGCTCTTGTTCTGGGCGGGCGTCATATGACGTCCTCACCTTCCTGGCCCAATAGGGCCCGCCTCATCACTGGGGACCCGCGATTGCCCATGAACACATCAGTACTGTGGATCTGTGTGTGTAATTTTTTACAATACATTTTTTTATTTATTGCAATTCTTTTTTTTTTATCAGCCCTGTTGGGGGGGCTTTGGTGAGATATCAGGGTTCTTAACAGACCTCTGACATCTCCCCTCTGAGACAAGGAAATGGACTAGGGACACAGATTCCCCAGTCCCTTTCTCAGCAGCCTAAGCTGCGCAGAAAATGAAAGGAGAGAAGACCGCGGCTTCTCTCCATTCATAAACTGAAACATTGTAAACACAGTTTACAATGTTTCAGTTATGTGAATGGACAGAGTCAGTGATCACTGACTCTGTACATTCAGAAAAGGTAGGAGCCGGGTTTACTGGCTCCTACCGGCGCTCTCCATCCTGACAGATCGAGGGGGATACGGCGGCAGCACAGAGATGGGGGACACGGCGGCAGCACGGAGATGGGGGACGCGGCGGCAGCGCGGAGATGGGGGACGCGGCAGCAGCATGGAGATGGGGGACGCGGCGGCAGCGCGGAGATGGGGGACGCGGCGGCAGCACGGAGATGGGGGACGCGGCGGCAGCACGGAGATGGGGGACGCGGCGGCATCACAGGGATGGGGGACGCGGCAGCACAGAGATGGGGGACGCGGCGGCAGCACGGAGATGGGGGACACGGCGGCAGCACGGAGATGGGGGACACGGCGGCAGCACGGAGAAAGATGGCAGCACGGAGGGGGGACAAGGCGGCAGGACAGAGAAGGGGGACACGGCGGCAGAACAGAGAAGGGGGACACGGCGGCAGCACAGAGAAGGGGGACACGGCGGCAGCACAGAGATGGGGGACACGGCGGCAGCACAGAGAAGAGATGGCAGAACAGAGGGGGGACACAGCAGCAGCACAGAGAAAGAGACACAGCAGCAGTACAGAGGGGGGACACGGCAGCAGTACAGAGGGGGTACACGAAGGGGTACAGCAGCAGAATGGAGGAGGATACGAGGACAGTCAGCGGTGATCGGTGCTTGTAACTCCCCCACCGCACTGATCACTGCTGACTGTCCAGGTATCGGGTGAAGCATCGGAGCTTTTGCCCAAGTACAAGTACTCGGGCAAATGCTCGGTATCAGTCCCGACACCGATACTAGTATCGGTATCGGGACAACCCTAGTAAAGACAACGACTAGTCTTTTATCATGATGTCGAAAGAGAAAGGCGCCAGGGTGGAGTCAAACGACGAGCGTATTGACGTCACCGATATCAGGGACAAGGCAGGAATCCCGCAGGGCTGAGAGCGTGATTTATAGTGGCTGGTTTAGATCAAGCAGGGAGACAAGACACCTGTGGAGATGGTCCATTAACTTGGGATATACACGCTGAAATTAAGCTCTTTCTGGTAAGAGTTTTTTCAAGAGGGGGATCCTATGCACCCCCCTCTCCTTTTCTCCGTGCAGGTGTGAAGGTGATATCTTTCGGTGTCAGCAGTGTTTCATCTTAAAGGGGTTGTAAAGGTTAAAAAGAAAATCCTAAATAGCTTCCTTTACCTTAGTGCAGTCTTCCTTCACTTACCTCATCCTTCAATTTTGCTTTTAAATGTCCTTATTTCTTCTGAGAAATCCTCACTTCCTGTTCTTCTGTCTGTGTTCACACAGTAATGCAAGGCTTTCTCCCTGGTGTGGAGTGTCGTGCTCGCCCCCTCCCTTGGACTACAGTAGAGTCAGGCCGCCCACTAACACACAGCTCCTTTCTCTATCTGCAACGTAGAGAGTAGGGATGAGCTTCGTATTCGAGTCGAACTCACGTCAGGGTGGCTTTGGCCAATTATGGCTCAGGGGGTTTAGTACACGCCCCACACTATATAATACTGCCTGGAAGTCGGCCTTGTGTAGTGTGTTGGTGGTTTACAGAGAGAGAGAAAGTGTAATTTTTTGGAGTTAGATGGAGCAGGCAGGCAGACTAGTCAGAGTTACAGTGTGTAGAGGATATATATGCATCCCAGGTGTTGTGTATATATATTTATACACTGTATTGAGTTTAGATATATCCGCTCTTCCTAATATACTGACAGGCAGGCAGGTGATTGTGCTAGCTGCAGTATTTTCATGTGGTGTACTGTCTGTGTCCTCTGTACAGTGTGCACCTAAAGCTACGTCAATAGATTTGCTGGTGTTTCTCATATTAATTCCTAAAGGCAGTAGAGCTGCACGATTCTGGGAAAAATGAGAACCACGATTCTTTTGCTTAGAATGAAGATCACGATTCTCAAAAAAATGCATGGTGCTTTTGTAAGCATGCATTTTTTATTTTTATTTACACACACTATATATATATGTATGTGTGTGCGTGTGTAAATAAAAAAAAATCACAAAAAAAAAAATGCATGCTAACAAAAGCACCATGCATTTTGGTGCAGCAGCATTAAAAAATAAAATTAAAAAAAGGCCCATGCACTTTGGTGCTATTGAGGGGTGGCAGGCAGTTCATTCTCAAATTAATAGGCTGTTCTGCAGCAAGGCACATACTCTGATGCATCGCATAGATGTGAAGTTGAACCTTTAAAACACAGCCAGGAGGCTTCAGGGATTTTGAACATTGTTCTTTCTTCCCTACCTTGTGATTCACTGTTCTAGAAAAAAACGTGAATAGCAGGTGTCCAGACACATTTTGGAGCATGAATGATCAGTAATGGCAATTTCCAGATTTCGTTTCTAAAAGGTCCACTTTAAAGCGGAGTTCCGCCCACATATAAGACTTTATGCCATCTAGTCAATTCATGCATCTTAAAATCAAATTGGCTAACTTTTTTTTTTCTGTGTTTGTTTTACCTTCTTTCCCATTGGTTTTTACTATTCTTTACTTCCTATTTGTAGCTGCTGACTTTTAATTTAATATTTTTTTTTTTCTACAGGCTGGATCTCCGCTTTAAGTATGATTACTTTTCATAGCATCATTTAAGTGAACTATAGTCTTTGTGTATGAGCTGGCAGAGAAATATATATATATATATATATATATATATATATATATATATATATATATATGATTACATCATTCCAGCAAATGAAAGTGCTGTTGATCCATTTTGTTTTTATCATAACTGCATTGCAGGTTTCAATTCTGCCGACCATTAGGGAACAGACGTTATCGAAGCATGCCATAAAATGCACAGGAAATGCGGTATCTTTACTAGCTCTTCATTTCAGCAGATGAGATCATTTCATCTCTCATGAAATTAGTGGCCCTTGCAAACACCGAGCAGTGATCAATGATATTTCAAGACAATATGACTTTGTAATATCTAAGTTTAAGGATGCATATACATTTTTAATATTCTACATGTAAAAATTGCACAGATAAAGATGCTGACATTACAGGCCATTGAACACATGCTCAAAACACATAGATGTATTTTTTAAATTACAGAAGAATCCTAGGTATATGATAAAATGAAAAAATGTTTTGGAATCAAATACCACATAACAATTAACTAGAACTAATAACTGCTTGTCCAGAGGGCAATTTAAAAAATGTTCACATATATGTTAGAGCTGCACAATTAATCGTTAAAAGAATCATTATCGCAATTTTTTCCTGGTTGCGATCTTGACAAAGTATTTCCCGATTCTTTCTATGCAGAGAATTCCCTCTGCTGAAGCCGAAGATAGAAAAAGAACGGGCAGTCTGCCAAGTATCACAACATTCTTTAGCAGTGAAACCATGTCTAAACATTGTAGCAATATGTCCTTACAATCAAAGAAATAGACTTTGGTGTGTAACCACTAAGGCCCCTTTCGCACCTGCGAAAGACTTTGGAGGATTGCAGACACTGATGAGATCGGGTGTCAGCGGATGAACGGATGGATGAAAAAGTGGACATACATGTCCACTTTTTCATCCATCCGTTCATCCGCTGACACCCGATCTCATCAGTGTCTGCAATCCTCCGATTCTGCAGAAGGAGGAAAATCCTATTTTTGCATCCGTTTGCAGAGTGGATTGGGTGAACACGGACAGACGGTCGGTGTTCATCTGATCCCCCCATAAGGGAGAGCGGAGAAAAGACAGGGTGGTCCCTGCACAGTGTGCGGGGACTGCCCTGTCATCTGCCGGCTCAGTGGGAATCAACGGGGTGATCCCCGCTGAGCAAACGGATACACATGTACGGATCCTCACGGGATCTGTACACATGAAAGGGGCCTTAAACACTAAACTGTTTTCTGACATTTATTGGTTTCAAGTTAAAAAAACATATTTTTTTTTTGCTAGAAAATTACTTAGTTCCCTTAAACATTATATAATTTTTTCTTCGTAGAGATCATCGAGAATGAAATGGTGGTTGTTGCAATGTTTTATGTCACACTGTATTTTCGCAACAGTCTTTCAAATGCAATTTTTTTGGGAAAAAAATACTTAATTTTTTTTGTATAATTTGAAAGATTTTAAGTTGCAGAGAGAATCGTGATCTTTATTCTTAGCAAAAAAATCATGATTCTCATTTTGGCCAGAATCGTGCAGCTCCATGTTAAAATCTGCATTTTTTTTTCTAGAAAATTACTTTGAATCTCCAAACATTTTAAATTTTCTGAAAGCAGAAGCCCTAGAGAATAAAATGGTAGCTGTTTACATTTTTTTTGTGTCAGGCCTCGTACACACGACCGAGGAACTTGTCGGAAAAGACACATCGTTTTCCTTGACGAGTTCGTTGTTAGGCTTGTCGAGAAACTTGACAAGCTTACTTTGCGTACACACTGTCAAGACCAAATCTCCTCATTCTCTAACGCGGTGACGTACAACACATACAACGGCAGGGGAAGTTCGATTCCACTGGCACAACCCTTGGGGCTGCATTTGCTAATCTCATGTTACTGCATGTTAAGTAAAAGTTTGGTAAGAGACAATTTGCACTTTTCAGACTGTTACAGCGTGACAAATGTGCTATCTCCATTACAAACGCTACTTTTACCGAAGGTGCGCTCCCGTCTCATACTTTATTCTGAGCATGCGCGGGTTTCTTAGCATACACACGAACATGTTTCTCGTCGAAAACCAGCTCGACGAGGAAAGTGAGACTCCCGTCGAGGAAAAAGAAAACTTGTTCTCTTTTTTCCTCGTCGAGTTTCTCAACAGTTTCCTCAGCAAAAAAGCTCTCCCACCAAGTTTCTTGATGGATTAGATCAAGGAAAACGATCGTGTGTACGAGGCCTTACACAATGTTTTTGCAGCAGTTTATCAAATGCATATGCTTAAAGAGTTAGTTCACCTTAACAGAAAAGATGTAAGGGTGACCTAACTCCAGACACCTCCGTCCCTCTGTTTTCAAATGCAAATGCGCATATAGGACCAAAACACATATAAAAATAGTGTGATTGCACCACACATGTGAGGTATTGCCACAAAAATCGTAATGAGAGCAATAATTCTAATACCATCAATAACTGGGTAAAATAATGAAATGCTGAAAAAATAAATCTCAGAAAATAGATCAAAATTCACCAGGCAGCGATGGACACACAAAACCCCAAATTGAAATATTTAGCAAATTATGAACAATGTCCTTGGTTTAAAAAAGTCCTTATGTAAATGTCAATTTTTGATGCAACAGCTGGGATGAAATGATCTTATTTAAAACAGAGTCCACTAAAGCCCAAGATGATACGTCGGAAAAGAAGACACCACACGCTTGTGCTCGTAGAAGGTGGAGGGGAGTGTGTGAAAGGAAACCCCCTCTTGAGTGTCCTCTTACTCCAAAGCACTAATCAATCAGCGTATCAAGCAATGCAATCTCAGCCACGATCTCCGGAGAACTTCTCTGGTTTGCATAGGGATCAACCATAAAAAGAAACAAGGAACAAACACATAGCGTGATCCTGTTTAAACTTTTTATTCTCCCAAAATAAAATCGTCATCCAGTGCACTCACATGAAGTAAACTTTATATTGGCATATCTCACAAAATTACCCACGTCAGGTCCAGTGTCAGTGTATCTGCGTCCCTGGCCACTCTCTGCTAGTCTAGCTGCGAGGAGGGAAGCGATCACTGATGCCGACTGACGTACCACTTGGTTCAGCCCTGACTAGTTTCGTCACATGGGACATCATCTAGTGCGTCACTAGGACACGGATTGACGCCGATGGATATTCTATTAGTTGTGGATCTGTTCTGTATATTTCTATAATTTGAAACATGTTCTTTGATGATGTCCCATGTGACGAAACTAGTCAGGGCTGGACCAAGTGAAGCAAGTGGTACGTCAGTCGGCATCAGTGATCGCTTCCCTCCTCGCAGCTAGACTAGCAGAGAGTGGCCAGGGACGCGGATACACTGACACTGGACCTGACGTGGGTAATTTTGTGAGATATGCCAATATAAAGTTTACTTCATGTGAGTGCACTGGATCACGGTTTTATTTTGGGAGAATAAAAAGTTTAAACAGGATCACGCTATGTGTTTGTTCCTTGTTTCTTTTTATGGTTGATCCCTGTGCAAACCAGAGAAGCTGTCCGGAGATCGTGGCTAAGATTGCATTGCTTGATACGCTGATTGATTAGTGCTTTGGGGTAAGAGGACACTCAAGAGGGGGTTTCCTTTCACACACCCTCCTCCACCTTCTACTAGCACAAGCGTGTGGTGTCTTCTTTTCCTACGTATCATCTTGGGCTTTAGTGGACTCTGTTTTAAATAAGATCATTTCATCCCAGCTGTTGCATCAAAACTTTACATAAGGACTTTGTTCATAATTTGCTGAATATTTCAATTTGGGTTTTTGTGTGTCCAGTGCTGCCTGGTGAATTTTGATCTATTTTCTGAGATTTATTTTTTCAGCATTTCATTATTTTACCCAGCTATTAACCACTTGCTTACTGGGCACATATACCCCCCTCCTGCCCAGGTGAAATTTCAGCTTTCGGCACTGCATCGATATAACTAACAATTGCGCGGTCGTGCGACGTGGCTCCCAAACAAAATTGACGTCCTTTTTTCCCCACAAGTAGAGCTTTCTTTTGGTGGTATTTGATCGCCTGTGCGGTTTTTATTTTTTGCGCTATAAACAAAAAAGTGAGACAATTTTGAAAAAAATACAATATTTTTTACTTCTTGCTATAATAAATATCCCAATTTAAAAAAAAAAAAAACATTTTTTTTTCTCAGTTTAGGCCGATACGTATTCTTCTACATATTTTTGGTAAAAAAAAAAAAAAAAAATCGCAATAAGCGACTGGTTTGCGCAAAAGTTATAGCGCTTACAAAATAGGGGACAGAATTATTTTTTTTTTAATTTTTTTTTTTTAATAGAAATGGCGGCGATCTGCGATTTTTAATGGGACTGCGACGTTATGGCGGACACATCGGACACATTTTTGGCGCCATTCACATTTATACTGCGATCAGTGCTATAAATATGCACTAATTACAGTATAAATGTGACTGGCATTGAAGGGGTTAACACTAGGGGGTGAGGAAGGGGTTAAATGTATCCCTGCTTAGTGTTCTAACTGTGGGGGAGGGGGGGTGACTGGGGGGGTGACCGATCTGTGTCTCTATGTACAAGAGACACAGATCCGTCTCCTCTCCAGAGACAGCACCGCTGTCTCTGTGTAAAACGGCAATGAGAGATGATCTCATATGTTTACATATGAGATCCTCTCTCATTGGCCGCACAGATCGCCTCGCGAACGGCCACTCTGATTGGCCGTTCGCGGCGATCTGTAATTGGCTGTGTCCGAGGGACACGGCCAACACAGATTTTCCACGCAGCGCGCTCTGGAGCGCGCGCGGGGATCGCCCTAAGGGGCGGCCGTCAATTGACGGCAGTTTGGAAATTGGGATCCGCACTGTAGCCGTCAATTGACGGCAGGCGGATCCCAAGTGGTTAATGTTTGTAATTGGTCCGTGAACCAAGTTTAATGGTAGCAGCTGCAGCCATTTAGTGTGGCTAGTTTGGAATTTGGCTCAGTTTTAAATCCTCTATTAGTAGATTCCATGAGCACTTGTATTGTGTTTTTACATGGGAGGTCTGCTTGAACACAACTGATTTATCTTATAATTCTAATACCAGCTCATGTTTAACTCTAAACGGATAACCTGTAAAGGAAAATTTTTAGTACAGTAGTCTGTTGCCATTTCACGGGTGTGCACAATTTTTAATCTTGACATGTCTGGTGCCTATTTGCTCGGCATTGGTGGCAATGACCAATCAGAGTCCATCTTGTACGTTTTGGAATCGCAAAACAGAGAATAGGAAGTACAAAGAACTAACACTTTCAATACATTTTAGTGTACACAAACAAAATATTTTATATTTTACCAATTTTTGGTAAAATATGATGTTTAGTGGAGTAAATAGATGGCAAACGTGCCAAGATTTATAATTGCGCCTGTGAAATGGCGACAAATTCCGGTATGTAAAATTTTCCATAAGCAACATTTAAAAGCCTTTACAGCTTATCAGTTTAGATTTAAACATGAGATATGTGGCAATACCTCACATGTGTGGTGCAATTTCAGTTTACATACGTGTGCTGCACCTATCTACGCATTTGCGCTGGGGGGGAAGGGGTGCTTTAAAAAAAAATATATATATTATTTCTTTTATATACATTTTTTTACACTCGTTTTTTCATTTAACTTTATTGCTTGCACAATGGGTGAACAAGTTCCTTGTCATTGATTTGGACAGTGACCGTTACTTTTGATGGGACATCAGGTATCTATTAGAACCCTGATGTCTCCCCTGGCTTTCAAAGTATCCGATTAAACACAGGTTGTGTTTGATTAGATGCTTCCCTGCCTGACCCGGCAAAGGAATGACGGCACTGAAACCTGAAGTGACAAAATTCTCATCGCTTTTCGACTTCATTTGTCACAGAGGGGATCAGGGAACAAATGTTCCTCCATCTTCTCTGCGGGCAGCCAATCGACCACATACGGCAGTCCCGGGCTCTCCGGTGGCTTCTGGTACATGGTACTTGGACATATTTTGAATAAAGACTGGTCTTTATTCTAGATGAGCCAGCTAAAGACAAACACAACCCATCACTTAGTTTACTATTTAAACACACAGTGTGTCTTACTAGTTGTTCTCATGTAGAGTCTGCTAAAGGGAAAAAAAACATGTTAATTAACAGATATGCACGCACACACACATTCTGTCTTTTTTTTTGTATGAATGGATACAATTTTGTTATTTTCTTTTTTGTCCTGTTAATTTGTATTCTTTGTCACTTTGCTATGCTTATACAGATTTTTGTATTGATTTAAAAAATATCATCTTATACTAATCACGAGCAGAATGGTGTCTGCAAGTGCTACACTTCAAAGTGGTGCCCTGAACATTTAAATGAAGTGAAGAGTTGTTTTTGTACAAAGAAGCATATAATTCAGGAATTTTAGACTTTTCTTCTCAGCCTTGCAAGGAAACATGCTGTCTTTTCCTGTTTACGAGACAATGTCGCTCTGAGGCCGTTTGAAGCTGTATGACCTGATTTTGCATAAGTTGACCCAGACAAGGCTTATATGTGTACATTGTCTCTACAAAAATGCAACCTCAATTATATTTGTCCTTCCAGCTCTGTGAATTGAAATTAGAAATGACATCTCCTGAACCAGACAGTCTCCCTGCAAATCCTTTATGCACAAACAGACGGTGATACGACTGTCTTAAAATAACATGTCCTTAGTTAAGAAAAAGTTTAGTTTCTGCCAGAGACATGTATGTAAACGTGATGCTGAAGTATTTAACCAGGAAGGACAGGTGTTGTGAAAAAATTGTACACTGAAAATATCGCCATAGACTAAAAGCTTGGCTGATGGCTGCTTATGCTTAAAAAGGAGCTCCAGCCAGGTTTCCAAAAATTAAATATCAGCAGCTACAAACACTTTAGCTGCTGACCTTTAATAAACATCCAGGGTCCTCACCTGGGCCAGTTCTTCACCAGTTTTCGTGTCCCCAGCAAGTTAACTGTGGGAAGCTGGCTGTGACTCCTTACAGCTTCACACTGCACATGCTCGAGCTGCTCTGGGTCCTGTAAATGGTCCCACAGCCTCCTGGGACCTGTGACATGTCCCAGAAGGTAATGGGCAAAAACTAGGTACCCACTAACCCCCCCCCCCCCCCCCCACACACACACACAAATAAAAAAGATATATTACAAATATAGCAGAGGAGGGGAGGAGGAGAAATTCCGCTTTTAAAGCAGGGTTCCGGGCATAATTTTTTTTTTTTTGCAAGCTAAAATTAAGCACATTAAGTAGTCCCTAAAACATATTAATAGCTCCCCAGTCATTCCAGAAATCATTGCAACCACTTGCCTTATATCCTCCAGTTCATGTTGTGGCCGTATCCATCATATGTGTGGGCATGTGAAGCCCAGTTCCCTTTTCTTTCTGGTTTTCAGGGATAGGTGCATGCTGGGTGATTTTTAGGTACAGTAATGCCCATTGCCTCCTGGGAAATGAGTGTCATCATTTCCCAGGAGGCAATGGGGTCTTAGGACAGGAAGTTGAACCACCTAGGACCAGGAACTAGGCAGATTACAAAATGTACCTAGTAACAGCCAGATAGAAGTGAGTAAAACATTATTTTTATTTTTTTTACATTAAAGGCAAGGTGTTAAAAGAAAGTTAATTTTTAGGGTGAAACTTCGCTTTAAGGAACAAATAGCAGACAAAAAGACAAATACATTATAGCATATGGTGTAATACCTATTTTATGGTGTATATTTAATGCAAAAGTGTAGCTTTCTTTTTAGAGGAGCCTGCAAAACTGCATCTGTTAACAGCAAGGTTAGTGTGTACAAATTACTTACCTTGGAGCAACAGTCCTCTGAAAGTTCATGCACACAAAATTCGACTCTGGTCTTACTTATCTTCCATTTACCCAACTTTGGGGATTGCAAGTAGGCTTTATAGAGTTTGCAGACTGCAAGTTGACTGTAAAGGATTTGGAGATTGCAAGTGGGCTTTAAAAGGGTTTGACCTGTACCGCCTAAAAATTTGTCGTTTTAACTTAAAAGAAAACTTTAATTGTTCAACCAGACTTGTGATCTAGGCAGACCTGTCAGACAGCACATCCAGGATCATCACTGTATCTCTCAGGTGCATTATATATGTGAATTTGTAAATAAACAACCACCCGCAGTTTAACTTTTATGATGCACCAACATACATTGCAGCTTACACTATCGGACGGTAGACATGTCAGTGGTGATTGTATAAAGTCAGCCCTCGCAGTGGTTGAGAAACATATTCTTCCTTGTATGTTTTAAACCAATTCCTTTTTTTTGTTCATAGTATTACAGGTACTCTTGATGATCTGTGTTTTCAGTAAACTCATTAAATATAACTGCTTATCAGAACTTCTGGTGTTAGCCAAACGTTTACTTACAATAGCATGCCAAAGATTATGTTTCCTGCCGTGGTGTGGGCAATAGACTCTTAAATGCTGCTCTGCACAACACCTATTTCCTCTCTTGTTAGTCAGCCCAGTCCCAACCTTTAGATAATATCCCGTTCTAGTTATGCTAATATTCATGTTATAATATTTCTCCTAGCACTCAGGAAATGTTTTTCTTAAATAACTTTGTATGACTGAATGCACTTTTTTTTATCTAATGCTGAACTCCATGATCAGCAACGATTTTCTAAATACAAGAGGCATGTGCATTCTTACTTGAACCTAGGTGTGTTTTTTATTTTTTCTTTAAGATCTGTGCAGTAATCCAGTGTGAAACTTTGCCTTTGTGTAGGAGTTTCCTGTAATAAAGACCAGTCACTGCTGCTCTTTTTGTTTGTGCACGGTGACTGGTCTTGTATCCGTCTCCTCCTGTGCAGGCAGCCAGTAGTGGATGGACCTGCTGAGTCCCTCTCACAACCTTGCTCTCTGCACAAGCTATACGCATTGCAGCATACCTTCCAACCATCCCGGATTCACTGGGACCATCCCAGGAGTCCCAGTGAATCAAGCCTGAGTCCCAGAGCGGAGCCCAGTACAAGAACAAGTTTCAGAACTTGGCTTTAGGAACTTGCTTAATGGGGACGCACTAGCGCGGGCAGTGCAGAGCCACTGAACCTGCCGCCTCCTCCTCCCTGGCTCTGATGTCTTCCTGTATACAGACAGGAGGAAGTGGCAGGAGGAGGGACACCGCTCTGCCCTCTACTCTACACTGAAATAGCTGGTTGTTAAGGAGTGGGCTGGGAAGCCGGCTCCTGTGTCCCTAACAACAGTTTCCCGCTGACAGCTGAATGTAAAAACGTTACCAACAATAAAAAAAGTGAAAAAAACATGGGGTTCCCCCCAATCCACATCAAGTCCTTAGGTCTGGTATGGATTTTGAGGGGAACCCTCACGCCAACATTTTTTTTTTATTACTACATGGGGTCCCCCACTTAATCCATACCAGACACTTATCTGAACATGCAGCCTGGCTGGCCAGGAAAGGGCGAGCGCCGCCTCCCGAACCATACCAGGCCACATGTACTCACACCGCAGACATTGGAAGGCAGCGATGGTTGCTGAGCTTTTTTTCCCACAGTGATCGTGATTGACGTTGGCTCTACGCCGGGGGACATTGTTTTTTTCCTGGCCAGCCAGGCTGCATGCTTAGAGTGTCTAGTATTGATTTTGGGGTGGACCCCACACCATTTTTTTTTCGATTGGGGGTTCCTCTCAAGATCCATACCAGACCTATAGATTTGGGGGGACCCCACACCCTTCTGTATTTAAATTTTGGTGTGGGGTTCCCCTTAAACCAGGCATCATTCAGATATCACCGTCTTCAGCCACCGATTCTCTGCACGATTAGAACGATCAAAGCGGCATTTCCACCGCTTGATCGTTCTTATATGCAGCGGGAGGGGACGCCATCCGGTGCTTCCCCGGGCTCTCCCGTGCCATCGGGGGCCTGGGGAGCGAATCGGTCCGCGCTGCCTGGAAAGCATAGAGATGACTAGTCACCAGTCATCTCTATGACCGTCAGAGGCCCGGGCGCGACGTTATGACGTCACGCCCGGTACCTGGAAGTAAACAAAGCCGGAATCGCGGCTGTCGACATGTGATCTGTGATTTTTTTTTCTCCGATTTCATGCTTGTAAGCCTGGAGGAGAGATGTGGGGTCTCCATAAAGAGGACCTGTCACACTGATTCCTATTACAAGGGATGTTTACATTCCTTGTAATAGGAATAAAAGTGATCAACATTTTTTTTTTTTTTAAAGTGTAAAAATAAAAAAAATTAAGTAAAATAAAATAACTATTTTTTTTTTTAAACGCCCCTGTCCCCATTATCTCGCATGCAGAAGCGAACACGCAAGCAAGTCCCGCCCACATATGTAAACGGCGTTCAAACCCCATATGTGAGGTATCGTCGCGTGCATTAGAGCGTGTGCAACAATTCTAGCACTAGACCTCCTCTGTAACTCGAAAATAGTAACCTGTAAAAAATGTTAAAGCGTCGCCTATGGAGATTTTTAAGTACCGAAATTTGGCGCCATTCCATGAGTGTGTGCAATTTTAAAGCTTGACATGTTGGGTATCTATTTACTCGGCGTAACATCCTTTTTCACATTATACCAAAAAATTGGGCTAACTTTATTGTTTTTTGTTATTTTTTAATTCATGAAACCGTTTTTTTTTTCCAAAAAAAGGCGTTTGAAAAATTATTGCGCAAATACTGTGCGAGAAAAAAAGTTGCAATGACCGCCATTTTATTCCCTAGGGTGTCTGCTAAAAAAATATATATAATGTTTGTGGGTTCTGATTAATTTTCTAGCAACATAATTGTGATTTTTACATGAAGGAGAGAAGTGCCAAAATAGGCCCGGTTGTCAAGTGGTTAATAGTCGTCCTTTTAGTCCCTAATGATTATAGGTTGTGTAGGTCTTGTTGAAGTGTAGATCAGATATTTTTATAAAGAGCCTACATTATCATTTTTTTTCCCCCTCATTCTGGGCCTTTGCTCCATTGTACACTCAACATACCAGATACAGAACACAAGCTTCAAGGGGATAGGTCTTTATCTGCCTACTCTCACCTATTCCTAGAAAAGACATGGTCCCCAAATTGTTTTTGTGCTAAGCGTAAACAGGAAGCATAGGCTTAGTTCCAAGGAAGGAAAGACGTCCCCCTAAAACATCTTGCCAAGATTTTTCTTAACCACTTAACCCCCAGACCATATTGCTGGTCAAAGACCAGAGCACTTTTTGCGATTCGGCACTGCGTCGCTTTAACTGACAATTGTGCGGTTGTGCGACATGGCTGCCAAACAAAATTGGAGTCTTTTTTTCCCCACAAATAGAGCTTTCTTTTGGTGGTATTTGATCACCTCTGCGGTTTTTAGTTTTTGCTCTATAAAAAAAATAGAGCGACAATTTTGAAAAAAATTAATATTTTTTTACTTTTTTCCATAATAAATATCCCCCAGAAATATATAAAAAAACATATTTTTTTCCTCAGTTTAGGCCGATACGTATTCTTCTACATATTTTTCGTTAAAAAAAATCGCAATAAACGTTTATTGATTGGTTTGCGCAGAAGTTATAGCTTTTTCAAAATAGGGGTAGTTTTATGGCATTTTTATTAATATATTTTTTTTACTAGTAATCGCGGCGATCAGTGATTTTTTTTCGGTACTGCGACATTATGGCGGACACTTCGGACACTTTTGACACATTTTTGGGACCATTGGCATTTTTATAGCGATCAGTGCTATAAAAATGCATTGGATTACTATAAAAATGCCACTGGCAGGTAAGGGGTTAACACTAGGGGGCGGGGAAGGGGTTAAGTATGTTACCTGGGTGTGTTCTAACTGTGGCCTCACTAGGGGAAATGACTGATCGCTGGTCATACATTGTATGAACAGAAGATCAGCATTTCTCTCCCTGACAGGACTGGGAGCTGTGTGTTTATTGTACGGGCTCTTGCGCAGGGGAGCCGACCTGCCGCCGTAGAACTGTGGCGGCAGGTCGGGAAGTAGTTAACTTTCAAGTTATTTTGCTTATAATATTAGAACTTCTGGTAGAGCCAGTGTCTGAGGGGCATCACTTGTTAGGGCTGCCAATTGTTTGTGATGTTTTGTGAGAACAACCCCCTACAATTATATACCAGCATCTACTGTAATTAACTAAGAGGTACTGTTGAATCTGATATTGAGATACTAAATTCAGTTAGCAGGATGTCTTGCTTGTTACATACTTGTTAGTACAAATGATCTTGTCTGTTGCAACACATATGGTAAGCAATTTTTGTGCTTGTTTTCTATAATATATCATGAACAAAGTTGCCTTTTACAACCAAATCTCTCACCCACCTGCAAGAACGCATTGATTTTAGCACAAATACTATATGTAAGCCCTTTCATAATTTAGGGCTTGTTTTTTGACTAGCAGTGTTTTAAAGCATATGTGTTAGTGTGGTATAAAATCTTGTGATTTCACTTAAGTGTTGACACATTTATTCTCGTGGGGGATTGGCTGTCTCATGCCCAGTACTAGAAACAATCACGAGCTCAGGACACTGCAGGAAAGCCTCTGTAAATAGATTCCTACTGGCAGACACTATGTCATCTGAAAAGATAGAACAATGCATTGTTAAAGTAAAAATCTATTCTATAACAATTCATCTGCCTCTCCACAAACAGAACAGTATACTCAAAATGAATACATTGTCTGCAACATGGAAGTGTAAATTGGACTCAGGCTTTATCAAGTAGGCCTGAGGTCAGAACAAGTAAGCATAGTCTGAAACCAGACATTAGATAGACCTAGGCACTTATTCATTGCAGATATGTATATAGCTCTAACAGTGCTGTACATTCACATCAGTCCCTGCCCTCAAGGAACCTATAATCTAAGGTCCCTTTCTTGCATACGTACACACATAGTGGAAATTTGGAAAAGACCTATTACTAGTATACATTGGCATTTGTCAAGGTCAGCTTGGCAATGAGGCAAGTGGACTGTTGGTATCCCAATACAGACAGAGTTGTAATGAACTGTAATTTAGGTTTCACACCACTTTTGTGAACACCACTGTTGTCTGCATTCCAGAATCATTTACTTACTGCATGGTCGAGGATCTTCAGTCTCGAGGTTAAAATAAAAACATTAATTTGCATTATAGGGGAGCAAAAAATTAGATTTTCATTAAGGCTAGTAAAACCTAAGCTTTTGCTGTTAAAATCTGCTAGTCACTGTACTAGCCCACAAAAGGGGGGGGGGAGGATATTTTGCACCATCCTAGAACATTTAGTAAGGTTTTACACTTGCATTGCCTAACAGTATTGTTTCAGAACTGTTTAATTATGGTCTATACCAGCCTTTCTAAACCTTTTCAACACAGAGGTACCCATGAAATAGTTCTCCGGTCATGGGGAACCCCTGCTTAAAATATGAAATCTACACCTCATGATATATTAGTGTGATGGTCAGTGGGAAGAATGGTCTTTAGACTTGTGGTCATTGGGAAGCATTACCTCTTTACAGATGGCTAAAAAGATCAATGGTGTCAGTGGGAACTTATCTGAGAGGCAGAAATTGCCCAAAGCTGAAGGAACACGTTGCAACCTCTGGAGGAACCCAGTTGAGAATCACTGGTCTATACCTTAGTGATGCCAGTGAACCTAAAATATACAACTTTAATAAATTGTTAATAAGGCAACATAGTGTTAGTACCTATAGATGTCAGCGTGGAAGTCTTAGACATTTGTCAGAACAAAAGATATTAAACATGAAAAAAATATAGAGGGAAGTTTATTAAATACACACATTATTTCCTGTCGAGAAGAAAATTATCTGTCATTTTGGATTCTCTGTTGATTAAATTTGACATCAGTTTGCATGGGTGGAAAAAAGCTGGTGCAGAAAAAATATAATATTCCAATTTCTGTGTTTGAGTACTTTTACAGTAAATACAGTGCACAACCATGAGTTTATTTGCATTACATCAAGTATATAATGTAAATTTCAGTTTTTTTGTTTAATGTATTTTTTTAATGCAGTAATTGTCTGTCTACAAATAGATGGCTACAAAACCATGATTGGCTGTATTCACCCTCAGGCCTAACCCAATTTTTGTTCTTCTTGTTTCCTGTTAGACATACATTTTGGCAGTACCGTCGTGAGAATCCAAACACCAAGGTAGGTAGTCCTCCCCCAGATGGAATGCCTGGGTTTAACAGTGGAGTGATGCTGCTGAACTTAGAAGCTATGCGCCAGTCCAAACTTTACAATGAGCTGCTGGAACCCAATGCTGTACGTCAGCTTGCTGAAAAATATCACTTCAAGGGACACTTAGGTGACCAAGACTTTTTCTCTATGATTGGGATGGAACATCCAGAACTCTTCTATGTTCTTGATTGTGGCTGGAATAGACAGCTGTGTACCTGGTGGAAGGATCACGGTTATGCCGACATCTTCGATCAATATTACCAATGCGAAGGTCACATCAAGATATACCATGGCAACTGCAACACTCCAATTCCAGAGGACTAGATCGACCTATATATTTTTACCAGTTTGCACTTTGTAGAGTACAAGTACAAATGGCCACATTCAAGTCAGACTACTAGTAAAACTTTACAAGCATCAGGATACATGCAACTGAGTTCAGTTAAAGAGAGCTACCTGTACCTGGTTACACATTGCCACCAACTGTGGGTATAGCTTGTATGCCCTATACTTTCTGTAATTGTATTTCAGATACATATTTTATTCTAAATATCAGGGTAATTTTTTGGACAGTTTGTATACCTGATGATTATTGTGTGCCTGAAGCGCTGTAACATTATTCCCATGTCAGAAAAACTGGACGCAATAGAGAATGGCTGCTGAACAAATTTTGAGCGCAAGTGTCACTGTAATTGTCTCCTTTTAATATATTAGAACCACCAACTTAAACATTTGTTTGGCAATGTGCAAATATATGAATGGACATAGTGTATTAAAGTGGCCTATGGGATATATTTAGTTCAGTGTAAAGCCCCGTACACACGATCGGAATTTCCGACAGTCTTTTTCCATTGGAAATTCCGACCGTGTGTATGCCACATCGGACTTTTTTCCGAGGAATTCCATCGGAGTTTAGATAGAGAACGTGTCCTTAGAAATTCCGATTTGAGTGTGGCCGGGCTAAAGCACGATCGTGTGTACGGGGCATAACTGTTCACCAGTTTGTCTTGGATGTTGCTTAAAGAATTGCCTTTGTGCACATGGACGCTTAGCAGTTCCTGTGTGTTGAGGCAAAAAAAACTCTGAACTTTCTTGTGCCTGAGGAGCCACACATGCTGCATACAACCACCAGTAGACATGGATGGTTTTTCAGCCATGCTCAAGTAAGTGGTGGTGGCCTCTGGATGTACGTATTGCACCCCTCTCCAAACTCACCAGCTTTGCATTTGGGAAGAAGCTTTCTACATACATGCACAGGTAAACGTAGATGCAGAAGCCTGAGCACAGCTGTACAGCCATTCACTTGTATTAGTAGCTGTACACTGCACATGTGGCTCCCCAGGCACCGGAAAATGGCAGGGATTTTACACCTCAGCACACAGAAGCTGCTAAGCATCCCTGTGCATGAGGCCTTAAATATCCTTTCTGTGCCCTTGTTCAATTACAGTTCTTTATTGCTTGGAATGTGTTTAACTAAAAAGTCAAATCTATTGTTTTTGTGACTTCTTGTTTACATTTTAATAATCATGCAGCTTTCTATGTAATTTTCATTTTTAGCCTCTAAACCTCAGACATGGCTTAGTTCAGAATGCTCAGAAATATCAAATGATAAATTGTATTTTTCAGCATTGCAATGTAAGCAGCAGAGCTTTATCATCATGTTCATTATTATAACTGTATCTGTATAAAATTATCTCATATTTTATGTAATGAAAATGAATGTACTCGGTGAACAAATTATAAGTGGATTCCCTCACATCCTTATGTGGTTGCTATGAACCAGTTAAGATTAATACAATCCATGTAGGAAACCAGTACCTGCAAGAGACAACAGGCACAGGGCAGGTGCTTTCAGCCTGGTGATGCTAAGCTGACAATTCACATCCACTTTGCTTGTGACCAGAATCAGTGGGTGGTCTAAGTATTGGGTAGTTGTGTAAAGTAAAAGTGAATCAGCAATGTTATGGGCAACAGAGAGAATACTTCACCCAGACACTACCAATGTTTACCACTGTAATAAAGCCTTCTGTATGTTCCCCTTTATTTATTTTGTCAGTAAAGAACTAAGAAGACTTTTTTCTATGTTCTGAAAGATTTTGTGTGTGGTCTGCATGTCATGGCATTTTTTTTTTTTTTTTAAGTGACCTGTGTTGGTGAGACATTTCACGGTACCCCATAAAATGAGAGGGTAAGGCCTCATTTCAGCCTGAACTCATGCCCATGCACACTGTTTTTCAGTATCTCCATAGCTATATCCATAATAAACCTAGACCTTGTTAATTGTTTTCAATGCCGATTCAACATGCAAATCGTAAAGGACACGGGCAAATATAGAAATCCAAGGAGAAGAAAAATACAGCGCTCCCTAGTCGTGATTGGACACCGTGAATGATTGAGAAGTAAGATGCACTTAGAAATATAGTAGTTGCAATAAATATATGTATAAAGCTGCAGTTTTAAAATGTGAGACAGCACATCAAAAATCAAGAACAAAAGAAAAGAAACTGAGCTATAAATCCAAACATAAATATGAATAAATGTGGTGAAATATAAACAAATATCAAATAGATTGTATTTGAACACTCGGTAGAATCCGTGATAGAAACCATCAAGTGAAAAAACTCTTAACAGTGTGTAGCGTAATGAAACCAACAGAATAAGCCCAATAGCAGCGCTGATGGAAATCCTTATTGTGTAACATTCAAAAGCAGGACTGCAGTGGTTGGAGTGATAGGAAGCGAACCTATGTTATATACCGGATGGCATGCGTGCACCTCCACCAGATAAAAAGCCTGCTTACCAGAACACAGACTGTATAGAGCCTATCAACGGTCAAACTCCTGGGCAATGTTGCTCACACCACTAGAAGATAAATAGGGGAAAACCGGACTGGATGGGAGTATCACCTCGGTAATCACAGAGATCCTCATTCAAGGCCCAAGAAAAAGAAAGCACTCGCATAGCATAATACTGTATATGAGCATTTAATTTAAATAAGGCAGGTGTACTGACTTTAAAAGGCAATAAAAACATAGGAATTAAGCTGGCGTGCAGACAACATATCCACTGGGCGATGACGTCAGCGCGTCAACTTCCTGACGATCGCTTTGTCTCACACAGACGTCATCACTGTGAGACGAAACAATCGTCGGGAAGTTAACACGCTGACGTTATCGCCCAGTGGACGGGTTGTCTGCACGCCGGCCGGCTTAATTCCTATGTTTTTATTGCCTTTTAATGTCAAAGGTAAGCAGGCTTTTTTTATCTGTTGGAGGTGCACACGTGCCATCGGATGTATAAAATAGGTTCACTTCCTATCACTCCAACCACTGCGGACATGCTTTTGAATGTTACACAATAAGGATTTACATCACGTCTATCATGGATTCTACCGAGTGTTCAAATGCAATCTATTTGATATTTGTTTATCTCACCATATTTATTCATATTTATGTTTGGATTTATAGCGCAGTTTCTTTTCTTTTGTTAAAGATAGAAATCCTGTGTGGATACATTTCCATCAGGGTTTTTTTTTTTTTTTTAGTTATATTCATCCAAAGTCACAGTATGTTTTTCATATATAAAACAAAATATCTGTGGTGAAAGCTGATGGTAAAGAGGTATGTAATTCACATGTGTATCACAGCCATTTAAAGTATAACTAAAGGCATTTTTTTTGGATAGAGAGGGGAGGGATTAGGACACTTGTCAGGTTTTTAATGCTGTCGGTGCCCCTGTTTTACTGTACTGTTTACGGTTATCACTGAACATTACACATTTTGGGTTGTCCCCAGAGCAATAATGAAGGTTAAATGTGCCTATGGGGACACTAGTGACAACCATATTCCCTCACATTGGAGGAATTTCCTCTCACCTCCTGCTTTTGCTATGAGGCAGCAAGTGGAGCGAAATCTCCCAAATGGGTCACAAATGGCACCTGACAGGGGTTATAACCCTCCCCTACTGTATCCAAAATGAAAAATAGAAGTCTTGTCTGAAGTTCTACTTTAATTTCCAGACACGTTTCATAGCGCATTGTCTCAC
Source organism: Rana temporaria (assembly GCF_905171775.1). Classification (NCBI taxonomy): domain Eukaryota; kingdom Metazoa; phylum Chordata; class Amphibia; order Anura; family Ranidae; genus Rana; species Rana temporaria. The sequence continues at coordinate 185,242,240 of NC_053492.1, forward strand.
CTTCTTTGTCTAAAATATGGTTAAATAAGTTATCAGTGCCTGAATTTCATCATCAGTTTTTAACATAAAATGTATTTGCTTGAGTCATTTAATCAAAACTGTTTAGCGTTTTCTAGCTGTCCAAAATGGACCAGGTTGTCTAACTTTTTCTAACTAATTTCTCAAAGTTTGTGCGATTTCATCATATAGATGGATAACACTAGACCACCAATGAACTTCCACCAGGCTATTAAGCAAATGGCACTCAAATCTGCCTTCAAATGCACCTGTGCCCAGACATTAAAGCGGAACTTCACTCTCTCAATCAACATTGATTACTTTTAATCCTTATGCTGCTAACATTAGTAAATCAATAGGAAAGGATATCATATTCACTTGTTCACATTTTGTTTTTCACATTTCTTCGGTTACTTTTTGATTTCCAGGCCTAGGCAAATGATGTATTACATCCCATTAGTCTTTAGGAAATGGCTAAAAACACATTCCTGCCTGAGCGAAGGGTAGATGGATTCCAGGAAGTAAATGCTACATGAATCATCTGTCCTTACTCAAGATGGCAATGACCAGAAGACAAGTATAAATTGTGCACTTTGGATGTAGAGAAGAATGGTTTTAAAGAGCTTTCAATGCTTTAAGGAATATGTAAATACATTATTGTCTTGGCATAAGTCCACTGAAAGCCATTGGCAGCAGTGCTGACTGCTATGTTCTTGCATTAGCTTCCATTTAGCAGTGTTCATGTACAGTGATCCTTTCTGACAGCTTCTGAAAGCATTACTTAAATGAGTAGGCACAGGAAACACAAGTATCCAGTAAAAGTTAGGTTGGGCCCCCTAACTAAAAAATCTTGTGGGTGTGCAAAATCATCAGGCATATACAGTATACGTGAGATTAGACTTTAACCGCTTGCTGACCAGCGCATGACAGTATACGTCGGCACAATGGCACGGCTACGCAAATGGGCATACAGGTAGGTGCCCTTTAAATCGTGGCTTAGTGGGCGTAATCTGTGCCCACGGGTCCCGTGGACTTGATGTGTGCCGGTGTCCCATGGAGCTGCAGAATGGGGAGATGCTGTCATCGGGAGCAGTGATCTGTCATGTTGTAGTGTGACCAGCCCCCCCCCCCACAGAATCACTCCCTAGGACACAACCCCTTAAACGTTCCCTGGTGTTTAACCCCTTCCCTGTCGGTGTCATTTACACAGTAATCAGTGCATTTTTATAGCACTGATCGCTGCATAAATGACAATGGTCCCCAAATAGTGTCAAAAGTGTCCGATAAAAAAATCATTCAATAAATGCCATAAATCTATCCCCTATATTGTAGGCCCAATAACTTTTGCGCAAACCAATCAATAGACGCTTATTGTGTTTTTTTTTTTTTACCAAAAATATGTACGTCAATACAAACATGTCATATTTACCTGCTCTGTGCAAAGGTTTTGAGTGGCCCCAATCCTCTTTTCTTAGGTGCCCCCTGGTGGTGCTCCTGGCTCCTCTTCGAGTGTCCTCACGGAGAGCTACTTTCTATTGGGGCACCTGTGCGGGCTCCCTCCCAAGTCCTGCTGCTGCGTCCATTGACACAGACAACAGGACTCGGCCCCACCCCCCATGTCACTGGATTTGATTGATAGCAACGGGAGTCAATGGCTCATGCTGCTATCAATCTATCCAATGAGGACCCGAGACAGCGGGCTAGAGCTATTTGGCTTGTGCTCGTCACTGGAACGATTGGGTTCAAGTGAGAAAAACGGGGGGGGGGGGGGCGGGGGGACAGCTGCAGCACAGAAGGTTTTTTACTTTAATGCATAGAACGCATTAACGTGAAATACCACAAGACTTTTCAACTCCTTTAACCACTTGCCGACCGCTGCACGCAGATATACGTTGGCACAATGGCAGCGGTGGGCAAATGGGCATACCTGTACATCCCCTTTAAATCGCGCTATTGTGGGCCCCCTAGTGTTTAATCCCTGCCAATTTAATTTACACAGTAATAAGTGCACTTTTATAGCTCTCATCAGTGTATAAATGACAATAGTCCCAAAATAGTGTCAAAAGTGTCCGATGTGTCTGCTGCAATGTTGCGTTCATGATAAAAATCGCAGATCGCTGCCATTTCTGATAAAAAAATTATAATAATGCTATTAATCTATCCTCTATTTTGTAGACGCTTTAACTTTTGCGCAAACCAATCATTATATGCTTGTTGCGATTTTTTTTAACCAAATATATGTAGAAGAATACATATCGGCCTAAACTGTGGGGAAAAATATATATATGTTATGGGTATATTTTATTATAGAGAAAAGTAAAAAATATTGCTTTTTTTTCAAAATTGACGCTCTTTTTTTTGTTTATAGTATAAAAACAGCAGAGGTGATCAAATACCACCAAAAGAAAGCTCTATTTGTGGGGAAAAAAGGACATCAATTTTAAAAGTGACGCAGAGATCTGGTCAGGAAGGGGGTAAATTCATCCAGGGCTGAAGTGATTAAAGCTGAACTTTAGCTTATCATTTTTTTTTCAGGTAAATAGACCTGCCATAATTATATATAAAAAATAAAATCGGCTCAGGCAGCAATACTCCCCTTCTCCTAGCCATGTCCCCAGTAGTGATTACTCGCGCAATATCCTCAGTCTTCAGGGTTGAATGGTGCCTGGCATTATTTCCTGTGAGCTCAGGGCCTCATATCACTAGTTTGCCCTGAACTCACCGTATAATAGCACAAAGATTGGTTCTGATGTTCTCATAGCCATTCTGCTTTCGGCATCATTGAGGATCACCCACTGCTGGAGAAAAGTCCGGTTGGAAGACAACAGTGCACTATCAATAAAGGAGGGATCTTCCATGTAGCAGTGGGGAATATCTAACTCCAAAAAATGCATACATTGGTAAGTAAAATAATCAGGCCTCCAGAGGGGATGACCCAAACTGGGCTTTAAGCAGCTCTGCAAAGAAAGGTATCATATATACTTTCATGGTATATCACCCAAACTCTGCTCTGGCCTGGAGTCCCTTAGCAATATAAAACGTCTAAACGTTTTTTTTTTTTATAGTGATGCTGTATACAGTATGCCTATTTCCAGTGATACATTGTCGCTAAAAATCCAAATACTTGACCACACGTTGTTATGCTGTTCTAGTTGTTTGCTTCTCATGATTTTTCTTTTACGGACACCAAGTACATGTTGTGCCTGGGGCTCTTGTGAAGGAGTGCCAGCTATTTTACTGGCTGCATTACATCACAATAAGCAGGTTTCCTCTCTTCTGAGACCTAAAAATGGGCATACAGGACATCAGCATTTTCTACTCTTGTAGTTAGGCTTTCACATAAAAATAGCGCAGAAAGCATAGCATGGTAAAAAGACATTACTCACTGACCCAATTCTTGTGCAGTATTAGCAGTATGTCTACATTATCATGTTCGTACTTAGAGCAAATTCATCAAGCTGCATGAGCTTCCTATTAATGCCATGGAGAACACACTCTTCCTTGGTGATTTGTGCTGATTAATGTTTTAGCTGTTTTAAAAGGGGTTGATCGGCCAAAATGAAAACGCAAGATGGGCTGTGGACACTGAGAAGCAATTACTGCCTCTAAAAGCATTGCTCTTTTCAAATGCCCAGGCTATTTCATGCACTCTTTTATTGCTGAATCTCTGTAAAGTCATAAAGATTAAAAAATGCATTTGGAAATGGCAACAGCCATTATGACAAAGTGTTTTGAGTTAGTGCTTCAGGTGTTTGAGATGACAGATTTCAATTCCAGCGTTTCACTTTCTCCTGGGGATAGAAATGCGCTATTGTTATAGGTAATGTACCAGTAGTGTGGTTTTCACTGTGCACAGCAATCTTGTTCAATGCACCAGCATGAATCCTAGTCGGGTTCAGTGAAAAAATGACTTCTATATACTAAGAATGGTAGTGGACTCAAAATCAGATCATCTTTCTTATGTTAAAGTGTATGTAAACCCTAACAAGGAACTTCTCTATACTCCCTTTTGGTCTGCTAAGTATACGATTGAATGTGTCTTTTTATATCCGTTAGGTGCAAAAAAAACATTATACATTTGGTATGTTTAAAGAGGGTAAATTTAGCTTGTCCATGCATTAAACAAAACACCTGGTGTGAACAGGCCCTATAGATAGCAATAAACTAACGAACCGATTCCTCCAACCACACGAGCAAGGTGGATGAAGGAATCTCCCCTGCCGAGGCATTGTATTTCAACAGCGGGACTCTCAACTGATTGACAAAAGTTTTCCCACATTCCCTTCAACACAAGTCTATCTAAGGCCCCATACACAAGATAGAATCCATCCGCTGAAAAATCCCAGCGAATGGGTTTCAGCGGATAGATCCTATGGTGTGTACACTCCTGCGGATCTGTTTCCGCGGATATTTATCCCCTGGGATGGATTTCCAGCGGATAAATATTTGATGACATGCTATCAAATCTATCCGCTGGAATCCATCCCAACGGATGGATCCACTGGTCTGTACAGACTCACCGGATCCATCCGTCCGAAGGGATCCCCCGCATGCGTCGTAATGATTCGACGCATGCGTGGAATTCCTTATATGACAACGTCGCCGCGTCATAATCGCGGCGACGGCGCGACACGTCATCGCCAGAGGATTTAGGCGCGGATTTCCATGCGATGGTGAGTACACTCCATCGCATGGAAATCTGCGGAAATCCTCGAGAGGATTTATCCGTGGAAACGGTCCGCTGGACCGTATCCGCGGATAAATCCTCCCATGTGTATGGGGCCTAACTATTTGACTTCTGTTAAACGGGGACAGCCACATAGATTGAAATTCAGCCAGTCCCTGCTGTGTGGGACAAATCTATCGACAGTTTTAGGCAGCCAAAAGCATTTGTCAGTTATTTTCATTCAATCAACTTGACCAAAAAAATAAAATAAACTGACTTGATTCACCTATCCATACACTTGAGGTTGGAAGGGGGAATTCTTTCCTGCTGGGCTAGTGTATTGCAGAGAAATTTTTATTATCAGAATACAATGATCAGTGTTGCAGGCTATAGCCTTCAGCACTGATCAAGCAGGGAAAATCTAACAGGGATGTTTGGTCAGAAGTCGATCTGCAGACCTCAGTGGCCAGACATGAATCAAAATTCGCTGGTGCCTGCAGAAGCGGCTGAATTTCAGTACATGTATGGTCAGGTTTAGTGTGCGCATGATCTGCAGTCATGTGTAATTGTATGGCTTCAGGTTTTTATTACCTATCATAGTATTCCGTCTGACAATGTTTCATGTTTTTTGCTCCAGAAGGACTGAGGCATCTTTGTTCAGGCACTGAACATCCCTTTCATGAACTAATATGTTTTTCAGATATGATACTCATGTAAATCTTAGTGCCTGTGTCATCAGACATAGCGGTTGATTTACTAAAACTGGAGAATGCAAAATCAGGTGCAGCGCATTATAGAAACCAATCGGCTTCCAGGTTTCTTTGTCAAAGCTTAATTGAATAAACTGAATTTAGATACTGATTGGCTACCATGCAGAGCTGCGCCAGATCCTGAGTTCTCTAGCTTTAGTAAATCAACCCCTTAGATTCCCAGTTACAATGTTGCAGTCTGGTCACTGGGAAAAAGGAGACCAGGGCCCCTTTCACACCTATACAACTTGTCCCACGATTTGTGATGCCAAAGTTGCATGACAAGTCGTTTCCCATGATTTCCAATGACAACCATTAATATTAGTACGACTTCAAAGTAGTCCCTGCACTACTTTGGTCTGATTTTGATGCCACGTACACAGGCATTCCCTGAAATTGGGGTAAAATTGTGCGACTTTGAAGTCACAGTAGTATGAAAGGGGCCTAAGGAAATTACAGCATCTGCTTTAGCAAAGTCACTTTGCTAGAGCTCAGGTATGCAGCGACAGGTGCACAGAGCCTGAGTAAATGAGCCCTTAAAAAAAACATTGAGCAGATTTTCGGCAAATACTTACATTTTATATCAGGCAATATAAAATATATTAAAGTGATCACCTAGTCTGGCAGGTGTGATGACTTGCCCAAAAAAGCTAATTTACCAGCATATATTTTGCATACTTTGCCAGCTTATTGAGAAGTACAGTATCCCTTTGCAGCTTTACTTAGAGTGGAACTAAACCCCCTTATCTTTTACAGCCAAGGAAGCTACCATTTTAGCTTCTGTTTGCTCTGCAGTTGCCCAAAGCATTGCACATGTGATAAATTATGCCAATAGCCACTTGATGGCTTGACAGTTCAGTTGGGAAACCATTAAATCGATGGGTTTAGTTCCTCTTTAAGTCTGACCAGTTCCAGATGAATTCTGATTCTCATGGATTTAGCAATTTGTTTTTTTGAATCAAAAATGTTTTTATTGTTTACAGAACATACAAAATATAAGAATATGACATACCATACACAATATGCAAACATAATGACAATACAACTCCCAATCTTGCACAGAACAAATAATGAATATATCCAGCATCATGCCCCCCGCCCCCACCTGCCAATCAATCACGAACTATATCCCAAAGTCCCCATCCCATGTCACCACCGGAAAACCTCCCAGCTGTTCAGGTGTTCATACTGGTGGCCAGCCGGTCCACCCCACTCCACCACATGCAACACTATACACCCCTCAACAACCTCATACGGACAAGCTCCAGGGGGCTTAAGCCAGGCGTGGCAAGCCATGAGTCCCACAGCCTATCAAATTTATCCGCATTTCCCCAGTGTTGGTAAATGTATTTCTCCATTATAAGCGCTTTACCCATGTGCAGCAACCAAGTTTTAATCGTAGGGGGTGCCTCCAATTTCCAATTCAAAAGAATAGTTTTCCTGGCCTGAAATAGCGCTCTGGCAAACGCCATTCGAGTCAACTCCTCCGGTATCACCCCCTCTAGAACTACAAGCAGGCAATGTAGCGGGTCAAGAGGGACGTTGGTCTGGAACACTGAATTGAGTGTAGCCAAGACCCCCGTTCAGAACCTGTGGAGCTTGGGGCAACGCCAGAGCAGATTAATCAAATCACCAGACATTGCCCTGCATCTGTTGCACAAAGGGTCAGGGGCCCCTGCCCATTTTGAAAAGTTTTGCCGGAGTGTAATGGACTCTCAGCAAAATGTACAGTTGAGACACCTTCTGTGCTACATTAAGCAAACACATGTTAACTGCCTGCAATGCTTCCTCCCACATCTCCCCCGTTATGGGTCTGACGTCTGCCTCCCACTGACCCACTGCTCTCATGGGGTGCCCCTCCAAAATTGAAGCTAAGAACATGTTGTAACACTGTGAGATAATGCCCTTAGTCTCAGAAGCAGCCTGTAGGATGCGGAAGACCGGAGTGGGGGACTGAACCCACTCCACCGCATCTCCCTGGGCTTTAATTACATGCTGCAGTTGCAAATAGTAGAACAACATGGTGGGGGGAAGCGCATAGCTAGACTGTAGAGTACTAAACGGAAGTAAAGCGCCCTTATGAAAAACCTGTTTGAGGTGTGTTACGCCATCTAGGGCCCTGTTCAATCTTGGCCAGTTCAGCACATGTATAGTTCCCCCCCACAGCGGGCTGACCGCAGTGACCCCCTGGAGCTGTTTCGCCTTATTCCAAACCTTTTGAAGGAGTGCATATGTGGGCATTCTCTTATTGGCTTTTTGGAACCGCTGAGCCTCCAGCCCCTCCGGTATCGAATCGGCTCCCGAACGGATTTAGCAATTTGTGATGTTATTGCATAGCTGCTGTTATTGTTTGTCATTCACCGTACCTTGTCAGCGGTATTGTATTATGGAATAGTTAATAAGTGGCACAAAAGAGACCAAGAGAATACATGGCACTGTCATATCCGGGGTTATCATTTTGACAGTAGCTGAAAGCTCTTATTTAGATGTTTCGTTACAATATTGAGCTCACTGGCTCCTGTGACGTGGATGTCCATAGGCAGCATGAATTTGCTGTTGATCGCTTAACCTTTATATGATCAGCTAGAGCAGCAGACCCCTCAGTGTACAAATGTGCTGTCTTCACCCTCTGGGTTATGATACTGACGTAAATGAGGAATCTAGAGGTTCCTGTCGTGTCCCGTTATGTCTCCCCCTTTCAGCATAAGCTTCTTCAGCTATCACAAAAGATTATGACACTGAATCATTCTCCCCCTGAGGAGTAATGTAGAGATGGTTTCTTCCTGCCTTGTGTGAATGTTTTATGGAAAATCAATGTCTGTCTGGGATCCTGCCGTTTCCAGTTATATCTCACTGCACGGGCATGGCCTCCCAATGATAAAAGACACTACGTATGCATTTTCTTGCAATCTGTGTCCTGGGATTAAAGGGATTAAAGATGCTCATATACATACTAATATGATCATAGAATTATTAAATGCAACTAAAATGCTCAAATAGAATACATATTACAAACCAAAGATCCTCCAGTCCATTGCTTTTGACTTGTTGATGATAAATCACTTGTATCTACCAATGTGTGTGACCACCTTAAAGGGATTCCGTATAGGTAAAATTTGGCAGCTGTCGTTTTTGAATTGTTTTTGTAAGAGCAAACACCAGGACTTTTTAACCTTATCCATTCTTCTGTGCTTAATGATTCATTGACCTAGATAAGCAGGCAATGTCAGAAGACTCAATGTGCACATGCTTGCTCCAGGTCAATTACTTACCAAGCTAGCGAAAGGGAGGGATATTAATGCATTGCACCTTTAAAAATAGTAAGTGATAATATGTTTCTAACAGGTAAAGCAATTCTGTCTTAACCACTTTCTGCCCACCCACCGTCAAATGACAGCTGGGCAGTGCGGCTCTCGTTCTGGGTGGACATCATACGACGGCCATGGGGGTGCAGTCGTGGCTCTTTAACCATGTGATCGGCTTTGTCCAATCATAGCCAGTCACATGTTAACACTGAGATGCCGGCAATCAGCTCCCTCGCCTCACACTGACAGAGTGTGAGGAGAGTCAATCAGCGGTATCTCCTCGTAGAGGACATCCAAGTATAAAATCAGGGCACTGATCACAATAAAGCCCCCACAGTGCCAGAAATGAGTGCCCACCACTGCCAGCAATCAGTGGCAGCAATTGGTGGCCATTAGTGATGTCAGTCAGTGCTGTCCATCAATACCACCCATCAGTGCTGCCTATCTGTGCCCACCAGTGCTGCTTATCAGTGCCCACCATTGCCGCCTATCAGAGCTCATCAGTGCCTCCTAGGGTTGTTCCCGATTCCACTTTTTTAGGACCAAGTACAAGTACCGATACTTTTTTCATGTACTCGCCGATACCGATTACTGATACTTTTTTTAATGCCATGTGACAGTTTGACTGATGGGCACCGATAGGTAGCACTGACTGATGGGGACTGATAGATGGCACTGACTGATGGGCACTGATAGGGGGCACTGACAGGTGGATGGCACTGATAGGCGGCACTGATGGGTAGCTGGCACTGATATTCTGCAATTATGGGCACTGTTGGCACTGACAGGTGGTTGGCACCTTAGGGCACTGACAGGTGGCTGTCACTGACAGGCGGCACTGATGGCACTGACAGGTGGCTGGCACTGAAATGCAGCAATAAATGACATGACTAAATAATACACCCTGCACTCGGCATCATCAAGTATCAGCAGACATCTTGTTAAACCCAGCCCAAATTATATGGGCTGGGTGTAACAAGATGTCAGCTGCTGGCTTACTGTGAGCAAGTGCAGGGTGTGCCAAGATGGGTGTCGGGATGTCCAAGCTGACGACGACCGAATGTGACGGTCCGGTCACCGATCCTGATGCGGCTGCATCCTGACAGCTTACCTAGCTTTTTCTCTACTGCAAGTGAGGACTCTCCGGCCCGCTGACTTTGCCAGCTCCGCCCACTGAGGCCGCCCGCCAACTCCGTCTACTGACGCCGCCCGCCCTCTCTGCCTACTGACGCCGCCCGTCCTCTCTGCCTACTGGCGCCGCCCGCCCTCTCCGCCTACTGACGCCGCTCGCCCTCCCCGCCTACTTACGCCGCCCGCCATCTCCGCCTACTGATACCGCCCGCCATCTCGGCCTACTGACACCTTCCACCCTCTCCTACTGACACCGCCTGCCCACTGAGTCCGCTCGGCCTCTCTGCCCACTGAGTCCGCCCGCCGACCAAGTATCGGGTCAGGCATCGGGAGCATTTGTGCGATTACAAGTACCCATAAGTGCGGCATATTTGTGCCTTCTCATCAGTGCCACTTAATCAATGCCCATAAGTGGCGCCTCATAGGTGCCACCTAATCCGTGCAGCCTATCGGGTTTTTATAAAAAAACAAGAAGTGATTGAATACCACCAAAAGAAAGCTCTATTTGTGTGAAGAAAATTATAACAATTTCACAGTGTAGCACGACCACGCAATTAACATTCAAAGTATGACAGCGCTGAAATCTGAAAAATGGCCTGAGCAGGAAGGAGGTGTAAGTGCCCTGTATTGAGGTGGTTATGTGAAAATCTACTAGTGTATAGCCATATTATGTCTCTGGTTAAGTTTCACTTTGTTACTAAATGCCAACTGCTATTGCCTGTCTAGTGATCACACTTAAAGCAGAAGTAAACCCATCCATAAAATGGTTTAATTTATGGCACGATACAGAAAGGTAACACTCCCACTGGTTGTGCTCTCCCCCAAACTGTCAAACCATCCAATGGTTGGTGTCATAACTGATCACACGTGCAGCAACACGTGACAGAGGCAAAGATGGCAGCTTCCTTGGCTGAAGAGGATAGGGGGGTTTACTTACACTTTAAGTAGCCAAGTATGGGTGTTTTTTTGTTTTGTTTTTGCAGAATCATACTTACCTAGGTGGACGCAGCATCGGTGCGACTCTGCATCTGTCCCCCGCTGGCTCTAAGACTGAGAACCAAGCACCTAAACACCACCGATCGTGGTTCTTAGAGCTCCCTGAGCAGAGAGCTGGTTACTGTCAGTCACTGCTGCCTGCTCTGCTCCCCCTGAAAAATGCCAATTTTTTTTTCGAATGTGTTCTATTTTTTCACAACGTTTTAAATGTTGTCGTTTTTCTGGTTGTAAAAAATGGTCGTGTGTGGGCTTTAACGACGTGAAAAACCCGCGCATGCTCAGAAGCAAGTTATGAGACGGGAGCACTCATTCTGGTAAAACTAGTGTTCGTAATGGAGTAAGCACATTCATCACGCTGTAACAAAAAAAACAAGGGTTAATCGAGCGCACTCCGGATGAGGTTGCAAGAGACTAATACAATAAAAAGGGGAGTTAGTGGGATGTTAGGGGGAGGGGGAAAAAGGAGCTGCATATGTTAGTCCATTACAGCATGTCCATATAAAAAGTAATAAACTATACTAGCACAAGGAAGGCTGCCAGCTTGCAGATAGAAGATGGATCTGAAACAGTGAAAAAAAGGGAAAAAAGCAACGCCTTCTAAGCGTAGTAATTAGGATCTTTATTGAAAAAGATAATCATATAAAAGTACCACTCACAAAGGAGTTAAAATCATAGGGCTTATCTGTAAGTTTTTTTCATCCGCTCTGAGCCCGGATTGATGGATGCTCTATATGCTTGGGATGTTGTAGGCTGGAATCGCTGTTAATCCTTGCCTCTGTCTGCAGCGGTGGAGGAACCACACGCTCACGATGAGGGGAGGAGGAGGACTGCGTTCCGTGGAGCACAGCCGTGGAATGACGTCACTTCTGGGTACAGATCGCAGGGAGGTGCATGCGTTTAAAGCATGCGTGCTTCTTCATCAGGCTCTATAGGGGCCATCTTTGACCAGGGTAGATATAGTGGGCTAGAGGTTACCTAATTGGCTAAACCGTTTAGTATGGAAATTTGATATACAGACCTCAGCAACAAGTGGCTGGACCTGACTGGGAATGTGACCTAATTGCAATTATATACAATTGTTAAAGGACAAATATGAATATATAGACATCATTGTGCTATAGATTCTATGCATTTTTTTATAATTTATATATTTATGGTCGTTACCCTCTGACTGAGAGAGATGTGGATCACATAAACACGCGACAAGACTTACAACATAAATAGACTTGAAGTGTGCCTTGGTAGTCTGGTCAGTATGCCAAGAAAAGGGGGCATACCCTAGGTAAGTAATGGGTAGTTAATTGAAGAAGGATATGCTGAGAAGTGCCCTGAAAAAGGGAAGGGCTGGAGGGTGTCGAATGCGATTGAATGGGCAGACTTATGTACATGAGGTGAGCTGGGAAGAGTCGGCCCAGTGACGTGTAGTACCGCACACTGAACCGACAAAGAGCATGTGTGAGTGGGCTGCTTAAATACCCCCTGGGCTCCTCCCATAAACTCAGGCCACCATACTGGCCTTCTTATTTATGGTCGTTGCCCTCTGACTGAGAGAGATGTGGATCACATAAACACGCGACATGACTTACAACATAAATAGACCTGAAGTGTGCCTTGGTGGTCTGGTCAGTATGCCAAGAAAAGGGGGCAAAAGACTCAGATAGGGAAATAGCTTTTATTGATTTCTTGTATTTATTGAGCCAGCTTGGTAAAGGCTTGTGCCATTTCTTCCTGAGGATTTGGGATGTATGTGGCAAAACAAGGAGACTTCCATCAGCCTGTATTTTGATTACGTGGTCTGGTACTCCCTGTTGGGAGGCAGCTGAGGCTGCTCTAACTCGGAAAGAATGTCAAGAGAACTGACTGGGGTTTGAAGCCCAAGTTACTTAGGAGGATTCTGACATGCTTGACACACTGGCTGCCACTCAGGGAGGTTGTTTAGAAAGGGTAGCAATGAGCTACCATCCGATTGGCTGGGTAGATGGAGCAGTAGTCGGTCAAGCACCATCACTGGGCGTCAGGCGTTGTTAGTCTGAAACAGGTTGATGTCAACCCCCGGGGCTGGTTTGTTGCGTTTGCAGACTATGAGAGTGTAGTGGTTCGAAAGCGAGTCGGGTGGCGTCGGAGCAGTGTCTGACTGCCGGAGCCGCTGACTGTAAATTCACGGCTATGGAACGCTCTGCGCCCACAAACATCCGCATGGAAGAAAACCATCGGGCCTTCCGAAAAAAACTTAAGACTCATCTCTTCTGAAGGATAAGGATGGCACTGGATGGAAATAAGCGCCTTGAGGCGATTTTGTTCAGATTTGTAGCACTATACAAGTTATTCACTCACTCACTCTAAATTCACATACGTCGTAGGGAACAGTAGAAGGCCTGGTAGATGGCTGTTTGGGTGACTAGGCTGGGCAAAGCCCTAAACCGGGAAAGAGTAAGGATTTCAGACATGTCCCTAAAGAGGGCACTCTTGAAAGGTAGGCGCTTGCCACTGACTACAGGTTGGTGCTTCTGTATGAGGGACTTGACTGCATGGGCTCCAGAATACTGACGGTTTCCTGGGGTCCTGCAGGGACAGGAAATGCTGGACGCCATCTAGATATGTCGTGATAGTATTGTGAGAAAGGGTCAGCTGCATGTGGCAATACAATATGAAGGCTAGGACGTGTCTAACGTTGCCTATTGCTGCTCCGGGGCAAGGGGCCAAAAATTTGCGGTTAGTGTCCAAGCAGTGCGATAGGCCTTCAGTGTGTTGCTTGCCAAGGAGTGGTTAATAAGCTGGGTTGCGTTGGTGAGATGCGACTTCAGTCCATCATCAGCAATGACCAGGGTGGGACAGGGATAGTTGTTGGGTTGGCTCCAGGCTCTTGCTGGAAAAAACAAAGTAAGGTTGGAATAGGACAGCGCATCAGCAGCGATTTTGCATTTGCCTGGAATATGTCTACATAAGATATTAACTGGTGACGAAGTGACAGCTGTGGGAGCCTGCGCAGGAAGGATGTGATGGGGAGTGACTTAGATCTACCTTAATTGATGATGTCGGCTGTGGCCTGATTGTCTGTGGTGAAGAACACTGTCTGTCCTGTTCAAGTGTGGCCCCAGACCTGGGCAGCTACCACGATGGGGTATAGCACGAGGCGTGATGAAGACTGGGTGAAGCAGAAATTTAAAAAAAATTCTGGGGGCCAAGGTTCGTAGAACCAGTGGCGGCCAAAAAATGGCCACAAAAGCCCATGGTGGCTCGGCTGACACTACCGGGATGAAGATTGAAATGCTATTCTATCAGGTGGGGAAGTTGTCCCACATAGCTAAGTCTGCTACTGATGCTTGGTCTAGTTTGAGAACTTGGACTGGATCTTGCATTGAGTGTGAGAAAATCAAGACAATACACAGGTGCTCAACAGGACGTTATACATGCACTAGCAGACCAACGTGCGCTCGCCGATCAACGTGCGCTCGCAGACCAACGTGTACTCGCTGGTGCTGGATGGAAACCTGAACTAAACTCAGGGAAAAAGACAGAGAAAAGATGTGTTTTTTTTTTTTCACAAAAAAATCACTGAGGTGTGTTTGCAAGTTTAGTTTGTATTCGGGTTTGCACGTAGGTGCGTGCCGCAAAGTGTTTTATACTACTGCAGACAATATTGTGTGGTTGCAAGGGTGTCAGTGAGTGTGAGGTTGCTGGGACGATTTTGTGTGGTTGCAGGGGCCTCGATGAGTATAAAGGTTTGTTTTGAGATGGCATTGTGTGGTTGGAAGGGTCTGCCAAAGAACCCATACAAACAATACATGCTAATCTCCAAATGGATGAGACAGCAACAATGGACAGTTTGAATACTACCTGCGACAGTAAACGGGAACCGCCTCACGAAGACCAAGAAGGGAGAAGCCACAATGCGCTTGCGATGTCAAATGCGATTGAATGGGCAGACTCACGGACATGAGGTGAGCTGGAAGAGTCTGCCCAGTGACGTGTTGTACCGCACACTGAACCGACAAAGAGCATGTGTGAGTGGGCTGCTTAAATACCCTCCAGGCTCCTCCCATAAACTCAGGCCACCATACTGGCCTTCTTATATATATAGTTTTTTTAATGAATTTTATGTGAATTTTTCTATATGAATTTTTAAAGGAATTCTGATACGATCTCCCTATATATATATATATATATATATATATATATATATATATATATATATATATATATATATATATATATATATATATATATTCATATTTGTCCTTTAACAATTGTATATAATTGCAATTAGGTCACATTCCCAGTCAGGTCCAGCCACTTGTTGCTGAGGTCTGTATATCAAATTTCCATACTAAACGGTTTAGCCAATTAGGTAACCTCTAGCCTGCTATATCTACCCTGGTCAAAGATGGCCTCTATAGAGCCTGATGAAGAAGCATGCATGCTTCGAACGCGTGCACCTCCCCGCGATCTGTACCCGGAAGTGACGTCATTCCACAGCTGTGCTCCACGGAACGCCGCCCTCCTTCTCCCGTCATCGTGAGCGTGTGGTTCTTCCACCGCTGCAGACAGACGCAAGGATTAACAGCGATTCCAGCCTACAACATCCCAGGCATACAGAGCATCCATCAATCCGGGCTCAGAGCGGATGAAAGAAACTTACAGATAAGCCCTATTTTTTTAACTCCTTTGTGAGTGGTACTTTTATATGATTATCTTTTTCAATAAAGATCCTAATTACTACGCTTAGATGGCGCTGCTTTTTTCCCCTTTATCACGCTGTAACAGACTGAAAAGCGCAAATTGTCTTTTACTAACACGAAATCAGCAAAAGCAGCCCAAAGGGTGGCGCCAACCGCGTGGAACTTCCCCTTTATAGTGCCGTCGTACGTGTTGTACGTCACCGTGCTTTGCTAGAGCATTGTATTTTTTCACGATCGTGTGTAGGCAAGACCGTTTTAATGATGAAGTTGAAAAAAACGTATTTTTTTCTAGAGCCTGAAAACTTTGTTTTTTGCAACCCGAAAAATGATCGTGTGTACGCGGCATCAGATAGGATGCGGCTCACAGCAGAGGGTGCGGTGTGTCCCTGTTCTCTGTTTCAGGGACAAATCATTCCCAAACTGAGCCAAAGATGCACAGGACCCCTGTGCAATGCACTCCGCAGCTGCCCCGGTGATGTATTTAACCCGGCTCCATTGAGAGCCAGTCACAGTCTCCTGTCATGCAAATTGGTTGCGGACAAACCCGCATCCATTTTCTGTAAGCGTAAACCCAGCCTTAGTAAATATCCTCCAATGTGTAGTAACACAAGGCAGCCAATCAGATTTTGCCTTTTAATCAATATTTGGAACAATGATAGATGATTGCAGACTCATTTCTATGTGTGGACTCAACAAGTACATTTTAGCATGCAGGTTGGTGTCCATTGTGTAGGGGTGGTGAGGGACAGTGCATTGTGTTTTTACAACCCAAAGCACTGTTTACCTTTTTTTTCTTTTCCATGTTATTAAAGTGTCACAAAGCAACACTTCATTCAAAGTCTATAAACCACAACATGGTGCGGTGACAGGTGGTGCAGTGGGTTGTGCTGTGTAAAAATGCAGCATTGTGATATGAGCAGGGCACATAGATAAAGATTGTTTTCTCGGTGCCCTTGCATTGATCAATGTAAATTGTGTGAATGATCCCTTGCTGCACCTTGCACAGTTGTATTTGCCTTATTTAGAGAAGTCGAAGTTAGAGGTTCAGGCCCATCACAGATATTCTGTATCAAAATGTCAGTTTTACAAGTGTATATTTTCCGTAGGCCTGTCATCCCAAGTATGGATAGCCATGAAAAAAAGAATCCATCACAAAACAGACTGTTATTGTATCCTGAAGATGTTCAGCAGTTTAATGTGATACAGTTCAGTTTATATTGTGCACTGTTCAACCTGGATTCCAGTAGACAGATTGCTGCCCCTGACGTAGAAATCGCTGTGTTCCCAGAACAGGCAGTAAATCCTGAGATTCTGTGTCTTGGATGGCTTTATGACTGTGTGCTGTGTCCTCTTCATCTGATCATTCTGTCTGCCTCAGGAAACACTCTCACTGTGCATTCTAATTAAGTCTTGCTTTAAAGTGATGCTGAACATCATTTTAAGATCTTACAGAAATGTCTACCTAACAGTTAAATGCTTTCTGTTAAACTGTGCACAGTCCCCTGGGGTGTATTTTAGACAGCTTTACACATCATAGAGCCCCCTATCTGGAGTACATAAAAGCCATCTATAAACACACACATCAATGAAGAGAGCTTTGTACATCAGAACAAAACCGCTTCCACGGTTACTTTATATATTAGACATTGTTCATTTTCAGAAATGTGTCAGTTAACGGTCTACAGCCACCCCAAAATGACCCCTTTTATGAACAGTGGCATATTTTGTTAGTATATCTTAAAATATTAAGTATATATTTTAGTAGCTGTTATTTGTAAATAGAATTTCTTAAGGGCTCTTTCACACAGGCGGACCGTATGCCCGCTTTTTCATCCATTTACATCCGCTGACACCCGATCTCACCCGGTTCCGCAATCCTCTGATTCTGCAGACGGAGGAAAACCCTATTTTTCCATCCGTCATCGGATCGGGTGAACACGGACAGACGGTCCGTCTTCATCCGATCCCCCCCCCTCCCCCCTATAAAGGAGAGCGGAGAAAAGACAGAGCGGTCCCTGCACAGTGTGCGGGGACCGCCCTGTCATCCGCCGGCTCAGCGGGGATCAACGGAGCGATCTCCGATGAGCAAGCGGAAGTTGACGGGGCAGATCATTACCGATCTGCCCTGTGTGAAAGAACCCTAATAGTTATGTAGCACTGATGCATTTCATGAAGCCCTTTATATAGAACATTGCATTGCCCACATCAGTCCCTCTGCATAAGACCTTGCAGTGAAATTTTCCTACTTAGAATCAGCTGCTAGATTTTTACAGAAAGTGTTGCTTTCTAAAGGAATATTTTATGGCCAGTGCAATTGATTTTCTTTAGGTCCCATGCACACTGGTTGATTAGCCGTGGTGCATGAGGCTTCCGGCATTTAGGTGTAGGCAGAGGGCACAGGTGCACCATCCAACCCTGTTGCTAGCAGTCTGTCAAACTCTATGAGGGGATGACAACTGCTGCTGCTGCTGGATGGTGCACCGAGTAATACTTCGGTTTAGGGCAGCATACACCCAGGGACAACTGCTCAGACAGCAAAAAGTCTGTGTTTCAACCATTTTTGTTCCTGTGCCCATACCATCCTAAAAATAATACCACTGGGTGCACCATTCTGCCACAGCAGCTTTCAGCCTCTGAGTTTGATCGGCCACAAACACCGTTGTTTTACACCAGCAATTAAACGCTGAAACATCATGTAGTTGAGCTGAACACCCAGTGTGCATAACACAAGTACGCTGAGCTACTGCCCGCTGATCGTGACCTATTCGAGTAAATCCATGCTACAATCTCCCCGAAACCATGTTCAATGCATGTGGTGCTACTGCAGTGTTCAAAGGGGGTTAAAGCAGGATCTTTGTAAAACAAGGGGTTAAAGCAGGCAGTGAGAATGCAATACAACCACCTTACTCAAATCGCTCTTCAACACACATGTGGATTTGCCCTTATAGTGTATGTGTAGGAAAAACAATTTTTAGTGTTGTACTCCACAATATGGAATTTACAGGTAACTCAAAGTTTCCATTATCATAGTTGTACAGTACAGGACACCGGATGTGTAGTCATAGAAGCTGAAACATTTCCAAGCAATTAACTGAGGGTTGTGCAACAATATGAAACAATAACAAACAGGCCCACAATGTGCAAAAGACCCAAAACTCTCAGATAACAGCTCAAAGCACTTTGCGGCTGAAGCTCCCATCAGCAGAAGCCTAGAGATTCACCCAGTAAAACATGGAGATGGTAGTGATGAAAAATTTTGAAAGCCAGTTTAGAAAACTTTTATGGTGGAGAAGAGGTCAATCACCCAAGGACACACACAGAAAACTTGAGTCCCATGGAGTGGGTGAGGTTATTTGAGGGTTCACTAGGGAAGAGGGAGCTTTTGCCAGTGTCAAGTCACCCAAATGGTAGTGGCCTACAACTCATGGTGTATGACTACATAGCCTAGTGCACTGTTTCTCAACTCCCGTCCTTAAGGCGCCCCAACAGGTCATGTTTTCATTATTTTGCACATGTGATTTGATCAGTTTCACTACCTTAGTAATTGCCACAGCTGGGATATCCTGAAAACATGACCTGTTGTGGCGCCTTAAGGACTGGACTTGAGAAACACTGGCCTAATGTACGGTACTGTACAATTGTGGTAAAACATTTTTGAATAGACATATGCTTTAAAGGATAAGTTCACGTTTATAAATAAAAAATGTCTAAATGCACTTTTTTTTTTGCAGGTAAAAAATTTGCTTTTTTGGGGGGACCAGAAAATCGCTGGTGCCATGCAGGTCTCCTGCAGATTTGTCAGTGTATCTGTGTGCCCGTACACCTGCAAAGGAGAGCTCTGTATACAGTATGAGTGACATAGGCGTGTGTGTGGAGCCCTGACTTCTCAAAGTGACAGCTAGTTTGGGGAACTTCTCCCGATACTGCTGTCACAGGGGGGGGGGTGGTCAATGGGGCTACAGCATTGTGAACACGTTACTTGTTCCACCCTAAAAATGTGAAGCATGAGTCGTGTTGTTCTTATGGATGCTCAAGATTTCTGGCATGTTTTATTAATAAAGTATTATTCAGTACGTACAGTATGTGCAGACTTTAGCTTTTGGATCACACTGTACAATTGTGTGGTAGAGAAGCCAGTCTGTTAAATTGGATATTTCTGGAGTTTATGGTGGTATTGAGGTAGAGTCACTTTCTTATGATGGTTGGTAAGAGTGCTTGTCCCCAGTTTCATTACTAGCCACCAACATAGGGGTTCAGAAAGCAGGAGTTGGTGTGGTGAGGTGTGGCTTTTACAGGAATGAAAGTGACATGAAATCAGAAGAAGAAAGGTCAAAGTGGAGATATAAACACTCTGAAGGCTGACAATTTGCAACAGGTACATCCAAATGCCTACACTAGATTGACATTTCTGGAGAGCACTCTTTTTTTATTCATTGCCTACATCAGATTGGCATTGCTGGAGAGCGCCCTTTACTTATAACAAAAAATTGGTACTTTACCATTACATTTAATGTGGTAGTTCTATTGTACTCCCTACTGGTTCATGCAAAAATGTACTTTAATTGGTTCACAAAAATAGATATATCTTGTAAAGGTCAACAAGAGGTTAAAACCAGGTCACATTTAGGTGCCAACAATGTTAACATTTTAAAAACTACAATAAGGCCTGGTTCACACTTATGCAGGTTGCAGTTGATGCATATTCCAGATTCATTTTGCATTTTTTCAATACACATTTTTGATCCATTGTAAACTATGGAACCAAAACACAACCTGCTGGTCCCTGGCTCTTTCCATAAAATGCACAGATGTTAATTTCGGAATTTCGTTTTTATCTGAAAAATACATTTATTTAGTTACATCCGAAATTCGTTGTTATTTATTTTGTTTTGTTAAAAAATGCATTAGTCCGAAAATCCGAATTAATTAAGGTCGAATCTGTCATTGAAGGCTTATGGTGTCCGTCGAATGTTCTAAGAAGATTCGACAGAGAAGCAGCTAAACTGTACGACGCCGCAGTCGTACATTTCCGATCGAATGTTCCGCCTACAAGCTATAGAAGAATTCTAATATTGTATGACAGTAATAATAATTATATTTATAAATTATTATTACTAGTCAGCCAACATTCAAATTCTTCTATAGCCTATGGGCGAGCATTTGATTGGAAATGTACAATTGCGGCGTCGTACAGTTTAGCTGCTTGTCGAATCTTCTTAGAACTTTCGACAGACACCATAAGCCTTCAATGACAGATTCAATGTTTGTATGTTTTTCACTGCTTCGTCGAATCTTCGTCGTTCATGTCGAATGGTCTACCCCAACACTGTCTCTATATCAAATCTTTTCTCTCTATGTAGAATAATCTTGGACTAATACAGTTACGGTTAGGCACACTCAACCACAGATTCGATAGACACAGATCGCTATTGTCAGCATGATGTCGAATCTCCTATCTATATCGAAATGTTGTAGCAATAAAAAAGAAAATAAAGCATTCTTTTTATGTTGGATCATTTCGGATTCTGCGCGTTAGTTTTTGTTTGTTAAAATGATAACGAAAATACGCAAAATTCGGACGAAAACTAATGCACATGTCTAGACTGTAGTGTATTTTAGCAAAATCGAAGGTGTGAACCAAATGATGTGATAGTGAATACAGAAGTGGATTAATTGGTTTATTTCAAAATTGCCAAGAGTTCAGATTTAGGCATTGTTGTATTCACTTGGATGCCTTGTTAATAATGCAATATTATGACACAATCTAGATTTATGTGGGTGGATTGCCTATTAACAACACAATGGGAATGATAAATTCTAATTTGACTATAATGAATAATGCCCTGTACACACGATCGGTCCATCCGATGAAAACGGTCTGATGGACCATTTTCATCAGTTAACCGATGAAGCTGACTGATGGCGCCTACACACCATCAGTTAAAAAACGATCGTGTCAGAACGCGGTGACGTAAAACACGATGACGTGCTGAAAAAAACGAAGTTCAATGCTTCCAAGCATGCGTCGACTTGATTCTTGAGCATGCATGGATTTTTAACCGATGGACGTGCCCACAGACGCTTTTTTTTTTCTATCGGTTAGGTATCCATCGGTTAAATTTAAAACAAGATTACATTTTTTTAACCGATGGATAAATAACTGATGGGGCCCACACACGATCGGTTTGGTCTGATGAAAACGGTCCATCAGACCGTTCTCATCGGTTTGACTGATCGTGTGTATGCGGCATTATGCAGCTTTCCATGTTGCCATTACATGGCAGAAATGTGGACAATAATGGGAAAGTGTCTCTGGGCATAGAACAATATGTCAACAAGTACAACATACAGTATATATGTGTATCTGAGTAGGTCTGGAATTTATAGATAGCATTATCATGTTATAGAGGACATTTCATATACTGCTCTGATAGGCACTTCCATACAGCCAACCAGCTGCCGTTATTCAGATGATCGGCGCCTCATGTCCGGCCATCTGAATAGAACAGCGCAGTGGTGACAATAACATAGATTCGTGCAATGCATGAATCTATGTTATTAGACTCAGTGGCGGTGAGAGCCAGAGGGGGCGGCGCTCCAGCGTCCTCTATGGACGAACCGCCACTGCAATCATGTATGAATGAATTTTAAATAAAGCAGGGTTTTTACTAGCACATCATTGGCTGGGTAAAGTGAGCACATCTTAACCTTATTCACCAAGCTTATTAACCACTTAAGCCCCGGACCATATTGCTGCCTAAAGACCCAAGGGGTTTTTACAGTTCGGGACTGCGTCGCTTTAACAGACAATTGCGCGGTCGTGCGACGTGGCTCCCAAACAAAATTGGCGTCCTTTTTTCCCCACAAATAGAGCTTTCTTTTGGTGGTATTTGATCACCTCTGCGGTTTTTATTTTTTATATAAACAAAAATAGAGCGACAATTTTGAAAAAAATGCAATATTTTTTACTTTTTGCTGTAATAAATAACCCCCAAAAACATATATAAAAAAAAAAATTTCCCTCAGTTTAGGCCGATACGTATTCTTCTACCTATTTTTGGTAAAAAAAATCGCAATAATCGTTTATCGGTTGGTTTGCGCAAAATTTATAGCGTTTACAAAATAGGGGATAGTTTTTTTGCATTTTTATTTTTTTTATTTTTTTTTACTACTAATGGCGGCGATCAGCGATTTTTTTCGTGACTGCGACATTATGGCGGACACTTCGGACAATTTTGACACATTTTTGGGACAATTGTCATTTTCACAGCAAAAAATGCATTTAAATTGCATTCTTTATTGTGAAAATGACAGTTGCAGTTTGGGAGTTAACCACAGGGGGCGCTGTAGGAGTTAGGGTTTACTTTGTGTGTGTTTACTAGTGTAGGGGGGTGTGGCTGTAGGAATGACGTCATCGATCGTGTCTTCCCTATAAAGGGAATGACGCGATCGATGCGCCGACACAGTGAAGCACGGGGAAGCCGTGTTTACACACGGCTCTCCCAGTTCTTCAGCTTCGGGGAGCGATCGCGACGGAGCGGCAAATAGCCGCGCCGTCGTCCCGGATCGCTCCCCGAGTGGACCCGACCTCCGCATGTACCGGGGGGGGGTCCTAATCGGACCCCCCACCCACGTCTAGCAGAGGACGTACAGGTACGTGGATGTGCCTGTCCGTGCCATTCTGCCGACGTAAATGTACATGAAGAGGTCGGGAAGTGGTTAAACAATCATAATTCTAAGTGAACAGTGGGGTTGATTTACTAAAAAGAAACAGGCTGTTCATTTTGCAATAGAATTTTCCCTTAGCTTAGTGAATGAGGTGAAGTTTTGCTGACTTCCATCATTCAATCACGTGCCAGAAAAAATACAATCTTTTTTATTGTATGTTATTAGCTTGTAAGTGACTTTTTTCCACATGGTCACTAAAGGATTTTTTTTTTTAGCTAAATAGCTTCCTTTACCTTACTGCAGTCCTGTTTTCATGTCCTCATTGTTCGTTTTTGCTATGATGTTGCTGTAATCCTTCTCTGTTCTGAACAGTCTGTTTCCTGATGAAAAAAGTCATGGGAGCTTTCTTTCTGTGGCACTAATCAAGGAGGTGTGATTACTGTGTGTCTTAAACCCCTCAGAACCAATCACTTTCGTTTTACAAACCATCACTGCCCTCTATTGGCTCTGTGTCTCTGTACTTCACAGAAGCATGAAACTAGATGCATAAACAAAACTGAAACTACAGGTACATTATATGATTGATTTGTATCTATTTTTAATCATTTTTAAAAGGAATCAGTTAACTATTATGTCTCTATACCCTGTAAACAGTCATTTCAGCAAAAACATTTTTTTCCTTTACAACTCCTTTAAGTTATGGAAAAATTCTCTTGCATGTGAACAGCTTATTTGCCTTAAGAAAGTCAACACTATTGTCTGTCTATACTAATTGATTAATATAAATGACCTAAATGTATTAGTACTGACAGTAGACCAATCAACATGATGACTGTATTAGTTTACTGCGGAACGTATTAATTGGGTTATTCTTGTTTGTAACAAATTTTTAGGTCATTGTCTCAATACTTTGGGTACAGTCTTTTAACAAATTATATAGACATTTTTTGTAATTATTAACTAGGGTGATTTGGGTATTTTTTGTCGTTTGTTCATAATCTCTATTGTAGTATAACTGTAGTATTGTCTGAATGACTCAAGTACTGCTTGCATAGGCCATTTGGATCATTATATTTACTGGAGCAGCAGCAAAAGAAAAAGTCCTGTTGGATAATTTCAGCATACATTTTGAAACCACACAGCTAAGATATTGTGCATCCAAATGACGCAGATATAAAAGAAAGTAATGCAACAATTTAGCAATAAAATTCTGATGATGATTTTTTTTATTGCCTTGGAACAGATTTGAAATCTTAAATAGCACTGAGTGACGTTAGTGGATAAAAATTATTTATCATCCTGCAAGCTCTCAGTAAAAGGAACTAGTGGCAATCTAATCACTAAAATAGAATTGCAGGCCTTTCTGCTCCATTGTTTACAGGCCCCTTTGCTAGTCTTCCTCTTTATTGTTTGCATTCAAGGTTCTCGTTCTAAGCGGAAGAATTGTGTAAATATTTGCAGGTAATTTATATCAATTTATGTACTAACAGCTCACTTCTGGTTCTCACCAAATAGTCTAAGTTGACATTTGATTTTAGATGATGTATACATGTGGTTCCAACCAGGGCCGTTTGAAGGAATTAGGGGGCCCCAAGCAAAAT
The DNA here is from genome assembly GCF_905171775.1 of Rana temporaria. Lineage (NCBI taxonomy): Eukaryota > Metazoa > Chordata > Amphibia > Anura > Ranidae > Rana > Rana temporaria. The sequence continues at coordinate 185,267,032 of NC_053492.1, forward strand.
GCACATGGAGGCCCCGCACGCACAGCGCAGAACCACAGCAAGCGGAAAACCCACAGCCGGGTGGATGGAAGGGGTGATGGTGGGGCAAGATGAATCACTAGTGCCCCAGCATAGCATGACATATAAAAGAGGGCTCCATATGGTGTAGATCAACCAATGAGGTTTATTTAAAAAAAATATCTTACAAATCAGTGTAAATATAGCCAATAAAAGTGATCACAAAATGGTAAAATATGAATAAAAGCAATGTGAAAAGCATAAAGATACCAGCATTTTCCGGGTGCTGGCATCCAGAATGGACTTTCCATCCACCCGGCTGTGCCAGTGAGCTCTCTTCTTTCTATTCACAGTCACTGAGAGACTCTCACCATATAGCATCATTTGTTACAACTTTTGATTGTGTTATCATGCACTTGTGCTTATATATGTGTCACATTCATTTATTATGAGTTGGTGATCCATTATCACTGTGGTCATTCTCACATTCTTTTTACTCCCCCCCCCCATGTTTTGTTCTATTCTCACCTCCCCTTCTTACCTGTAGCGTGGCGGAGCTCCTCTTCCTCCTGTCAGTCAGGTGTCCTGCCGTATTTTTGGAGACTCGGCGTCGCGCATGCGCAGTACAAGGGGGGTCCTTATCCCCCGGGCAGAACTTATTCGGCATAACACCGGCCGGGTCCCTGCAGTACAGGAGATTCAGTTTCCTGTTCCCAGCCGTACTGAAAGGAAGTGAGCACTCAGGGTTTACCTGGGACAGGTAAGCATACAGATGACCGGTTTTCTTGGCAGGAAACACTCTGCCGGGAAACCTGACGAGAAAATAGAGAGCAGGGTTCCTGGCAGGAAAATTGCTAGGGAGCATACATACGGCCGGGATTCCCGGCCAAATGCTCTCCTGGCAGTTTTCCTGCCGGGAAAAATGGTCGTGTGTATGAAGCCTCGCACACACGACCGAGGAACTCGACAGGCGAAACACATCGTTTTCCTCGTCGAGTTCCTTGTTAGGCTGTCGAGGAACTCGACAAGCCGATTTCCTCCCTTCCCGTCAAGAAAATAGAGAACATGCTCTCTTTTTGGCTCGTCGAGTTTCTCGATAGTTTCCTCGACGAAAATGTACACACGACCGGTTTCCTCGGCAAAAAAATATCTCCCAGCAAGTTACTTGCTGGTTTTTGCCGAGAAACTCGGTCGTATGTACGAGGCCTGAGGCTTTAGGCTATTTTCTTTGCTGGACAAATATTTTTGTATTTTATAACGGAGGACGCGCTTTTTGTCACTAGATGTAGCTAAATAGGGAAATCCTATAGCATCATCTAATGGTCAATAAAAAACAATTGACAAGCAGGAAATAGCCTAAAAACATTTGTTCTCTCTCTTTTTTTTTTTTGTATAGTTTATATTGATTGAAAGGTAGTAAATACAAAACTGTTAGATGATAACAATGGCACACAGACCAGCCATACAGAGTTATAGAGTTACGGGTGCCTAGGAAATCTCAACATACTTGAAAGGGGTTGTAAAGGTTTGTTTTTTATTTTCTAAATAGGTTCCTTTAAGCTAGTGCATTGTTGGTTCACTAACCTTTTCTTTTGATTTCCTTTCTAAGGCCCCTTTCACACTGACACGTTTTTCAGGCGGTTTAGCGCTAAAAATAGCGCTGCTATATACCGCCTGAAAAAATTGTGCACTGCAGTCTTCAGTGTGAAAGGCTTTTACACTGAAGCGGTGCGCTAGCAGGACCGCCCCAAAAGTCCTGCTGGCCGCATCTTTGAAGCGTTTTTTTTTCTTTGTCTGAATTTCTCACTTCCTGTTTCTCCTCAGTAAGCTTGCCCCCATCATCTGAGCCATTCTGGCTAGGGGTTAGTCAGCCAGAACAGCTTACTGGGGAGGAACAGGAAGTGAGAAATTCAAACAAGAGGCCGAAAAAGGTTAATACCGCCGGCAATGCTCCTCTACAGAGGTTGATTTCAATAGGAAGGAGCAGTAAACACGCCGTTCCTACACCACTCCAAAGATGCAGCTAGCAGGACTTTTGGAGCGGTGCTGCTAGCACACCGTTTCAGTGTGAAAGCCTTTGGGCTTTCACATTGAAGACTGCAGGGCACGATTTTTTCAGGCGGTATAGCAGCGCTATTTTTAGGGGCCTTAGAAGGGAAATCAAAAGAAAAGGTAAATGAACCAACAATGCACTAGCTTAAAGGAACATATTTAGAAATGAAAAAACAAACCTTTACAACCCCTTTAACTGCACCTGATGGAATGATTACCAAATAAAGTTTCACCTACAGAAAGCAAGCTATAGAAAAACGTAATACAATATCTGTAAGACCATTGCTAAAATAATATAATTTAAATAGTTGTTACACAATCCAGTTTGTAAACTAAAGTGTAACTACGGGCAAAATGAAAAATACTAATATGATGCAGTCTATCCCATCTCTTCTGTAATTTAGTAGATCACCTGTCATTAGATATGACATTGCTTCACATTCTGTAATAGGGTGACAACTTTGTTCTTTCAGTAGTGAAAGTGAACTGCAGCATTTCGACAGGGTAAACACAGATGAACCTGGATTTTAAGTAAGGGACAAACAAATCAAAGCTTAACTCAACTCATTTTCTCCAGCTTGTTCAGGGGCCAAGCTATGAAAATTAAAGATAGAAGCTGATAGGTTGCTATGGACAGCTGCTTGAGATTACATCTGCTCCAGTTTTGATAAATTGCCCTCATAGCATAGCAAAGCAGGACATGGTTCATGAAATACTGTACTCAAGAATGTATTTAACATTTGCCAGTACATTACAGAAAGCTTCTGTAGATAATCCTGCTACACTCAATGTCGCACATGTAACTGACAACACAGAACAAAATATTCTGGTCAATGTACAGCAAATGTACATTTGAAATCTTTCAAGGTATGTAAACTTTAACATATATACTGTATTTGTGAACAATATCAGTAGCTCATTTCATAACCCGGCACGTGTTTTTGGTTACACACATGTTGATATTACTTTTTGTCCCAATGTAAATGGGTATCTGAACAAGCCAAGACCCAGTCATTTAGAGTCCATACACAAAATAAGTCCCCTTCTCTGTTCAAGTTAACTCAGTGTTTCCACAACAAGTCACTAATCGGACTAAAATGTGTTCCTCCACCTGTTGGCTTATTAAATTGCAATGCCCTTTTTTGTTATGTAGAAGTCTATGGAGATCGATTGGTCTTACAGTATATAGGGATGAGCTTTGAGTTCGAGTCGAACTCATGTTCGACTGGAACATTGCCTGTTCGCCTATTCGGCGAACAGCGAACAATTTGGGGTGTTCGCGGCAAAATTCGAAAAGCCGTGGAACACCCTGTTAAAGTCTATGGGAGAAATCTAAAGTGCTAATTTTAAAGGCTAATATGCAAGTTATTGTCCTAAAAAGTGTTTGGGGACCTGGGTCCTGCCCCAGGGGACATGTATCAATGCAAAAAAAGTTTTAAAAACGGCCGTTTTTTTGGGTTATACTTACCTGCTCAATGCAATAGTTTTGCACAAAGCAGTCCAGATCCCCTTCTTTTTGTATCCCCCACTGGTGGTCAAGACTCCACCTTCCGAGTGCCCCCAATAGCAAACCTCACACACAGAGTGTGGATCAGCCCCGCCCCCCACTCTGTCATTAGCTCACTCGCTGTAATTGACAACAGCAGGATCCAATGTCTCCCACTGCTGTGTGAGCCAATGAGGCAAGAGACCTGGGACAGCCAGGTCTCAGGCACATCGCTGGATCGAGATGGGGCTTGGGTAAGTAATAGGGGAGCTGGGGGTAGCTGCAACCAGTAGGTTTTTACCTTCATGCATAGAACACATTAAAGGCTAAGTTCACCTTTGTTCACTTTTTTTTTTCTAAATTTCAGCACGCCTATGTACCAATATAGCATGAATGTACTTATGGAGGTGGTAATATCCTGTTATGGGGGGTTTCTCTGCACCAGGGACTGGAGCATGTGTCAGGATAGAAGGAAAAATGGATGAGGCAAAATACCATCAAATTCTTGAGGAAAATCTTCTGCCCGCTGCCAGAAAGTTGTTAATGGGAAGGAGGTTTACTTTCCATCATGACAATGAACCAAAGCACACAACAAAATGACCACACAGTGGTGGAAGGAGAAAAGGTCTAGATGTGCAAAGTTTGCAGAGACCAGGGCCGATCCACCCTATAGGCTCACTATGCAAGGCGCTTAGGGCCCCGCAAAGCTGCGAAGGGCCCCCCAAATTACTGGTGATAAGTCATTTTCGCCCCCTCACCCCGCTTCTCAACTCGCTGGCTGCATGGGAGAAGTGGTAAGAAATCAGCACCCCCCGCTTCTCAATTTAATGTAAGATGTCATTTCCGACAGCAGAACACCCCCTCCCCCCGCTTCTTAACTTTCTTTAATATGACATGTCACTGTCGTCAGCGCCCCCCGCTTCTCATTTTTAATGTGCCATGTAATTTTGCTTAGGGCCCCAGGGAGGTCTGGATCGGCACTGGCAGAGACATATAACAGACTAAAGGCTGCAATTTAAACAAAAGGTAGATAAAAAAAATACTGACATAAGGGGGTGATCTTCTTTCAAACTCAGCAAAAATTACCACATAGTGGTTGAAGGAGAAAAAGGTGAATGTCCTTGCATGGCCTAGTAAGAGCCCAGACTTAAACCCCATTGAAATTCTGTGGAATGATTTGAAGACTGCAGCCCACAAACAGTCACTATCAAATTTAACTGAACTGGAGCAGTTCTGCAAAGAAGAGTGGGCAAATATTGCAAAGTATAGATGTACAAAGTTAGCAGAGACTAATCCCAATATACTAAAGGTTGTAATTTAAGCAAAAGATGATCCAACAAAATAGAGGGGTGATCCTTTTTCCAAGTCAGTGATTTCTGTTTTTGAATGTTTTTTTTCTGAACTCTTTGTGCAGAGAGTTCCTGTTTATTCACTGTTTAGTGCAGCTCGATTTTTTTTTTTTATGTTCCTGTTCCTTATGTTTTTTATGTCCCTGCCTCCCCTGACTGCAAGTCCCTGATCCACATGACTGTCAAATTAGAATCTGCATCTGTGTTCATACAGTCCCTGTGTCCTCTGAGCATAACATAGGCTGTCTGCACACAGCTCCAGCCACAATTCGCCTAATTCTCACACAGAAAATGGGAAGATATTGTCTTAATATTTTGGGGGTGCAGGCTCGGTCTGGTAGGCTGTACAGGGCCTTGTGATTTTAATAGCAGCCCTGTCTGTGTGACTCAATGCATACTTGCCTTCACTGCAATTTGCTGCTTCTTCCAACTGCTCCTATTGTTTCCTGTATAGGTCTTGCATAATACTGTTTTATTTCAATACAATTACAGAATTACATAGGATCTAGTGTAAAAAGAAATTGTTGCAGGGAAGAAAATCCTTTGATAAATTAAATGTGTAACATTCAATTAGTGTCTGCTGGCTATGGATTCATTAAAATTCAATTTGTAATACACAACATAAGTAAAGATCGATTATTTGACTCATATAGGTCAAGACAATGGTGAAAAGCTGCATCAATTAGATCACATTTATCATTAATGAAATCACACGATATCTATCCCCAGGTGATATCTGACTCGAATGCTTTATCTGTGCTCCGCTCTGCCAGAGGGCTCTGCTGTCACAGATTGAGAACAAAATAAAATGAACATGCTCCAACTGCACAGCTATTCAGAATCCAGTAGCATCAGTATCTCTGTCAATTTCATTTGATAATATTTGCAGACCTAGATAGCAGGTATTTAAATAAAAATGACTGTTTTTTTAAATTTGAAACATTCTGTTGCCCAGGAGCCTAAGACCACTGTAAAGCTGGGTTCACATTTATGCAGTGCAGGACACCGCATCACATTCCTATTCAAATCACATGCGATGTCTGTGCGGTGCAATTTGAGCCATTCATTTGTATGGCTCAAATTGTACTGCATGGTGCAGGTAGGGTGACCACATTTCCAAACTGCCATTCAGGGACACAACCCTCTCTCACCGTCCCCAAAAAAGGGGGGGGGGGAATGTAGTCTCGGGGTTGATGGGGAATTTGGCGGCGGGTTATTTGTCAGGTGAATGTGCCACTTGCCACTAGATGCAGTGCTGCTTGCCACCCATAGCCTGCCACCAGCTGCAGTGCTGCTGTCACTCCCTCTTAGGGTGTCCCGGATTACCCGGGACAGTCCCGCATTCTGCAGGTCTGTCCCGGGCACCTTCACTCTGGGACAATACAGTGTCCCAGAATGAAACTGACACAGGTCCCAGCATGAACCCCTCAGAGCTTAAGATGTGACCGCCCCCCCCCAAAATAGTGAAGAACTAAAGGTCCCAGCGTAGATCTGTGAAATCTATGGGGTCACACCCTTAGATCTCATGGGTTCATGCGGGGAGTTTCAAAATGGGGGGGGGTCACATCTTTAGATATCATCGGTTCATGCTGGGATTTGTAGTCCTTTACCTTGGGGGGGTGTGACCTCCCGAAAATTAAGGACTACAGGTCCCAGCATGAACCCTCCCCCCAACTAGTGAAGAACTACAGGTCCCAGGATGAACCGGTAAAAACCATGGGGGGGTGGTCACAATTATTTTTTATAAAAAGTTATCTTTTTTTAGAAAGGGGGGGGGGTGTCCCTGAATGGCAGTTTGGAAATGTGGTCACCCTACTCCCTCTGCATGAGCCACGTGTGTAGAAGGAAAGGAGTGGCATCACTATCTGGAGAGTGAAGGTCTCACCAGTACCTGCTGCTTGCCGCTGGGTGCTGGAGAAGGAGGAGGTGCCAAGGTGGGTGGGGACAGCAGTGCTGCACAAGGCGCAGGCTTAGCTCCTGGCCTCACTGTCTGAGAGTAAATTGTCACTGGATGCAAGATGCCAGGCAGCGCTAGCAAAAAGTTTCGGAAATGTAGTTATTAGTTAGTAGGGGGTGGCTGTGACCTTTATTTCATTCCGGGACATTGTATTGTCCCAGAATGAAGGTGCCCGGGACCAGGGACAGACATGTCAATTGCGGGACAGTCCCAGGCAATCCGGGACACGTGGGCACCCTAGTCAGGGAACAGTCCAGCAACTTTGTTTTATTGTCTATTAGGGGTATTCAACTTGGATAGGGTTAGGGATAGGGGTATTATGGGATGTCCACTTGACTTTTCAGCAAAAGCAACTCTTCATGGACACAACTATATACAGGCCATATACACTTCTCTTCTGCCTCCTGCACAAATCTTGTTTGCAGAACACTCAAGCCCAGCTGGGACCCTGGTTAGAGGGATCTGACAAGGCACTCATATTGTCAGGGTCAGCGTCTAAGGTGACCAGACAAATCTAGGGGGCGCTATTTCAAATTTAAGGGATGTCTGGGCCAGTACTTGGGCCCAGACCTGTTTGATTGATACAAATTTGCCTCTGCTCTGGTTGTGATACTATCTGGTAGTTTTCCCTTGTTGCTTGTGGGTGGCGTTACCATCTCGGGCTTATGTTGGAACGCAACCCTTTGGGCTGATTATTGGGCTGATTATGCTAATTTCCCATCTCATAATTTGCTTCTAAGCATGCATGTTTTTTTTTTCACCCCGTTAAAGCGTACACACGACCATTTTTCACGACGAGAAAAAATAGAGCAGGTTCTAAATTTTTAATGGCCATTTCTCTCGTCGAGAAAAAATCTCTGGAGCCTACACACGCCCGTTTTTAATAACCAATTTAAAAAATTGCATTTTTCTCGTCATGAAAAACGGTCGTGTGTACGCGGCATTAGAGTCTGCAAAAGACTTGAGACTGGGGGGAGGTTCACCTTCCAGCAGGACAACAACCCTAAACATACATCCAGATCTACAATGGAATGGTTTAGGTCAAAGCATATCCATGTGTTAGAATGGCCCAGTCACAGTCCAGACCTAAATCACATTGAGAATCTGTGGCAAGACTTGAAAATTTCTGTTCACAGACACTCTCCACATCCAATCAGAGCTTGACATATTTTGCACAGAAGAATGGGCAAAAATGTCCGGGCCAGATCCACAGACAGACTACGCCGGCGTATCTACTGATACGCCGGCGTACTTTCAAATTACCCGCGTCGTATCTTTAGTTTGAATCCTCAAACCAAGATACGACGGCATCTGGGTTTGATCCGACAGGAGTACGGCTTCGTACGCCTTCGGATCTTAGATGCAAAACTTTGGCGTCCTCTGGGTGACGTTCGTGTCGTTTTCCGCGTCGGGTATGCAAATTAGCGATTTACGACGATCCACGAACGTACGCGCGGCCGTCACATTCTGTTACGTCATCTCTAGTCGGCTTTTTCCGGCGTATAGTTAAAGCTGGTGTTTTGCGGCGTATAGTTAGAATTGCCATGTTAAGTATGGCCGTCGTTCCCGCGTCGAAATTTGATTTTTTTTTTTTTTTGCGTAAGTCGTCCGTGAATCGGGATGGACGTAACTCACGTCTAAATTAAAAAAATGTCGTCCTAGCGACGTCTATTAGCGCAATGCACGTCGAGAAATTTCGGGACGACGCATGCGCAGTTCATTCGGCGTGGGGACACGATTCATTTAAATGAAACCCGCCCCCTAATCGCCGATTTGAATTCCGCCGCCAGAAATACACTACGCCGCCATAACTTACGGCTCGGAATCGTTGAGGATTCGAAATTCCGCCAGGTAAGGTACGGCGGCGTAGCGTATCTCTGATACGCTGCGCCCATCTATTTCTCTCTGGATCTGGCCCTCCCTCTCTAGATGTGCAAAGCTGGTAGAGACATCCCCAAAAAGACTTGCAGCTGTAATTGCAGTGAAAGGCGGTTCTACAAAGTATTGATATTTTTCACATATTAAAAAATTTATTATTTTCCTTCCACTTCACAATTATGTGCAACTTTGGTTGTAACGTGACAAAATGTGGAAAATTTCAAGGGGTATGAATACTTTTTTAAGGCACTATAAAACTTCCCTCTTCCTCCCTATAGAAAACAATAGTATAATAAGCAATGGGCAGACTAGATTCACAAAAGACTGAAGTTATCAAACAAAGCTGCTTTCTTTTTATAAGGAAGTAAAACCTTAGACAAAGGAGTGCCTGTGAATATAATACACCTGGACATTGCAAAAGTGTCTGACACAGTTCTCCCACACTGGCTCATGTGTAAGGGAAAGTCTACAGGCTTGTCTGTAAACGGATAGAAAACTGGCTAAAAGATCAGGAGCGCTAACAGATTACATGCAGCAGAATCAGTTTTCTCGGCGGCCTCTTTAATACAAAGTCCCGCCTCCTATGATGGACAGAACAGTCAACCAATGGCAGTGCAGGAGACGGGACTTCCTATTACAGAGGCAGCTGTACAAACAGGTACCTCCCCTATATGTACGGCACTCATCCCGCCTCCTCCCTGTCCGATAGTTTAGTCCGATACGTATTCTTCTACATATTTTTGGTAAAAAAAAAAAAGCAATAACCGTTTATTGATTGGTTTGCGCACAATTCATAGGGGCAGATCCACATACATACTCTGCGCCCGGCGCAGATGTAAGATACGCTACGCCGCTGTAACTTACTTGGCTTTGGTTTGAATCCTCAACGAATTTGCGCCGTAAGTTACAGGGGCGTAGTGTATCTCTCGCGGCGTAAGGGCGCGGAATTCAAATTGGGTGGGTAGGGGGCGTGTTTCATTTAAATGAAGCGCGTCCCCGCGCCGAACGAACTGCACATGCGCCGTCCTTAAAAACTCCCAGGGTGCATTGCTCCAAATGACGTCGCAAGGACGTCATTGTTTTCAACGTGAACGTAAATGGCGTCCAGCCCCATTCACGGACGACTTACGCAAACGACTTAAAATTTAAAAAATTAGACGCGGGAATGACGGCCATACTTAACATTGAGTACGCCACCATATAGCAGCTTTAACTATACGCCGGAAAAAGCCGAACGGAAACGACGTAAAAAAATGCGACGGCCGGTCGTACGTTCGTGGATCGTCGGAAATAGCTAATTTGCATACTCGACGCGGATTACGACGGGTACGCCTGTTGGATCTAACACAGATGCCATCGTATCTTTTTTTGTGGATACCAAAACAAAGATACGACGCGCAAAATTTGAAATTACGCGGCGTATCAAGAGATACGCCGGCGTAATTTCTTTGAGGATCTGCCCCATAGAGTCTACCAAATAGGGGATGATTTTATGGCATTTTTACTAATATTTTTTTTTTCCAGTAATGGTGGCGATCAGCGATTTTTATCATCACTGCGACATTATGGCGGACACATCGGACACTTTTGGGACCATTGAAATTTTTACAACGAACATTGCTATAAAAATGCACTGATTACTGTAAAAATTATACTGGCAGTGAAGGGGTTAACCAGGAGGGGGCGCTGTAGGGGTTAAGTGTTCCCTAAGGCAGTGATTCTCACTTTGGGGGGGCGTGTGACGTCACTGATCGTCGTTCCCTATGACAGTTAACAGACGATCAGTGACAGGCTCACTAGGAAGCACGGGGAGCGGTTTGTTTACACTTACCTCTCCCCGTTCTTCCTCTCTGTGACCCGATCGCGGGACACCGGCGGCGTTCGGGTCCGCTGTTCCCGCAGGAACGGTCACGGAGAAGGGAACCGGGTCGCGAGCGCGCCGTCGGCGGCACGCTCACGACCCACGGCTGGGATCTTAAAGGGGACGTACATGTACGCCCTTGTGCCCAGCTGTGCCATTCTGCAGACGTATATCTGCATGCGGCGGTCCTCAAGTGGTTAACGTCCCGCAAGCGCATCGCTCCAGTGTGAAAGCACTCAGGCTTTCACACTAGAGTGACAGGAGTGGTGCTTTGCAGGCGCTATTCTTAGTGTGAAAAGTGGAGCTCCACCCTGAAAAAAAAAAATCCAAAATGCTGCAAAAAATTTTTTTTATTTTTATACATACCAGAAGTGCCCGTTGCTAGGCAGGTCATCCTAATCTGCCACTTCCTGATCCGCAGTCTTTTTTTTTCTTCTCCTCCTCGGGGTGCCTCCTGGAGAAGGGGGAGCGGTGTCTTCTGGGACCTTGTGTGTGTCCCCAAGGAGACATCGCCCATTCACATAGCGCCGCACGGCTCGCGGATGCGCAGTAGGGAATCAGGCGGTGAAGCCGCAACGCTTCACTTCCTGATTCCCTCACCGAGGATGACGGCGGGGCAGCCGAGACCCGAGCGATTGCTCGGCTTCGGGTGCCGTCATCGCAGGCACCCTGGACAGGTAAGTGTCCTTATTAAAAGTCAGCAGCTACAGTGTTAGTAGCTGCTGACTTTTAATTTTTTTTTGTAACTGGACCTTCACTTTAAGTGCCTTTGTATGAAACTAGCCCAAGGGCCGGATCAAAAAAAAAAAAAAACAGAAAAGGGCCACATCTGGCCCCGCAGGATGCAGTTCGGAGACCACTGTTTTACAGCAATGAAAATCAATTGACCAGAATGGAAAATACCACATTTGGTCACTAGATGGCGCTAAGTATAATACTTAGCGCCATCTAGTGGCCAAATGCAGTATTTTCCATGTAAATCAATTAAAAACATTTGACCAGCACAAGAAAAAACCTAACAACATTGGGCTAGATTCAGGTACGAGATACGACGGTTGCGGCGTCGTATCTATGCGCCCGATTCTTAGAATCAGTTACGCATAGATTTAAATAGGATCCGACCAGCGTAAGTCTCTTACGCCGTCGTATCTTAGTTGCAATTTTACGCTGGCCGCTAGGTGGCGCTTCCGTCGATTTAGGCAAGGAATATGCTAATTAGGTAGATACGCCGATTCACAAACGTACGTACGCCCGGCCCATTTTTTTACGTCGTTTACGTTAGGCTTTTTCCTGGCGTAAGGTTGCTCCTGCTATATGAGGCGTACGCAATGTTAAGTATGGACGTCGTTCCCGCGTCGAATTTTGAAATTTTTACGCCGTTTGCGTAAGTCGTTCGCGAATAGGGCTGTACGTAAGTTACGTTCACGTCTAAAGCATTGACGATTTGCGACCGAATTTCGAGCATGCGCACTGGGATCCTTTTAAGAACGGCGCGAATGCGCCGTACGTAAAAAAACGTCAAATACGTGGGGTCACACTAAATTTATATAAAACACGCCCACATCATCCAAATTTGAATTAGGCAGGGCTTACGCCGGAGCACATACGTTACGCCGCCGTAACTTAGGGCGCAAGTTCTTTCTGAATACGGAACTTGCGCCCTAATTTACGGCGGGGTAACGTATGTGCTCCGGCGTAAGCAATCCATCTGTGTCCCCCAAAGCCGAACCATCCATTCAGGATAGAAATAACCTAAAAGCTCATTAGAAGTACAAAGTTGTTCAGGCAAGCATTAGAGGACAGCACGTCGGTATGTAAATATAGAGTCGGGCTCGTTTTTCGCTCCAGCGACGCCCACAATGGAAATGTACGCCCGGTGTTTCCAGGATGATTCAGGACAGAACATCATTATGGGACCTGTGCAGCTCGGCTAATAGAAACCAGGTTGGGGTTTCTGAAGGATTTCGGCTCTCGTCTGTTTACAGGGCATCGGTTTTCTGTACTCGGAGGTATTTTTATGACGGGAACAATGGAAAGTGTTCAACACGTGTTCTGTTCAGCACTAAACATGGTTTGTTCTCATTCATTCGGAGTTTTACTAGATGGACTTTTTTCAAGCTGACTATGAAAAACTAAAGGATGTCGGTGCCAAGAACTCCCGTGCCTGAGGCACAAATGGCGCTGTGGGCGGGATTCCAGGATAAGTCAATATTGTCTGAATCCAACTTTAACCACTTAAGGACCGCCTCCTGCACATTTACGTCGGCAGAATGGCACGGCTGGGCACATGCACGTACAGGTACGTCCTCTTTAAGTGCCCAGCCGTGGGTCCGCGACCCGGTCCGAAGCTCCGTGACCGCGGGACCCGATCGCCGCTGGAGTCCCGCGATCGGTCCCCGGAGCTGAAGAACGGGGAGAGCTGTGGGTAAACACGGCTTCCCCGTTCTTCACTGTGGCGCCGTCATCGATCGTGTGTTCCCTTTTATAGGGAAACACAATCGATGACGTCACACCTACAGCCACACCCCCCTACAGTTAGAAACACAGATGAGGTCACACATAAACCCTTCAGCGCCCCCTTGTGGTTAACTCCCAAACTGCAATTGTCATTTTCACAGTAAACAATGGGGTAGATTCAGGTACCTTTTGCGGCGGCGTATCTCCATATACGCCGCCATAATTGAATTCCGCGCCCGCGTAGTGTTACACTGATTCACAAAGGCAGTTACGCTGAAAAAATAGGCTTCCTCCACCGAGGTAACTTGATTGCGGCGGCGTAGAATTGTGTGCAATATAACTTTGGCCGCTAGGGGCGCTTCCGTTGTTGTCGGCGTAGAATATGCTAATTTCTTAGATACGCCGATTCACAAACGTACGTGTGCCCGGCGTTCGTTTTTTTACGTCGTTTGCGTTAAGGCTTTTTCGGCGTAAGGCTGCTCCTGCTATTAGGAGGCGCAGCCAATGTTAAGTATGGACGTTGTTCCCGCGTCGCGATTTGAAAATTTTACGTCGTTTGCGTAAGTCGTCCGTCAATGCCGCTGGACACCATTTACGTTCACGTCGAAACCAATGACGTCCTTGTGACGTCATTTACTGCATTGCACGTAGGGAAATGTTAGGGACGGCGCATGCACAGTACGTTCGGTGCGGGAACGCGCCTAATTTAAATGATCCACGCCCCCTACCAGATCATTTGAATTACGTGCGTTTGCGCCGGCCCCTTTTACGCTACGCCGCCGCAACTTACGGAGCAAGTGCTTTGTGAATACAGTGCTTGCTCCTGTAATTTACGGCGGCGTAGCGTAAAGACGATACGCTGCGCCGCCGTATCAGTGCGCGCCCCTACCTGAATCTACCCCATTGCATTTTTATAGAATTTTTTGCTGTGAAAATGACAATGGTCCCAAAAATGTGTCAAAATTGTCCGAAGTGTCCGCCATAATGTCGCAGTCACGAAAAAAAAATCGCTGATCGCCGCCATTAGTAGTAGTAAAAAATTTTTTTTTTATAAAAATACAATAAAACCCCCTATTTTGTAAACGCTATACATTTTGCGCAAACCAACCGATAAACGCTTATTGCGTTTTTTTTTTACCAAAAATATGTAGAAGAATACGTATCGGCCTAAACTATCTTTTTGGGGGATATTTATTATAGCAAAAAGTAAAAAATATTGAATTTTTTTCAAAATTGTCGCAAAAAATAAAAACCGCATAGGCGATCAAATACCACCAAAAGAAAGCTCTACTTGTGGGAAAAAAAGGACGCCAATTTTGTTTGGGAGCCACGTGGCACGACCGCGCAATTGTCAGTTAAAGCGACGCAGTGCCGAATCGCAAAAACTGTCCGGGTCCTTTAGCTGCCTAAAGGTCCAGGTCTTAAGTGGTTAATGTGTTTTCTTCTTTGAATCTCGGTGTGCTTTGTGTATTTCTTCCAGATCTGTGCAGTAATCCATTGTGAGATATTACCTCTGTAATAAAGACCGGCCACTGCTGCTCTCTCTGCTTGTGCAGAATGACTGGTCTTGTCTCCTCCCCCTATTGAAGTCTTCTGTAGTGGGTGGAGCTTGCTGGGCCCCTCCTACAGCTCTGCTCTGTGCACAGGCTATGTATAGCATTGTGATGATATCACCACTACTTTCACAAGGTAATATCTGGATTTGCAAAGATGTTTGGTGCACACAATATAGAAATACACTCAACGGACACCAGCGCCCATCAAATGCAGCCTCACCAGCGCCCATCAAATGCAGCCTCACCAGCGCCCATCAAATGCAGCCTACCAGCACCCATCAAATGGGTGCTGCTGAGGTGCATGACGGTTAGTTACATGTAAACACAGGGTCTGCAGGTGAGTCATCCATACACAACAATAGGGCAGAGCTGGGCAGCATTAGTAGCATCACTTCACACTGAGATATCAGGACACAGCAAAGGACTAAAACTTCAAGGGAATTTAAACTGGGATAATTGGCAAGTATGAGGCAGCTGCTTTGGGCCCCACAACAATGACAGGGCCCAGGGCAGCTTCCCCTTTTGCCCTGCCTAAGGCCTCGTACACACGACCGAACATGTCCGCTGAAACTGGTCCGTCGGACCAGTTCCCGCGGACATGTTCGGTCATGTGTAGGGCCGACCGGACAATTTTCCGGCGGATCGGACAGGTTTCCAGCGGACAACTGTTTCTTAGCATGCTGAGAAACATGTCCGCTGGAACCATGTCCGCCGGACATGTCCGATGTCAGTATGACTCATCGGACATGTCCGCTGGCCCGAGAACCCGCGTATGACGTCAAATTGATTCGACGCATGCGTGGAAGCTTTGAACTTCCGCGCCAGAGAACGTCGGTGTCGTATACGTCACCGCGTTCTCTGTCCGCGGGGATTTTGGTTTGATGGTGTGTACAACCATCAGACCAAAATCCGGCAGCGTACATGTCCGATGAAAATGGTCCGGCGGACCATTTTCATCGGACAAATCCGGTTGTCTGTACGCGGCCTTAAAGATGGCCCTGGCCATTCCACGAGCAGACGCAATTTAAAGCATCACATATTAGGTATCTATTTACTCAGCGTAACATCATCTTTCACATTATACAAAAAAATTGGGCCAACTTTAATGTTTTTTTTTTTACAATCTATGAAAGGTTTTTTTTTCCCCTAAATAAATAGCGTTTGAAAAACCACAATGAAAAGTCGATTTTTACATGTAGGAACGAAGTGTCAGAATTGGCCCAGATACAAAGTGGTTAAAGTATATTTTTTTCACCAAAAATTACGTTTGAAAAACCACTGCGCAAAAACCATATGACATAAAAAAAATTGCAACGACCACCATTTCATTCTCTAGGGTCTCTGCTAAAAATAATATATAATGTTTGGGGGGTTCTAAGTGATTTTCTAGCAAAACAAAAATACAGATTTTTATTATAAATAACAAATGTCAGAAAAAGACCCTGGCCCGGATTCAGATAACAGTTACGACGGCGTATCTCCGGATACGCCGTTGTAACTCTGAGGCCCCGTACACACGATAGAATCCATCCGCTGAAAAATCTCAGCGGATTGGTTTCAGCGGATAGATTCTATGGTGTGTACATTCCTGCGGATATTTATCCGCGGAAATTTCCCAATTCCAGCAGATAAAAATTTGTAGACATGTCTACAAATCTATCCGCTTGAATCGATCCCAACGGATTGATCCGCTGGTCTGTACAGACTCACCGGATCAATCCGTCCGAAGGGATCCCCCGCATGCGTCGTAATGATTCGACGCATGCGTGGAATTCCTTATATGACAGCGTCGCGCTTGTCGCCGCGTCATCATCGCGGCGACGGCGCGACACGTCATCGCGAGGGGATTTTGGCGCGGATTTCGATCCTATGGTGAGTACACTCCATCGGATCCAAATCCGCGGATAAATCCTCTCGTGTGTACTAGGCCTTAGTGTGCGGGGTCGTATCTATGCGCCTGATTCATAGAATCAGTTACGCATAGATTTCCCCAAGAGCCGACCGGCATAAGTCTTTTACGCCGTCGTATCTTAGGCTGCATATTTACGCTGGCCGCTAGGTGGCGCTTCCGTAGATTTCCGCGAGGAATATGCAAATTAGGTAGATACGCCGATTCAGAAACGTACGTCCGCCCGGCACATTTTTTTACGTCGTTTACGTTAGGCTTTTTCCGGCGTAAAGTTACCCCTGCTATATGAAGCGTATCCTATGTTAAGTATGGACGTCGTTCCCGCGTCAAATTTTTAAAATTTTACGTCGTTTGCGTAAGTCGTTCGCGAATAGGGCTGTACGGAAGTTACGTTCACGTCTAAAGCATTGACGATTTGCGGCGTAATTTCGAGCATGCGCACTGGGATTTTTTCCCGAACGGCAAATGCGCCGTTCGTAAAAAACGTCAAATTCGTGGGGTCACAATTAATTAAAATAAAACACGCCCACATCATCCACATTTGAATTAGGCGGGCTTACGCCGGACCACATACGTTACGCCGCCGTAACTTAGGGTGCAAGTTCTTTCTGAATACGGAACTTGCACCCTAATTTACGGCGGCGTAACGTATCTGAGATACGTTACGCCCGCCGAGAGATACACCATTGTATCTGAATCCGGCCCCCTGGTCTTCAAGTGGTTAAAAATTGTGCTTAGGAGAATCAGTGGTGTGAATGAGCGCTGTCCGGCATGTGAAGAATTTTCATTGTAGAGGAAAGTAAATTGTAGGGAGCGATTTTATCACCGATACACATCCAGAGAGTGTTACTGGGAGAGAAGTGAATTTTCGGATCTATTGTACATTCAGGCCGTATTTGGCTGTTAGGCCTGAAGATTCGTCATTCTCTGCATAGTTCCAGCAGGCAGCAACATGTCAGACAATTATGAAGATACATTGTAACACATCAAACAGTAAATCTCAGGAAAGAGGGAAACGGGATCAATTATTTTTGTTGCTGAGACATACAATAGGTGCTTCCTATTGTGGGGTGACAACGCTCTGCCCTTGTCCCCTAAATGTGCTCCAGTGTTGTCACCTAGTACTTGATTGTTAGGGGTTAAAGCCGACCTCCAGCCTTCAGTCTTGTACAGTTGTACATGTTCCTCTTCTAGACTGAAATGGCTTACTCTGATTTCACTGCACACTGTGAGCTTCTCACAATGTGCATTAGAAGCTGCAGCAAGTCAGAGAGAGTCCTTTACAATCACTAACTACTGTATATACTCAAGTATAGGCCGACCCGAAAAAAAAAGAACTCAGATCTCATATTTACATTATAATGCAATAAAAATGAAGGGCCAGATTCACGTAGCTCAGCGGATCTATAGATCCGCTCGAACTACGTGAATTAAGATCCGCTCCCGCAAGTTTAGGAGGCAAGTGGCTAATTCACAAACCACTTACCTCCAAACTTGCGGCGGCGGATCCTAAATCCCCCGGCGGAATTCAAATTCCGCGGCTAGGGGAGTGTACTATTTAAATCAGGCGCGTTTCCGCGCCGATTTAAATGCGCATGCGCCGTCCGGGGAATTTCCCGGCGTGCATTGCTCCCACTGACGTCACTAGGACGTCAGTGGTTGCGACGTGAGCGGGACTTGCGACGCGCGTGTTCGTGAATCGGCGTACGCAAACGACGTTGGAAAATTCAAATTCGGCGCGGGAACGCCGGCTATACTTAACATTGGCTGCGCCTGATGAAAGCAGGGGTAAGTATACGACGGGAAAACCGATACGGAAACGACGTAAGAACACTGCGACGGGTCCGCGTACGTTCGTGAATTTGCGTATCTCGCTGATTTACATATTATTTATCGTAAATCAGCGGGAACGCCCCCGGCGCCATTTTTAAATTGAAAAAAAGATCCGACAGTGTAACACAGTGTAACACTGTCGGATCTAGCCCTATCTATGCGTAACTGATTCTATGAATCAGGCGCATAGATAGGACCAGTGTAAGTCAGAGATACGACGGTGTATCAGGAGATACACCGTCGTATCTCTTTGTGAATCTGGCCCGAAGTGTCATTTAAAAAAAAAAAAAAAAAAGGCTCTTTAAGAGCATTGGGCAGAAGTGATGTTTGATATGGTGACAGGTGGGGGGTCATCTTCCCCTCACTCATCTCCCTACCAAGCCAGCAGTAGGATGTGATCGCCCTCCGCCACTACCGACAGCATCCGGTAAGCAGTGGAGGGCACAGGTAAGCGACAGGAGGGGGGGGGGCACTCTCCCGCCACCTATAAAAGTTTTCTTGTGGCGAATCCGTCGCAGAGACTACTTTTATCTGAAAGAGGACCGCTCGCTGAAGAAAAGGATACCAGGGTTATGGCAGCTAGCTACTACCATAACAATGGAATTCCTCTTCAAAGTACCGACATAAAATGGTTAAGGGTTGAAACAAATGAACAATATAGTTTGGCAGTGAAAGAGTTAAATCGCATTCACAATAACTGTCACTTCAAGAAAAACATTGTTATTACGGGAGATAAATCCCTATTACATCTGTAGACTAAGCCTACAGGCTCAATTCACAAAGCTCACAAAAAAAGGACGAGGCTCCTTTAAGAAAAAACGTCAGTTATTTTTTTTACTGAGTCCCAAAAAGCCCACTGTGATGTCATCGCCTGACCCAATATAAGGCTGAGCAGAGGTGAGGAATCAGTAGCTGAGTTATTTGCTGTACAGTGAAGACGTGTTCTTCTCTTTGTCCAGTTTTCTTGTGCTATTTGATTGGATTCGGTTTTAATCGATTCAGTTTTATTGCGATTTCTCAGATTTAAAGCTTTTCTTATTATATCTTCATAATGAGACTACTTAAAAGTAAACAGATTGTTTCTCAAAATAACAACATTGAGAAACCAACCAGAGGAAGCCCCGCTATGGAAGGAGCTATCAACCAACAACAGCTTGTACATCCTACAAGCAAGAAGCCCACCAAAATGCGCAGGGCACGGCGATTTGTAAGTCGCTGCTTCAGATCCGTTATCAGATGTATTGATGCCGGCAGTAAAGCCGATGGAACACGCCGGAACAAAGAACACGGCGCTGGTAAGTTTTATGGATATTGATAAATACAAAATACTTCCATTGGATTCTTTTTCCCCTCATTGATGACAATCCCCCCCCCCCCATATGTACACATGTATAGGGATGGCCATAGATTGGGCCAGATTCAGTAACATCTGCGCAGTTTTTACGTAGGCGCAGGGCACCGTTTTTGCCCTGCGCCCCCGCAAATTTACTGCGCTACCCGCGATTCACGGAGCAGTAGCTCCGTAAATTGCGTGGGCGCACCGGCAAAATGCCCGGCGTAAGCGCGCGCAATTTAAATGATCCCGTAGGGGGCGGGAATCATTTAAATTAGGCACGTTCCCGCGCCGAGCGTAGAGCGCATGCTCCGTCGGAAAACTTTCCCGACGTGCATTGCGGTAAATGACGTCGCAAGGACGTCATTTGCTTCAAAGTGAACGTGAATGGCGTCCAGCGCCATTCCCGATTCACTTACGCAAACTACGTAAATTTCAAATTTCGCGACGCGGGAACGACGGGTATACGTAACATTGGCTGCCTCTGCTAATAGCAGGGGCAGCCTTACGCGAAAACCGCCGTACGCAAACGACATAAACTGCGTACGCAGGGCTCGCGTAACGTTGTGAATCGGCGTTAGTATGCAATTTGCATACTCTACGCTGAGCACAACGGGAACGCCACCTAGCGGCCATCGCAAGAATGCAGCCTAAGATATGCGGGCATAAGAGCCTTATGCCACGCATATCTTAGGCTGCAGTCGGCGTAACGAGGTTCCTGAATCAGGAGCATTCGTTACGCCGGGGCAAGTAAGCAATTGCGCTGCGTACAACATTCTGAGCAAGCAGCTATTTTTAGATCTGATTACCCTGAGCCAAGTCCCCCCTCCCCCCCCTCTTTTTCCAACTGCCACCTGCTAACTGACGTTTTTTTTTATTAACAAATCTTGCATGCCACTTATTACAGGCTGGACTGATGACCTCAGTGCCACCCAGCAAGATGGCAGAGATTTACAATATGAAAAGAAAAGAACCCCACATACAAGTTTAACCCCTTGTTACCCACATATGAATAGTTACCAACATTTCAAAACAAATATTCCAGGGAGACTGTTTTTTAGCTGCGCATGTAGCAAGCCATTGTAGGCGGAGAATGTCTTTCCACTTACAATAGGAGTCGTTCTACAAGACGCAGATCGTTAAACCAATGCCATACATTACAGTGATGGTAAAGCTTGTTCTTTTATTTTTTTACCTGCTCTGTGCAATGCTGAGAAAAAAATATAACAAGCTGCCTCGCGCACACTGGACGTTATGATAACGTTATAAAAACGCCAGTAGCTTTGCAGTGAGTTTTTCAAAGTTTTTGCAATAGCATTTTTTTTACAGCATTTGCATTTTTTTGCGTTTATTTTTTGAGCCAGCGAGGAGCAAGAGAGCCTTGGCTCTTGTGCACATTGCTGGATCATGATCAGGTTTAGGTATGTATTTAGGGGGGCTGCATACAAAAGTAAATTTTTTTAGAAATGCAGCAAGATAAAATGCTCAGCCACTATTTACTTTTAGCCTATGTTTGGTAGATGCTGTTTTATTATACTGCTAAAAATACTTGTTGCTGGCCTCCAATCATGGAATTTTAGTGGGTCAGCATAACTTCCAGGCAACCAGCATTTTTTTTTACAAAGGCCAACAACAGTTTTTCCTGTGTCACTGTCATGTCGGGTTTACTTTTTGTCCCCGGCAGTGGAGCTTTGAACTTTTTTCTTCATAATTTTACGTTGTATAAAGAAAAATATATGAAATGTAGGTAAAGATGCTAAATCCAATTCCTCTTTGTTTATTGCAGATGAAGGCGAGATTTACTGCAGACACAGCTCACATGGCAGGCCTGCCACAGTGAGCAGGATTGAAAAGGACGTTCAGACTCCAGAAGAGTGCGTGGCCCACGTTCAGACTCCAGAAGAGTGTGTCGTCCACATTCAGACTCCAGAAGAGTGTGTCACCCACGTTCAGACTCCAGAAGAGTGTGTCGCCCACGTTCAGACTCCAGAAGAGTGCGTGGCCCACGTTCAGACTCCAGAAGAGTGTGTCGTCCACATTCAGACTCCAGAAGAGTGTGTCACCCACGTTCAGACTCCAGAAGAGTGTGTCGCCCACGTTCAGACTCCAGAAGAGTGCGTGGCCCACGTTCAGACTCCAGAAGAGTGTGTCGTCCACATTCAGACTCCAGAAGAGTGTGTCACCCACGTTCAGACTCCAGAAGAGTGTGTCACCCACGTTCAGACTCCAGAAGAGTGTGTCACCCACGTTCAGACTCTAGAAGAGTGTGTGGCCCACGTTCAGACTCCAGAAGAGTGTGTCGCCCACGTTCAGACTCCAGAAGAGTGTGTCACCCACGTTCAGACTTCAGAAGAGTGTGTCGCCCACGTTCAGACTCCAGAAGAGTGTGTCGCCCACGTTCAGACTCCAGAAGAGTGTGTCGCCCACGTTCAGACTCCAGAAGAGTGTGTCACCCACGTTCAGACTCCAGAAGAGTGTGTCGCCCACGTTCAGACTCCAGAAGAGTGTGTCACCCACGTTCAGACTTCAGAAGAGTGTGTCGCCCACGTTCAGACTCCAGAAGAGTGTGTCGCCCACATTCAGACTCCAGAAGAGTGTGTCGCCCACGTTCAGACTCCAGAAGAGTGTGTCGCCCACGTTCAGACTCCAGAAGAGTGTGTCGCCCACGTTCAGACTCCAGAAGAGTGTGTCGCCCACGTTCAGACTCCAGAAGAGTGTGTCGCCCACGTTCAGACTCCAGAAGAGTGTGTCGCCCACATTCAGACTTCAGAAGAGTGTGTCACTCAGACTCCAGAAGAGTGTGTTGCCCACATTCAGACTTCAGAAGAGTGTGTCGCCCACGTTCAGACTCCAGAAGAGTGTGTCGCCCACGTTCAGACTCCAGAAGAGTGTGTCGCCCACGTTCAGACTCCAGAAGAGTGTGTCGCCCACGTTCAGACTCCAGAAGAGTGTGTCGCCCACGTTCAGACTCCAGAAGAGTGTGTCGCCCACGTTCAGACTTCAGAAGAGTGTGTCGCCTACGTTCAGACTCCAGAAGAGTGTGTCACCCACGTTCAGACTCCAGAAGAGTGTGTCGCCTACGTTCAGACTCCAGAAGAGTGTGTCGCCCACGTTCAGACTCCAGAAGAGTGTGTCGCCCACATTCAGACTCCAGAAGAGTGTGTCGCCCACGTTCAGACTTCAGAAGAGTGTGTCGCCAACGTTCAGACTCCAGAAGAGTGTGTCGCCAACATTCAGACTTTAGAAGAGTGTATCGTCAACATTCAGACTTCAGAAGAGTGTGTCGCCCATGTTCAAATTCCAGAAGAGTGCTTCGCCCACGTTCAGACTTCAGAAGAGTGTGTCGCCCACGTTCAGACTCCAGAAGAGTGTGTCGCCCACGTTCAGACTCCAGAAGAGTGTGTCGCCCACGTTCAGACTCCAGAAGAGTGTGTCGCCCACGTTCAGACTCCAGAAGAGTGTGTCGCCAACATTCAGACTTTAGAAGAGTGTATCGCCAACATTCAGACTTCAGAAGAGTGTATCGCCAACACTCAGACTCCAGAAGAGTGTGTCGCCCACGTTCAGACTCCAGAAGAGTGTGTCACCCACATTCAGACTTCAGAAGAGTGTGTCGCCCACACTCAGACTCCAGAAGAGTGTGTCGCTCACACTCAGACTCCAGAAGAGTGTGTCGCCCACGTTCAGACTTCAGAAGAGTGTGTCGCCCACGTTCAGACTCCAGAAGAGTGTGTCGCCCACATTCAGACTTCAGAAGAGTGTGTCACTCAGACTCCAGAAGAGTGTGTCGCCCACGTTCAGACTTCAGAAGAGTGTGTCGCCCACGTTCAGACTCCAGAAGAGTGTGTCGCCCACGTTCAGACTCCAGAAGAGTGTGTCGCCCACGTTCAGACTCCAGAAGAGTGTGTCGCCCACGTTCAGACTCCAGAAGAGTGTGTCGCCCACGTTCAGACTTCAGAAGAGTGTGTCGCCTACGTTCAGACTTCAGAAGAGTGTGTCGCCCACGTTCAGACTCCAGAAGAGTGTGTCGCCCACGTTCAGACTCCAGAAGAGTGTGTCGCCCACGTTCAGACTCCAGAAGAGTGTGTCGCCCACGTTCAGAGTCCAGAAGAGTGTGTCGCCCACGTTCAGACTCCAGAAGAGTGTGTCGCCCACGTTCAGACTCCAGAAGAGTGTGTCGCCCACGTTCGGACTCCAGAAGAGTGTGTCGCCCACGGTCAGACTCCAGAAGAGTGTGTCGCCAACATTCAGACTTTAGAAGAGTGTATCGCCAACATTCAGACTTCAGAAGAGTGTATCGCCAACACTCAGACTCCAGAAGAGTGTGTCGCCCACGTTCAGACTCCAGAAGAGTGTGTCACCCACGTTCAGACTTCAGAAGAGTGTGTCGCCCACGTTCAGACTCCAGAAGAGTGTGTCGCCCACGTTCAGACTCCAGAAGAGTGTGTCGCCCACATTCAGACTTCAGAAGAGTGTGTCGCCCACATTCAGACTTCAGAAGAGTGTGTTGTCCACACTCAGACTCTAGAAGAGTGTGTCGCCCACGTTCAGACTCCAGAAGAGTGTGTCGCCCACGTTCAGACTCCAGAAGAGTGTGTCGCCAACATTCAGACTCCAGAAGAGTGTGTCGCCAACATTCAGACTTTAGAAGAGTGTATCGCCAACATTCAGACTTTAGAAGAGTGTATCGCCAACACTCATACTTTAGAAGAGTGTGTCGTCCACGCTCAGACTCCAGAAGAGCGTGTCGCCCACGCTCAGACTTCAGAAGAGTGTGTCGCCCACATTCAGACTCTAGAAGAGTGTGACGCTCACGTACAGAATCCAGAAGAGTGTGACATTCACATTCAGTCTCCAGAAGAGTGTGACGCTAATGTTGAGACTCCAGCAGAGTATGATGCTTATGTGCAAACTCCAGTAGAGTGTGATGTGCACATTGGGGCTGTACCAGACATTGCGACTCCGACAAAATGCCAGGGGGACCCTGGAAACATCTCCCCCGGTAAAGATAGGAGCAAGGTTACAAGAAAGGATAAGCAGATACTGGTGGTAGGGGATTCAACTATTAGAGGGACAGAGAGGGAAATCTGTCACAAAGACCGTCACCTCCGAACAGTATGTTGTTTACCAGGCGCTCGGGTTCGAGACATTGCAGATCGCATGGACAGATTGTTACGTGGGGCTGGGGAGGACCCAGCTGTCTTGGTACATATTGGTACCCATGACAAAGTTAGAGGAAGATTGAGCATTCTACAAAATGATTTTAGGGACATAGGGACTATGTTGAAAAAAAGGACCTCCAAGGCAGTATTTTCAGAAATACTGCCTGCACCTCAAGCCACACCACAAAGGCAGCAGGAGCTTAGAGAGCTTAACAAGTGGCTGAGGAACTGGTGCAGAGAAGAGAAGTTTGGATTCATGGAGAACTGGTCTGACTTTGCAGTTGGTTACCAGCTCTATAGAAGAGATGGACTGCACTTAAATGGGAGGGGTGCAGCTTTTTTGGGAGTGAAGATTGCCAAAAAGTTGGAAGAAATTGTTAAGACTTCAGAAGAGTGTGACACTCATGTTCAGACTCCAGAAGAGTGTGTCGCCAATGTTCAGACTCCAGAAGAGTGTGTCGCTCACGTTCAGACTCCAGAAGAGTGTGTCGCCCGCGTTCAGACTCCAGAAGAGTGTGTCGCCCACATTCAGACTCCAGAAGAGTGTGTCGCCAACATTCAGACTTCAGAAGAGTGTGTCGCCCACATTCAGACTCCAGCAGAGTGCGACACTCCCGTTCAGGCTCCAGCAGAGTGCGACACCCCTGTTCAGGCTCCAGAAGAGTGCGATACTCCCGTTCAGGTTCAAGCAGAGTGCGACACTCCCATTCAGACTCCAGAAGAGTGGGCCATTCAGGCTCCAGGAGATTGGGGCGATCAGGCTCCAGCAGAGTGGACCGATCAGGCACTACCAGAGTGGGCCTTTCAGGCTCCAGTGTGGGCCGACCACGTCCAGGCTCCAGCAGAGTGGACTGTTCAGACTCCAGTAGAGTGCAACACCCCTGTTCAGGCTCCAGTAGAATGCGATACTCCCGTTCAGCCTCCAGCAGAGTGCGACACCCCTGTTCAGGCTCCAGAAGAGTGCGATACTCCCGTTCAGG
Organism: Rana temporaria; assembly: GCF_905171775.1. Lineage (NCBI taxonomy): Eukaryota > Metazoa > Chordata > Amphibia > Anura > Ranidae > Rana > Rana temporaria. The sequence continues at coordinate 185,292,842 of NC_053492.1, forward strand.
TTCAAGCAGAGTGCGACACTCCCAATCAGGTTCCAGAAGAGTGGGCCATTCAGGCTCCAGGAGATTGGGGCGATCAGGCTCCAGCAGAGTGGACCGATCAGTCACTACCAGAGTGGGCCTTTCAGGCTCCAGTGTGGGCCGACCACGTCCAGGCTCCAGCAGAGTGGACTGTTCAGGCTCCAGTAGAGTGCAACACCCCTGTTCAGGCTCCAGTAGAATGCGATACTCCCGTTCAGGCTCCAGCAGAGTGCGATACTCCCGCTCAGGTTCAAGCAGAGTGCGACACTCCCGTTCAGGTTCAAGCAGAGTGCGACACTCCCATTCAGGCTCCAGAAGAGTGGGCCATTCAGGCTCCAGGAGATTGGGGCGATCAGGCTCCAGCAGAGTGGACCGATCAGGCACTACCAGAGTGGGCCTTTCAGGCTCCAGAGTGGGCCGAACACGTCCAGGCTCCAGTAGAGTGCAACACCCCTGTTCAGGTTCAAGCAGAGTGCGACACTCCCATTCAGGCTCCAGAAGAGTGGGCCATTCAGGCTCCAGGAGATTGGGGCGATCAGGCTCCAGCAGAGTGGACCGATCAGGCACTACCAGAGTGGGCCTTTCAGGCTCCAGTGTGGGCTGACCACGTCCAGGCTCCAGCAGAGTGGACTGTTCAGGCTCCAGTAGAATGCGATACTCCCGTTCAGGCTCCAGCAGAGTGCGACACCCCTGTTCAGGCTCCAGAAGAGTGCGATACTCCCGTTCAGGTTCAAGCAGAGTGCGACACTCCCATTCAGGCTCCAGAAGAGTGGGCCATTCAGGCTCCAGGAGATTGGGGCGATCAGGCTCCAGCAGAGTGGACCGATCAGGCACTACCAGAGTGGGCCTTGCAGGCTCCAGTGTGGGCCGACCACGTCCAGGTTCCAGTAGAGTGCAACACCCCTGTTCAGGCTCCAGTAGAATGCGATACTCCCGTTCAGGTTCCAGCAGAGAGGGCTGTTCAGGCTCCAGAAGAGTGGGCCATTCAGGCTCCAGCAGAGTGGGGCGATCAGGCTCCACCAGAGTGGACCGATCAGGCACTACCAGAGTGGGCCCGACCACGTCCAGGCTCCAGAAGGGTGGGCCATTCAGGCTCCAGAAGGGTGGGCCGTTCAGGCTCCAGAAGGGTGGGCCGTTCAGGCTCCAGAAGGGTGGGCCAGAGTGCAGGTGGGTACAGAGTGCAGGTGAAGGGGTGGGGTGAGACAGAGATGGAGGGGGTGAGACAGAGATGGAGGGGGTGGGGTGAGACAGAGAGGGGGGTGACAGAGAGGGAGGGGGTGGGGGTGAGACAGAGATGGAGGGGGTGAGACAGAGATGGAGGGGGTGGGGTGAGACAGAGAGGGAGGGGTGGGGGTAAGACAGAGATGGAGGGGGTGGGGGTGTGACAGAGATGGAGGGGGTGGGGTGAGACAGAGAGGGGGGTGACAGAGAGGGAGGCAGTGGGGGTAAGACAGAGATGGAGGGGGTGGGGGTCTGACAGAGATGGAGGGGGTGGGGTGAGACAGAGAGGGGGTGACAGAAAGGGAGGGGGTGGGGGTAAGACAGAGATGGAGGGGGTGGGGGTAAGACAGAGATGGAGGGGGTGGGGGTGTGACAGAGAGGGGGTGTGACAGAGAGGGGGTGACAGAAAGGGAGGGGGTGAGGGTGTGACAGAGAGGGGGTGACAGAAAGGGAGGGGGTGACAGAAGGGGGGTGACAGAAAGGGAGGGGGTGACAGAGGAAGGGGGTGAGACAGAGATGGAGGGGGATGAGACAGAGATGGAGGGGGAGGGGGGTGACAGAAAGGGAAGGGGTGAGAAAGGTACAGATAAAAAACAAACAAATTTTAAGCGCCCCCCATACACCCATGCTCATGCACAAATGTAACCATGCATGTAGGTCCCCCATACTTATATAAACAGCAATTTTTCCAAAAAAAATGGAAGGGGGCCGGCTGGGCCTGTAAGGGGCCCTGGGGACCATTGGGCCCTTACAGGTGTAATGCAAAAAATAAATAAATAAATACATGAATAAAACAGGAGAGGGGCCAGCTAGGCCTGTAAGGGGCCCTGGGGGACCATCGGGCCCCTTACAGGTGTAATGCAAAAAAATATATAATAATAAAAAAAATGGGAGGGGGGTCAGCCGGGCCCCTGGGGACCAACGGGCCCCTTACATGTGTAATGCCTGTACCCCGATGATGGCGGCCCCGCTTCCACACACAAGTTAATTATTAGCGTAGGGTGAAACATTTCACAGGCTAGGCACACTTACACAGGGTCTCCCAAGATGCCATCGCATTTTGAGAGACCCAAACCTGGAACCGAAAAGTTGAAGTTACAGTTACAAAAAAAAGTGTTAAAAAAAAATAAAAAAAAGTAAAAAATAAAAACACAAAAAAAAATATAAAAAAAAAAAAAATAGTTGTCGTTTTATTGTTCTCTCCCTCTCTATTCTCTCTCTATTGTTCTGCTCTTTTTTACTGTATTCTATTCTGCAAAGTTTTATTGTTATGTTTTTTTCATGCTTGCTTTTCAGGTATGTAATTTACTTTACTGTTTTCAGGTACGCCATTCAGCTGTTGCGCGGACTTATTTATCTTGACAGCAACAGCGTTTGCTCCCGCGATATATAAAGCACGTGACTCCAGTGCTGTAGGAGGTGATTTCACCACCACAGTTAAAAAAAGAGCATATATGCCGAAGCATGGGGGCATTAGGGGCGGAGGAGCGATTTTGCTCCTAATGCCGCGTATATACGGTCGACATTCCTACGGAGGCTTGCCCTTGGAAAAGTCTGACCGTGTGTACGCGGCATAACTTTTTATGCCGCGTACATGCGGTCGAAATTCCGACGGAGGCTTGCCCGTGGAAAAGTCAGACCGTGTGTACGCGGCATAACTTTTTTGCGGGAGGATGCCCCCATGCTTCGACATATATATATTTTAGGCACAGGTTGCGTTAAATGTTTTATTTTTTACTATGTTTTTTTTTGGTATTTGCTTTGCAGGTATGGTATGATCTTACTGTTATACTGTAATGTTACTTTGTTTTAATGTTAACCATCATTTGCATAGCAGGTACGCCATTCAGTTGCAGCGCGGATTTATTTCGCGTGACAGCAACAGCGTTTGCTCCCACGATATATAAAGCCGCGACTCCAGCGCTGTAGGAGGTGATTTCACCACCACAGTTAAAAAAAGAGCATATATGCCGAAGCATGGGGGCATTAGGGGCGGAGGAGCGATTTTGCTCCTAATGCCGCATACATACGGTTGACATTCCTACGGAGGCTTTCCCGTGGAAAAGTCTGACCATGTGTACACGGCATAGAAAAGTCCGACCGTGTGTATGTGGCATAGAAAAGTCCGACCGTGTGTACGCGGCATAACTTTTTTGCGGGAGGATGCCCCCATGCTTCGGCATATATATATATATTTTAGGCACAGGTTGCGTTAAAAAATGTTTTATTTTTACTATGTTTTTTTTATTGGTATTTGCTTTGCAGGTATGGTATGATCTTACTGTTATACTGTAATGTTACTTTGTTTTAATGTTAACCATCATTTGCTTAGCAGGTACGCCATTCAGTTGCAGCGCGGATTTATTTAGCGTGACAGCAACATTGTTTGCTCCCACGATATATAAAGCCGCGACTCCAACGCTGTAGGAGGTGATTTCACCAACACAGTTCAAAAAAGAGCATATATGCCGAAGCATGGGGGCATTAGGGGCGGAGGAGCGATTTTGCTCCTAATGCCGCGTACATACGGTTGACATTCCTACGGAGGCTTTCCCGTGGAAAAGTCTGACCATGTGTACACGGCATAGAAAAGTCGGACCGTGTACGCGGCATAGAAAAGTCCGACCGTGTGTACGCGGCATAACTTTTTTGCGGGAGGATGCCCCCATGCTTAGGCATATATATATGTATATTTTAGGCACAGGTTGCGTTAAAAAATGTTTTATTTTTACTATGTTTTTTTTATTGGTATTTGCTTTGCAGGTATGGTATGATCTTACTGTTATACTGTAATGTTACTTTGTTTTAATGTTAACCATCATTTGCTTAGCAGGTACGCCATTCAGTTGCAGCGCGGATTTATTTAGCGTGACAGCAACAACGTTTGCTCCCACGATATATAAAGCCGCGACTCCAACGCTGTAGGAGGTGATTTCACCACCACAGTTCAAAAAAGAGCATATATGCCGAAGCATGGGGGCATTAGAGCGATTTTGCTCCTAATGCCGCGTACATACGGTTGACATTCCTACGGAGGCTTTCCCGTGGAAAAGTCTGACCATGTGTACACGGCATAGAAAAGTCCGACCGTGTGTATGTGGCATAGAAAAGTCCGACCGTGTGTACGCGGCATAACTTTTTTGCAGAGGATGCCCCCATGCTTCGGCATATATATATATATATTTTAGGCACAGGTTGCGTTAAAAAATGTTTTATTTTTACTATGTTTTTTTTATTGGTATTTGCTTTGCAGGTATGGTATGATCTTACTGTTATACTGTAATGTTACTTTGTTTTAATGTTAACCATCATTTGCTTAGCAGGTACGCCATTCAGTTGCAGCGCGGATTCATTTAGCGTGACAGCAACAGCGTTTGCTCCCACGATATATAAAGCCGCGACTCCAACGCTGTAGGAGGTGATTTCACCAACACAGTTCAAAAAAGAGCATATATGCCGAAGCATGGGGGCATTAGGGGCGGAGGAGCGATTTTGCTCCTAATGCCGCGTACATACGGTTGACATTCCTACGGAGGCTTTCCCGTGGAAAAGTCTGACCATGTGTACACGGCATAGAAAAGTCCGACCGTGTGTATGTAGCATAGAAAAGTCCGACCGTGTGTACGCGGCATAACTTTTTTGCGGGAGGATGCCCCCATGCTTCGGCATATATATATATATATATATATATATATATATATATATATATATATATATATATATATATATATATATATATATATTTTAGGCACAGGTTGCGTTAAAAAATGTTTTATTTTTACTATGTTTTTTTTATTGGTATTTGCTTTGCAGGTATGGTATGATCTTACTGTTATACTGGAATGTTACTTTGTTTTAATGTTAACCATAATTTGCTTAGCAGGTACGCCATTCAGTTGCAGCACGGATTTATTTAGCGTGACAGCAACAGGGTTTGCTCCCACGATATATAAAGCCGCGACTCCAACGCTGTAGGAGGTGATTTCACCACCACAGTTCAAAAAAGAGCATATATGCCGAAGCATGGGGGCATTAGGGGTGGAGGAGCGATTTTGCTCCTAATGCTGCGTACATACGGTTGACATTCCTACGGAGGCTTTCCTGTGGAAAAGTCTGACCATGTGTACACGGCATAGAAAAGTCGGACCGTGTGTATGTGGCATAGAAAAGTCCGACCGTGTGTACGCGGCATAACTTTTTTGCGGGAGGATGCCACCATGCTTCGGCATATATATATATATTTTAGGCACAGGTTGCGTTAAAAAATGTTTTATTTTTACTATGTTTTTTTTATTGGTATTTGCTTTGCAGGTATGGTATGATCTTACTGTTATACTGTAATGTTACTTTGTTTTAATGTTAACCATGATTTGTTTAGCAGGTACGCCATTCAGTTGCAGCGCGGATTTATTTAGCGTGACAGCAACAGCGTTTGCTCCCACGATATATAAAGCCGCGACTCCAACGCTGTAGGAGGTGATTTGACCACCACAGTTCAAAAAAGACCATATATGCCGAAGCATGGGGGCATTAGGGGCGGAGGAGCGATTTTGCTCCTAATGCCGCGTACATACGGTTGACATTCCTACGGAGGCTTTCCCGTGGAAAAGTCTGACCATGTGTACACGGCATAGAAAAGTCGGACCGTGTGTACGCGGCATAGAAAAGTCCGACCGTGTGTACGCGGCATAACTTTTTTGCGGGAGGATGCCCCCATGCTTCGGCATATATATATATTTTAGGCACAGGTTGCGTTAAAAAATGTTTTATTTTTACTGGCCCAGATTCAGGTAGATTTGCCCCTTATTTGCGGAGGCGCAGGGCAGCGTTTTTGCCCTGAACCCCTGCAAATTTACTGCGCTACCCGCGATTCACGGAGCAGTAGCTCCGTAAATTGCGTGTGCGCTGTGTAAACTTGTCCTGCGTAAGGGCGCCTAATGTAAATGATCCCGTAGGGGGCGGGAATCATTTAAATTAGGCGCGCTCCCGCGCCGAGCGTAGAGCGCATGCTCCGTCGGGAAACTTTCCCGACGTGCATTGCGGCAAATGACGTCGCAAGGACGTCATTTGCTTCAAAGTGAACGTGAATGGCGTCCAGCGCCATTCACGAATCACTTACGCAAATTACGTAAAATTCGAACGTCACGACGCGGGAACGACGGGTATACTTTAGCATTGGCTGCCCCTGCTATTAGAAGGGGCAGCCTTACGCTAAACACGCCGTACAGAAACGACGTAAATTGCGTACGCAGGGCTCGCGCAACATTGTGAATCGGTGTTAGTATGCAATTTGCATACTATACACTGAGCACAATGGGAGCGCCCCGTAGCGGTTATCGCTAGAATGCAGCCTAAGATATGCGTGGCATAAGAGCCTTATGCCACGCAGATTTTAGGCTGCAGTCGGCGTTACGATGTTCCTGAATCAGGAGCATTCGTAACGCCAGGGCAAGTAAGCAATTGCGCTGTGTAACCTATGGTTACACAGCCACAATTGCTACTTGAATCCGGGCCACTATGTTTTTTTTATTGGTATTTGCTTTGCAGGTATGGTATGATCTTACTGTTATACTGTAATGTTACTTTGTTTTAATGTTAACCATCATTTGCTTAGCAGGTACGCCATTCAGTTGCAGCGCGGATTTATTTAGCGTGACAGCAACAGCGTTTGCTCCCACGATATATAAAGCCGCGACTCCAACTCTGTAGGAGGTGATTTCACCACCACAGTTCAAAAAAGAGCATATATGCCGAAGCATGGGGGCATTAGGGGCGGAGGATCGATTTTGCTTCTAATGCCGCGTGCATACGGTTGACATTCCTACGGAGGCTTTCCCGTGGAAAAGTCTGACCATGTGTACACGGCATAGAAAAGTCAGACCGTGTGTATGTGGCATAGAAAAGTCCGACCGTGTGTATGCGGCATAACTTTTTTGCGGGAGGATGCCCCCATGCTTCGGCATATATATATATATATATATTTTAGGCACAGGTTGCGTTAAAAAAAGTTTTATTTTTACTATGTTTTTTTTATTGGTATTTGCTTTGCAGGTATGGTATGATCTTACTGTTATACTGTAATGTTACTTTGTTTTAATGTTAACCATCATTTGCTTAGCAGGTACGCCATTCAGTTGCAGAGCGGATTTATTTAGCGTGACAGCAACAGCGTTTGCTCCCATGATATATAAAGCCGCGACTCCAACGCTGTAGGAGGTGATTTGACCACCACAGTTCAAAAAAGAGCATATATGCCGAAGCATGGGGGCATTAGGGGCGGAGGAGCGATTTTGCTCCTAATGCCGCGTACATACGGTTGACATTCCTACGGAGGCTTTCCCGTGGAAAAGTCTGACCATGTGTACACGGCATAGAAAAGTCCGACCGTGTGCATGTGGCATAGAAAAGTCCGACCGTGTGTACGCGGCATAACTTTTTTGCGGGAGGATGCCCCCATGCTTCGGCATATATATATATATATATTTTAGGCACAGGTTGCGTTAAAAAATGTTTTATTTTTAATATGTTTTTTTTATTGGTATTTGCTTTGCAGGTATGGTATGATCTTACTGTTATACTGTAATGTTACTTTGTTTTAATGTTAACCATCATTTGCTTAGCAGGTACGCCATTCAGTTGCAGCGCGGATTTATTTAGCGTGACAGCAACAGCGTTTGCTCCCACGATATATAAAGCCGCGACTCCAACGCTGTAGGAGGTGATTTCACCACCACAGTTCAAAAAAGAGCATATATGCCGAAGCATGGGGGCTTTAGGGGCGGAGGAGCGATTTTGCTCCTAATGCCGCGTACATACGGTTGACATTCCTACGCAGGCTTTCCCGTGGAAAAGTCTGACCATGTGTACACGGCATAGAAAAGTCTGACTGTGTGTACGTGGCATAGAAAAGTCTGACCGTGTGTACGCGGCATAACTTTTTTTGCGGGAGGATGCCCCCATGCTTCGGCATATATAAATGGTGCATGTATGCCCATCATTAGAAGTGGGTGGATGAAGGGAGGTATTCTAATGGTGGGCATACCCACCGATCAATCCATATGTGGAATTACACCCCAAAATACATTCTGCTGCTTCTCCTGAGTACGGGGATACCACATGATTGGGACTTTTTGGGAGCCTAGCCGCGTACGGGACCCCAAAAACCAATCAGCGCCTTCATGGTTTTCTAAGGGTGTCAATTTTTGATTTCACTCCTCACTACCTATCACAGTTTCGAAGGCCATAAAATGCCAAAATAGCACAACCCCCCCCCCCAAATGACCCCATTTTGGAGTCTCTCCTCAGTGTCATATCTTGGTACAGCTCCCTCTGTCTCTCTCCTCAGTACCATGTCTGGGTGCCCCTCTCTCTCGTCGGTGCCATATCTGGGTACAGCTCCCTCTCTCTCGTCGGTGCCATATCTGGGTACAGCTCCCTCTCTCTCGTCGGTGCCATATCTGGGTACAGCTCCCTCTCTCTCTCCTCAGTACCATGTCTGGGTGCCCCTCTCTCTCGTCGGTGCCATATCTGGGTACAGCTCCCTCTCTCTCTCTCTCCTCGGTGCCATATCTGGGTACAGCTCCCTCTCTCTCTCCTCGGTGCCATATCTGGGTACAGCTCCCTCTCTCTCGTCGGTGCCATATCTGGGTACAGCTCCCTCTCTCTCTCCTCGGTGCCATATCTGGGTACAGCTCCCTCTCTCTCTCCTCGGTGCCATATCTGGGTACAGCTCCCTCTCTCTCGTCAGTGCCATATCTGGGTACAGCTCCCTCTCTCTCCTCAGTACCATTTCTGGGTGCCCCTCTCTCTTGTCGGTGCCATATTTGGGTACAGCTCCCTCTCTCTCCTCGGTGCCATATCTGGGTACAGCTCCCTCTCTCTCGTCGGTGCCATATCTGGGTACAGCTCCCTCTCTCTCCTCAGTGACATATCTGGGTACGGCTCCCTCTCTCTCCTCGGTGCCATATCTGGGTACGGCTCCCTCTCTCTCCTCAGTGCCATATCTGGGTACAGCTCCCTCTCTCTCTCTCCTCAGTACCATGTCTGGGTACAGCTCCCTCTCTCTCTCCTCGGTGCCATATCTGGGTACAGCTCCCTCTCTCTCTCCTCAGTACCATGTCTGGGTACAGCTCCCTCTCTCTCTCCTCGGTGCCATATCTGGGTACAGCTCCCTCTCTCTCTCCTCAGTACCATGTCTGGGTGCCCCTCTCTCTCGTCGGTGCCATATCTGGGTACAGCTCCCTCTCTCTCGTCGGTGCCATATCTGGGTACAGCTCCCTCTCTCTCGTCGGTGCCATATCTGGGTACAGCTCCCTCTCTCTCGTCGGTGCCATATCTGGGTACAGCTCCCTCTCTCTCCTCGGTGCCATATCTGGGTACAGCTCCCTCTCTCTCGTCGGTGCCATATCTGGGTACAGCTCCCTCTCTCTCGTCGGTGCCATATCTGGGTACAGCTCCCTCTCTCTCCTCGGTGCCATGTCTGGGTACAGCTCCCTCTCTCTCCTCAGTACCATGTCTGGGTGCCCCTCTCTCTCCTCTGTGCCATGTCTGGGTACAGCTCCCTCTCTCTCTCCTCAGTACCATGTCTGAGTGCCCCTCTCTCGTCGGTGCCATATCTGGGTACAGCTCCCTCTCTCTCGTCGGTGCCATATCTGGGTACAGCTCCCTCTCTCTCCTCGGTGCCATGTCTGGGTACAGCTCCCTCTCTCTCCTCAGTACCATGTCTGGGTGCCCCTCTCTCTCCTCGGTGCCATGTCTGGGTACAGCTCCCTCTCTCTCCTCAGTGCCATATCTGGGTACAGCTCCCTCTCTCTCTCCTCGGTACCATGTCTGGGTACAGCTCCCTCTCTCTCGTCGGTGCCATATCTGGGTACAGCTCCCTCTCTCTCTCCTCAGTACCATGTCTGGGTACAGCTCCCTCTCTCTCCTCAGTGTCATATCTGGGTACAGCTCCCTCTCTCTCCTCGGTGCCATGTCTGGGTACAGCTCCCTCTCTCTCCTCGGTGCCATGTCTGGGTACAGCTCCCTCTCTCTCCTCAGTGTCATATCTGGGTACAGCTCCCTCTCTCTCTCCTCAGTACCATGTCTGGGTACAGCTCCCTCTCTCTCTCCTCAGTACCATGTCTGGGTACAACTCCCTCTCTCTCCTCAGTGTCATATCTGGGTACAGCTCCCTCTCTCTCCTTGGTGCCATATCTGGGTACAGCTCCCTCTCTCTCCTCAGTGACATATCTGGGTACGGCTCCCTCTCTCTCCTCTGTGCCATATCTGGGTACAGCTCCCTCTCTCTCCTCAATACCATTTCTGGGTACAGCTCCCTCTCTCTCCTCAGTACCATGTCTGGGTACAGCTCCCTCTCTCTCCTCAGTACCATGTCTGGGTGCCCCTCTCTCTCCTCTGTGCCATGTCTGGGTACAGCTCCCTCTCTCTCTCCTCAGTACCATGTCTGGGTGCCCCTCTCTCGTCGGTGCCATATCTGGGTACAGCTCCCTCTCTCTCCTCGGTGCCATATCTGCGTACAGCTCCCTCTCTCGTCGGTGCCATATCTGGGTACAGCTCCCTCTGTCTCCTCGGTGCCATGTCTGGGTACAGCTCCCTCTCTCTCCTCGGTGCCATGTCTGGGTACAGCTCCCTCTCTCTCCTCAGTGTCATATCTGGGTACAGCTCCCTCTCTCTCGTCGGTGCCATATCTGGGTACAGCTCCCTCTCTCTCTCCTCAGTGCCATATCTGGGTACAGCTCCCTCTCTCTCTCCTCAGTGCCATATCTGGGTACAGCTCCCTCTCTCTCGTCGGTGCCATGTCTGGGTACAGCTCCCTCTCTCTCGTCGGTGCCATATCTGGGTACAGCTCCCTCTCTCTCGTCGGTGCCATGTCTGGGTACGGCTCCCTCTCTCTCTCCCCTCAGTACCATGTCTGGGTGCCCCTCTCTCTCGTCGGTGCCATGTCTGGGTACAGCTCCCTCTCTCTCCTCGGTGCCATATCTGGGTGTCCCTCTCTCTCGTCGGTGCCGCCATGTCTGGGTACAGCTCCCTCTCTCTCGTCGGTGCCATGTCTGGGTACAGCTCCCTCTCTCTCGTCGGTGCCATGTCTGGGTACAGCTCCCTCTCTCTCCCTCACACACTTCCTCCATGAAAAAAAGAAAGTACAATCTCTTCTGCTGGCTGTAATGCTGTCACCAGGACACACCCCTCCCGGTCAGAGCACAGCCCTGATTGGCAGCAAAGTGAAAGGGGTCCGGCCACGCCCACAGGCGCTCCTCCAACTTTGAGGAGTTGGTCGGTGACTGTGCGGGGAGTGCTGGGACTTCTCCGGGGATCGGATCGGTGGAGGTAGGAGGAGCGGCTCTGACCGGAGCGCACACCGTACTAATAATAATAATAATGGGGGGAAGATATGTGTGTCTGTCTGATGGGGATTTCTATGTATAGAGGGCGGAGAGAGGAAAGGCGTGGTGGGAACTTTGTACCGTGCACGTTGTGACATGTTACCGGGCGATCCCTCCCCGCCCATCCCGCTACTGTATGCGGGGATCTGTAGTACGGGAGATACTGGGGGGGGGGCGATTTGTGATTGGATCTGCTTTGGGTGGGGATCTAGTATGACCTGTCATGGGGGGTCTGATGGGATCTGCAATGGAGGAGTTTGAATGGATCTACATGGGGGGGGGGTGTCTTATGTGGGACTCTACATGGGGGGGGGGGGGGTGATGAATATGCATTGGGGATAGGGTGACCACATTTCCAAACTGCCATTCAGGGACACCCCCCCCCCCCCTAAAAAATATATGTTTTTTTACATATTTTTTGCGTATTTTGGGGGCAAGGCCGTATCATGAAATCAGCGGGCCCGTGTGCAAGATCAAAAGAGGGCCCTAGGCCCCATCAAATGCTGCCACTGTGCCCCATCAAATGCAGCCACTTGTGCCCCATCAAATGCAGCCACTTGTGCCCCATCAAATGCAGCCACTTTTACCCCATCAAATGCAGCCACTTGTGCCCCATCAAATGCAGTCACTTGTGCCCGTCAAATGCCACCACTGTGCCCCATCTAATGCCGCCACTGGTCCCATCATATGCTGCCACTGTTCCCATCAAATGCAATCACTTGTGCCCCATCAGATGCAATCACTTGTGCCCCATCAAATGCCACCACTGTGCCCTATCTAATGCCACCACTGTGCCCCATCATATGCAATCACTTGTGCCATCAAATGCAATCACTTGTGCCATCAAATGCAGTCACTTGTGCCATCAAATGCAGTCACTTGTGCCATCAAATGCAGCCAATGTGCCCCATCTAATGCCGCCACTGTTCCCATCTAATGCCGCCACTGTTCCCATCAAATGCCGCCACTGTTCCCATCAAATGCCGCCACTGTTCCCATCAAATGCCGCCACTGTTCCCATCAAATGCCGCCACTGTTCCCATCAAATGCCGCCACTGTTCCCATCAAATGCTGCCACTGTTCCCATCAAATGCCGCCACTGTTCCCATCAAATGCCGCCACTGTTCCCATCAAATGCCGCCACTGTTCCCCATCAAATGCAGCCACTGTTCCCCATCAAATGCAGCCACTGTTCCCCATCAAATGCCACTACTGTGCCCCATCAAATGCTGCCAGTGTGTCCAGAAATTGTTGCTACTGTGCCCCATCAGATGCTGCCAGTGTGCCCATGAATTGTCGCTACTGTGCCCCCATCAGATGCTGCCAGTGTGCCCATGAATTGTTGCTACTGTGCCCATCAGATGCTGCCAGTGTGCCCATGAAATGTTACTACTGTGCCCCATCAGATGCTGCCAGTGTGCCCATGAAATGTTACTACTGTGCCCCAGCAGATGCTGCCAGTGTGCCCATGAATTGTCGCTACTGTGCCCCATCAGATTCTGCTAGTGTGCCTATCAATTGCCGCTACTGTGCCCATCAGGTCAGATGCTGCCAGTGTGCCGATTAATTGTCACTACTGTGCCCCATCAAATGCTGCCAGTGTGCCCATAAATTGTTGCTACTGTGCCCCCATCAGATTCTGCCAGTGTGCCTATCAATTGCCGCTACTGTGCCCATCAGATCAGATGCTGCCAGTGTGCCGATTAATTGTCACTACAGTGCCCCATCAAATGCTGCCAGTGTGCCGATTAATTGTCACTACTGTGCCCCATCAAATGCTGCCAGTGTGCCCATGAATTGTCGCTACTGTGCCCCCATCAGATGCTGCCAGTGTGCCCATGAATTGTCGCTACAGTGCCCAATCAAATGCTGCCAGTGTGCCCATGAATTGTCACTACTGTGCCCCATCAGATGCTGCCAGCCAGTGTCAATTGCCCCTATTTGCTCACCTTTTAAGGTGATATGGATGAAGTCTGCATCTGTTGGTGGTGGGGCAGTCTTCAGCCAGCGCCGGGCGGTCTTCTCTTACTCAGACAGTCGGGCCGCTCGGGCGGGAGGAGGAGGAGCCAGGCCTAAAAACAGTGCATTGAGTTGCCCACTTGCCCTGCGGCAGCGGGAGGTCGCGGGACGGACGGTGGTGGCCTGCGCTGGGCTGGGCAGTGGGCTGGAGCAGTGAGTGGAGGCGGAGCGTGGTGGAAGAGGTCAGAGCTCGGAGGGCTCGGTCTGCGCCGCGGTAGTGCTGCTGAGCTGCTCTCTCTGTTAACCGCGGCTGAAGGAGGAGAGGAGGAGGAGGTGGGGGGGGAGTCAGAGCCTCAGAGAGAGAGAGAGCTGGGCACGGTGACGTCACTGGTTGCTACACGCCAAGCGGGGCGTCCTTAGCAACCAGTGACTTAGACTTACGTAATTACAGCGGCACTGACTGCGGCAGTGAGTGTGGCAGCCGGGAGGCAGTCAAATGTGTTTGATACTTTGATTCCGGGACACTCTATTGTCCCGGATTGAAGGCTTCCGGGACACGGGACAAATTTTTAAATTACGGGACGATCCCGGGCAAACCGGGACACGTGGTCACCCTAGGTGCAGGCCCCTTTTTTTCCTGCACTGGAATCAGTTTGCATAGATCGAGCCTAATGCCTTGTACACACAATCGCGATTGTCGGAAATCGCGATCGTGTGTACGAGGCATTACTGTCTTAATGTAGAAGTCTGATATGGCTGAAACTTTTAAAACTGAACTCCAGGAATAATGTTTTTTTTGCAAATTTTACATCTGTCTAGCTTGGCTTGATGTAAGTACAGTATCCATATCTGATATCTGAAGGGCTACTGGAGTATGCTGAATCACTATAGTAGTCGGTGCTGCATACAGTGATAGCTGTGATCTTCTGGGTGCTGCAGCAGTGGTCACCCCTCTGCACACTGAACACAAGGGGTCACTCACTCCATACCACCAACAGTCAGAGGATGCCCTGTATTTTTTTTTCTTAATAAATATTGCATTCTCTGATTGGAGAGGAGGGGCAGATGGTGTCATAATCTCCACCTTGCCCAATCAAAGAACACTTTGTATTCATTAACCGGTTGCCGACCGCCACATGTATATGTACGTCCACAGAATGGCACGTACAGGCATATGGGCGTGCATGTACGTCCCCCGCCTTTCCACGGCTCGCGGGTCCGATCGGGACCCCCCCTGGTAGATGCGGCAGTCGGAAACCCGTGGGGAGCGATCCGGGACGAGGGCGCGGGTATTAGTTTCTAGCCGCCCCCTCGCGATCGCTCCCCAGAGCTGAAGAACGGGGAGAACCGTATGTAAACACGGCTTCCCCCTGCTTCACTGTGGCGGCTGCATCGATCGAGTCATCCCTTTTATAGGGAGACTCGATCGATGACATCAGACCTACAGCCACACCCCTCTAGAGTTGTAAACACACACTAGGTGAAGCCTAATTCCTTCAGCGCCCCCTGTGGTTAACCTCCAAACTGCAACTGTCATTTTCACAATAAAGAATGCAATTTAAATGCATTTTTTGCTGTGAAAATGACAATGGTCCTAAAAATGTGTCAGTCACGAAAAAAAATCGTTGATCGCCGCCATTAGTAGTAAAAAAAAAAAAAATTAATAAAAATGCAATAAAAATATCCCCTATTTTGTAAACGCTATAAATTTTGCGCAATCCAATCGATAAACGTTTATTGCGATTTTTTATTACCAAAAATATGTAGAAGAATATGTATCGGCCTAAACTGAGAAAAAAAAATTATATATGTTTTTGGGGGATATTTATTACAGCAAAAAGTAAAAAATATTGCTTTTTTTTCAAAATTGTCACTCTATTTTTGTTTATAGCGCAAAAAATAAAAACCTTGCAGAAGTTATCAAATACCACCAAAAGAAAGCTCTATTTGTGGGGAAAAAAGGACGCCAATTTTGTTTGGGAGCCACATCGCACGACCGCGCAATTGTCTGTTAAAGTGACGCAGTGCCGAATCGCAAAACCTGGCTTGGGCATTTAGCTGCCTAAAGGTCCGGGGCTTAACTGGTTAAAGAAAAAAATACAAGGTGTTCTCTAAATGGTGATGGTGCTGAGCAATGGCCTGTTGTGTTCAGTGTGCATAGGGGAAGCCACTGGAGCAGCACCTGAACAATCACACTCATCACCATATATAGTGGATATGTACATTAAGTCAAGATGGACCAATATAGGTTCACAAAAAAATGTGTGGCAGGGGGAGGGAGCATAAATAATAATGGGTTGTAAACGTTCATGTTTTTCACCTTAATGCATCCAATGCATTAAGGTGAAAAAACATCTGATGATTGCCGGCCCCCCCAGCCCCCCCATTTTACTTACCTGAGCCCTGGAAAGTCCTGCGTCGCGAATGTGCTCCATCTTTACCCGGGCTTCTCAGCTAAATAGATTGATAGCAGCGCAGCCATTGGCCCTGATTACATTCCTAGATGTCCCCCTGTGTGGAGATGCCGCTGATTGTCTCTCCTCGCCACACACTCTGTCAGTGTGAAGCGAGGAGAACCGATTACCGTCATCTCCGTGTTTTCATGTGGCCAGCTGTGATTGGACACAGCCGATCACATGGTTAAGGAGCCACGGACGTGGCTCTTTACAGAGCTCGGGGTCGCACCATGTCCTAGCAACATGGCGCAACTGTGATCGCCGCACTGCACGCCCACACGGGAGTGGCCATTCTGGGACGTCGTCCCAGAACAACAGCCGCACTGCCCTCGCCGTCATCTGACGGTGGGCGGCGGCAACTAGTTAAGGAGGTGGTTACTGGAACATGTCCCCATTGGAAGAGTTCACTGTTCTACAAGGAGAAAGCATTGGAAATGATGTAGCTAAATTTTTCCAGAATTGGGTCACTAATAAAGGAAAATTAAGTTCTGATACAGCTTCAGGTCAAATATGCATCAAAATAATTCAAAATTATGAGGGGGTGCTACACTAATCATCATAAATGTATATTTTTATTGATACCAATAACATAACTTTCCATTTGTTTATTGGCTTTTCATGTAACATTTTCAAGCTCATTCCACACCATTGGACTTTTTCTTCTTGTTTAGCCAAAGACGCAGATAAGTTGCACGTGTAATAATACAATAATAAGGGGCCCAACGCTTGTATCCAAAATATAGGTGGTATGCCTTTCTTACCACTGCCATCATACTGCACTTTTGAGATGCAAAGGTAACCTCACCACAAATGTAGCAGAAGTCTACGTTGCGTTGTTTACAGGGCTGGACTGGGACAAAAATTTGGCCCTGGACTTCATCCAGACTGGCCCACTTTGACAGGTCTCTCCCATGGCCGGACAACTCCCTCACCCCCCCCCCGGCCACCAACCCCCTCTCCCCCTTCACTAGCCGTTCTACTTTATTAGAGTAGAACGGCAGGTACTGGTACTCTTATAGGCAGTACCAGTGGGGAAGCTAGACATTATTTCACCCGGGGCAATGTATCAGTTTGGTGCCCCCCTTTGGGACAAGATTAGGCAGAAGTGAGAAACTCCCAGGCCATAGCTGTTGAGTCAGCTGTCTGTTCCCTTCCCCATGCTCCTCTGTCGTCCCCCCTGCTCCTCTGGTCCTCCCCCTGCTTCTCTGTTCCCCAAAGGTGAGCGCTGCAGGGAGAGAGAGGAGGTGAGCGCTGCGGGAAGGGAGAGACAGAGGAGCGGAGGGGGGCGGCGGTCCCCTGTCACTGAGGCCGGCCCATTGAGCCATCGGCCCACCGGGAAACTTCCTGTAGTCCCAATGGCCAGTCCATCCTTGGTTGTTTACACAGTTTCCAGGCTTCTTGGCTTCTAAAGGAAAATATCACACAACTGTTCCTTGGAAAATTTAGGTAATGACACTTTCACAAGCCACCAGATGTAACTGTATGATGTGTAGATCTGACCAAGACAAATGTACCTTGCAATAAATTACAGTTAAGTAATAATTGTTAGTCTCAAAGTGAAGATAAATTTATACACTTCCATGTGTTACCATTTTTATTGTTCTACCGTACTTTGTTGAGAAGTTACGAAGCATCATGATCATCAGACTCCTCCCCCCCTTGTAGGCAAATCTACTCGCCTGTGTATAGTTCTTTATTGTGAAATATCTTGAAAACATTAGTCAACCAGCACCTTTATCATCTGTTTTCTAATTCATCTAATCAAAATATGTAAGAATTAGCACATTTTATCTTGGATAATTTCCCAAAATTTGTAGACCGGTGTTTCCTTTCTATTCCTCTTCTGGTGAAAACTTAATTTGTTGGATTCTGTTTCACTTTCAGTCCCAATAACCCCAAAACAAATTAAAAGGAGTAAATCTCCCCAGCAGTACACAAATAGAAATAACCTGACAAGGTGTTCTAAGCCTTCATTAACCACTTCAGCCCCGGAAGAATTTACCCCCTTCCTTACCAGAGCACTTTTTGCGATTCGGCACTGCGTCGCTTTAACTGACAATTGCACGGCCGTCAATGCTGTATCCTGGCCTAGGCCAACAATGCCCACGCAGCACTTTGCAGGGGGGCAGCACGAAAAGAGTCCCCGCCGGCTTGCACTACACTGTTAGGCAAATTAGTCTAGTGCCCCATAAATGGACCGCACTTCTTTCGGTATGCAGGCGGCCGGTATTCCATAACTGTGGGGGGGGGGGGGGGTGGGGGCGCTGCTTCTAATTTTGACTGTCCTATTGTCCTGGACCACAAACCTTCCTCACTGTGCTATGTGCTTTGTTTCTGCTGCACTATTGGCATGGTTATATCTTTTTAGTCCTCTCCATCAAATTATCAGAAATTTGTGCTTAAAGTAAAAAAAAAAACGTTTTTTTTTTTCATTTTGGATAGCGTAAGGGAGGGTTATACCCCTGTCAGTTTATTGTTTACCATCCCTGTCCCATTGCAGAGATTTCCCGTCACTTCCTGCCCCATAGCCAAACAGGAAGTAAGAGGAAATCTATGCAAATTAAGGGAATACATTGCCCCCCCCCAGGCCCTCAGAACTAGTGTCCCCACTCAAAAATGTCAGGGCGGGTCTTAAACAGAAAGGGGTGTGGACTTGACAGGAAGGGGTGGGTCATATTTAAATTAGGGGGTGCACGAGTTTAGGCAGGCCTAGGGCAGCACACAACCTAAATACGTGGCTCCCAAACAAAATTGATGTCCTTTTTTCCCCACAAATAAAGCTTTCTTTTGGTGGTATTTGACCACCTCTGTGGTTTTAATTTTTTGCTCTATAAACCAAAATGAAAAAAAAAGCAATATTTTTTACTTTTTGTTATAATAAATATCCCCAAAAAATCTATATATAAAAAAAAATGTCCACAGTTTAGGCCAATACGTATTCTTCTACATATTTTTGGTAAAAATAAATCGCAATAAGCATATATTGATTGGTTTGCGCAAAAGTTAATTAAATTAACTAAATTAGCTCTATAAAACTGCATTGATTACTGTGTAAATGTGACTGGCAGGGAAGTGGTTAACAGTAAGGGGCTAAATATGTTCCCTAGTGAGTGATTCTAACTGTAGGGGGAGGGGACTCACAAGGGGAGGAGACCGATCTGTGTTCCTCTGTACTGGGAACACACATCGGTCTCCTCACCTGACAGGTGAACACACACAGATCCACGGTCCTGCCGTAATTGCAGGCAATTGCGGGTTCCTGGCGGACATCGTGGAGGCCAGGACGTCATACGACGGCCACACAGAATGGGAGATCCCATCTGTGGACGTCATTTGACAATGGGCAGAATGTCAAGTGGTTAATCAATCCAAAAAAAAATAAAGTCCTTGCTTTAGATACACTTTAATAATATATACATGTTTCTCCCTGGCCTCAGTTTCCCTTTAATGAACCTGAATGTGAAGAAACAGGACTTGGAATACTCTGTGCCTAGAGAATTTATATAATGTACATGTATGTTCTAAGTCTATTTCAGCAGCAACTCCAATCTCCTTTTTCTGCCTCCTACTTACTATTGTACTTTAATGTTACTACATCACTTTCTTTTTATATTATGTAGGTCAGATCTGTGGGCGCTTATTAGAAGCTGCAAGGCAGAAGAATTAGGTGAAGCTCTGAACATGTATATTTGTGCACCCTCAGCTACAAATTATATGTCACTAAAGTGGTTGCATAACGAGAGGAAGACAATTATTACAAGAATATTTTTCTAGACTTTTTAATCTGCTTTATGGACATAAAAGGTTAGCAAATGAAAGAGCATGTCTTGTTTTTTTTTTAATGACCTATATTTCTGACTGCAGGGTAAGCACAATAGGCACTGAATGGCATCAAGGGCAGTCCGTTATTGCGCATGGCAGACATAATAAGCAGATAATAGCTATGAATGGAATATGGAACACTGACCTATGTCTTACTGCTGGGCTCCTTCATTCATTTTTTTTTTTCAAGCATCTTTACAAAAAGCTAATTTCTAACCGGAAGCTACAGCTGTTTAAACAATTACACATGAATAGACCGCAGAGTGTTCTGTTAGGTTAAAAGCATCAGCTCCATTATAGCAGGAACCAATTCATTGCTGGTTACAGGCGAAAATAGTAAAACAGTGTTAATTCTAAGAGCAATTAATTGTACATTTGTTTGTGTATACTTAAAGCTGGCCTCTGGCTTCCCTTCGGTCCTGCACAGTTCTACAGTCTTCTCTCCTGTACTGCAATTGCTGACTCTGATTTCACTGCACACTGTAAGCCTCTTACAATATGCATTGGAAACTACAGCAAATCAGATGTACCCACCTTATCATCTAGCCCTTTCCTCTGCAGTCTTACTGTCCCTGGCCCACCCCTTTCATTCACTGGATTTCGGTTCTGTCAATCTTAAGCTGGCTACACATTATACAATTTCCATTTAGATTTACCAAAACCATATAATATGAGGTCAAACCTAAAAGCTTTAAATTTGTATGCAGTTAGGCAGGCCCTTGCACTACATAGTTGAAAGTAAATGTAAAGGAAATTTAACAAGAAGATTATATAATGTGTAGCCAGCTTTAGAGGCTTAGCATCACACATTGGCCTAACCCAGGGCAGCCTTCCTAGAAATTCCCACTCCTCCAGACTGACACCCACCCATCAAAGGCATTTTTGTGTAACCCCTCCGAAGAGCCAGCACACTGTCTTGCATCAGTGCTGAGGGCTACATAGTTACATAGTTAAAGTGAACCAAGTCCATCAGTTCAAAACAGTCCATCCAGTTCAACCTGTGTGGGTGTGTGTATGCATTTATGTCTGTACCACTTCCCATATCTCTATATACTATGTTCTCTAAGATGCCCATCTAATCGGTTTTTCAAAATTATCAACACTTCCCACTGACACCACTGATTGTGGAAGAAAGTTCTACATCTTTACCATTCTGAAAGTAAAGAACCCTTTACACAGTTTAAGGTTATACCCTTTCTCATCCAACTTCAGTGAGTGACCATGTGACCTCTTGAGCGACCTGAGACTGAACAGTTTCCTCTCTTTGCTAGGATCTCCATTTAGATAATTGTATATTGTGATCATATATCCTCTTAGGGCTCTTGAGAGGAATACTGAGATAGGGTATTATAATGTTTTCAGGAAGCTATATACATAACCCTGTCGGCCTCTTCCCACCAGCAATGATCAGCCTTCATTGCAGAGAGAGAGATATTGATGGGGGGAGGCAGAAATAAGCAGATTAAATGTCAGCTTTTAATGTGACACAAATAAGTACACTGCTCAAAAAAATTAAAGGAACACTTTGAAAAACATATCGGATCTCAACAAATGAAAGGATGGCACATCATTTGATGGAAATGAAAAGTATCCACCTACAGAGGGCTGCATTCAAAGACCCCTCGAAAATCAAAGTGAAAAAATAACGCAGCAAGCTAGTCCATTTTGCTTAAATTTCTCAAAATGGTCCTCAGTAGTTTGTATGGCCCCCAAGTGAAAACATCAGGGCATGCTCCTAATGAGATGACAGATGGTGTCCTAGGGGTATTTTCTCCCAGATCTGGACCAGAGCATCACTGAGCTCCTGAACAGACTGAGGTGCAACCTGGCGGCACCGGATGGACCGAAACATAATGTCCCAGAGGTGTTCTTTTGGATTTAGGTCAGGTGAGCTTGGGGGCTATTCAATGGTATCAATTTCTTCATCCTCCAGGAACTGGCTGTATGCTCTCGCCACATAAGGCTGGGCATTGTCATGCACCAGGAGGAACCCAGGACACACTGCACCAGCGTAGGGTCTGACAATGGGTCCAAGGATTTCATCCCGATACCTAATGGTAGTCAGGGTGCCATTGTGTAGCCTGTAGAGGTTTGTGCGCCCCTCCATGGATATGCCTCCCCAGACCATCACTGACCCACCACCAAACCGGTCATGCTGAACGATGTTACAGGCAGCATAAAGTTCTTCGTCTGTCACATATGCTCAGGGTGAACCTGCTCTCATCTGTAAAAAGCATGGGGCACCAATGGCGGACCTGCCAATTCTGGTGTTCAATGGAAAATGCCAATCAAGCTCCACATTGTCTGGCAGTGAGCACTGAGCACACTAGAGGATGTTGGGCCCTCAGGCCACCCCCATGAAGTCTGTTTCTGATTGGTCAGAGCAGTGCTGGTACAAGGCCATTTGGTGCCCAGGGCGAGGATGGCAAACTACGCCCCCCCCCCCCCATGACATTTACTGACAGAACCACATTATTTTTATTGGCACTGCAAAAAAAGTACCTAAATTACAGTTTTCAGTGCCAAACAGTGCAAATATCAACATTTAAACTATAAACATATAGCTAGTTCTATTAGCAATATGTTTAGGTTAAACAAAAGTAAAAAATATTTCACCATTGACATGAACAGAGTTCCCTCTTACATCAGAGCCTGCGGGGATCCCCCTTATAGTGAAAGGAAACTCTTATGTAAAGGGGAACGCTGCAGATCATGATCTAAGGGGGAACTCTGATGTAGAGGGGGCTCTGGTGATTGCTTTTATCAGAGTTCCCACTTAGATCAGGGTCTGCAGACCGAGTTCCCGCTTGCACTGTAAGGGGGAATCCTACAGACTCTGATGTAAAGGGGAACGCCAGTAACTCTGATGTGGGGGGAACTCTGGTGACCAGAGACCACCTTCCATAGAGTAAATACACTAAGGTAAGGGGAGATCACTAATATAGGGGGGGGGGGTGGGCACTGCAAGCTTACCTATTAATCATGGTTACTGATCTTAAAAAAAAAAGCAGCAAGGGGAATAGCAGGAGAGAGAAGGGGGTTGCAGAAAGCAAGGTAGGTGTGTGGGTGTACAGAGCCAGCAGTGGGGTAGGATACTGCCAAACAGAGGGAGTAATAATATACAAGCCAGTATCCTTTCCAGCACCATCCCAGTCCTGACATATGAGCTTGCTGTGGGAGGCCAGGAAAAAGAAAAATCTTTAGGATCAGTCCTCCTGAGTCTCCCGGACGACCGACCTCTTTGTGCAATCTGCAGTGCACAGCCACTCACCGTCCGACTGGCTGGGCAGGTTATAGGCTCACGACAGCAGTCCAACTCCGCCGCATTTTCCTTAGAAGATGTCTGCTGCTCTGTCCACTGACACCAACACGAGGCTCTTCTGTCCATCCACCCTCAGATCCTGCTTTTTTTTAGGTCGTGCGGGTGGCGCGACTGACATCGCGCGGCGCCGGTGTCATTCCTGAGCAATAACATTGTACTGGGGATGCACACAGGGGCGGGGCATACAGTAGGAGGAGTGGCAATGCAGAGAGCAGCCAAGAGCCAGGGGAAACCATTGACAGAGGGAGAGAGGGACGGGAGAGCTCAAGCACATGAAGCCCGCAACTGTCCCGCTCTCCTGTTATAATGTGGCCTCTGCTTGGGAGCGCAGGGGGGATTGGCTGCTCTCGCTACCCTGGGAAAACTGTGGGCAATGCAGGGCTTAAGAGTAGCATGACGGCCCTGACTGCGCCCCCCCTTCCTCCAGTAAATGGTTGCGCCCAGGGCATCCGTCCCTTCTGCCCACCCCTTGTACCGGCCCTGGGTCAGAGACATTCACACCAGTGGCCTGCTGGAGGTCATTTTGTAGGGCTCTGGCAGTGCTCATCCTGTTCCTCCTTGCACAAAGGAGCAGATACCGGTCCTGCTGATGGGTTAAGGACCTTCTACGGCTCTGTCCAGCTCTCCTAGAGTAACTGCCTGTCTCCTGGAATCTCCTCCATGCTCTCGAGATTGTGCTGGGAGACACAGCCACACTTTTCACATATTTATTTATAAAAAAAAAATGAAAACCATTTTCAAATCTCAAGAGGTATGAATATTGTTTTTTAAGGCACTGTATACCTGTTCTGCAAACTATCTCATGGTCCCAAGCTGTGAGTAAAAGACTGTGTCGCTGCTGTTTAAAGGAAGAGAGAGTTGTCCTGTGCGGAATTCTGCCCACGCGTTGGAGTATCTCACATTACCCTTAACCCCCCCCCCCCCTAAGTTTCTACCAGCAAAAAAACGACATAAAAAAGCAAAACAAACCCCTAGAATGTTCAAAGAGCTGGATGGAATGGACTGTTGAAGTGTGCCTGGCTGCCTCTGCACTGTTGTAGGAAAGAACCAGTGAATTACAGTGGCTCCTTCGGGGGTAACGATACACCTCCTATAAAATATTAGTGTTATGTTTCTATTTTGGTGGCACAGGACAGGGGAAGAGGAAGTGAAGGTGAATCTCCCTAGCAGACAGACGTTCTAACTCGCCCATACATCCAAGAAGAAAAGTTTGGCTAAAACTCTACTGTTAGGGCACATATACGTGAACGATTATGATTGTACGCTGCACAGATTAGTGTATTTTTTGTGGTGGATACTCCCAGGTATTTTCATTCAGTTGTAGACACTAGACAGTAAGCCTGTACAAATTAATAACAGGCTGGCACAGTCTATGCCACACATGGAGTAATTACCTGTAGTTAGGGCTGCATGTTCTACAATGGACGCAGACAGTTCAAGCCTAGGATGCTTATTTGCCCCTAACCTCAGGTAAGTGTTCTATGTGTGATTACATGTGAATAGCTGTGTATTGCCATGGACTGTGTCAGCCTGTCATTGATTTGTACAGGCTTACTCTCTGCAGCTGAACGAAAATTATTGACCATACCTGTCACAGAATTACGCTGATCTGGGAGGTGTCTGTCATTTATCATTCATGTGCGTGAGCCATAAATGAATCCTGTGCAAAGACAAATTTACAGGCTACCATCGATGACCTGTCCTTTTGAGAATGCTAGTTGCCTGTCTATCTCTTGACTCAAAGACTCCCCAAGAACTACACTGAGCAAAATTATAAATGCAACACTTTTGTGTAATGATGAGCTCAACGCAAAGATCTATGACTTTTTCTATGTACACAAAAGGCCAGTTTCTTTCAAATATTGTTCACAAATCTGTCAAAGATAATCCATCCACCTCACAGGTGTGGCATATCAAGATGCTGATTATACAGTATGATTATTGCACAGGTGTGCCTTAGGCTGGTCACAATAAAACTCCACTCTAAAATGTGCAATTTCGGGGGTCTGAAAACCAGTTATCTGGTGTGACCACCATATGCCTCATGCAGTGCAGCACATCTCCTTCCCAGGTTGTTGATTTTGGCCTGTGGAATGTTGGTCCATTCCTCTTCAATGGCTGTGTGAAGTTGCTGGATATTGGCAGGAACTGAAACACGCTGTCATTTATGCCGATCCAGAGCATCTCAAACATGCTCAATGGGTGACATGTCCGGTGAGTATGCTGGCCATTCAAGAATTGGGATGTTTTCAGCTTCCAGGAATTGTGTACAGATCCTTGTAACATGGGGCCATGCATTATCATGCTGCAACATGACGTGACGGTCATGGATGAATGGCTCAGCAATGGGCCTCAGGATCTCGTCACAGTATTCTGTGCATTCAAAATGCCATAAAAAAAATGCACCTGTGTTCATTGTCCATAGCATACACCTGCTCATACCATAACCCCACCTCCACCATGGGCCATTCAATCCACAACATTGACATCAGCAAACCGCTCACCCACATGACGCCATACACAATGTCTGCTATCTGTCCTATACAGTGAAACCCAGGATTCATCCATGAAGAGAACAGCTCTCCAAAGTTCTAGACGCCATCAAATGTGAGCATTTGCCCACTCAAGTCAGCTATGACGATGAACTGCAGTCCAGTCGAGACCACGATGAGGACAACTAGCATGCAGATGAGCTTCCCTGAGAAGGTTTCTGACAATTTGTACAGAAATTCTTTGGTTATGCAAACCGATTGTTGCAGAAGCTGTCCTGGTGGCTGTTCTCAGACGATCTTGGTGAAGATGCTGGATGTGGAGGTCCTGGGTTTGGAATGGTGTGGTTACACATGGTCTGCAGTTGTGAGGCCAGTTGGATGTACTGCCAAATTCTCTAAAAACGCCTTTGGAGACGGCTTATGGTACAGAAATGAACATTTAATTCAAGGCCAACAGCTCTGGTGGACATTCCTGCAGTCAGCGTGCCAATTGCACGCTCCCTGAAAACTTGCGACATCTGTGGCATTGTGCTGTGTGATAGAACTGCACATTTTAGAGTGGCTTTTTATTGTGGCCAGCCTAAGGCACGCCCGTGCAATAATCATGCTGTCTAATCAGCATCTTGATATGCCACACCTGTGAGGCAGGTGGATTATCTTGGTAAAGGAGAAGCGCTCACTAACACAGATTTAGCCCAGGTTCACACTGGGTACGTTTTGCTTCGATTTGAGATGCGATTTCACATGTGAAATCGCATCTCAAATCGGCGGCATTTTCCGGCAATTGTCGGCAATGACACCGTCCTAATCGGTGCGACGCCGCATCTGCGGCGCTGCACCGATTTCAAAAAGTAGTTCTTGTACTACTTTTTGCGATTTCTGGCCGCGATTTACATTGACATCTGTGCAGAAACCTGCACAGATGTCTCTTAAATCACGGCCGAAATCGGGACTGCCGGCGGGAGTGAAATTGTGCGAGTTCAGCTGAACTCGCACGGCTTCACTCCCGCAGCCCAGTGTGAAACAGGGCTGAGACAGATTTGTGAACCATATTTGAGAGAAATTGGCTTTTTATGTACATAGAAAAAGTTGTAGATCTTTAAGTTCAGCTCATTATAAATAGGGCCAAACACAAACAGTGTTGCGTTTATAATTTTGCTCAGTGTAGAATGCAGCTTGTGAAGTCAGAAGAAAGGCAGAATTCCAGATCTGCATACTTTCTCTCTGCATACATGCTCAGAATGGTTTTAAAGCGGTAGTTCACCCACAATCCCATGATTTTACCATCGAGACAGGCATTGTAGCGCGAGATACAGTATGCCTGTCCCGATTTTTTTAACCCCGTACTCACCTTGTAGTCGTCCATCGTAGATTCCGGCTCCCGCGGGGAATGGGCGTGCCTATGGAGAGGGAGGATGATTGACGGCCGGCCCTGGCACGTCACTCTCCCCGAAGACAGCCGGAGTAGGTCTCGGCTCTTCACGGCGCCTGCGCACAGGCTATGCGCACGCGTCATGAAGACCAAGCCTATTTCGGCTATTTCCGGAGAAGCGTGACGCGCCAGAGCCGGCCGTCAATCATCCTCCGTCTCCAGAGGCACGCCCATTCCCCGGTATCTTCGATGGACGACTACAAGGTGAGTATGGGGGGAAAAAATTCGGGACAGGCATACTGTAGCTCGCGCTACAATGCCTGATTTTAAGGTAAAAAAAATTTTTTCCCGTCGATAGGGTGAACCCCCGCTTTAAGCCTCTGGATCAGCATAGCAGCCCAGTTGCTAACATCTTCAAAAAAAAATTCAGTAGTGGCTGCCCCTTTATTTTTTTAGTACAGGTTTTAATTATTTACTCTTGAAGAATTCCCACTTCAAATATCATTTTAAAGGAAATACTAAGGCCCCATACACACGATAGAATCCATCCGCTGAAAAATCCCAGCGAATGGGTTTCAGCAGATAGATCCTATGGTGTGTACAATCCAGCGGATCTGTTTCCGCGGATTTGTCTCCCATGCGATGGATTTCCAGCAGATAAATATTTGAAGACATGTCTTCAAATCTATCCGCTGGAATCCATCCCAACAGATTGATCCGCTGGTCTGTACAGACTCACCGGATCAATCCGTCCAAAGGGATCCCCCGCATGCGTCGTAATGATTCGACGCATGCGTGGAATTCCTTATATGACTGCGTCGCGCACGTCGCCGCGTCATCATCGCGGCGACGGCGCGACACGTCATCGCCAGAGGATTTCGGCGCGGATTTCGATTCGATGGTGAGTACACTCCATCGCATCAAAATCCGCGCAAATCCTCGAGAGGATAAATCCTCTCGTGTGTATGGGGCCTTACAGTTTTTTGGGGAACAAAAGGAATAAAATATAAATAAAATTCAAAATACATCAACTTGATATAAATAATCTTATGGGGGGGGGGGCTATTGCATTTACAGTTTTTAATAAATAGATAAGTACAATATTCACAATACCTTTCATAACACATTAGTGTGAATGGGTCATTATATATAGTTTTTATTGAATAAAGCAGCAGGTAAAGGTAGCACAAAGTACAATCCAACTGCTTTTATTGCAATTCAGCTTTCTGCATTGACATTCTATTTTAATGTGTCATTCCAGGAATCATACCAACTGTACACAGAATTTGATCTTTTGTTATTTGATTGTACAGAATTCTGAAAACCTTCATACTGTGATGTCGAAGGTCACATGCTATTGTTCCCAATTTATTTTTAATTATCTTACTACTTGACCCTGTGTATGTCTAAAGAATTTATATAGTGAATCTGTTATATACACAGTGACTTAGAAAGCCTTTTTGTATTTTTTTCATAAAAGCAGAGATAAATGGCAGCATCAAATACATCATCATTACAATGTTCTGTATATTTACATTCACAATGCTTATTATTTGTGTGCTTAATTAGAACAGTGTTTTTTTATTATTTTTCTTTCCTTTTGTAACACTGTTATATGTTTCAGGGGGAAAAAATAGCAACTCTATAACAAAATCAGTATCCCTGCAATCTTACCATAGGGGTTAAGGAATCCAACAAAAAGCCTATGAAAAGTACGCTGTTTGTATATGTATACGCATGCAGCCATTAGTGCTTTCAGAAACACATTTTATTCCTAAATAAATGTATGAAACAAACATATGGTAGGCTTATAGAGTAAAAGCCCAGTTTCTATAACAGCCACTTGAAATGCTATTTGTGTTTTTCCCCTAGAGAGCAGTGTACCAATATGGGCCTTACCTTGTCTTAATGGATTTTTTCACCAAATAGTAAATGACTGCTTGTAGAAACAAGCCCCTTAAAACGCAGTTCCATTCAAAAAAATTACTTGGATTTTTGTTATAGTTGTCAGAACTAGTTGCCCATTCCTGTTTTGTGGTTGGTATATAAGAATGCTCACTGTTGTCAGCTGAAACGGGTAATGAAAAACAGGCCAACAAGGCACTTCCAGATCCTCTCTGATAATAACTGCTTCATGTCTGGGCTGCAGTGGCTTTTGGATATTGAATAGCCAGGGTGGATTATTGGTTCACCACTTGTATTAACTATAAAAAACAATCTGTTCACCCAATGTATTATTATACCAAGAACCTCAATAACGATGACTAGTATATATTGTATTTCTCTAAATCTATGATATAATGTTTTGTACCCAATAAAAAAGTTTGTAAACTAAAAAAAAAAGAATAGCCAGGGTGGATGATGCAGTAGTATCAGTGCCGTGACACTCTAAAGTCCAATTGAGGCATCTGTCTTAGGCATTGCTCATGGTGGTGTGGTGGGAGGCACTGAGACTGGAATGTGCATAGTAGACATTCTGTCCTCAGTGCAAGTTCAGTCCTGGGCCGCCTGCATCATAACAAGCAATGGTGTTGTGCAGTCCAACCACCTGCCTGGCCTGCCAGCATCCTAGCAACTAGTGAGGATGGGTGTATGTGGGACTTGGAAGGTAAAATTCATTCCAAGTAAGGCTGCCTACAGCCACGAAAAGTAGTACCCAGTGACCTGATCCGCCATGTAGGGCCAGCTTATGGAAGAAGGAAGATAAACCCATAGCTGAGGAACATAAGGGTTCTAAGCACTACTCTATTCATGTTATTAAGGGCTTTACATGCACATATCAGTATGCTTCAGCTTCATCAAATGTGTTCATTATTTTGCTTACAATTCTTGATAATGATGTTTATACCAAGTTTTAAATAATAAGAATATTCACACTTCTCAGGCTTGATGGAAGGATCACAATAGCATAACCCATTTGTAGACAAAAAGCTTTTCTATAATGGATGAATATTACAGTACTACCTCTGCTTTAAAACTGCTTCTGTTCTAACTGCATTCTAAGTCCCATCCTACATGGCTGTGTAAAAAATTTGACAAGAAATGGTCACCTTTTATCGACCAATGCCTGACGTCCCTTGTTATTTATAGAAAAGGACTGCTCAACAAATGGAAGTCTCTCTCCAGCCGCAGCCTCATCTAACATTTTATCGGCTTCATAAGTAACCTCCTGCTATGTGGATTACATGAGTAGATTTCAATTTATTCTAATTCTTTGTGTTAGTAATTTATACAGGATGATGAGATCACTGGGTTTAGTTTTTTCCTTGTATTTGTTATCTGCTGATACTAAGGTTTTTGTCTTGGGCAGCCGCGAGGGGACGGTGACCTACTGTCCCCCCTCGGCCTCCCTCCCTATGATTCACATTAGCACCTCTATTTTCCATCTTTTTCATTTCTCTTCTCTGGTCATCTTTATCGTGTTGCTAACGGTGTCTTCTTCCTTCTTATTTCCTCATCCTCCTCTTTCCCCCCGAACTTTTTTCTTTTATTTTCTCTTTATCAAAAATAGAACAATTGTATTGTCTGGTCATCCATGCTTTTTTACAGCCTTATTTGCACCTATTTATGGGTTGCTTTGCTTGCAATCTTGTCTTTCATGTTGAAGCTTTCTCAATAAAATATTATATATATATATATATAAAACTGCTTCTGTTCTTAGACAACAGTGTATGAGGACACTTTATAAAGATAGTTTATTAATATACACATAATGTGCTGCTTCTAAGAATCTGGGTTCAGTAATTGTTAATTGTAAATGTTATATTACACAAAAGTCATGCTCACAGTGGAAGATTTTCATTGTGCTTTATGTGAAATTGAGATACAAGCAGCCTTATTCAATGGAGTTTTTTTTTATTATTAAGCACTAGGGATGAGCCAACCCCCCCCCCCCCCCGTTCGGTTCGCACCAGAACCTTCGAACGGGCCGATCGTTCGCGCGAACCTTTAGAACCCCATTGACGTCTATGGGACTCGAACGTTCGAATTCATAAGTGCTCATTTTAAAGCCTAATATGCAAGTTATTGTCGTAAAACGTCTTTGAGAACCCGGGTCTTGCCCCAGGGAACATGTATCAATGGAAAAAATGTTTTAAAAACTGTAGTTTTTTCAGGAGCAGTGATTTTAACGATGCTTAAATAAAAAAAATGAAAAATTCCTTTAAATATTGTACCTGCTGGGTGTCTATAGTATGCCTGTGAAAACGTCTTTGAGAACCCGGGTCTTGCCCCAGGAAACATGTATCAATGGAAAAAACATTTTCAGGAGTCCTGAAAAAAAATTACCGTTTTTAAAACTTTTTTTCCATTGATACATGTTCCCTGGGGCAAGACCCGGGTTCTCAAAGACGTATTCACAGGCATACTATAGACACCCAGCAGGTACAATATTTAAAGGAATTTTCCATATTTTTTTTTTATTTAAGCATCATTAAAATCACTGCTCCTGTGAAGTGGCACGTGTTTAAAACTGTCCGTGCACAAAATGAGATTACTATAAGAAAAAAGTAATTTAAAACTGCTTGCGGCTTTAATGTAATGTCTGGTCCCTGCAATATGGATGAAAATCATTGCGAAAAATAGCACAGACACAGACAGTACACACACCACGTAGCTTTAGGTGCAAACTACAGAGCACACGGCCAGTACATACCAAGTAGCTTTAGGTGCAAACTACAGAGCACACGGCCAGTACACACCAAGTAGCTTTAGGTGCAAACTACAGAGCACACGGCCAGTACACACCAAGTAGCTTTAGGTGCAAACTACAGAGGACACGGGCAGTATACACCAAGTAGCTTTAGGTGCAAACTACAGAGGACACAGGCAATAAACCACGTAAGAATACTGCAGCTAGCACAATCACCTGCCTGCCAGTAAATTAGGAAGAACTGATCTAGCTTAACTATACAGTGTATAAATATATAATTTAAAAACTTATATATAAGTATATAAAAATATATAATTTTAAAACTTTTTTTCCATTGATACATGTTCCCTGGGGCAAGACCCGGGTTCTCAAAGACGTATTCACAGGCATACTATAGACACCCAGCAGGTACAATATTTAAAGGAATTTTCCATATTTTTTTTTTATTTAAGCATCATTAAAATCACTGCTCCTGTGAAGTGGCACGTGTTTAAAACTGTCCGTGCACAAAATGAGATTACTATAAGAAAAAAGTAATTTAAAACTGCTTGCGGCTTTAATGTAATGTCTGGTCCCTGCAATATGGATGAAAATCATTGCGAAAAATAGCACAGACACAGACAGTACACACACCACGTAGCTTTAGGTGCAAACTACAGAGCACACGGCCAGTACATACCAAGTAGCTTTAGGTGCAAACTACAGAGCACACGGCCAGTACACACCAAGTAGCTTTAGGTGCAAACTACAGAGCACACGGCCAGTACACACCAAGTAGCTTTAGGTGCAAACTACAGAGGACACGGGCAGTACACACCAAGTAGCTTTAGGTGCAAACTACAGAGGACACAGGCAATAAACCACGTAAGAATACTGCAGCTAGCACAATCACCTGCCTGCCAGTAAATTAGGAAGAACTGATCTAGCTTAACTATACAGTGTATAAATATATGTACAACACCTGGGATGTATATATATCCTCTACACACTGTAACATTAACTGACTAGCCTGCCTGCTCTATCTACCTGCAAAAAATAACACTCTCTCTGTCTCTCTCTGTTCTCTCTTAACCGCCGCAACACACTACAAAAGGTCGACCTGCCGGTGGCGTTTTATAGTGTGGGGCGTGTACTAAACCCTCTGAGCCATAATTGGCCAAAGCCACCCTGGCTTTGGCCAATTATGGCTCTCCATTTTTTGCAAGCTGTGATTGGCCAAGCATGCGGGTCATAGTGCATGCTTGGCCAATCATCAGCCAGCGATGCCGCAGTGAATTATGGTCTGTGAAACGTAACTCGAATTTGGCGCAAACGGCCCAAAACGTTCGTAATTTGATGAACGATTGAACACGATGTTCGAGTCGAACATGATGAAGCTCATCCCTATTAAGCACTGATATTCAAAGAAGACCTGTGTGACAGCTCACAGGTTCATATAAAGTAAGTGCTGAATAGTAGGTACATTGTAGTGCCTGGTTACACCTGTGTAGAAGAATAAGTTCTCTTTGCTGGCTTGTTGAGAGACCTCTCTCTTACTCCAGCGTACCTTTTGGTGCCCAAAATACTTGTCGCCAGGCCTTGTGGTGGTTGAAATGGGGGTGTATTCCTATAGCTATGCAAATACTGACTTTTTAAAAAAAGGGTCCATGTGGTTCTGGCAGAAAGCTTTTTAATAATTGTATGGCTAATTAACTAAACACCCTTGTAATAGGAAATTGTCAGGAGTGATGTGTGCCACATTGGGTATGCAGGTAGACCTGTGTCAGTTTCTATTTCAGAGTGAAATACTATAGAAACTAGGGCAGGCCTGGATATAATTCACAGAGGAAATACAGCAGTTTTCAATAAAGAGAACTGCCATAGGTTCTCACCAGTTGTGACCTTGTCATATGGGATATGAGATTTCAGCAGACAGCTCACATCCCTCTCTCTGCTTGTGCAGTTATTACACTACTCAAGCAGAGCCTGCAGGGTTAACAACCCTACTCCTTCCTCCCACTTTGAGCTGGGTGTAAGAGTGGGGAGACAGGCATAGATATTGGAGCATGCAATTTCAGCTCTCTATTCTTTGTGCTGTGTCTGTCAGACAGGGCAGAACAGAGAACTGATTGCTCCTAATTAAACAAAGGGACTTGCACCTCTTTGCTAATTAAAAGCAGCAGTTTCTCCATTCTTATGTTTAGAAGAGTGGCGCAAGCTTGTGCTTGCACCTCTCTTTGCAAATTCTTCCCTTTATCTTTTATACATCGTTTTTTTTCAGGACAGATATAAAAAATGCATTTTCCTCTCATCTCTCCCAAAGCAATGCTTACGTAATTTGTGCACCCCCCCCTCATATAATTACCCAAAAATAGAATAAAAAAAGTCTGCTTATTACATTTATATCACATTGGTGAAACTTTTAAGTGACTGCAGAATATTGAAACTCAAAGTAAACATATGCATCTTACTTTAGATCTTTATTCCCCTTTCTATGCTACTTTACAAAGCACACAAGAGAAAAAAATGGTTACCATAAGGTGTTAGTGTGATATTAAGAAAAACATGAAGTTTAGTTAAAAGGAACACATATTACCTCTTGATAAAGTCACGCGTGCAGTGACGAAACACATCAGGGTGGAGAGTATGACGCCGTCGCTTAGGGTCAGGAAGCAGACACCTAGCTGCTGGGGACACAGGGCCAAGGATGTGTTGATATTTGAGTGATTCTTGGGGAGTCCATGCCCCCACTGTTCAGGGTGTACTACCTGTGTGCACCAGGAATCGTGCATTATTTTTTGTGAGTGTAACCTTTTTATCTTGCATTAGATAACAGTGTTTTCATACTGTTAAACACTATGTAAGCTCTTTTCTTAACCCTATCTACATGAGGGATAACGTAAAAGGGAACAGGATCTTAGAACTAACATTAGGTGAAAATTACTGGATAGATACCCCTAGGGGGAAGGCGCAACTAGATCCAATCCGAGGGTCGCCCTGGGAGGTAAGCGCATAGTATGATCAATGGAGGGCACTTTTGTGTGCTTAGTAGCATATAACTATCACTGGACACTTGTAATAGTGGACACTTAAGCACTTTCAACACACATGATGATCAAAGGACTTAATGTATACTGCTTAAAGTGCTTTATCACTTTCTAAAGCTAATAGCTTTGTATGGACACTTGTACTGTTTAATTGGTTGACTATCTTAGCACGTGGATTATATGTTTGCACAGTGGGCCAGATTCAAGAAGCACTCATTTACATTAGGCAGCCTTACGCCCGGCTGTTTAGCATATCGCCCGCGCAATTTACGGAGCTACTGCTCCGTGAATCGCTGGGCAAATCGAAATATTTGCGTGGGCGCAGAGAAAAATCTTTGCTCTTTGCCCACGCAAATATTGCTCCAATCTACCTGAATCTGGGCCAGTCTGTTTAGACCCCTTATGGGGTCATTGCATTATCAAGTGTACATTTTATTAAAATTGTATTTAGTGTTTTTACTTGGATTATATGTGTATATACACAGTGGGAGGAAATCAGGTGAGGTAGCGCTTCACTGCTATTTGAAATATTTGTCTTTATATGTGGGAACACAATTAGTGCTGAGAAGCAACCTCAGTATTATTATTTTTAGTATTCTGTAGCATTCTTTCACAATTAATATTAGAACACACATAGCAGAAGTCACATTCACTTTATTACATATTAGCATGACGACTTTCTTTTACAGGTTTGCTATCAATAAAAATTTCAACAGCATTACATTCACTAGCATGAAATTTTAAACTTGCGCAGTAAATACACATGTCATCCAGATCATTAGACATTGTCATATTGGGATGTTTTTTCTCTTTATGATAGAGCAAGTGTGCACCTGATTATGGCAGTTTTCCATATAGCAGATTCCCACCAGGTGTGAACTTTTGCTTGGGATGTGAGCTCTCAGTAGATAGCCTGCTATGATCAAGAGCATTCCTGTTGAAACACGTCAATGCATTTTCCTACCTGTTGATCTGTGCTTGTCCGTGCACTTGGATTGTATGGATTTACAATGAAGCATTTTGTATCTTTCACTTTCTGGAGTGCAGTCATCTCTCATTACTTGTTAGATAGCTCACATTCCTTTATATGCGTGTGCAGGTATTACACTTTAAGAGCAGAGCCTGCAGGGTTAGCACCCTGACCCTCCCTCTTCTCTCCCGCTATGAGCTGAGGTGGGTGCGGGGATGGTAAAGAGATCGGAGTTTACAGCTCCAGCTCTCATGGTCTTTGTGTGCTGCCTGTCACAGCCACAGCGGTAACAGAGAACTGATCACTACTAATTAAAATAAGTTTAAAAGAGTGGTGGAAGTATTGTGCTTTACACAACTATTAGTCAATTCATCCCATTTGGGGTTAATTTACTAAAGGCAAATAGAC
This sequence comes from Rana temporaria, assembly GCF_905171775.1. Classification (NCBI taxonomy): domain Eukaryota; kingdom Metazoa; phylum Chordata; class Amphibia; order Anura; family Ranidae; genus Rana; species Rana temporaria. The sequence continues at coordinate 185,328,944 of NC_053492.1, forward strand.
TGTGCACTTTTGCAAGTAAAGTTGCACTCTGTAAATGCAGTTGCTCCAGAGTTTAGTAAATGAGCAGAAGCTCTGTTGACTTCAATCGTCCAATTATGTGCAAGCAAAAATTCATTTTTTTTTATTTTCCTTGCACCTGATGGGGTACTTACAAAGTGAAGCCTTACTTCATTTACTAAGCTCTGGAGCAACTGCACTTGCAGAGGGCAACTTTGCAAAGTGCACAGTCTATTTGCCTTTAGTAAATCAACCCCAGTGTGTCTACTATTTAGATCTTCACTCAGAATATTATTTTGACCACTACAGGAACATTGAGGAAAATGAAGAATGCCATTACTAGCTATTTGTCTATCTGCCATGCTAAGTTAACATGGCAGCCTAACAAGATTTTTTTTCAGAAAGAGGTCAGCAATGGCATCCTATATATTTTGCTCAGTGCTGTTGCCCTTTAAGTTGAGTTCCCTGTACTCCAATCTTACAAAGGTCACTAGGAATGTGCTTCCTAAATGTGCTATATGACTTCCCCTCTATGCTTGTCATGTATCTCCTTCCAAAGTAAGTTTAGATTTTATTTGTGGCTGCAAGAAACTTCTCAGTAATGGGGGTGAAGCTCAAACACGTGCATGTGTATATATATATATATATACTGACGGTGTCAGTAGAGCAGTGGACGGTGTCAGTAATTTATTTTTATTTCTTTATTGTCTTTAGGAGCCGTTAGGGCGCTTTACTGAAATATCAGAAGTTTACACAAAGGGATTCTACGCCACACGGGGTGATTAGGGTGTGCCCAAGCACACCTGGCACAGCCTGTGGGCATGCCTATGTTAATGACATATTTTGCAGCAGATTTTCTGCGTGTGAAAGAGATCAATGTGTCTACAATGGGTGTGCTTGGAAAATGCTTTCCTGCATCACTAGCTGGGTTATACAGATAATCAGATTAACAACAAAGGAGAATGTAGAGTACAATTGAACTACCACAGTGACTGGATGAAAATCTAGTACTAAGCAGATATAATGTTCAGTTTTGACTTGCATGTACCTTTAAACTTACAAACTAACATATTTTTCCTGGACGACACAGCTGGTTGTGAAGTATTCTATTATATATTGGCAACGCTGAGTTCATTATAAGGCACTGGTGCATCCATGTCTCATGCACTGTGGCAAAGATTTTGGGATTGATTTACTAAAGGCGAATAGGCTGTGCTCTTTGCAAAGTGCAGTTGCTCTAGAGCTTAGTAAATGAGCAGAAGTTCTGCTGACTTCCATCATCCAATCATGTGCCAGCAAAAATGCATTTTCTTTTTATTTTCCTTGCACGTGATTGGGTACTCTTTTCAAAGTGAAGCTTTACATCATGTACTAAGCTCTGGAGCAACTGCACTTGCAGAGGGCAACTGCACTTTGCACAGTGCACAGCCTATTTGCCTTTAGTAAATCGACCCCATTGTCTTGTGCTTACTTACTAAATCTGTCAGTACTCATACAGAACTGACAGTTTCAGCTCTACAATGTAGATCTGAATGGTACCTACACTTATCTTTAATTGTATTCTTGTACAGCCTGGGTGCCTGCTTTTTAGGTCCTGAAATAGCAGGTTTCAACACTGCCTGGTAATGTCCTAGGAACTTGCTAAAATTGACCAAGCAATGCTGAACATTGGATGCAGTTGTAGTAATTTCTGAAATCAGTTAAACTTTGGCCTGCTTTGTTTATAAACCTGCTGTGGCAAGGGTTAATAATGACAGCTACATTGAGAGAAATACATATGAGCCCACAGTTTACATATTGTAATTACTCATTCAATGCAACGTGCAGCTAACCACAAACCTTGATACTATATCCAATTGTGAACATCTGATACAGACCTTTTCTGATTGTCTGCATAATCAAGATATGCAATTGGTTAGAGTCGGTTCACACTGGGGCAACACGACTTCCAGCGCGACTTTCAGAGGCGACTCCGACACGACTTGAACATGAACCACAGGGCGATCTGGGGCGATTTACAACACAACTTGAAGTCGTCTCCAGGACAGGAGACTTTCCAGTGGCCAATAAAACAACAATCAGCTCTAGGAGAGGGAGGGGGAGGGAGGGGGGCAGGAGAGGTTTGCCTGAGAAATGTATGTTATCTTCCTGGAAAGTCGCTTCAGTTAAGACAGTGATCAGACTTGGAGGCTACTTCCATTGAAATCAATGGGTACAAATCGCCTACAAGTCAGATTGAAATAGTATAGGAACCTTTTCTGAAGTCGGATCGCCTTGAGTCGTGTGTATTAACACCGCTCCCATTCACTTCCATTGTTTTTCTCTATAGCGCGACTTGGGACGACTTGAGGCGTCATGAAGTTGGATCGCAAGTCGCCCCAGTGTGAACCGACTCTTACTATGCACACTGCATTGTTTACATAAAAGCCTGAGGGGTAAACTTTGCAACAATAGGTGAGTCTTTAATGAGGTGGGGGGGTGTTCAGAGGTGACAACTATGGATGGAGGAAGTGGGATTAAGAAGGGCAAACTCTGGATGGATGAAGGGAGATGCAAAGAAGACAATTTTGGGAGGGGAGAGGCGATAAATGTGTATGGAGTTAGGAGGATACAGAGTTGACAACTGTAAATGGACAAAGGGAGATGTAGGAGTTATAATTGTGGATGGAAGGGGGAAAGCAGAGTAAGGACTGTGGCATATGTGTGCTGTGCATACAGCGTGTAGAATCAGGTTCTATTTAAGTATTATTATTATTATACAGAATTTATATAGCGCCAACAGTTTGCGCAGCACTTTACAACATGAGGGCAGACAGTACAAATACAATTTAATACAGGAGGAATCAGAGGGCTCTGCTCTTTAGAGCTTACAATCTAGAAGGGAGGGTCAAGTGAAACAAAAGGTAATAACTGATAGAGAAAATAAACATACAGTTGTTAGGTGTGGGTAGGATAGGCTTCTCTGAAGAGGAGGGATTTCAGGGACCATTTAAATGTTAATTGAGTTGGAGATAATCGGACAGATTGGGGTAACGAGTTCCATAGGATTGGAGAGACTCTGGAAAAGTCCAAGAGGTGAGCATGGGAGGAGGTGACGAGGGAGCTAGAGAGCAGGAGGTCTTGAGAGGAACAAACCGAACGATTAGGTTGCTTTTGAGACTAGTCTAGTGGTGTATCTGGGAGCTAAGTTGTGGATGGCTTTGTAAGTAGTTGTCAGTATTTTGAAATTAGTTTGTGGAGGGATTGACAGAGAGGAGTAGCAGATATAGAGCGATTGGTAAGGTGGATGAGTCTGGCAACATCATTCATGGTGGATTGAAGGGGGGATAGACTATATAGAGGTAAGCCAATGAGAAGGAAGTTGTAGTAGTCAAGGCGAGAGATTACCAGGGAGTCAATTAAGAGCTTTGTTGTGTCAATGGTTAGAAAGGGGCGTATTTTGTAGATGTTACAGAGGTTGAGGCAGCAAGATTTGGACGTGGGGCCTAAAGGAGAGTTCAGACTCCAGGACTACACCTAGGACCTTGGCATGCGGAGATGGGCTTATGGTTGTGCCATCGATTTTGACAGAGAGATCAGGGGAGGGGCATGGGGGGGAGAAAAATTTATAAGTTCAGTTTTGGATAGATTGCGTTTAAGAAAATGGTGTGACATCCAGACTGATATATCTGTTAGTAAATTAGTGATACGTGAGGAGACAGAGGGAGTGAGCTGAGGGTAAGAGAAATAGATTTGGGTGTTGTCAGCGAAGAGATGGTATTGGAAGCCATAGGAGGCTATCAGCTGACACATGGAGGAGGTATAGATTGAACATAGGAGCGCTCCAAGAACAGAACCTTGGGGGCCCCAACAGACAAAGGAAGAGGAGAGGAGGAAGTAAAATTGTAAGTAATGCTAAAGGTGTGGTTGGATAAATAGGAAGAGAACCAGCGAAGAGAACAGTCACGGAGACCACAGACGTGTGGAGTTTTTTGTGGAGGACTGGGTGGTCAACCCTATCAAAGGCAGCAGAAAGGTCCAGGAGTAGGAGTACAGAATAGTGTCCATTGGTTTTGACCATTAGTAGATCGTTTGTTAGTTTTAGGAGAGCAGTTTCTGTGGAGTGCTGGGGACGAAATCCAGACTGAAGGGATCAAGAATGCTATTCTTAGCAAGGTGGTCGCTCAGTTGGTTGTAGACCAGACGTTCAAGGAGTTTGAATAAAAAGAAGAGCAATGAGATGGGGCATAGGTTGTTAAGCTTGGTTGGGTCCAATGAGGGCTTTTTTACGTATGGGGCTGACTAGTGCATGTTTTAAAGAGTTGGGGAAGATGCCAGAAGCGAGGGAGAGATTGAAGATGTGGGTTAGAGAGTGTAGAATAGAGCCAGAGGGTAAACAGCATTTTTGAGGAAACAGAATCCAGAGGGCAGGTGGTTAGCTGGACGTTAGCAAGTAGTTTAGTAACCTCATCTATAGTGGCGGGGTTGATCTCCTCGCAAATTGTATCAATCTTCTGTTTGAAGTGATTGGCAATCTCCTGGGCAGTGAGTGAGTTAGTGGGTGGAGGACAAAGTAGAGAGTTAAAGGTAGAGAAGAGTTGATGGGGAAGGGATGATAAATTGTTAATGAGAGTGATAAAATATGTCTGCTTGGCAGTGAGGAGGCTGGAATTGTATTTTTGGAGATCAAATTCATATTGGTTAAAATCTTTCTGAAACGTAGTCTTTACGCCACAGGCACTTATGAGCACGACTATGTTTTTTCAGACCTCTAGTGTCATCTGTTTGCCAAGGTTGTAGGGGTCAGGGCCTGATTCTGTGTGTAGAGAGGGGGCCCAGTGTGTCCAGTGAGGCTAGAAGTGAAGTGTTGTAGACAGAAGTGGCTAGGTCGGTGCAGGATAAAGGTGAGATTGTCATAGAGGTCGTCGGTAGTAGAGAAGAGAAGGGTTGAGATGGCTTAGGTTTCTACGGGTAACTGTTAGGTGCTTGGAGGGAGAGGAGGTGGAGGAGAGGGAAAGAGTGAAACTAATAAGGTAGTGATCAGAGAGAGGGAATGGATAGTTGGAGAGGTTGCACGGAATGCATAGGTGGGAGAAAACAAGGTCAAGGTTATTGCCTTTTGAGTGAGTAGAAGCATGTATCCATTGCTTGAGGTCAAATGAGGTTAGACAGAGAAATTTGGAAGTAGCAGGAGTGTTAGTATTACTAGGGATGTTGAAGTCACTGAGAATGATTTCAGAAGAGCGAAAGTAGGGTAGACAGGTATAGAAGTCTTCAAGTAAGGTTGGTACCGGTCCAGGGGGCTGGTAGATCACAGCTATCATTAGAGAAACTGGAGATAAAAGATTAATGCAGTGTGCCACAACTGAGGAGAGTGGCAGAGAGGGAGGTGGGTGAAGAACCTAAAAGGTGCTATGTGGGGCTAGAAGGACTCCAACACCCCCTCCCTTGCGAACACCATGAGATAGGGCAACAGAAGACTCAGTGTCTAATTCTTGAAGCCAGGTTAAGGCAATGGTGAGTAGATTAAATGAATTAACGATAAAGAGATCATGGAGAATGGCAAATTTTTTACAGACAGAGCGGGCATTCCAAAACACGCAAGAGAAAGGGAGTCTGGTCTTGGGAAGAAGAGAAATGGGAACTAAATTGTGTGGATTGTGGCTGCAGCCAGAGGGTGCTGGGTAATGGGTGTGTTGAGTAAAGTTAAATGGAGGCCCAGGGTTTGTGGGTTTATCTCCAGTTAGGAGAAGCAAAAGGGTGAGGGAGGTAATGTCAGAGTGCGCCTTTAAGTATGCCCCTTTAAGCCCTCCCCCACACTGTCAGTGCAGTGGGGCTACAATTTTAAAAGTTCTCAGTTCAAAAGCTCTCTTGACCAGCATGGGCAATCAGTGATGCAGGAGAGCACTGGACGTTACTGTGTTAAAACTTGCAAACTATAGTATAAAGAATTTATACAAAAATTACAAGAATTTATATAAAAGAAAAAATTACAAGAATTTATATTAAAACGTACAGCCTACAGCTTCCTTGGATTTAGGGCACCTGGGTGCAGAGGAATATGAATTCACTACTTGATGCTTGCATTTTAATGCTGGAACCTGTTATTACCATTTGGGACCTGACAGTAAAACTTTAACTGTATAAAAGTCTAGTATACGTTGCATTTTTATAGTATTGCTAGGAACAGCTGAGCAATACAAAGTTGCTTGTTTTTTTTTCTATCAGAGTAGAAAGAAGAATTACAGTAACAATTATAATGAGCTAAAAATGGAGCTTTACTTGATAATTGTTACAAAATGTGCCAATTAAAACATGAGCTTATTGTTATGCGGATATAAGCACACGCTGTTTACTTTCTTGGAGGTTTGATCAATCTTGTGATCTCCTGCAATGAGAAGACCTTGAGCTCAATACATTTGTCAATCTGTGGTGCTCTTAGTAGATTTTCTCTGAAGTCACTGGAATGTTTCCTGCAGAAAGGCTACATGCAGGCCCCCGTCATATCTAAACATAAATGACCTAGTTTGCTTACAGAAAGTCAGTGACAATTAAAATAAGCATGCTATAGCTATTAAAAAAATAAATAAGAACAAGTTCTCCTTGACATATTATACTTACGTATACCACCAAGAGAGATGGCAACCGGACAGCTAAACTATTCCAATTTGTAATAAAAAATTAGTATAACTTTATCAACATACCCTTCCTACATAAAAATAACAATGTTGTAAAGACACCCCCTATCATCCAGACCACACTCACAAACTGACTATACCATAAATCCTGCAATCACTACTCATTCATGAGTTAGTGTATTCTCAATTGCTTAAAGTGATTGTAAATATTGGTTTAAAAAAACAAAACAAACATGTTTTACTTACCTCCTCTGTGCAGTTGGATTTGCACAGAGCAGCCCGTATCCTCCTCTTCTTGGGTCCCTCTTCTGCTCTCCTGGCCCCTCCCTCTGGTGAGTTCCCCCTCACTCTGCAGCTATCATTGGGTGCACCGAGCAGAGTCAGAGCTCCGTTTATCCATTCAGTCATGGAGCCCGGCCTGGCCCCACCCCCTCTCTCCCCTGATTGGCTGACTGATTTTGATTGACATGCACTGGAGCCAATGGCACTGCTGCTGTGTCTCAGCCAATCAGGGGGAGTGTCTGGGACAGCTAAGACACTTGTGGACATCGCTGCAGAGAGATGGGGCTCAGGTAAGTGATTAGGGGGGTGCTGGGAAGGCTGCTACACACAGAAGTTTTTTTTTATCTTAATACTTTATTTATTAATATTTTCATTTATTACCATTTTTATAATCTAGCTTGTTGCTAAGCTGGACTCTGGGATTGAGCCCAATGCTTTGTAACTTGATTTTGGATTTCCAGGTCAATTGGCAGCAGAGGGTAAAAGTTGGCAATCATTAGTGATTGACACTATCCCTTAGTACAGGGTTGCCACAGGGATATGTACCAGTGGCGGCCCATCTATTAGGGGTGCACGGGCGCTGCCCCCCCTATCCATGCATCCGGCCCCCTAATCTACATGCAGGGTGCCAGACGCATGGATTCCAATGGGGGGATGTTTTTTTATTAAAGCACGGTGTGGTAAATAGCTGCTTGCCTAGCTTCTTACTGCAGCTTCTTGTTATGTTTCTTTATATTGTCAGCCTCAGTGGTTCCAGTGACTCTAGAGTTTCACATGACCAGATGCTGGGGTGAAGGTCAGACTACAAGACAGCACGCTGATGCGTTTTTTTACAGAGTTGCACATTTTTTATGAAAAACTGGCTGTTGTGGGTCCTTTTAGTGTGTGGCTTAGTATTTTTTTGTACTGATTGTACATGCCCTCACCTCACTTCAAATTTTAGGGATCTGTTTACAGTGAAATAAATATACTATAATGCAGGTTTTTTTTATTTTTATTAAAAGCTGACTGTTTTGTGTTCTGTTGGTGAAGCAGCCTAGTAAAAAAAATTTAAGACGTTGTACATACTTAGTTCAATATTTGGAATGTCTTTCTAGCTTGTGGGCCAATAAATGAATACTAGGAATGTGCTCACTACAAAACTTGGGGCGCTTTTTCTAGGAATATTCTTACTCTGCCCAGGTTCACACTGGGCTGTGGGAATGAAGCCGTGCGAGTTCAGCTGAACTCGCACAATGTCAGTCCTGATTTTGGCCGTGATTTCAGAGACATCTGTGCAGGCCCGAAGTTGCAAAAAGTAGTACAGAAACTACTTTTTTAAATTGGTGCGTCGCACTAATTAGGACGGTGCCATTGCCGCCAAATGCCGCTGATTTGACATTTCAAATAGCATATCAATTCGTACCAATGTGAACAGGGCTAAAATGTAGATTTATGCAATTACGAATGTCTGTTGGGGGGGGTCTTCTTCAAACTGGGCACAAATATGTTGAATCTGGAAACGTACCCACAACAGTTTTTTTATTGGCGAAAAAATGGGTAAAAATTAAATGGTATTGTTGATTTCCGCAGGGACAGTAGGCTGTTGCGGTCCAATTCAATTTGTGGCTTGTGTGACGATAACAGTGGGAATTCACTCTCTACAACACTTGAGGTCTTTTTTCTCAGCATAAATGATACTACAGTATAATGTTGATTTCAACAGGTACAAATAGCTTTTATTTTTTTAATAAATGAAGAAAAATTTTGGGTGTTTTTTCTCAAAATAAGTGATAATGTAATGTTGATTTTGAGATTTAAAAATGGCTGTTGGTAGTCCTATTCAAATTGGAATGCAAATAAATGAATACTAGAAACCTACTCACTACAATACTTGATTTTTTTCTGATACCGTAATGTTGATTGCCACAGCTACTAAATAGATTAATGCTAGCAATGTACTCACTTCATATTTTGTTATTATGATTATGGTATATTGCTTACTGTATATTCTCTATTATAGTTATAGAACCCAAATCCTTCCCAGATAGGTGCTCTTGTTGAGCACATTTTAGGGGTTTACAATCATCAGCTTTTATTCATGTCAAACCTTTATCCTAAAAGGAAAAAAATGGTTTGCTGTAAATAATTATAAATTGTGAGCTGGACTTTTAAAACTCCCCTTACCCCCAGACTGACAATGCGGCTGCTGTGCCTCCAGTCCCTATTTATACAAAGTGGGGGCACTCTAATACTGGAGTGTAACGGACACATGCATGCTGCCGAGACAGTTATAATCTTCGTGCAGGGGGACTACAAGGAACTGCATGGCTTGTCACCATTGGATGTACCACATTGTATTCTGAGCTCAAAGGGTTAATTGGACAAGTTTCTTTTCATTGTTGAATGCTAATGTACTCTTCGCATAGATAATGAACTCTTCTTTTGTGTGCAGGTAAACAGCCCCCTGTGAGGTGTATGCTGATGGGGATTATGTGTGAGTGATAATTGTTTTAAAGGTTAATTGAATTCTATGTGCCTGGCCAGGAAATGTTAAGTGGGGTGAGGTGCCGAAGTGTCTAGAAACTGGTCAAGTGATTAATTCAAGGAGATGTCATTGTTTCAGGGGGTCTGTGTTGAAGCCCCCTACTGGGAAAAGGGGAGGGCGGAAACTGTCATTGTTCTTGTAACAGTTGTAACCAGATATAAGCAGGTGAAATATGCCAAATAAAGTCAGTCTGCTTGACCCTTCAAACGTAGCACGTCTCGTTTCTTGGAAGGGCGTTCGATGGGATATACCGGCGGTACCTGCATATCGCAGCTTGCCAGGGAAAAGGACGTCTCCAACGGCCGATACCCCTCACTACCAGTGGGTAGCCGTTACATTTGGTTGGTAGCAGTGGGATGGTCCTTTTATCCAAAGAGCAAGTTCTGAATGGAGTCGCAGTACGCCAGGCTGAAAAGATCCACACTGAAAGATCTATTGGAGATTCGTGGTAGGAGCGCCAGCAACAGACCACGGAGGGAGCTGATAGCTGACCTGCTGGAGCTGGACGAAATGGATGGATCCATGGAAGGAACGGAGCCCCTTGCACCGGTCAGCGAGGAAGATGTAATTACTGGGATTGTACAGCGGAGATTATCCTTGTATCCAGAAACGTCCGTGGAACTTATCAACCAGCTGTTCCGGGAAGCAAGGGAAGAAATACAAACGAAGAGGGGACAAGAACTGGAACTGGTAAAAGCGAGACAGCCCATTACACCTGCAGTTCCTACCCCCCCACCTGCTGCTACAGGAAAGAAAATACCGTTCACGGCATTTAAAGCTTTTGTAGAAAGTGAGGAGGAAATCGATGGATATTTGGCGGACTTTGAGAGGCAGTGCTCACTACACCAGGTACCACCAGACCAATGGGTCACTATTTTGTCGGGGAAATTGTCGGGCAAAGCCAATGAAGCCTTTCGGGCTCTCGCCCCAGAGGATATTTTACAATACCAGCAAGTTAAAAAGGCGCTGCTAACCCGATACGCCGTAACTCCAGAAGCCTACCGCCGTCGCTTCCGGGAGTCCAAGAAGAAGGCTGTGGACTCCCACATGGAATGGGCCAACCAGTTACAAAGGGTGGCATCCCATTGGGTCCAAGGGTGCAAGGCCAACACCGGGGAGGAAGTATTACAGCTGTTCCTAATGGAACATTTCTTCCAAGACCTGGCCGCAGACATACAAGACTGGGTACGAGATCGCCGTCCCGCTAACTTAAACGAGGCGGCTCGGCTAGCAGATGAGTACGCGGAAACAAGGAAAGTAAGCCAGGGTACTATGCGGCTGGCTCAGAAGGTGGTACCGCGTACTCCAACCGTCACCCCACGCCCAGAGTTTCGGGCTCCAGTTCCACCAGGACCACCACGTCCTCAGGGGCCTAACAACTACCCCCGGGCTTCGTCTAGGGTGACGTGCCATCACTGCAGCAACACGGGACATATTGCTCGTTATTGCCCTCTAAGAGCTACAAATAACAATTGGAGACGTACAACACCCAACACAGAAGTCACTCCATCACGTCCCTCTGCGGCCCACTGCCTGGAGACCGAGGGGGGCCCGGAGGAATGTCTAGGGATTTTGTATGAGGCAGACCCAATACAAGCGGCCTCTCCGGATAACCGTCAGCATCACCGTCAGGAGGTACGAGTGAATGGACAAGTAGCACAAGGCTTAAGAGATACCGGGGCCACTATCACTCTGGTTCAAAAACATCTGGTAAAGCCAGAGAACGTCTCCACTCGTACAATTGCCGTCCGGGTCGCAGGGGGCGCTGTATTCCGCTTACCCACCGCCCGGGTGCACTTAGACTGGGGAGTCGGGTCAGGAAAGACCACCGTTGGTATCATGGACAACCTACCGGCCGAGGTTGTGCTGGGCAACGACATTGGCCCTCTGACTTCGGCGTATCTACCTACACCTGATGCAGCTTGCCCCGTGACCACCCGCTCACAGACCCGTATCACAGATGATCCTACAACAGGCCAGAAGACCCAGGTACTGGCATTTCTAGGGACAGCTGGGTATTACAGAAAATTTGTCCCTGACTATAGTACCATTGCCAAACCCCTGACGGATTTGACCAAAAAGAATTTGCCTAGAGTAGTCCTGTGGTCTCCCGCCTGTGAAACAGCATTCCAAACCTTGAAACAAGCATTGATCAACGCACCTGTCCTATCTGCCCCCGTCCCTAACAAAAGATTTGTCGTTCATACAGATGCGTCCATGTATGGACTGGGGGCAGTTCTAAGCCAGATCGGGGAGGATGGAGGAGAACACCCTGTCGAGTAGAAAACTATTACCCAGGGAAGTGAGCTACGCGGCCGTGGAAAAGGAATGTTTAGCCCTGGTTTGGGCCTTAAAGAAGCTCACACCCTACCTGTATGGTCAGGAATTCACCCTGATCACGGACCATAACCCACTAGTATGGCTGAACCGAGTAGCCGGAGATAATGGGCGCTTGCTAAGATGGAGCTTGGCCCTACAACCCTACAATTTTTCTATCCAATACCGCCCTGGCAGATTCAATGGGAATGCCGACGGACTGTCCAGGCAAACTGAACTTTTACCCTAACAGCAGACCGGACATCCCCAAGTTGATCCGAAAAAGATCAATCCGGGTCTGCCGGAGTGTTCCACAAAGGGGGAGTAGTGTAACGGACACATGCATGCTGCCGAGACAGTTATAATCTTCGTGCAGGGGGACTACAAGGAACTGCATGGCTTGTCACCATTGGATGTACCACATTGTATTCTGAGCTCAAAGGGTTAATTGGACAAGTTTCTTTTCATTGTTGAATGCTAATGTACTCTTCGCATAGATAATGAACTCTTCTTTTGTGTGCAGGTAAACAGCCCCCTGTGAGGTGTATGCTGATGGGGATTATGTGTGAGTGATAATTGTTTTAAAGGTTAATTGAATTCTATGTGCCTGGCCAGGAAATGTTAAGTGGGGTGAGGTGCCGAAGTGTCTAGAAACTGGTCAAGTGATTAATTCAAGGAGATGTCATTGTTTCAGGGGGTCTGTGTTGAAGCCCCCTACTGGGAAAAGGGGAGGGCGGAAACTGTCATTGTTCTTGTAACAGTTGTAACCAGATATAAGCAGGTGAAATATGCCAAATAAAGTCAGTCTGCTTGACCCTTCAAACGTAGCACGTCTCGTTTCTTGGAAGGGCGTTCGATGGGATATACCGGCGGTACCTGCATATCGCAGCTTGCCAGGGAAAAGGACGTCTCCAACGGCCGATACCCCTCACTACCAGTGGGTAGCCGTTACATGGAGGTATTTTACAGGTCAGATTACCAGGTGAAAACGGAGGGGAAAAAAGACTAAAAAAGGAAAACTTATGGAGCCACCATATCTAAGAATTGTAAGCTGCAATATACTACAGTTTTGGTTTTGGGTTTAATACTTCTTTAATGTGACTTATTTTATTGGCGGTGTGGACTGAAGTTTCAATAACTATCGAAGATGTTCTTAAAAATAAAAAAAAGAGGGGGTAAGTGTGGAAAAAAATGGAAAGGGCTATGTGGGAAGGTAAGGGTGAAAAGAATTGGGTTTGCACTCCTACCACCAAGAAAGAAGCCCCTTCAGCCCAATTTTTTTAGGAGTACTCGCTCTGTCTTCCGGAGATTTAACTGGTAAGATAATTACGATATTCTTGCATAAAACTAGCTTGAGTGAAAAATATCTTCCTTGTGCTTCAGGTATGTGGTGAAATCTTTAATTTCTTTGATCTCATTAACCCTGCAAATGAACAGACCCACTGTAGGGGGATCTGTTCATTTCCATTTCAATGGGATACAGGATCTCAGCTTGTTTATAAGATTAATAAACAGTGAATTTGTTTTAAATTGGGTCTTAGAAAGTAGGAGTCGCGTGTAGAAGAAAAGCTGAAGGGTCATTACCCAGGTCTATTATGGTTAGATGTAAGTCTTTGGATTTCTCTCCAAAAAGGGCGCAATGGCGAGTATTCCTTTTCTTTTTTTCTTTTTTAAATATGAAGGTTGCCTTTGCTGACTACCTGTTGTGATTTACTCACTCCTGGCACACTTAGCCTGAAAGATGCCTTGCCTATATCCTAGATAAAACTGTATATATAGACAAAACTTTTGCATAGAGTAGGATATGGCGAGTATTCCTAGAGTATGTAATAGAGTTCCCCTGGCATTATTGCACCTTCAACAGGAGTGTTGTGTAAAAGACTCTATACCATCTGGTAAAAATATTATTTCTGGACACTGCTGGAAATAGAGGATTTGTGAGAAAAGAATTGGAAATTATGTCTTTCTGCCTGGGTGAAGGTACGAACCAAATCTTTCCCATTTGGATTGGTAAGGAAGTGATAGCATATGGAAAGGATGTGACATGCTAGATTTGGGTCCAAACACTGAACCTCTAAGTCTGTAGGTGTGTTCATTATAACCTCCCGAACCCTGGATAAGTGAACTGCCTAGTGATATTTGCTAGGATCAGGAAAACCTATGCCCCCCTTAGGTTTTGGTAGAAGTAGTAAAGAGTGGGAGATGCATGTCGACCAGGATGCCCAGAGAAACTTCAGAAATCCGCTGCGTAGAACAGCAGATAGAGCAAGCGCAGAAGAAGGTTCATTTTTACTATACTGTTTCTCACAAATTAAGTGTGACAACTGTGGTGCTTTAAATCTTGTCTGATGGTCGTAAGAAGGGGAGGGAAATTCAAAGAGAAAATTGAGGAAGAGATCTTCACTCCTAAATACTTAAAACTTCTAGTGGCTTACTTGAAGGTGAAGTTGACCTTAACGTGATTTAGCCTGTGTTGATTATTGTTGATGTCTAAAGCTTCAGACTTTGAAACATTTATTTATTAATTGGAAGAGTATGTATCCAATTCTTTCAAAAGCTTTAGTATAGAAATCTCCAGATTTGGTAATAAAAACAGGAGATCATATGCAAAAGCGCAAACTTTGTAGCGATGTTTGGTCACAGAAGCAGCTCCAGCATTAGGACAAAAAAAAGAGAGGAAAAAGGGCATGTCTGATGCATAAAGGGAAATCGTTGGAAAGAGCACAAATCACATTGAACTTCAGGATGCTCATTGATGGAAATAAATTGGTAAGAAAACTAATGCAAAGGAAACAGTCGCTAATACCCTGTTGCACTCTAAAAGCCGACATCCCATATCTCTGATGAATGGAATCCCTATGGAACAATTTTTGAGAATCTACTGACACTGCACTTATGAAGAAGATTTTAAACAGGGGGCAAGATCCATGCATCAGAAATGTAGGAAAAGGAACTATTCCTATTGATATATCCAAAAGCCAAAGGCGTACACACGATCATTTTTCAGCATGAAAAAAACGTTGTTTTTAAAAAACGTAATTTAAAATGATCGTGTGTGGGCTGCACATCGTTTTTCAGGTTCTGAAAAACGACAAAAAATGTTTTCGAACATGCTGCATTTTTTAACGTCGTTTTAAACGGGTTGTAAAAAATGATCGTGTGTGGGCTAAAATGACTAAAAAAACCTGCGCATGCTCAGAAGCAAGTTATGAGACGGGAGCGCTCGTTCTGGTAAAACTACCGTTCATAATGGAGTAAGCACATTCATCACGCTGTAACACACAAAAAAGCGCGAATCGTCTTTTACTAACACAGAATCAGCTAAAGCAGCCCAAAGGCGAATGGAACTTCCCCTTTATAGTGCCCTTGTACGTGTTGTACGTCACTGCGCTTTGCTAGATAGTTTTTAAAAAACAATGGTGTGTAGGCAACATCGTTTTAATGATGAAGTTGCGAAAACGTTGTTTTTTAGACATGCTGAAAAACAACGTTTTCTTTCATGCTGAAAAATGATCGTGTGTACGCGGCATTAGGACTCTCAATTTGACTGTAATTGTTGCAAGCTGAGGGACGTTTTTACTATGATTTACAACTTTGTCTCAAGAACTCAGAGTACACCCCACCATCCTGTAGCAAGGTGACCAAAAATCTGGATGACCATCTTGTATACTCAAAATTTTATGAAAAGGCCATCAGGGTTGTGGTTAATTGATTTTTTAAATGTTAAAGGGATTCACCCTTGTGGCTTGTGTCCGATATATTCCTTTGTACAAAAAATACAAATTTGTACAAAAAAGATATAATTCCACTAACTGTTTATTAACTGTTTAACCACAAGAATGATCTATCAATCGAAGTGTCTTTTTAACACTTTTTATTGATAAATGATGGTAGCACAAAAGGATAATATTAAAGAAATCTGTATATTTTGTCCTCCACCAAGAAGGGGGAATTTTGATATAACTTTGTTGCAGAAAGGAAAAAAAAATAGATTTATAAGCTGAACACACTAAGCCCAACTTGTTTAAAAGTTCAACCTACAGTTGTTCTTGTAGGCATTTCATATTAATACATGTAGGATTCTTGTATAATCAGTAGTGTTCAATATGACATTTGTGGCCCATGTTGGTAACCATATTATTTATGGGGCATTGCCTTAAAGGAATTTTTTTTTGCTGAAATGACTGTTTACAGGGTATAGAGACATAAAAGTTAACTGATTCCTTTTAAAAATGATTAAAAATAGATTAAATTCAATCATATAATGTGCCTACAGTTTAACTTTTGTTTTTAAACTGGTTTCATGTTTCTGTGAAGTAAAGAGACCCACAGAACAAAAACAAACAAATCAAGGGCAGTGTTTTGTTTTTAAAATGAATCTGATTGGTTCTGTTAAGTTTTAGACACACAGTAATGATAGCTTAGACCATCGTGAAAAGCTCCCAGTATGATGGTTATAAGGAAACCGACAACCAGGAAGTGTAGAGATCACAGCAGAATTACAGCAACATCAAAGCAAAAACAAGCAATGAGGACATGAAACCAGTACTGCAGTAAGGTAAAGGAAGCTATTTAGCTAAAAAAAAAAAATCCTTTAGTGATCCTTTAAGATAGTAAGTCTGATCTAAATTTGGTATCCCAAAACCGGAAAGGAATAAAAAAAGAAGTCACTCTTTTTTTTTAATTATTAAATTAACCTCAAAATCAATTAGAAAGTCTTTCTTAGAATTCATATTTCCACACCATATGTCAGTTCTTATACCTTGGCTAATATTTTAAGGTGCTCAGAATGTTAAAACGATATGGTTTGAAAGAGGGCCAGCATTTAATTCAACCATGCTCTGATATGTGGACGAAACACATTGGTATGTTGTCTTGTAGTCCCACCTTTTCTCTCTCCATTCTGAAAGCAGCTGATCACGTGGAAATTTGGAGCCATTGAGGTTGTAAACAAACATAGTAGGAAGCCAAGTGGGACCCAGGAGGTATTTGCCACGTTTGCTACAAGTTCAGATCCATGGTCCATCGTTATGGAATCC
The DNA here is from genome assembly GCF_905171775.1 of Rana temporaria. Lineage (NCBI taxonomy): Eukaryota > Metazoa > Chordata > Amphibia > Anura > Ranidae > Rana > Rana temporaria. The sequence continues at coordinate 185,345,722 of NC_053492.1, forward strand.
AGTTCCTGATGATCCCTCAGGGGGTCTGCCCACTGTGACGGATGAAGGCTGCACTTTATATACAGTTCAGCATTGTGAACAGGTAAGAAGGGTTACCCTATATCTCTGACTAATACTGTAAAAAGAGGACTATATTTGGAAAAGAGAGGATTTTGTATATTTTGCTTTTTGATGAACTCGAAAACCATAATCCCCCCTCCACCAAAATATTTAGACCAGTACACAAAGCAAGGTCCATAAAGACATGGATGAGCGAGTTAGGCCCCTTTCACATTGAGGAGTTTTTCAGGCGGTACAGCGCTAAAAATAACGCTGCTATCCCGCCTGAAAAACTCCATCCCTGCAGACTCAATGTGAAAGCCCGAGGGCTTTCACACTGAGGCGATGCGCTGGCTGGAGACAAAAAAATCTCCTGTCAGCAGCATCTTTGGAGCGGTCAGAGGAGCGGCATGTATACCGCTCCTTCATCCCTCCTTCCCATTGAAAACAATGGGAAACCGCTGCAATACCGCCCGCAATGCGCCTCTATAGAGGCGCATTGCGGGCGGTATTAACCCTTAATCGGCCGCTAGCGGGGGTTAATACCGAACGGCTAGCGGCTGATTCCCGCGGCAATCCCGGCGGTATAGCGCCGCTATTTTTAGCGGCGTTATACCGCCACCGCAGCTCCCGCCCCAGTCTGAAAGGGGCCTTTGGGGTGAAGGAACTTGACTGGCATGCACAGAGTCCTGACCTCAGCCCGATAGAACACCTTTGGGATGAATTAGAGTGGAGACTGTGAGCCAAGCGTTCTCTTTCACATCAGTGCCTGACCTCACAAATGCGCTTCTGGAAGAATGGTCAAACATTCCCATAGACACAGTCCTAAACCTTGTGGACACCCTTCCCAGAAGAGTTGAAGCTGTTATAGCTGCAAAGGGTGGGCCAACTCAATATTGAACCTTCCGGACTAAGACTGGGATGTCATTAAAGTTCATGTGCTTGTAAAGGCAGGCCTCCCAATACATTTGACAATGTAGTGTATATGAAATATTGGAGAATGTAGTGTAACTTTCACAGAAGACTACCAGCAATAAAAGATGTATGGTACAACTTCATTGCAAAATAATTTTAAGTATGTTGCTTGGTTACAGCTGATAGTTTACCAAATGAACCTGCACAATCTATAAACTAATGCCATCTATTTTAAAAGTGACATTTATTATTCACAGGGAAATGTTTGTTTTATTTCTGCTACCATAGAAATGTTACAATCTGCATATCATCCTTCAATGGCCCGTATTGCATTTCACCCCTTTAAAGCTACATGCACATGGTTGTATGAGTTTATGCTCCAAAGAGGCTGGATTTTTTCTGCCAGAACTTAGTGGTGTATATACATAGGTTTATGCGCATATATATGCACATTGATGCACATATAGCATTGAGCATAAACACATTCTAGAATGTTAATCTATTCTGACCACTGGAACATTTTTTTTTTTATAATGCCACTAAACGCTGATCCACTGAAATACTGATCAAAATGTTTGATGTGCATGGCCACATAGGCTAACATTGAACTGCCCTTAGAGGCATAAAAAAATATGCTGTACTCATGTAAAAGCATCATTGTTCTGCCTGTGTGCATGAGGCCTAAAACTGAACTCCAGGCAGATTTAAATAACACAAATCAATGCAATCTAGAATAATTAATACATTAGTAAATGTATTTTTCAAATTCAATCAGTGCAAGTCCATGAATCTAACCTGTCCCTATTGCAGTCCAGTGGAATCTAGCCCCCCCCCCCCCCTTTTGCACGGGAGACAGATAGCAGCAATCAGTGCCCTCCCCTGCAGGAGACGAAAAGGGCAGCAATCAGTTCCGCCCCCCCCCCCCACCCTGTGGGAGACAGACACCGGCGATCAGTGGCCTTACCTTAGGAGGCCGATGCTGCTGCTCACGCCAGCTTGCCGAGGAATGAGCCGGGGTCATTGCTTCTCATCCAGGTCCAAACAAGCTAACACTCCATGGCCAATCAAGTTTCAGGACTGAAACTTTTGTCGTTTTTCAGAACCCGAAAAATGATGTGAAGCCCACACACAATCGTTTTAAATGACATTTTAAAAAAAAAAAATGTTTACATGCCGAAAAATGATCGTGTGTACGCGGCATCACTCTCTCATACTGGTCACTGGAAATTGAGCATGGTACCTCATGGCAAAGAACTCTCTAAGTATCGGAAAAAAATAATTGTTGCTCTATGATCTAGGCTATAAGGAGATTGCCAAGACCCTGAAACTGAGCTGCAGCACGGTGGCTAAGACCATACAGCAGTTTAACAGGATAGGTTCCACTCGGAACAGGCCTCGCCATGGTCTTGTGGGAAATAGACGTATGATTGCTGCGGAGGTTAAAGGGGTTAGGGGGGTCAGCCTGTCAGTGCTCAGACCATACGCTGCACACTGCATCAAGTTGGTCTGCATGGCTGTTGTCCCAGAAGGAAGCCTCTTCTAAAGATGATGCACAAGAAAGCCTGCAAACAGTTTGCTGAAGACAATCAGACTAAGAAATTGCATTACTGGAACCGTGTCCTGTGGTCTGATGAGACCAAGATAAACTTTTTTGGTTCAGATGGTGTCAAGCGTGTGTGGCGGCAACCAGGAGTACAAAGACAAGAGTATGTTGCCTACAGTCAAGCATGGTGGTGGGAGTGTCATGGTCTGGGGCTGCATGAGTGCACGCAGTATTCCAACATGAAAACAACCCCAAATTCACCTCCAAGATGATCACTGACTTGCTAAAGAAGCTGAGGGTAAAGGTGATGTACTTGCCAAGCATTTCTCCAGACCTAAACCCTATTGAGCATCTGTGGGGATCCTCAAACGGAAGGTGGAGGAGCGCAAGGTCTCTAACATCCACCAGCTCCGTAATGTCGTCATGGAGGAGTGGAAGAGGACTCCAGTGGGAACCTGTGAAGCTCTGGTGAACTCCATGCCCAAGAGGGTTAAGGCAGTGCTGGAAAATGATGGTGGCCACGAAAAATATTGACACTTTGAGCCCAATTTGGACATTTTCATTTAGGGGTGTACTCACTTTTGTTGCCAGCAGTTTAGACATTAAAGTTAGCAAAGTGTAATTTCTTCAGTGTTGTCATATGAAAAGATGTGAGGGGTGTACTCACTATTGTGAGATACTATATGTACCACAGTGCAGCATAGGTCAGTAGCTCTGAGTATGATTATAGTGCAATTAAAAAAGGAAAAATATAATTTCCGCTGCTACATTACACATCTATAGCACTATACACATAACTGTCAACGCATCTAGCACCTACTCATCACACTTTCAGAATGCTTCATTAACGCTCATCAAATTGAACGCAAAGTGAAGCATCAGCCCATATTTTACACTGCAGTTCTGATTCTATACATAGCTCTACCCATCAGGAGAGCATCAGACTGGAAATACAGATGTGGTGCTTAAATGGATGTATGGTATTATTTTTATTTCTGTGTCCACCTGTGTATGTATATATTAAATATACAGCTATATACTGTACTGTATGCTCAAAGTAGGGCTGCAACTAACGATTATTTTCATAATCAATTAGTTGGCCAATTATTGTTTCGAATAATTGGATAATAACCTTAAAAAAAGTGTAGTGTATAATTTAGTTAATATGTAAAGTAAAAAAAAAAGGAAATGTATTCTTAAATATCTATATGCAGTGGTAAATATAAATAACTAACTACATGGTTTTAAGAAAAAAAAAAGAATTAAAGGCTGTTTTGGTGATTTCAAGCCAGAACTGTAATATATTATGTATGACAGACTCCCTTATCATAGGCAGGTGACTTGATAAAATCTACCTGCGCCTGCTGTCACTTATGCTGGTCATACAAAAACAAGGTCTCCCTGTTTGATTTTCTAATCAATAGGAGGGTCAAATCGGTGTTCGTTTTCCACCACAGCGATGGGAAAATTAGAAGGAGCAGAATAGAAAACTTCTTTGTCAAAGGAATTGTCGTTCAGAAATGACATTCATTTTAAAACTGAATGTTAAAAGTGAAATTTTCAAATGACATTCTTTCATTCAGCGAATGTACAAAGATTTTTCATATTAATATTCTCGTCTGAAAATCGATACTTATATGGCCACCATAAGGCTTGTTTCACATCTATGCAGTTTGCTTTTGATCTGTTTTTTCTGCAGTGCTTTTTGCTGTGCGTATTTGCACACGCGATTTGCATTTTTGTATGCGTTTTTGCGCCAATTTGTTGTTGGGCAGATTAAGAAACGCAAACCGTGTCAAAAATGCACTATGTGCTTTTCTGCAGCTTCTCCATTGAAGTCTATTGAACCAAAAAAGCAAGAAAAGCACAGTTTTGCGCTGAAAAAAGTCCTTGACCCTTTCCAAATACACAGTGGCTTAAAAAAGCATAGATAACGTGTCCCATAGGAAACCATGTTTAATGAACTGTAGTGCGTTTCTGCAAAAAGCGACAAAAAACGCATAGGTGTGAACCGGGCCTAAGATGTTTAGTAGCAGCAGCATGCTTTACTTGTCATTATGGGGTTTAAAAGAAAAAAGAAAAAAGCCCTTTATAGTACAAAAAGAAAAGAGCAGATAATCGCTACTATAAGGGGTTAATTTATACTGTGAAACAGTGAGAGTAATACTATATATTACTTATATCATATATATGATAATAAATCACTTTTAACATTCAGGAGAGGAGTGTTTTGGCAGACAAAATGCCCAGTGTTCCTAAGCCTGCCTAAATGTATCTAAATGTGCTTTAGCGTTCTTTCATTTCAGTGTCCAGAATCAATTACGGTAATATTCTGGCCAATGAAATGAATGAACGGCCAAACACTTGACCCACCTAAACACATTTACAAAACATGGCTGTGGGTGCAGTTTTTTTGCTGCTTTTCTCCTGCCATGAGGCAGAGCTGGGCAAACGCCCCATGTGCACGAGGCCTTAAACAATTCTATTTTTCTAGATTGGTAACGTACTATATATTTTTACACAAGAACATACATCTTGATAGGCGAAGAAACAAAAGTTGAAGACATATGAAAACACTAGAGGAACAATTGGAAGTTATCCTTTTTTAATAACAGAAGAGTATTGGTTATTTTCTACACATTGACTTATTCAATAACATCTAAAATTTTGAAAGCTTTATGCCGCGTACACACGATCATTTTTCGGCATGTAAAAAAAACGTCATCATTAAAACGAAGTTGCCCACACACGGTCGTTTAAAAAAAATGCTCTAGCAAAGCGCGGTGACGTACAACATGTACGACGGCACTATAAAGGGGAAGTTCCATTCAGGGGACGTCACCCTTTAGCTGATTCCGTGTTAGTAAAAGACGATTCGCGCTTTTCTGTCTGTTACAGCGTGATGAATGTGCTTACTCCATTACGAATGGTAGTTTTACCAGAACGAGCGCTCCCGTCTCATAACTTGCTTCTGAGCATGCGCAGGTTTTTAATGTCGTTTTAGCCCACACACAATAATTTTTTACAACCCGAAAAATGACATTGTTTAAAACGTCGTTAAAAAATGCAGCATGTTCGAATTTTTTTTTTCAGAACCCGAAAAATGATGTGAAGCCCACACACCATCATTTTAAATTACATTTTTTAAAAAAGTTGTTTTTTAAATGCCGAAAAATGATCGTGTGTACACGGCATTAGAATTAGAAAAAATCATGTTTTCTTTTCTGATTCGTCATTCTACATGTTTGTTTGTCCCTATAAATAGTACATTGTATTATTGTGCAAAAGTGTTTGTGGTCCTTACCATGTTACCGGTGTTTACAAGAGCTAGGTCAACCTCATCTTCTTTTTTTAGAACATGCTCATCCGTCTTGAATCATCTCTGTTTTGAAATCTCTCAGAAATTGTAAAGCTTTTTCCCATTACGATTTAGACAACACATCAACATTAGTGAAAATGAATTGGGAGAGAAGCCAGATGTCTTTGTATACAGCTTTGCTTGCATGTATTTCCATATATTATTTTTCAATTTGATGGTATTTGGTGCATTTATAGTTATTTCAGTGTAATTTGTATGCTTTTACTAGGACTTTATTAACTAAAAAATAAACAAGCTGGCTTTTATACCAGAAATATAAATACAAACCCTACATATAGATATTAACCTTTGTATTGACACTGCGTGCGCCATGCGTTCCACGTGGTGCGCGTGCGCCGTTCGTGCTGCGTCATATGCGTGCGCACAACTAGGGACACACACACCGGAAGTGATATCAGGGGTCATCAGACCCTTCACTTCCGGTGAGAACGTCTGCTTTTAAGACGGCGCTGACGGCATTCATGTCAGAAGCCGTCTTGGGAGTAGGAGGCACAAGCCCCTGTTAAGCCACCCGTGACTAACCATCGTGCTCTGCACTGGACGATCCCCCAACCTGTGAACATAGAATATTACCATGCTTATTCACAGGTATTGAGATTTTTTCTTAAGAGTTTTCCTAAGATTTTTTCCTAATTTGCTTTGCATCTCTGGCTTTGGGGAACTTTAGCTTTCTATGACCATGGTACTGTTTAATTTAACCCCCGTTATGTTACTCCTGGCAGGTGATAACCTTATTTACTAGGGGGGGGGGTTCTGACCAAAATATAAGGGATTTATCTACTAGCTCATAACCCCTTCAATTCCTATGGTCCAGCTATATCTATCTTAACAATATGCTCCTCTCTCTTTTCTGACATCTATTTTTGTCTATATCTATATGTGGGTGGCAATTTTGGGGCGTCCATCATATCAGCTGAATCCGATTTAACTTAATTTAATGTATTTATGTTAATCTGCATATCATATATGCATAAAGCTGGTTTAGCTGTTGCTATTACAAGTATACTATTATATTATCATATTTTTTAATAATTTACAGATTTCTGATCTGTTGATGGGGTCTCCTAACGTTCTAATATCTGCAAATCTTGACCTAGTGGATCTGACTACCACTGGTCACTGCTGTAGCCGGTTGCTCCTCTCAGCTTTTGGGACTTGTGGGATGCGTCTTGGTACATTTAATTCTATTTTTAGCAGAGTTGGTGAGCACACAGTAATTTCTTTGTTACCTTGTTTGTTATTACTATGTAACAAGTTGTGTTATATATTGTGTATTAATGACGTATCTTTATGTCTTACACAGACCACACAATTCAAAAGAAAAGTTACAAGGCCCGGACGAAACACCACTGTGCGAAACTTGTTGGCCAGCTGCATACTGCTATTTATCTCGCTTTTGTAACTATTGTGGTCCATGCTAATATTTGTATATTTGTTTTTAATGAGTATTATTACATTTTGATACATTTTTTGAACAATTTGTGTCTAGTGTGCTTACCTTTAAACAGTGTTGACGTCTCTCACTTCAAAATCCCTCACTCTGGGAGAGCTATTGTCCCTCTCAATTGTTCTTCTCTTTTATTTTTATCAAACAATGGGATTGTGAGACATCGTCATCTGTTTCCGGAAACAATCCGACTCCCTTTCTTTTACAGATATTAACTGTTGTTTGATACAAACATAACTGGCACACAAAGAACACCTTAAGACAACCATATTTTCATCCAACATCAGTATCAATAGGTCATCTATAACAATAGTTTGAACTCTTGTAGTCAGGTGTCTACAAGGGGACAAGGTACTTTGGGGGGGGGGCAGAACCTCCCTGACCCAAAGCACCCCCTTATCTTGAGGGCATGTGGCCTGGTATGGTTCAGGAGGTGGGGGGCTTGCTTGCCACCCCCTTTCCTGATCTGCTGGGCTGCATGCTCGTATAAGGGTCTTGTATGGATTTTGGGGGGACCCCATGCTATTTTAAAATAATTGTTGGCGATGGGTGTCCCTAAAAATATATACCAGACCCAAAGGGTCGATTTTCTATTGACAGCATTTTTTTTTGTATTCAGCGGTCAGCAGAGAACACTGCTGTTGTTTACTGGTTGTTAAGGATGCCGGCGTCTGCTGGTTCCTTAAATATTGCATGCCGAGACCACTGCATATTTACCACATTTTTTTTTCTTTTGTAAATTGGAAAATGTTAGCCAAATTTCTATGTCAATTTTCCAAGAAAGTCTGCTTTTGTGATACTGGGCTCCATTCACAGAACCAGATCACATGCAGTATTTAGGTGTTTTCCCAAATAATTTGTGTGATTCTAAAAATGTAAATTCACTATTGTTTTATGCAGTAATTACTAATACCGCATACACACAATCGGAAATTCCGACAAGAAAACCATGGATTTTTTTCTGATGGAATTTTGGCTCAAACTTGTGTTGCATACACACAGTCACACCAAATTCCGACCGTCAAGAACGCGGTTCAATGCTTCCGAGCATACGTCGACTTGATTCCGAGCATGCGTAGGATTTTTCTCAGTCGGATGATACAGATGATCGGAATTTCCAACAAGAACTTTTCCCGTCGAAAAATTTGAGAACCAGATCTAAAAAATTTCTTGGCAGAAAATCTGATAGAAAAATTCAGTTGGTGGCTACATACGGTCGGAATTTTCGACCAAAAACTCACATCGGACTTTTCTTGTCGGAATTTCCAATCATGTGTACGCGGCATAAGTGTTTTTTCTTCATGCAGTTAATACTGCATAAATCAATAGTGAATTGAGACCTCAACTGTAAACCCTATTAAAGCCTATGGGACCTGAATGTAAAAAATCAAAAGTGCCCATTTTTAAGGCTTATATGCAAGTTATTGGCCATAAAAAGGGTATGGGGCCTGAGTGCTGCCTGGGTACTGCCCTGGGGAACATGTATCAATGCAATTTTTTTTTTTTTTAAACAAAGATCATTATTACAGGAGCAAGTGAAACAATAAAAATTAAAAATGTCTTTGCATATAGTGCCTGGGGGGTGCCTGTAAAGTAGCGCATCCGTATTGTGTAAAGGACCTGCAGCAATACTGACATTTATAAAGAAAATATAAATTACATTTAAATTGCCAGCAATACAATACTCTTGCTGGCAATAGAAAAATGTAAAAAAAAAAAAAAAAAATTGGTGTGAGGGTCCCCCCAATCCATATAAGGCTCTGTGGGTCTTTTAATTTTGGAGTGGTGTTTCCCTTAAAACCAATACCAGGCCTCATGCCCTCAATTATGTGTTGAAGTGAATTGCGCTAACTTTTTAAATTAGTAAATATGTAAATATATAAATTACCACTGCAAATCCTGTGAACCTTGCTCTAACTGTAGATACCCTATTTATTCTTAGAGTACCCCCTACTCGTTCACATGGAGGAAGGGACCCGGCTCTAGTGGTCCCTTTGTTAAGTCGGACTTCCAGATTCCGATAAGCCCCCTGCCCGCAGACTCCTACAACCACCACAACCAGGGTTGTCAGGAAGAGGCATGGGAACAAGGTGCTTTGGGGTGGGGGGCAGAGCCTCCCTCGTTCCCAGAGCACCTCCCACATGTTGAGGGCATGTGGCCTAGTATGTTTCACAGGGAGGCACTCGCTCGTCCCCGCCTTTCCGGGGAAGCCTATTGACAGCTGATGACTCATCTGTTGTTAAAGACACAGTAGCCAGCTTTCTTAAAGGGACACTGAAGGTTCAGTTTTTGTTTTAAATAACAAACATTTCATACTTACTTGTTCACTGTTCAGTTCTTTTTGCACAGAGTGGCCCGGAACGTCCTCTTCTGGGGTCCAACATCGGCTGTCTCGGCTCCTCCCTGCAAGAGCTAACCCCCTCTAGGAAGCTCTCTCCCGAGGGGGTTAACTTTGCGAGCACGCTCCCTTGTTATACACTCGGCGTGCATATCCGCCCGGCGTCCTTGTCACTGTATTTGATTGACAGCAGCAGAAGCCAATGGCTGCACTGCTATCAACCTATCCAATGAGGAGCCGCTCAGCCATAGAGAGAATGACGGGGGATTGCGCCCACGGAGATTCGGAGTGCAAGGTGTTTTTTCACCTTAATGCATAGGATGTATTAAGGTGAAAAAACACAAAGCATTACAACCTCTTTTACCAGCTATGCACTATGCAGCGTGCATTGCATTGTGGGGCGCTCGGTGAGCGAACATCCCGCCGGGCGCCCTGCAAAAACAGGTAATGTTAGGTCTGAACTTTTGCTTGGCTCGAACTGTTTGCCCACCTCTATTGACCAGCTTAAACATGTATTGCAATGTATGTGAACAAAAGTATCCCTGTTTTGTGCAACGTTTGCTAGAAAGGGTATATAGCAGCGTGCATAGTGCTCATCCAGAATTCTTAGTGTTAACACATTGTCACACCCCTTTAGCACCTGGTTATATATATGTATTGGGATTTGAGCAGATTTATTTCTTATTTCTATTGTGTAATAGTTTGGGTTCCAGACCACTAAGCTCTAGCTAAGATATATATATATATATATATATATATATATATATATATATATATATATATATATATATATATATATATATATATTTTACATTTTTGATATGGGAGAAGGGTACAGAAAAAAGAGAAATGGAGTACCATACAAGTCAAAAGACATTTTCAGTATATAGACATGAACCAAGTTGTAATAGCATATTGTTGTGGAAACCCCCCAGTATTTGTTCTGTGCCCCTAAATAAAGTGGGCCTAGACTTGCTGTTTAAATTAATTGGTACTTTATATCTACAGGTAGCCTCTAGTTAGGACCTTAGGGGTGGAAACTGACCAATTGTCCAAGGCCCTGTGGCACCCTCTACCTGCCAGTGCAAGTACATTTAGGCAGGCCTAGCAGTGAGCACTGTTTGTTGTGATCTGGGTGCTGGGAGTGGTTTTGAGAGTAGCAGCAGATGACTGACATGTACTTCATCTCTCTGGCGCCTCCTCTGTTTCTTGAAGGTTTTGGAAAAGGGGCAGGGCAGACAGTCTGAGTGGCATGGAGTATATCTGGGAGCCCTGACCAATCCCCAACTAGGATTGGCAGTGGGCAGGCCTCCTATATATACTCATGGTCAGCCTGCTGTGGGAGGAGTTGTCGGGTGGAAGAACTAGTGATGGAGTGTTAGGATGTCGTGGCCCTGTGGGGAGCCCCTTTCTGGGGGGGTGACTCTGGGTCTGGAGCTCGGGAGCCAGGAGGGAACCCCTTCATACAAAAGCTATCTCAGGGTGTCCTGAACAGGAGCAGGAAGAGGACAGCGGAGAGCGTTGGCGGGCAAGTCAGGAGGGCGGGCAAGTAGGAGGGATCCATTCCGGGGTCGGTGAGTGACAGGCACAGTGTGGAGATCTGGGAGAGACATGCCAGGATTAGATGTGAAGCCAGAGGGAGAGACTGTAATGTTGCTGGTGTTTGAGTCAAGTTGCTGCAGCCAGGATGGGTTGGCAGGACTTACTGGGACCAGTAGTCCACCAAGATTCAGTTAGCACAAAAGTACTGATTTTCATCGCTATTGATTGCTACACCGAAGGGGCCTGAAAATGGCAGATATTAAACAGTTGGGACTTATTCAGAGTGAGGCCTAACCATGTGCTAACTGCAACAGGAATCTATTATTGCGCAGTAGAGAAAGTGATGTGCTGGAGGAATATGGAGAGCTTTAGAGACTGCCAATATAGATTCAAATTTCTTTTTTAATCTAACAAAATCAATTATCTGGGCATCCCATGTCCCTTTTCCCCATCCAAGTTAAATCCCCTAATAAAAACAACAAAAAAACAAGCTGAAGGACTATTCATTGTCTGGCAACGTGTGTCTGGAAGTGAATGCCTGGCCAAGCAAGGTGACGTGTGGAACTATTATACTCAACTCAGCGACCCCAAGGGGGCACCACTACAGCCTGAAAACTCTCCAGGGTCACAGCTGGCAGAATGGCATCTGGTGTGGGGAGCTGGAATGTTGTTCATATCAGGCTCTCATGTTATGTTTGCCTAGGGCCCCATTTAGGCTAAAATTGGCCTTGCTGATGGAAAACTGAAAAAAAAAATGTTTTTTATAAATTTTTGTTTTACTCTTGTTTCTTTGTAAAATACATAGAAAATAAATAATATTCAGAAGATAATACCACCAAAAAACCTTGTTTATCCAGAAAAAATCTATGCATATCTTTAGAACCATTCGTTATGACAAAGTTATTGGCAGATCAATAAGTTCATAGCTGAATAGTAAAAATGGTTTTAGTCCATAACAGGTAAAAAAAAACTACTAGCGCTGAAGTGGTTAAACTCAGACCAAATGGGCCTACATTAATCTACTGGACGCAAATATTAGATTAGATATTCTGTGTTATTGTTTCCCTGTATGATGAAATTGCTGGACGCAGCCAGTATCCAGCTTGAAACAATAACCTGCCATCCCCATATTGGCAGCAAATCCTATGATTCTTGTTCCAGATTATACTTTTTCCCGTTACTGACTATCATATGTTTGAACTTGCTCATTTTTTCCACATTACTTCTTACTTTTAATCGCCTCTATTTCCATACTCTTTTCCTGTTGTCTGTCTCTTGTGCACAGCCTCTGACCTTTATTGTGATTAAATGAAGTGATTTAAATATGGTTACATTTTATCATTATGTTACGTTTTTAATCTTGCAGACTTAAGATCTATGTAGAATATAAGCTCACAGGCCGCTTTATTAGGTACACCTCGCTAGTCCCGGTTGGATCCCCTTTTGCCTTCAGAACTGCCTTAATTCTTCATGGTATAGATTCAACAAGGTAATGGAAACATTCCTCAGAGATTTTGGTCCATATTGACATGATAACATCACGCAGTTGCTGCAGATTTGTCGGTGCTCAATTGGATGGTGACTGTGGTACCCTCCACACTTCTCTCCTGTACATACTGCTCACTGTCATCCCCTCCACACTTCTCTTCTATACATAGTGCCCACCGTCATACCCTCCACACTCCTCTCCTGTACATACTGCCCACTGTCATACCCTTCACACTCCTCTCCTGTACATAGTGCCTTTTGCCGTACCCTTCGCACTCCTCTCCTGTACATAGTGCCCAAAGTTAGACCCTCCACATTCCTCTCCTGTACATACTGCCCACTGTCATAACCTTCACACTCCTCTCCTGTACATAGTGCCCAAAGTTAGACCCTCCACATTCCTCTCCTGTACATACTGCCCACTGTCATAACCTTCACACTCCTCTCCTGTACATAGTGCCCAAAGTTAGACCCTCCACATTCCTCTCCTGTACATACTGCCCACTGTCATAACCTTCACACTCCTCTCCTGTACATAGTGCCTTTTGCCGTACCCTTCGCACTCCTCTCCTGTACGTACTGCTCACTGTCATACCCTTCACACTCCTCTCCTGTTTATAGTGCCTTTTGCCGTACCCTTCGCACTCCTCTCCTGTACGTACTGCTCACTGTCATACCCTCCACACTCCTCTCCTGTACATAGTGCCCAAAGTTAAACCCTCCACATTCCTCTCCTGTACATACTGCCCACCTTCATACCCTCCACACTCCTCTCCTGTACATACTGCCCACTGTCATACCCTTCACACTCCTCTCCTGTACATAGTGCCTTTTGCCGTACCCTTCGCACTCCTCTCCTGTACGTACTGCTCACTATCATACCCTCCCCATTCCTCTCCTGTACATACTGCCCACCGCCATACCCTCCACACTCCTCTCCTGTACATACTGCCCACTGTCATACCCTTCACACTCCTCTCCTGTACATAGTGCCTTTTGCCGTACCCTTCGCACTCCTCTCCTGTACATAGTGCTCACTGTCATACCCTCCACACTCCTCTCCTGTACATAGTGCCCAAAGTTAGACCCTCCACATTCCTCTCCCTCACCTGCACATACTTCCCACTTATATACCGTCCATACTCCTCCCCTATGTCACTTACCCACAAAAAAAGTTCTTTAAAATTATACTGAATACCCTCAATGTTACCAGCTCTAGAATGGGCACACTTTTGTTAGTTCAACTAAAGGAAATATCAGTCCTCATATTTGTTCTGCCAATTATTATGACTTATTTAATTTTTTGATTACTACTGTGATGTATAGAGGAACACCAGGGATCTCAGCTACTCTAAATATGCCACTTGTAAAAAAAAGTGTCCATGAAAATATTTTTTAAATGTTGGCAACTATGCACTTAGGCACTGCCCAAGGGCCAGTGCCTAAGTCAGTAGGGTGCCCCATGAGAGGCTCCTGGGATCCTGTGATATTAAAGAGGTAGTAAACTTTCCTGACATTACTACTTTTTAGAGGCCCTGGGGTAGGTTATGCCACAATGTACAACATATTAGCACATTAGGGTACACTTAAATTTTTAGACTGAGCCCTCCAGTGCTGCGCTGTAATCAATCTGGCGGGGCCCGGGCGCTTCCATCTTCCCCCGGTCTTCCTTCTGGGTTCTGTGCCTTTGGTCACTTACCTTGGCCGGGCTGTGTTGATGTCATTCCCACGCATTTATTTATTATTTATAAAAGGCCCCACCAAAATACTCAGCACCAGGCCCATGATGTTCCTAATCTGGCCCTGGTGGAGGCCATTGGAGTACAGTGACCTCATTGTCATGTTCAAGAAACCAGTGGGGAGATGATTTGAGCTTTGTGACATGGTGCATTGTCCTGCTGGAAGGAGTCATCAGAAGATGGGGACACTGTAGTCATAAAGGGATGGACAGGGTCTGCAACAATACTCAGGTAGGCCGTGGCAGTTAAACAATGCTCAATTGGTACTAAGGGGCCCAAAGTGTGCCAAGAAAATATCCCCCACACCATTATAGCACCACCACCAGCCTGAAATGTTGATACAAGGCAGGATGGATCCGTGATTTCATGTTGTTTACACCAAATTCTGACCCTACCATCTGAATGTCGCAGCTGAAATTGAGATCAGGCAACGGTTTTCCAATCTTCTATTGTCCAATATTGGTGAGCCTGTGAGAATTTTCAGTTTCAATTGCCAGGAGTGGCACCCGGTGTGGTCTTCTGCTGCTGTAGCCCATCTGCTTCAAGGTTTGATGTGTTGTGCATTCAAAGATGGTATTCTGCATACAATGGTTGTAACAAGTATTTATTTGTGTTACTGTTGCCTTTCTTTCATCCCAAAACCAGTCTACCTATTCTCCCCTGTTATCAACAAGGCATTTTCAGACTAGCCCGTTTGGCACCAACAACCCTGCCACGTTCAAAGTCACTTAAATCCCCTTTCTTCCCCAATCTGATGCTCAGTTTAAACTTCAGCAAATCGTCTTCACCACATCTAGATGCCTCAATGCATTGAGTTGCTGCCAGGTGATTGGCTGATTAGCAATTTGTGTTATCAAGCAACTGAACAGGTGTACCTAATAAAGTGTAAATATATTGTAATGACTTCATTTTTAAATGGCAAGTAATTAGAGTACAAAATATATCACTTTGATTACACATTTGCCAATATTCAGAGAAGTGAGAAAATATTTCCAGTATTCTGAAAGCAGAGTAATGCCTTTCCAATGGAAAAAGTCAGACGGAATTTTTTCATCGGATGTTGTGCCCCATCAGAGTTTTTCCATTCCGACGGACTTAGAAAGAGAACCTGTTCTCTTTTTTTCCGATGAAAAAAATTTCTATTGGAAATTCTGTTCGTCTGTATGGAACTCCGACAGAGAAAAAACATGCATTAAGTTGACGCATGCTCGGAAGCATTGAAATTCATTTTTCTCGGCTCATCGTAGTGTTGTACGTCAACGTCTGAATTTGGTGTGACAGTGTGCATGCAAGACAGCTTGAACGGAATTCCGTCAGAAAAATCCCTTTGAGTTTATCCCGACGGAAATTCCGATCACGTGTACGGGGCATAGGGTAAGCACTGTTTCATTAACAGCAGAAAAATGCTAAGAGTGGAAACCCAAACAAATAAACAGATTTCCATTTATTGAGACCATACTAGTGCAAGATAGTGATTGGTTACTAAAGGTAGATTTTTTAAAAGGAGACACTCTGGCCCAGATTCTCAAAGGGCTTACGACGGCGCAGCGCCATGTACGCCGTCGTAAATCCTAATCTGGCCCGTCGTATCTATGCGACTGATTCTTAGAATCAGTTAAGCATAGATATCCATTCGATCCGACAGGCGTAAGGCTCTTACACCGTCGGATCGTAACTGCAATTTTTTTCCCCCCGCTAGGTGGCGCTTCCGTCGTTTTCCGCGTTGAGTATGCAAATTAGCTAGATACGCGAATTCTCGAACGTACGCGCGGCCGACGCAGTAAAGTTACGACGTTTACGTTAGGCTTTTCCCGGCGTATAGTTGCCCCTGCTATATGAGGCGCAGCCAATGTTAAGTATGGCCGTCGTTCCCGCGTCGAAAATATATAAAATTACGTTGTTTGCGTAAGTCGTCCGTGAATGGTGCTGGACGTAATTTACGTCCACGTCAAAACCAATGACGTCCTTGCGACATCATTTAGCGCAATGCACGCCGGGAAATTTTAGCGACGGGGCATGCGCAGTTCGTTCGGCACGGGGAAGCGCTTCATTTAAATGAAACAGGCCCTCTACCCGCCGAATTTGAATTCCGCCGGGTGTTTTACGCTACGCCGCCGCAACTTTACAGGCAAGTGCTTTGTGAATAAAGCACTTGCCTGAAAAACTTGCGGCGACGTAACGTAAATGAGATACGTTACGCCCGCCCATTTTTGCGCCATTCTACGAGAATCTGCCCCTCTCTTCCTCCTCTCTCTCCAGCAATCCTGGCTCCTGTAGTTTAGGTTCCATCTGTCTCCCCTTCACTTGTATTATGCTTTTCTTCCAAGGCCCTGTGTCTTTGTGGTAGAGGCATCTTTCCCCCTGCTGCTGATTGGATCCGATCTGACAGGGAGGATGGGGGCGAGCAGGGAGAGGAGTGACACACTACCAGATCTTGGCAGGGGGGTGAACGGGGGGGATGAGTCTGCACACACTCAAACACTCTACCCACAGCCATTCAAGGATGGAAGAACTCAGCAGTGAATGAAGCAGCGCACCTGGCAGCACACAATTTTATTGGTTCATTTTCTGTTTTTGTTTTTTTACCAACCCTGGTGGGGGGCTTTGGTGAAATATCATAATAAATACAGTATACTATGCTTCATTTGTGAATGAACACAGATCGGTACCGATCACTCGCTGTGTTCTTTCAGAAAAGGAAGGGGCCAGTAAATTACATATTTACCAGCCCCTTTCCATGCACTTCATCTTAAAATGGCAGGGAAGGAGAGGAGGGAAGCTGGGAGCACTGCAAAGGGAGGAACCAGAAGAGCACAAAGGGGGGCCCAAACAGAAGAAGGATGGGGAACCTGAAAAGCAGAGGCAGTATATACTAGAACCGATCCCCTTTAATTTTTCAGCAGCTAAATGTCGAAGGGTGGGAGGGAGGAAAAACAGGCTTTCAGCTGCTGCAGGAGGAAGGGGGATCAGTTGCAGTAAATTTTGCCTGCACTCCTGTCCAGGTTGCGGGGGTTGGCAAGGAAAGGACTTGATCTACCAGGCTGTCACCTGCCTGCAATTGATGGGTTGCCAACACCTGCTCTAGATGGTATTAAATATAGGATTCTATATAGGCTTTAGGCTAGCATTGGCAGGGATTGTTGTGACCAGTATCTTGTTCTCTGTAAAGCACTTTAAAAATGTAAAAATGATATAAGCCACATTTAATTTATTCCAAAATCAAACTTCATTTGTTAAAGTGTAACTAAAGGCAGTTTTTTTCATTTCAAACTGAGTTAGGGAGGGTCATAACCCCTGTCATTTTTTTTTTTTTTTTGCCATCTGTATCCTATAGCGGAGATCTCCCTTCACTTCCTGTTCAATAGTCAAAACAGGAAGTGAGAGGAAATCCCTCAAAAGTGAGGAAATGCAAGGGTATCACCAAGGTCAACAGAAGTTGGAAAAACCCCCCTCTATTACTGTTCTGGGGACAGTCATACATTTGGGATGATCTTTTACTTTCCCTTTCATGATAACAATAAACAGAACAGAGGGGGTGAATCACCCAAATGTGGGGCACAGACAGCAAAAAAAAAACCTGACCGCTGTTCTAATCCTTTTCCACTCTTTTCAAAACTAAAAAATAAATGTGCCTTTAGTTCCAATTTAAATCTTATAATACATTTCTAAATCCTTGATATGATAAAAATACATAGACTCACCATGATTGCAAACTTTCTGTATCTTTGAAAAAGAGAAATGTATTAATATACATGGTCGCTATGGTGCATATCATACTCTAAAGTCTATTGCTATAATGTCCCATCTGGGAAATAATCCCTTGTTTAAAGGGTCACTAAAGGAATTTTTTTTTTAGCTAAATAGCTTCCTTTACCTTACTGCAGTCCTGGTTTCATGTCCTCATTGCTAATTTTTGCTCTGATGTTGCTGTAATCCTTCTCTGTTCTGAACACTTCCTGGTTGTCTGTTTCCTGATGAAAAAAGTACTGGGAGCTTTCTCTCTGTGGTCACTAAGCAAGGAGGTGCGATTACTGTGTGTCTAAAACCCCTAAGCACCAATCGGTTTCGTTTTACAAACCATCACTGCCCTGTATTGGCTCTGTGTCTCTGTAGATCACAGAAGCAGGAAACAGCATGCAAAAACGAAACTGAAACTGTAGGTACATTATATGATTGGTTTTTATCTATTTTTAATCATTTTTAAAAGGAATCAGTTAACTAT
Source organism: Rana temporaria (assembly GCF_905171775.1). Classification (NCBI taxonomy): domain Eukaryota; kingdom Metazoa; phylum Chordata; class Amphibia; order Anura; family Ranidae; genus Rana; species Rana temporaria. The sequence continues at coordinate 185,364,374 of NC_053492.1, forward strand.
TATGTCTCTATACCCTGTAAACAGTCATTTCAGCAAAAAAAAAAAAAATGTTTTCCTTTACAACTCCTTTAAGTTATGCACAATATTAACAATGGCAACTTCTTTCTTATTCTATGTCTTATCTGCAGTCATCCAATCAATTCCTGGGTCTGTAAAACTCAGTGTATGTTGTTTTTTCCCCTTTACATGATGTTCAATTCACTACTGAGTGTTGATTCAATCAGAGCTTGCAGATGTCATAAATCCTGCAGGTACTGTGCAGTTTTATGGTCTGCGGCTATAGTCCTGAACTGAATTACAGCCTTAGAGCTGTAATTGGAAGCGGTAGCGGATATTTATAGAGCATGGAGAGTGAGTGAATTGCAGAAGTGTGTACATCCTTTCTAGATGTGAGCTGTCTTATAAAGGCAAAGACTAAAACAACCTATTTGGCATAATACTGTATAGCATTTGCTTTTGCTCTGTTTTATCAATAATCTTTTTGTTTAAAGCTTTAGAAAGTGTCGCTTTTATTAGTTAAAATTTTTGATGTCACAATATAGAGTATAAGATTTCCTATCATCTGTGCCCAGTCACACACAGAGTTAATCTAGCTCTGAGCAATTCTCTTTTATTGTTCAGTGAAAATTAACAGACTTCCAGATAAAAACCTGTCTAAATAAAAAGTCCTTTCCTCTCTCCTTGCTTTGAGTGACAGGTTATTTACATATCTAGCTTGGACATGTTTATCATACGTTATAATATGTTTATCATAATATGAGGTGATCCACAGTATAAAAAGTGAGAAATCCACCCCTCCCCCACATAACACATCCTGGTAATATACAATGACCTGTGGATCACCTCATATTATGATAAACATAACATAACATAACATATGATAAACATGTCCAAGCTAGATATGTAAATAACCTGTCGATGACGTGAAAAAAGACCAGAAAAAATAGAGCAGGTTCTAGATTTTTAATGGCCATTTCTCGTAGCGAAAAATGCTCTGGAGCCTACACACGACCGTTTTTCATGACCAATTTAAAAAATGGCATTTTTCTCGTCATGAAAAACGGTCGTGTGTACGCGGCATAAGATAATGCACACAACCATTATGATGATGTTAACTTCACATCAGAAGCACCTACATAAGCGACCCTCTCATGTCATCAGAGGTCCCCATCACATCAGAGTCCCCCTTTTTTATCAGCGTCTTCCTTCATGTCAGAGGCCCCCTATCGCATGAGAAGCCCCAATTATGTCAGAGATTCTCCTCCATGTCAGGGTCCTCTCTTCACTTCAGAGGGGACCGTCACGTCAGAGGCTCTCATTATATCAGAATGTCACTCTATACACCAGAGATCCCCTATACAGTGCATCTGGAAAGTATTCACAGTGCTTCACTTTTTCTAAAATTCTGTCATTTTACAGCCTTATTCCAAAATTTGATTAAATTCATTATTTTCCTCAAAATTCTACAAACAATACCCCATAATGACAACGTCAAAGAAGTTTGTTTGAAATCCTTGCAAATGTACTACAATTAAAATACGAAAAAAATCACATGTACATAAGTATTCACAGCCTTTGCAATGACAGTCAAAATTAAGCTTGGGTGCACCCTGCTTCCATCCTTGAGATTTTTTTACGATTTGATTGGAGTTCACCTGTGATAAATTTAGTTGATTGGACATGATTTGGAAAGGCACACCTGTCTATATAAGGTCCCACAGTTAACAGTGCATGTCAGAGCACAAACCAAGCCACGAAGTCCAAGGAATTGTCTGTAGACCTCCGAGACAGGATTGTATTGAAGTACAGATCTGGGAAAGGGTGCAGAAAAGTTTCTGCAGCAAAAAAGGTCCCAATCAGCGCAGTGGCCTCTATAATCCATAAATGCAAGAAGTTTGGAACCACAAGAACCTTTCCTAGAGCGGGCCGCCCTGTCAAATTTATTGATCGGAGGAGAAGGGCTTTAGTCAGGGAGGTGACCAAAAACCTGATGGTCACTCTGACAGAGCTCCGGCGTTTCTCTGTGGAGAAAGGAGAACCTTCCAGAAGAACAACCATCTCTGCAGCACTCCACCAATCAAGCCGGTTTGGTAGAGTGGTCAGACTAAAGCCACACATCAGTAAAAGGCACATGATAGCCCACCTGGAGTTTGCCAAAATGCACTTGAAGGACTCTCAGACCATGAAAAACCAAATTATCTGCTCTTATGAAATAAAGATTGAACTGTTTTGCCCTGAATGGCAAGTCTCATGTCTGGAGAAAACCAGACACCGCTCATTACCTGGCCAATACCATCCTTACAGTGAAGCATAGTGGTGTCAGCAATATGCCGTGGGGATGTTTTTTAGTGGCAGGAACTGGGAGACTAGTCAGTGTCGAGGAAAAGATGAATGCAGAAATGTACAAAGACATCCTTGATGAAAACCTGCTCCAGAGTGCTCTGGACCTCAGACTGGGGTGAAGGTTCATCTTCCAATAGGGCAACGACCCTAAGCACATAGCCAAGATAATAAAGAAATGGCTACAGGACAACTCTGTGAATGTCCTTGAGTGGCCCCCCAAGCCAAAGCCCAGACCTGAACCTGATTGAACATCTCTGGAGAGATCTGAAAAAATGACTGTGCACCGACACTCCCAATCCAGCTTGAGAGGTCCTGCAAAGAAGAATGGGAGAAACTGCTCAAAAATAGGTGTGCCAAGCTTGTAGCATCATACGCAAAAAGACTTGAGGCTGTAATTGGTACCAAAGGAGCTTCAACAAAGTATTGAGCAAAGGCTGCAAAAACGTATGTACATGTGATTTTACATTTTTTATTTTGAATAAATTTGCAAAGATTTCAAAGTTCTTTCACGTTGTCATTATGAGGGTATTGTTTGTAGAATTTTAGGGAAAATAATAAATGTAATCCATTTTTGAAAAAGGCTGTAACATAACAAAATGTGGAAAAAGTGAAGTGATGTGAATACTTTCCGGATGCACTGTATATGAGAACCGCTCATCACGTTAGAGTAACCCCATGAGTCCCCCATTACATCAAAATCCCCCTATCACATCAGAGTCTCCCCATCTCTGAGCCCTCAATCACACAGTCCCCATCACAGGCCTTCCTAATCACACAGTCCTCTCTTCACACCAGAGGCCTACCTTTTGGTTCCAGAAGTGCAGCAGAGGGCAGGAGGTGGAGTAAGGTCTGGAGGAGGCAGATGTCAATCCTCTACTGAATGTTGGGAGTGGTCCTGCATGCCAGCTGCCCTTGATAAGCATCATGCATTGCCATGGTACAGGCAGGTCAGCTGCCAACACCATAGCAATGATTGCTACCATGCATCCCAACTTTGCACATCATTGGCTATTATAGTGCTGGCAGCCAGCCCACCAGCAAGTCATGATGCTAATCAAGGGCAAGCTGGTATAGAAACACTGCAATAAAGGAACTACACGGTCCAGTATTCCAACTACAGCCCTGGGAAATATTTAGCAGCAAAAGTTGTCCCACACCTTTAAGCAGGTGTTTCCAAAAACGTTCTATATGTTAAAAGTTTATTGCTACTGTGTTCAAGCTCTGAGGTTATTCAGGCCAACTATGTTTATGTGTCAAAGCTACTTGTTACAATGTAGAATTAGTCATCAGGTTGACCTGCTGAGCTGGTGGTTCCTGAGAAGGAAGAGTTAATGCTGCTGGACAGGTTTTCCCGCTCATTTGAGAAAGGTTACCGCCCCCTGCAGGTCATACCATATAAATAGTGGCTCATTAGTTCCCTAAAAAGTCAGCCTGAAGAATGACTGCCAAAATCTAGCCAGTATGCTGCCGATCTGAACCACCCCTTCGAGGGAGCTCAGTCAGGGTTCCCAGTGGGGTCTGGAGCATATGGATATATATGGAATTTTACTACCCTGTTAAGGATTATTGCTACTTCTTGTGTATTTACTGCCTGTTATGGACTGTTGCCTTGAAGAATGACTCTATTTATTTAGCCACCTGCCTAAGGTGAAAATGTCTCACTATGTAGGGGCACTAGATAACTTTGTACAGAAAAGTGTGTGAAAACTGTTTACATGTTACATGCTACTACTTCACTGAAAGATCTTATAGTTCATGTAAATTGCCTGGTCTGAAATCTCTAAAGGGGTGCATGTAAGGCATATCAAAAGATCAGGGCTTACAACAGGGGACTGAAGAGGCTAGAGGAGATACAGTACAGAAGTCTATCAAGCAGAATGCTGTCCAGAGGAGGCTATATTGTCATTGCTTATGACTACCGTATTTGTGTCACACACTAACGAAGCCAGCCAGGAAACAAATAACATGGCAGAGCTGACTGATGCTCTGCTAGTGAAGGGGTGTTATGCTTGGCCCCTTCATTAGCGACCAGTTCCCCACATACGGGGACTGACTTCATGGACAAAATGTACCTAGGGTCCTAGCTTTGGAGTCATGTGTGATGTAGTGAGGCCTCAGGAGTAGAACAGGCGTACACTTATGGAAAAGTGCATTCCTTGTGCCCAATAGTAAAATACAGGACATTCTCACTGGGAGTGAGGTGACGGGACTGCTGAGTTGGTGGAGAACAGTACAAGCTCTGTAGTACTGGTTTAGAAATGCTGCACACTTGGAAGGAGAGGTGTTCGTTAACAGTCCAAAGGGCATTAGTGTCAACAGTGTAACAAGTATGGCCACGAATTACAAAGTGTAACATGCTCTGCTTGCGTCTAAAGACCTGTACACACGATCCAATTTTATGGCCATAATTGTCTAGTGGACGTGTTGTGTCGGATAATCCGACCGCGTATATGCTCCATCAGACAATTGTTGGCTGAATTAACAACAAAAAATGTTGGCTCTTCATGCTCACCAACTGTCTGGCAATAAATCTGTTACGTTGGTTTATCAGATCGTGTGTACACAAATCCATCCAACTAAAATCTAAAGTACAAACACGCATGCTGAGAACCAATGTTAAACATCAGACAATGATAGCAGAAGTTGCCCAAAGGATGGCGGTAAAGGAGCTGAAAACCACGTGGTTTGGTGTATGTTGGCTAAAAATGTTGTGCCGTGTGTATGCAGAACAAGTTTAACGCTTTTCGGACCAAAATCCATGGAAAAGTCAGTTGGTAGTTCAATCGTGTGCACGAGGCTTAAGTCTGGAATATTGGCATAATATTGATTTCACATGACCGCAATACTATCTGTGTTACAGGCATTGGCGAGTCCAGCTCTACACTGTCCCCACTGGGGCACCTTACAGGGTCACTAAAGGATTTTTTATTTTAGCTAAATAGCTTCCTTTACCTTACTGCAATACTGGTTTCATGTCCTCATTGTTTGTTTTTGCTTTAAAGTTGCTGTAATCCTTCTCTGATCTCCACACTTCCTGCTTGTCTGTTTCCTTATGAAAAAACTCATGGGAGCTTCTCTCTGTGGTCCCTGATCAAGGAAGTGTGATTACTGTGTGTCTAAAACCCCTCAGAACCAATCAGAGCCCTGTGTTTGTTTGTTTTTGTTCTGTGTGTCTCTGTACTTCACAGAAACATGAAACTAGATTAAAAACGAAAGTGAAACTGCATGCACATTATATGATTGATTTTTATCTATTTTTAATCATTTTTAAAAGGAATCAGTTAACTATTATGTCTCTATACCCTGTAAATAGTAATTTCAGCAAAAAAAAATTTTTTCCTTTACAACTCCTTTAACCTGCCTGGCGGTAACCCCGAACGTGACTCGGGGTGGGTTTTCCATGCTGCGATCGGTAACCCCGAGTCACGCTCGGGGTAGATGTGCAGAGTGTGCAGCGGCGCGGCTTACCTTTCGCAGCATCCACAGGCAAGTTACTCACCTTGTCCCTGGATCCTGCGATGTCTCCCCGCTGTGTGATCGAGAGGGACCTCCTCGCTCGATTCACAGTGCCCGTGTGCCGCCGATCTCCGTTCCCTGCGACGTTACGACGCACGGGGGCGGAGAACGGCACCAAATTCAAAAAAGTAAATAAACACTATACATACAGTATACTGTAATCTTATAGATTACAGTACTGTATGTAAAAAATTGTCCCTAGTGGTCTGCCCAGTGTCCTACATGTCATTTTATATAATAAAAACTATTCTTTCTGCCTGAAAACTGTAGATTGTCCAAAAGTGTCCCTTTATGTCAAAAATGTTTTTTGGGCAGCTAGAAAACAGCGATAATAAATTATAATCACTTGCAGAATTGTGCGATAGCGATTTGTGGGGAAATACGTCATAAAAAAATAAAAGTAATGACAGCGACAATTCTGCAACTGAGCAAATTTCAATGATTTTGAGTTGATTACATTATTAAATAATTTTTATTATAATTACATTATCATTTGTTATAATTATTTATAATTATTTATTATATTATAATTTATAATTTTGTTTTAAAAAAAAATCATACCCGGGATGCCTACAATACTCTTGTTTGGTCAGATTTAAGTGAGTTATTCCTAAAAATTACAGACCTACAGTATAAAACGCCAAATTTCCTTGCAAAATAATTGTACCGCTTTTGGTACGTAATTCCAGACAGAATCATACCGCCAGGGAGGTTAAGTCCTGCCCACACACCAAGCACTTCAAAAGGTACTTCATGAAGAAAAAGCTTGCTTTTTTTCTTATCAAAATAAGCAGCAGCAGCACAGAATAAACAATGCAAATTATTTATTTTTGAGCCCACACTAGCTCTTTGCCAAGCCAAACAAGTACAAACACAAAACACCAACACAAGTCTAATAAAGACTTGATTAATTAAAAAAAGTCCACCCTCCAAAAAGAAGTGGAAGACACAATGTAGAATCCTCTACGAAATGTAAATATTTTACTCATACACAGGTAGTATATTCATACACCATGGGTTATAGGACACGGGATCCTTTATAGTTGCTCACCTTGGCACGTCATATTGAGGTTGCCACATGGTGCTATACAGTTCCAGGGCCATTGTCCATCGCCTGAAAACCCCTTTGGGGAAAAGCCTGGAATTTATTGTGGACAGGTTAGACAGTGTCACCCTGCATCTCTGACACTTACTGTAAAGATAGGACTATGTTTGGAAAGTATTCACTTCTCAGTGCACACTTTCAAATTTGGAGCTAAAATTTAAACCATTCTAAGCTCAGTCTCTGATGGATGACCAGGCAATACGTCAAACCACTGGTTACACAGTTTAACACCACTTCCGCCTAGACCTCTTATAAGGTATTCAAGCTTTTCCTCCTGACCTTTTGCCACAAGGATTTGTTACATGGTGGCCGACATCTGGGTTATCACATAAGTTGGGGGTTGAGAAGCAACGCAGAGTTGCTCAAACAAAGTGAGCTGGCGATGATTACAAGATTTGGGAAGGAGAGAGCAGTATAAACTCTGCAACTGAAGGAACAAAAACAAAAGGCCTTGGGCATGACCAGGCATCACTCAGCATTTTGAAAAAAGATAGTAGAGAGCTGGCCTCAAAGACCTGTCAAATTTGTGGCCAGAAAGACCTGTTCCAGTTCAAGAAAGTTTCTGAGTGGTTTCCGATAGTAAAAGAAGGGTTGTCTAATAAAGGGGTAAGTGGGCTGGATAACCATAAGGAGTAAGAAAGGAGATGTCTATGCCAATAGTCCAGCACAATGTTGGTGAAATAAAGCCATTGAGAGCATTACTCATGTGTAGAGGGAGAGGTCCAAAGAGTGGATTTGGGGTGTAGTGGGGAGGATTCTATTTTCAGATGAACCCATTGCTTGTTGCTAGGGTGATGAAAACAATCTAAAATGTGGGAGAATAGTGCAGCATTATAACACAGATCGAAGTCAAGTAAGCCCATGCCCCCAAGAACCTTCCGGCGAGGAAGGATCTTCCAACTCTTTTAAAAAGAAGGCTATTTAGTTTGTTAAATCGTGGGAGTTTAAATATGAAGCATTTGAAACAAATACAGGTATTTTGGAAGAATAACCATTTTAATGGTGTTTATGTGGCAAAAGAAGGAGAATGGAAGGGACGCCCAGTTTGTAAGGTCAGATTCGGTCCATAAAAGGAGGCGGGAATAATTTTGTTAATAGAGAGAAGATATGTTGGTAGGACTCTTAACCCCTAAGAGTGTCCATTGACAACCAGCTACTGGTTGTCAATGGAATGGGAAGGAGGATTTAAGATCTGAGACTTTGGGGGCAGGGATATATTCAACATTTCTGATTCTGAGAGGTTGACTTTAAAGTTACTTAGAGGGCCAAAAATATCAAACTCTGGGAGAAGAGAAGGAATACTAATGCTAGGAGAGGTCATGTAAAGCAGGACTTTGTCTGCAATCCTATATTCCACACCTTTTGGAGCGATAACTACTGTATTGACCTTGCCAAATGTTCCATGGTAAGCATGTATACGAGTAGGGAAAGAGGGCCACCCTGGCGAGTGCCATTATAAATCCTAAAAGGGGCCAAAAGAGAGCCATTGGTATAACCCTGGGAAGAGGATGAGGTATAGAGAGACATCATTTTGTGAATTAAATTGTTGTCAAGTTTAATTTATTGAAGAGAGTGGTATAAGAATTTCCAAAATAAAACAACCAAAGGCCTTTTCTGAATCAATCGTGAGCAGACAAGAGGGTAAGTGGGTGACTTTTTTTAAAAGCGAAACGTATCTTCATTTATTTTCTAACCACCTCAATACTACATGTTTCTTAATTTTCAATAAATTTAAGCAAAAATTGTTCACTTTCCGAAAATGGTCATTATTTAATATGATTTTATACTAGACAGTAAGGGAAACTTTTTTTTGGTCTGTTTTTCTTTATACAGTATATTGTTCAGCGGAATGTGATACCGGAGGGATTAACTTGTGTTCTTACAGTGATGACATTCACACCATTAGGTCTACTATGTTAAGTGGACAGACTTATGATATCGATCACTAAGGATGACATTTACATTTTGTAGGAGGTTCTCTTCTTTTTAGAGGGTGGACTTCTTCTTACTAATCTTATTTTGATTGGATGTAGGTTGTATCATTTTTTTTCACTGATCGAAGTTCCTTTCCCCCATGTAGTATTTTGTAGCCAATTAGCCTCCTAGTGTGCTTAATGCTTATGGATAGTGGGGGGACAGTTGCTACACATGATCAGAACATACAAAGTCCATTCAGATTCTATCCCTAATAGGAACTGGGTTCAGAATTGCTGCACTGAAAGTTGAGTGCTAATTATTGAGCTGCCATTGCTAGCATTAACGTATAATTTGGCAGTATCTAACCATCAATTTTTGTACTAGCTTTGGTGAAGCTAACAACCTAATTTTCTTTCTGCAGACACAAGCTCACAATAAAGCCAATTCATTCAGAAGCAATACATTTTGAGATAGCAATGACATTTCTGAGCAGCGCAATGTGAAGTTGCACTTCCCCTATATTGACAAACACTGTTTTCTAGTAAACAAATAAATCAGTTTTATTGACAACTGCGTTCCGGGGATGAAAGAGATAATAGGGGTTAGGTACATGCAGCATGAAGAAAGCATTGAAAGGCAAACCGTGTTTTGCTATGGCACATACTTATTTTTCCTATCTGTAAATCTGTTTTAGAGAGAAATACAGTACAGTGAATTTATTTTCTGAGTCGGGCCCACAGTGGTTTATTTAATAAAGCAGTGCAGGCGGCAACAATGATGTAGTGCATTGCCTTAGAACAGCTAGTAGATCTTTGTTAGATCACTGAAAAGTAAGTGCAGATTGGTCTAATTTACTTTGTGCTATTAAATAAACTGATTTAAGGAAAGTTACACTGCTAAACAAAAAGTCGACCAGTAGCTCTGGTAAAAAAAAAATGCACCATTTTATATGCAAATGATACTATTGCTGAATATTGTGACATGCCAGAAATAGTTTTATGTAAATTGAGGAGGGTTATTCATTTAATTGTTCCGCTCTAAGGTCTCTGGGGTAGTAATCAGGGAAGGGCTGTATTACTCCCCTTTAATATGTTTGCATTTGTATTTATTTACCATATTCAAATAGTACCAGAATACATAGTTGTGCATCACTTTATGTATTTTGTGTATCCTAAGCCTAAATTTGATTTAGTTTGGAAAGTGTTAAATTTCTGTCAGGTTTTTATTGCTGTCCATGGCCCTGATAGAGTAATTAATCCTCTCTATTTGTCCTGGACAGAAAGTGATGAGAAATCCAGCATTTTAACTCTGCTGCGCTGGCCCTTTAAGGGGTTTGTTATGTCAAGAGGCGGGGTGGGGCTTATGGCCACGTGACCACTGTAATTGGCTGTCACGGCGGTCACATGATTGAAAAAATCCTGGTTGTAAACAGCGATCAGGAGCTGTCTGTGATCCTCCGGTCACTGTGGCGGGAGCGCTCTAGGCACAATGTTGTGGGCGCTATTGCACGCAAATATGCGGCCACTATTTGCGTGTGCTCGGCGCCAAGAGGATAAGTTAACTATACACTAATAGAGTTTCTAATATATTCCTCAATCAGCACTAAACAGTGTGGCTGGACCCTTCCTGGGCGAGGCTGTTGGTGACGGCTGTCAGAATACCTGATTGGTGGCTGCTTCTGATTGGATGTAGACACTTTTTGGAAAAAAATTTCCAGGAGTCTTCTTCGACAAAAGTAATCAACTTTTATCGAACATTGCAGGGGCCAGTAAGGCCATTTACTGGACACTTGATCCTTGTTCAGGGGATACCTGTGGAGCAATTTCCTGAAGGGAATCTACCCAATGTGACCAAGATAGCAAAAAATAACCTGATATATGAGATTCTAGCTATTACTTATTCTGTCCAAAACTAACAAAAATGTCTGGCTTTAGACATACTTTAATAAGGATTATGTAGGATAGTTAAAGTATTAAAAGTATAAACCTATGGTTATTCATTATGTTATTCATTATTTAATTATATTCCATTTCAGTTTAATTGATGATAATAAGTCTCTATGGAAGTAAGTTCTCTATAGTAGAGCTGTCATGGGAGAACTATGGATTCTTTAACTCGCACCCTTTTTAAAAATGGAAGTTGCCTGGTTGATGGCTGACCCACTGCCATTGCTTACCATTATATTCAGAAATCGCAGGACAGGTTTCATTTCATTTAGGCTTCATTTCCACTGGCGTTTTTACAGCCACTGTTAGACTTTTTTACAGCTTAAAAACGCCTGTCCATATTTATTTTGTAGAAAAAAAAAATGGAGCTTTAAAAATGCCGCGGTAGCGTTTTTGAGCGTTTTCGCACGTTTTTGAGCGTTTTTTAACGTCTGGCGTTTTTACAGCTCTACTCTGGAGCTTCAGAACGCCCTGGTCCTGCGTTTTTTTTTACAGCTCAAAAACGCCTATGCCATTTGCAGCTCAAGAACGCCTATGTGGGCATGATGCCATAGAATAACATGGACAGGCGTTTTTAAGCTGTAAAAAACGCTCAGAAAAGTGGCTGTAAAAACGTCAGTGGAAATGAAGCCTAAAAGTTGAAAAGTTCATTTAAAGTTGAAGCAAAGTCTTTTTTTAATAATAAGGCTTACCTGAAGCTACAGTGAATATCTCTCAGGCCGCGGACCGTTTTCATTAGACATGTCTGCTGGGAGGTTTTGGTCTGATGTGTGTACACACCATCAGACCAAATTCCCCGCGGACAGAAAGCGCGGTGACGTGGCGGCGACGATGACGCGGCGACGTGCGCGAACCAGGAAGTTCAATACTTCCACGCATGCGACGAATCCCATTGACGCATGCGGGGGAAACTTTTGTCCGCTGGAAACCTGTCCGCTAGGCCGGAAAAATGTCCGCTAGGCCCTACACACGGTCGGACATGTCCGCGGAAACTGGTCCGCGGACCAGCTTCAGCGGACATGTTCGGTCGTGTGTACGAGGCCTTAGGCCTCGTACACACGATAGGTTAACCAGAGGACAACGGTCTGATGGACCGTTTTCATCGGTCAAAACCGATCGTGTGTGGGCCCCATAGGTTATTTATCCATAGGTTAAGAAAAAGCCAACTTGCTTTAAATTTAACCTATGGATTCCTAACCGATAGGTCAAAACCGATCGTTAGTAGGCACAACCATCGGTTAAAAATCCACGCATGCTCAGAATCAAGTCGACGCATGCTTGGAAGCATTGAACTTCGTTTTTTTTCAGCACGTCGTTGTGTTTTACGTCACGCGTTCTAACACGATCGTTTTTTTAACCGAAGGTGTGTGGGCGCGACGGACCATCAGTCAGTTTCATCGGTTAACCTATGACAACGGTCCTTCAGACCGTTCTCATCGGATGGACTGATCGTGTGTACGAGGCTTTAAACTTGCACCGTTTAGGAGTTATTAACACTATGATGACGTCACCGGCGAATGCGCTCTAAAGGGACAGCATACCCGTGAGTGAAGTCATCGCGGCTCTGCCAGTCTGACGGCCAGGGGACATGAACACGGAAGGAGGACCGGGTGAAGATGGAAGCCCTGTTAGTGGTGACAGAGCATTGCTGAAGGGCTTCATTCCAAGGTAAGCATTTCATAATGTGATGCACATTAGCACATTATGCCATTGCCTTGCAGGTTTTTTTTTTAAAGGCGCTGCGTTTTACTACCGCTTTTAGGAGCAAGGGACCCTTTATCATATACTGTATATATATTGGGAGGGAGGGATTCAAATGACAAATTTTCTTTGACTTTTATAGGCAAAGGAAAAAGTCACTTTATAGACAATGTTCTCTGACGTAAGCACCACTGAATATAAGACTTTGGGGGTTATTTACGAGAGACAAATCCATTTTGCGCTACAAGTGCAAACTACAAGAGCAAGGTGCACTTGAAATTGCACTGAAAGTACACTTGGAAGTGCAGTCTCTGTAAAAATCGGAGGGGTAGATATGAAATGAGGTGAAGCTCTACTGATTTAATCATCCAAACATGTGCCAGCTAAGATGCTGTTTTTTATTTTCCTTGCATGTCATCCTCGGATCTACAGCGACTGCAATTTCAAGTGCACTTGTAGTTTGCACTTTTAGTGCAAAGTGGATTTGCCTTTCGTAAATAACCCCCTTTATATTGTATGGCATTTATATGTGGCTGTTTGAGTTCAATCAGAGATCAGTCTATATTTATTTGAACTGTTACAACCTTCATAATTACAGATTGTTTTTATATTTTATGATTTTGAAGGGGCAAATTCAAACTCCTTGCTGAAATTTACATCTATGATATTTTTTTACAGTTGGATTGTAAAATTAGAAATGTAAGCTGCGGCTCATAAAAAGTCAATATGACAGTACAGTATATGGAAAGAGAAGAAAAAAGAAAAAGAAAATCCTTCAGAGATTTGTATTGGCATTGAACAGCCCAACCTGCAGGAAAGAAAAAATAATAAAAAAAAACAGACGCTTTTAGCTGTTCATGAAATATTCATAGTGCGGTGCTCGTGAGAGCCAATTACTAGAATCCCAGGCTGATACTGAAACATTTTAAGGGGACAGCATAATTTGCCTGGTGACTTGTTTAGCTACAAAGCACGTGTTGGCACTAAATAAGCGCTTTATTAGATTTCATTTGGGCATTCAGTAGAAGGGTTTTATTTAACCAATTCATTTTCGAGGGCAGATGTGACTTCGTAATAAACGGCATGTACGCTTATGATTTTTATTCAGGGAAACAAGGGTATAAGGAGTATATTATTGTCAGTGAGAGGAGAGGCATGTGATAATGCAGAGTTTTCTTTTTATTTGGACCCAAGCAACCAAAAATATTACAAGCCGAAAAATACATTGCAAATGTGAAATTTACTAGTGCAAAACTAGAAATGTGATCCTCAAAATAAATATTTACTCTCAATTTATAAGCTTATAAAACAAAAAAATATATATCATTGTAATTTATATATTTAAAGGAAGTTACAATAATATTGTGGCTGCCATTGCTGACCTGTTTCTGAAAATTCAAGTTGCCTTTGGCTTCAGTACTCCTGAGACACTGACCTGGAAGTATGCAGATCAGAAACGTCAGAGCTAAGTCAGAGGTCACAATCTGCATACTTGTTTCTGGATAGGCCTGAAAGTCTAATGAGAAAAAATCCTTCTCTATTTATAGTTCATTTCTTTTTAATAACCACTTAGCGACCAGCCAACGCCGATATACGTCGGCAGAATGGCACGGCTGCGCAAAGCAACATACCTGTATTGAATTTGCCTTTGTGCAGGTGCGCAGACACTGCATGCTTTGTGACCGTGCCTGCGCGACCCGCGGACTCTATGCCCGTGTCACGGAGCTGCAGAACGGGGAAATGCCTATGTAAACAAGGCATTTCCCTGTTCTGCTTAGTGACAGGACAGTGTCACTTGTAGCCCAGCCCCCCCACTGTTAGAATCACTCCTTAGGACACACTTAACCCCTTCATCGCCCCCTAGTGTTTAACCCCTTCCCTGCCAGTGTCATTTACACAATAATCAGTGCATTTTTATAGCACTGATCGCTGTATAAATGACAATGGTCTAAAAATAGTGTCAAAAGTGTTCGATGTGTCCGCCATAATGTCGCAGCCACGATTGATCAGCGCCATTACTAATAAAAATAATAATAATAAAAATGCCGTAAAACTATCCCCTATTTTGAAGACGCTATAACTTTTGCGCAAACAATCAATATACGCTTATTGTGATTTTTTTAACCAAAAATATGTAGAAGAATACATATCGGCCTAAACTGAGAAAGAAATTTGTTTTTTTTTTAAGTATTTTTGGGGGATTTTTATTATAGCAAAGAGTAAAAAATATTTCTTTTTTTTTCAAAATAGTTATTTTTGGTAATAGCGCAAAAAAAAAAAAAAAAAAAACGCAGAGGTAATCAAATGGCACCAAAAGAAAGCTCTATTTGTGGGAAAAAAGGACATCAAATTTGTTTGGGTGCCAGGCCGCACGACCGTGCAATTGTCAGTTAAAACGACGCAGTGCCGAATCTCAAAAAGTGCTCATGGCCGAATCTCAAAAAGTGCTCATGGCTTAACTTTACACCAGCCATGTTAAAGTATGGCCGTCGTTCCCTCGTCGAATTAAAAAAAAAAAATTCGGCGTAAGTACGTTACGCACGTCGCCATTCACAAACATGTCGGGGCGCCGTAATTTCGCACAAAGCACGGCGGGAAATTTCCAAACGGAGCATGCGCAGAACGTTCGGCGCGGGAACGTGCCTAATTTAAATGGTACACGCCCCATTTGAATTAGGCGGGCTTGCGCCGGATGGCTTTACGCTACACCGCCAAAAGTTTACACGCAAGTGCTTGGTGAATCAGGCACTTGCGCTAAAAACTTGCGGCGGTGTAACGTAAAGACGATACATTATGCCGCCGCATTTGTACCTGAATCTGGCCCATTGCTCCTAATTTATACCAGCCAAAACCTCATTTTTAGTGCAGAGAAACTTTTTTCATGGTGGTGTACTTTTTTAAAATCTTGCAATATATATATATTTTTTTTTCAATTACATTTCTCAGTGTCTTTATCCTGCACTTTGACACTTGAATTTTATGATGCTGAATTTTTGTAAGCTGAAAAACATCAGACTAAATTTAGCATCAAAATAGCTTGAAAAGGGAAAAGCAACTACTTTTTTGAGCTCTATGAGTAGTTATTTTATATATAACAGCTGTTATTTTCTATATTTTAAGTGTTTTTTTTTTTTTTTTTTTTTTTAGGCTAAAGACTTAAAAATGTATTCTATTAAATTTGATTGCCACCAATTCAAATATGAAGGTAAAATATTTTTCTAGGTTATAATAGTAAATAGTTATCTTACATTATAGAATGATTTGAATCTAGCACTTTGGCATAGCCCGTTAAAGAGGAACTGCAGTCTTCTCACATAATTTGTAATAAAAACATCTTTGCCATTCTGAAGCTTCCCTCCAACCACTTTGCATATTATTTTATTTATACTGTGATTCTGTACTTGCCAAATATGCTGCAGAAATCTACCTCCACTGAGTCTGGCTGCAGCCATTTTACATGTGGGCAGCTGAAGCTGCTGCCTGTTAACTTCCTGGATTTACACAGACACACACCTCTAGCTCTGCAGCTCTTATTGGCCCTCTTATGACTCATCCCCCCTCCCTTCCTGGTAAACTCTCACAAGAGTGAGAGAGAGAGAGAGCTGTGCATGATGTCATAAGCCTAGGCTAATGACCAGACAAGAAACATGACGTGGGCTGTATAAGGTATTTACTGGCAGAAATAAAATAGTTTTACTATCCAAAGTTTAAAACAACAAGGGCAGAAGTTTTAATAGATGGAAAGTTGAAAAAATGACCAAGGTCCTCTTTTATTTAATTGTCGCCGAAGTACATGACTTACAACCCTTTCTCCAGCAGGTAGTGACCTACTCAGTGTTGACGAATGAAAGAATGACTGCAAAGCATTGTAAATCCTCTTATCTGGACATGGAAAATATTATTACTTTCAGACTTCCTTTTTCACTTGTCCCTGCTTTCATAAACAGGAAATCCCTCAGTAACATTACAGCAGCAACTTTGTGCCTGATGGCTTCTAGTAACTAAGGAAAACTGTCACAGTGCAAGTGGAACAAAGCGACTCCTGAGGCTGTCTGGTAATCAGAACAGCCACTTTTTGCTTTAATGACCAAATAAAATGTTTTAAAATGTCACAGCAACCTTGGATGACACTAGTCTGCAACAACCCTTCAGATTTCAGCTGAAACCAGTAAAAAAAAAAAAAAAAAGATTTGTTAAGGGCACTGTCTAACAAGGAATTAAAAATGAATTGCCCATTAGTCTCATATTGGTCAGTGTTCATGGAAACAACTGAAAAGCAGACCAGTGCAATACTATCTGTTATTTTTCATCAGCTGTATAGAAAATCATTATTGACTATTGGGTAGATTCAGGTAGGGGCGCGCAATTTTAGGTCGGCGTAGCCTAGCGTGTTTACACTACGCCGCCTTAAGTAAGAGAGGCAAGTACATGATTCTCAAAGCACTTGCCTCCTTACTTAGGGCGGCGTAGTGTAAACGCGGCGGGCGTAAGGGCGCCTAATTCAAATGGGTTGGAGGGGGGCGTGTTTAATGGCAATGAGGCTTGACCTCACGTTTTTGAGTTTTTTTGGCTACTGTGCATGCGCCGGGCGCCTACATTTCCCAGTGCGCATTGCGGCAGAGTACGTCGTACGGGACTATTGATTTCGACGTGGACGTAAACGACGTAACTCCCGATTCGCGGACGACTTACGCAAACAACGTAAAAAATTCGAACCTCGCGGCGCGAACGGCGGCCATACTTTACCATTGTTATTCCACCTAATAGGTGGAATAACTTTAGGCCTCCTAAGGCCTTACGGAAACTGCGTAAATCGACTGCGGCGGCCGGGCGTATGTTTGTGAATCGGCGTACAAACTCATTTACATAATCTACGCCGACCGCAATGGAAGCGCCACCTAGCGGCCTTCCGAAAAATTGCAATCTAAGATACGACGGCGCAAGCCGTCGTATCTTAGATATGTTTAAGCGTATCTCTGTTTGAGCATACGCTTAAACATACGTCGGCGTAGATTCTGAGTTAGGCCGGCTTATCTACAGACAAGTCGGCCTAACTCTTACTGAATCTACCTATATGTATCTAAAATTCAAATATAATAAAAAACACTCATTAATGCAGTTACGGTATGTATTCTTTAAAAAAATGACATGTTCTGTGAATCCTCCAAGTATTCCTCCCATGTGCTTATTTGAAGTCACCGATCTTTATAACTCTAACCTCATAATAAGCCATAAATGCTGTGACTGTGCTATGTGAATGGCTGATATGGCCTGGAGCGGGAAGTGGCACTTGTGCTGTAAGCTCAATGGAGCTTACAGAGAACTATTCAAGTAAGAAAACAAATAAAGATTTAATTGTGAGAACATATTACTGTT